>NC_058371.1:165245467-165870110 GCF_018350175.1 Felis catus | reverse complement strand
ATGTGTGTGGTTTTAAACCACTAATTTTGTGGTGATTTGTTATACACCAAGAGCAAAGTAATGCAAGCCCTGAGTTACTACAACATTTAGAGGTGAGGAGATATGAAAGAGCCAGGGAAAAAAGGCCAAATAAAAGAGGCCAGTGAGGTAGGAGGAAAACCAACAAAAAGCATTTCTTCAAGAGGCTTATCCCCAGCTTCCTCAGAGAAATCTGAGACAAAGAGCAATGGGACAGGTGAGTCTGCTGTCCTATTGGAGGCTCACAGGTAATCGCCATTGAAAGGGACACAAGAAGCCAGGTGCTACTTGGCTCTAGCCTCTTTCTGAGGAGAAAATGGTAAAACGCACTACTAAATAAATGAAATGAAATTCAGTCTTAACAGTCTCCCCAGAAGACCCAATTAGTGCCAGGGTTGTGCTACTTTGCTGCTTGTAAGACTTTGAAAGTTGGTATTTCAAAACTGGCTAACACTTAATACCAATCAATGTCAGCTCATTTTAATTACTAAGTAGCTCACATAACCTATTTTTAAACTTTGCATTGTTATTAGACATGCTTAGATTGGCTTGTAATTTATTTTTTTAATCAATACAACCAAATCTAATGAACATGTATTATGTGCAAGGCCCTGAATTAACAGCTATAGTCAGTGAAATGAGATGCCCTCCTGCTTTTGTACACGTATGGTTTGCACACTCCTACTGAGTATAGAGCACTGGCATACAGTGTGTAAGTTGTATGCACATTCCTACTACATATAGAGCACTGACACATAGTGTAATTTGTATGCACACCCCTACTATGGATAGAGCACTGGCACACACTATAATTCACATGCACACTCCTACTACGTACAGAGCAGTGGCACACAAAGGCTATGATGTGCCCTAATATGATTAGTATTCAGCTTTTATCTATATTTATCTATAGTTAGCATTCCATTTTCTGTAATGCTTTGAAAGCAATTTCTCCTCTATTTATTAATTCAGTGAAGATGTATTGAGCACTTACTAAAGTATACAAAGGGGCAAACTGGATTAACAAGTATTCACAATTCCTTCTGTAAGAATGGCATTATCCAAAATGTGTTTCATTTATGTCCTCAATATTCTTTACTTGTGTGTATGTGTATCTATCGACATTTACTCTGCCTAGCTTATAGTATATTTGTCTATATACACCTTGCCTATCTATATATACACTATATAGTATGTGTGTGTATATGCTATACATTTATAGTTTATTTGCCTATATACACTCTGCCTAACCTAGCAATACAACTCTGTCCCTTGCAACTATCTGTTTTTCCCCAGGTTTTGTTCTATCATCAAGCCCCAAAGATTAAATCATTATGGTCCAGTCTGTTCAACTTAGCAGTCTTTGTTATTCTCAATAATATACTTGGCACTCTGAGGCAAGGGGAAATGTAAGACTAGATCATGTCATGAAGGAGTTTTCAACCTGTTTTTTTAATGACAGCTTTCCTATTCTCCTTTTTTTCTGCCTATCCTCACCTGAAATGTAAGCTTCTCCTTAGGAGAGATTCCTATTAACTTTTTACTAATAGACCTTTTAGCACATAGTATGTGATCAATAAGCATTACTTAGCTGATTAGCTACTTTCCAAAATGATTGAGGTGGCCTGCGTGAAAACAGAAATATATACTTAGACAAAAACATGTAAATACACTGTTGGATAAACATACACAAACTATAGCTAAATAAAAAGGGGCTGCAAAATGTTTAAACCATACTTTTCGCTCAATAATTTGTTTAATAATTTGGATACAATAACTATTTTAAAAAATATTCATGTATAACTATATTTAAAAATTAAATCTAGGTCTCTGCTTTCCCACAGCTATTACAAACAGAGAAATACAGATTTTTGTAACCTTATTTCCAACAAAAGAAAGTATTTCATTTTATTAAAAAACAAACAAAATATTTTTCCTGGGTGGTAAATTCTAAGTATTTATTACAAGGATCATTAAGGAAAAACTCAGAGCACATATCTCCCTTAATGGTCTTAAGCAAGATGGAAAAATTGACTTGAAATTGTTAAAATTAAAGTGTTGCACTGAACAAGATATACGGCTCCATCCAGAATTTATACTGTGATTCTACTATCACTCTTTGTGTTGCTGATGCATATATCAGTCGATAATTATTTTTTAGGACAATTTGGTAAGCATTTTGAAGACCAGAAAAAGTCTGCTAAATGAACATAAATTTCTTGTACTTTCCAAAATACACAATGTATCCACACTGTATTGATAACTCACATGAAAAACATACCTCAATATTAATATCTATTTCCCACTTCCCAAAGGGTAAGGCTTTACTTCATTTTCATGTACAGTACCATATGAAGTTATGTGAACACAATTTTGGCCTGTAAAGCACTGCAAAATGTAAATCGATTACTAACACTGTAAAGAAGTATAGTTATTTACCAGTGTTATACAAGTGAGAACAAATCGTTACTCTAGAAAGGCCTAAAACATAGCCTGCCAATACTATAGCAAGCTGCTGAAGCCATTATCCCTGATGAATAAGGGATAATGTGTATCACATGTCCATGCACCTACAGAATCAAAACTCACCAGAGCTAGGATAGGCATCTAATCCAAGGGTAGTGAATCCATTAGGTTGGCTTGTGATATTAGATGAGGGCTTGTCCAACTAGAAAAAAATTACTGGTGGCAATCGATTTCTTTCTCTTTGAATCTGAACTAAGTAATGCCAAGAAAATTAAGCAGTGATAGAATTGAAGGTGATAAAGGACACAAGTTATTTGGGGATATATGTGCAGAGGACTATAACAGAATTGCCATCAGAGGTGTTTTGGCCCATGATAGGATCCAAGATGGTAAGTGGTCTCTGAAGAGTACTGACTTTGCAGTTCTATACAAATCAAACTGTATTCAAATAAGAAAATTTTATCTTTTTCCCCAGCTTTACTGAGATATAATTAACATATAACACTGCGTAAGTTAAAGGTATATAAGTTGTTGATCTGATATACATATGTACAGTGAAATTGTTACCAAGATAAGGCCAGTTGACACAACCATCACTTCACATAGTTAATAACATTTTGTGTGTGTGGAGAAATTTGGGGTGGGGAGAACACTTGAGATCTACTCTCCCAGCAATTTTCAAGCAAACAGTACAGTATTGTTAACTACAGTCACCATGCTATGTTTTAGATCTGTCGAACTTACTCATCCTACACCTGGAAGTGTGTACCCTTTGACCACCATCACCCACCCCTCTCCCCCCATCCCACACCAGCAACAACCACCCACTCTATGTTTCTGTAAGTTCAGGTTTATTTTAGAATCCATATATAAGTGAGATCATACGGTATTTGTCTTTCTGTCTGACTTACTCAATTTAGCATATTGCCCTCAAGGTCCATCCATGTTGTTGAAATGGCAGGATTGCTTTCCTTTTTATGGGTAAATAGTATTTTATTTATTATACCATATATATATATACATATATATTATACCACATACGATATATTATACCACATATATATTTTACCATATGGTATACCATATTATACCATATACTATATATATTATACCATACCATATACCATTATACCATATACCATATATACATACACACACACCATATTTTCACTATCCATTTATCTATCAACAGACACTTAAACTTGTTTCCGTATCTTGGCTTTCGTAAATAATGCTTCAACAAATGTGGGAGTAAAGATATCTCTTCCTATGGAAATGACTACATTCCTTCAGAGTATATACCTAGAAGTGGGACTGCTGAATCACAAGGTAGTTCTATTTTTAATTTTTTGAGTAACCTCAATACTATTTTCCACAGTGGTTACACCGACTTACATTCCCACCAACAGTGCACAAGGGTTCCCTTTTCTCCACACCCTCTTATGATACTCACTTTTATTGTGAAGAGAGGCTTTCAGGAACCTAATCCTGTATTTATCTTAGGAACAATGGTTTGGTATTCTCTAGCAGTGTTTGTGGTGACTTCACAGATCATAACTATTGTAAGTAACAAGAATAGACTGTATATTTTTTTTAGTATAGTTGCCACACAATGTTACATTAATTCAGGTACACAACATAGTGATTCAACAACCTATACCTTATGCTATGCTCACCACAAGTGGAGCCACCATCTATCACCATACCACAGTATTACAACACCACCGACTGTATTCTTTATGCTGTGCCTTTTATTCCTGTGAATTATTTATTCCATAACTGGAAGTCTGTATCTCCTACTCCTCTTCACCCACTTTGACTATCCCCACATACCCTGAATCTACCTGAATATATATTAAAGTTTTATAATGTATATGATTGTCAAATCACTATACTGTACACCTGAAACTAATATATTATATGTCAACCAAACTTGAAAGAAAGAAAGAAAGAAAGAAAGAAAGAAAGAAAGAAAGAAAAGAAAGCACTAGATTTCTGAGTACCAGAGGCTTTTGTTAATAGTTTACACGGTTCCAAGCATGATACAATGGGTGTTTTCTCAACCCATGTCTGATTTGCTTCACTCCTTTTCCATGGTTCTTTCATTGTCTCTAGTATCTTACAAAACTATGTGGTTAAGTTATTTCTATACCTTTTGGGGTTTTTGACATGGCTTTTTGTTCTAAACTTTCTATTATTTTTTTTCTTTCAAAAGTGTTTCATGATATTATTAAAATGATATATATCAGTTAAATGAAAAAAAAAAACCCACAATGAGTTTATATTGATACCTTTGATTCCAATCCAATATCACAGGAGTCATTTTAGCCTTCCCCTCTTTCCTTATTTAAACCTCTTTCTGCAATAGTGATAAAACCCAGGTCTCATTATCTAAAGTTTATTTATTTGTCCAATTCTAGTATATACATAAAAATTCTAGTGTGTATAATATGTATATAAAATATATGCCTTGCTATTCCAATCATGTTAGAAACACTTTTACTAATTAAATCACAGCATTTATATACATTTTTTTTCCTCTTTGGCTATACAATATCCAGTTAAGATTCTGTTTTCCACAATAATTTTGGTTATTTTCTTCCCTATTCTCTTCAATGTGGTTATATTACTCTTTTGTAATGTAGTTAGATTTATTTTTTAGTTTATATCCTATTTTGGCTTCTCCCTACTTTCTCATTTAATTTTATATTTGTTTATATTGGGGATATGTAAAATCTTACTATTATTCCAAGAGTCAGAATTGTACAAAAAGATATGCCAATAGAAGGGTCATTAATGGTGTATTTTAAATCAATTAACTCTAATTTACAAGTCATGAACTTAAATGTTTTCCACTTCAATTCTAGAACCTGTATTTGCTACATGCAGTTCTATATAACTACAGATTTTCACACAGGTAGGATGAGAAAATCTAAAAGCAAAAGAATCAAATATCTTTCTTGTAGACAGTTCAAGTGAACTCAGCTTCTTTAAAATTATTTTAATCAGAACAAAATATTTTAACTCTATAAATTAAAGCAACAAGATATACTGAGTAGAGTGTAATTTTTAAGTTAGATTTACTAATTAACTTTTAGTGACTCTTAATCCTTTGAGATTGAATAAATACAGTACAATGTATATAAATACATGCACCAACATATATTAACATACTGTTTTTAGAGCTTTCACATTTATTTACCTTAGTTACTGGCTACCTAACACACTGAGTTTTAAAAAAATGTTACAGAAGTTAGCAAAACCTCTAAAATAGAATTACTCAAGGTATTTCTCCTTACAGAATACATGAAAGGAACTCTTAGTATGAATCCCACAAAAGGTCAAGATAGCTGACAGACTTGAGAATATGAATAAGTAAATTCTACAGTTGCTCTATCCAAGACAGTAGCCACTAGCTATAAAGAGTTATTGAAACTGAAATAGAAATTAGTTAAAATATAATAACTGCCATTTGACAGGTCAGACATTTCTATCATTCCAGAATGTCTGGAATGTTTCTATCATTCCAGAATGTTCTATCGGACAGCACTGTTCTACTCTATAAGTTCCATGAGGCTACAGGCTAGTTTCCTGGGGCTGGCATATAATAGCCACTCAAAACATATTTGTGTAAGCAATGACTAAATGCAAAATATCAGGAACAAAATAAGGCAACAAGTAACAAGAGGTATTTATTACAGAAATTTTATAATATAAGACAATGAAATTAACTTGTATATCCTATAAAATGCAGTCATCAAAATAATAATCTAGTTTTATAATGGAATATTATAAAGCCACTAAAAGGGGTATTTAGAAAAATTAATGACTTGGAAAGACAGTCATGTTCTATAGTTAAGCAAAATAAGCCACAGCAACATTTTAATGGGAAATAAATATGAAACAATAAACACTATAAAGAGAGTGAAACTTAGTTATCAGATTATATTCTAACTTTCATTTTGTCAATTTGTTTCCTAAAGTTTTTAAAACAATGTTTTTTAATTTGTCATAGGAAAAATCAAGATTTTTCTTGTTTGTTTCATAAAGCTTAAACATTTAACTTCAGCCTAGATCTAGGATTTATTCCCAAAGAAATTAACAAAATATACTGATCAAAAATAATTATATAAGTTTTACTTCATTATAAAGAAATAAAGATTTCTATATAAGAGTGTTCAATATTTACTCCTAATAAAATATGAAAAAAGAATAACAAAAATATGACAATCATCACAGAAGAAAACATAATAAAGCATTAAAACATGCTTTTGAACAATATTAAAAATACAGCAAACTAGACAAGTACATTATGCTACTCTGATTTATGGGTTGAGTGAAAAAACTAAGCTAAAAACTAGATAATATGATCCTAAATTTACTGAACTTAAATAATGTAGAGGCAACAGAAAGGTGTTTAGGCAGTTAAACACATGGACCCAGAGGATAGACAAGTAACTTTTTTAAATGGACTTCTCTGGGTGTTGGGTAACAATTTTTTTCTTCATACTTTTTTTTATAGTTTTAAAATGCTCATCATGAAGTCTGGTTTTGTTTTATAATCATAAAAATAAAATGATATACATACATCCAAGTTCGGAATTATCTGCTCCTCCAAGTTCCTACAGGTCAGTGGGGGATAAAAGCCAGGGAGAGGATAGGAATACAGGACCAGGATGGGGTACGATTTCCTTCAAAAGCCCTTGACTAACATCACCTGTCTCAGCTGTACTTCACACACTCACCTCAGCTCAGCACTAGAGGACTGGATATTGACTTTTACTTCTCAGGACTACCTTATATGGGATTTTATTTGCCATGCTGTCCCTTTGTTTTATTCCTCAACTGCAAAGTCTGGTTTCCACTCCTTTAGTCTCCTCGCATAGTGCACTTCATCTAGCACTGGAAGGAGATTTACAAAAAAAAAAAAAAAAAAAAAAAGATATTAAATTGAACAAGATATTCTCTCTTGAATAGAAGATGCAGTTTTTCATCCCAGCAGTCTCTCTTTACATAGAAAGGGTAAAATTAATAGTTGAAGACTAAAACTACTTCTAGGGGAAAAGACATTTTTTGAGTAATTGAGAAAAAGCCTTGGGCAAAGCTATTATGACAATTTTTGTGCCCATCCAAAGTCATCACAGCTGAAGTTTTTATTTTTATTATTTATTTTTATTTTTTAAAGAGGAGAGAATATTTGCAGTGGAAGAAAATCACAACTACAATGACTTCAAAATTTCATAGATAGATGAAATGGTGACTAGGAATAAAAGTAGTTGGAACAATGGTGATATGGTTTGATACAACTAGTAACAAAGGCACAAATCTTTACATGTAAAAGTTAAAGTTCAAGTGGTCACAGGTAGAAAGACTGAAAATGTTGTCAATATTATACACACGGACATGGCAAGTGAAGAACAGAATAGAGAGGACAAGCACACAATGACAAGAAAGGTGGCCTAGTGGTTCAGGGCACAGAAGCTGAAGCCTGACAACAGTCAAAATCCCATCTCAGCTATCACGAGCTGTCTAACCTTCAACAAGTTACTTAACCTTTCTTATACCTCAGACTTCCCTACTATAAAAGGAAGGCAGTAATAATACTTACCCCACACAGCCCTGAGGAGAATAAAATTATACCACACAGTAAGTTTAATAAGTGCTAGCTGATTCGGACTGTGAGGTACTGAATAACTATTTCAGTAGAATCTGTCTTATTTGGCTTACAAACACCATAAAATGCTAATTTCTATTTAAAATTTAAAGACCAGTTTGAGCTGAAGTCATGAATACTGGCCTCTAGTTGCAGTTCTTCTACCTGGAAGTGAACTGTGGCCTCACTATTTTCTTTTCTAAGTCCCAGTGGTGTCATGAGGAGGTGTACTGGGGTAAGCTTTACATTCTCTTGCTGCTTTGAAATTCCTATGATCTATATAGCTGGGAGAAAAAAAAAGTGTTTTAATACTGCTGCTTACAAAATATTTTCACAGTAGGAACTGAAATAGTGGAGCATTTCAACATATTTATGTAACAGCTAAATTAAACAAAGAGCGAGTACAATTTCCCAGTGGAAAAGCTACAGAAGTAAAAACTGATCAAAACAAAGAGTTTTCAGAATGTATGCAGTAGTAAAATTTCAGTGCACAGAAGAAAAGCCCTGAAAAACCAATGCTGGTGAGAGCAGAGGAGTAAGAAACAATATAGTAAGCATTTTTTTCTCTTTTCCTTCATAGCCTCATAGAGAGGTGGAAGGAATACTGATAACAGATAAATTCCACTATCACAGTTGTATCTTTCAATATCACAATCTAATTTAACTAGTATGTATTATCTTGTAATTAATTTAGTTAGCTTATTAACTATTAAAAGAAGGTGGGGATTTTGAAGAATTTTTAAAAATCTTATGTCTGGCCTCTAAGAGCCTGTATGTATGTATGTATGTATGTGTGTGTGTATCTCACAGAATAAGCCTATATATAAGATATGCTATACATAATTTGGTGCATTAAAATATATGGTGTTTTTATGTACCATAGAATAAGATATATATATACACAGTTAAAGATAAAAGGTAGAATGCATTCAAGTAGACAAATAAATGACTTAACAGTGGGATCATAAATTCAAATGATTTTCAGGTCCAGGAAGGCCAAGTAAATAAGTACAATGGGCAAAGTAGATACACAGCCAAACTGAAGTATGCTTTCTCAGAAAAGCTGCTCACCAAGTGCCTGTGGACTGCTGCCAATGGGAATGAATGGAGGCCCAGGGTTCCCAGGTCTTCTCATTTTTAAAACAGAAACAAGAATCTAGAGGTGAATGTAAAATCTCTCTCTCTCTTTCTGTGTGTGTGTGTGTGTGCGTGTGTGTGTGTTGCAAACCAATTTAAAAACATCGTGTAAATCAAGCAGACACATCTCTGAGGCATATGCAGCCTGTGAGCTGCTAGTTTACAATCTTTAGTTTTATTAAGTGCTACAGAAAAAATATTTGTTGACACTTTATAATGCTTCAGATGTTTAACATGCTATAACATTTTCTTCTCATAAAAACCTTAATTATTATACCAATTTTTACAATTTTATGGGAAAACTGAGGATCAGGGAATCTAAATAATGTCTACATAGTGACATATCCAGTAAGTAGAAAATCTGGTTTCAAAACTAGATTTGTCCAACTCCAATGTCCCTTTCTGTTATAAAACTCTATCAAAAAAAAAGGATGTGTGAAAAAGAGAACTTTATGTTAGACACGGGATGGTAGGTAAGACTTGAGCAACCAAGGGGGGAGATACCAAATGGTTTTAGTTAGAGCCAATTTGTGAATACTGAGGGGAAGGAATGAGCATGGTATTTTTAAAGAACAGCTTGGAAACTGGCCTGGTGACAGTAGATATTTCATACTGGCAAAATCAGGGAAAGTGGATCATATATAAAACATAAATATTTAATTTAACATTTACCACAAAACAGAACATTAAAAGCTAATAAGCTGAAGATACTGCCTTTTTCTATTCATGTTTTAATGGTAATAGTACATTTCCTTAAGCTTATTAGCTTTTATGTACTACCAATGTCAAGCAACAATCAACAACATCCTTTATTGTCTTTACTATTTTCCTAAGAGAAAAAGATTTTGAAAATCATGCTGACACATGTACATGAACAAAATTATCTGATGTACTGTCCTCCTAAATCAGACAACCAAAAGCAACCCCCAAATAAAGTTATTCCCATATTTGAAAAAAAAGTTATGTCCTTTCTAAATGAATTATTCATAAGTTACATTCTTTATGTTCACCTGAAGATACTCAGTTTCCCTTAAAATGTCTTACTTTGACATCCCAGAGAGCATGATCTCATCCTCAAAGGAGTTAAAAAGCTTCCTTGATCATTACAAAGAAAAAAGCTTCCTTGATCACTGCAAAGATCACTGCAAAGAATGTAATTTACATTCTTAAACAAATAATTTGCTTAGTTTCAAACTCACAAGAAGACTTTGATTCCTTTAAAAATCTAAATTGTACTATCCCCATTAAAACAGTCTTCTCTTTAGTAGGAAAATCAGAAATAATATTGGGGCGCCTGGGTGGCGCAGTCGGTTAAGCGTCCGACTTCAGCCAGGTCACGATCTCGCGGTCCGGGAGTTCGAGCCCCGCGTCGGGCTCTGGGCTGATGGCTCAGAGCCTGGAGCCTGTTTCTGATTCTGTGTCTCCCTGTCTCTCTGCCCTTCCCCCGTTCATGCTCTGTCTCTCTCTGTCCCAAAAATAAATAAACGTTGAAAAAAAAATTAAAAAAAAAATTAAAAAAAAAAAAAAAGAAATAATATAAAACATGAGAAAGGAGGTTATTTATCTCACAATCAGCCTTGAAAAACAGACCAGTGTTGCCAGAACCTCTGATGTTTATTTTCTTCAAAAGAAACTGGATTTTTTTTAATGTAAAGTATCTTAATTTTTTTATTTTTTAATTTACATCCAAATTAGTTAGCATATAGTGCAACAATGATTTCCAAAGTATATTCCTTAATGCCCCTTACCCATTTAGCCCATTCCCCCTCCCATAACCCCTCCAGTAACCCTCTGTTTGTTCTCCATATTTAGGCCTCTTATATTTTGTCCCCCTCCCTGTTTTTATATTATTTTTGTTTCCCTTCCCTTATGTTCATCTGTTTTGTGCCTTAAAGTCCTCATATGAGTGAAGTAATATGATTTTTGTCTTTCTCTGACTAATTTTCCTTATCATAATACCCTCTAGTTCCATCAATGTAGCTGCAAATGGCAAGATTTCATTCTTTTTGATTGCCGAGTAATCCTCCATTGTGTGTGTGTATATATATACACACACACACCACATCTTCTCTATCCATTCATCCATCAATGGACATTTGGACTCTTTCTATACTTTGGCTATTGTTGATAGTGCTGCTATAAACATGGGGGTGCATGTGCCCCTTTGAAACAGCATACCTGTATCCCTTGGATAAATACCTAGTAGTGCAATTGCTGGGTTGTAGGGTATTTCCATTTTTAATTTTTTGAGGAACCTCCATACTGTTTTCCAGAGTGGCTGCACCAGCTTGCATTCCCACCAACAATGCAAAAGAGATCCTCTTTCTCCACATCATCGCCAACATCTGCTGTTGCCTGAGTTGTTAATGTGAGCTATTCTGACAGGTGTGAGGTGGTATCTTGTTGTGGTTGTGATTTGTATTTCCCTGATGATGAGTGATGTTGAGCATTTTTTCATGTGTCGGTTGGCCACCTGGTTGTCTTCTTTGGAGAAGTGTCTATTCATGTGTTTTGCCCATTTCTTCACTGGATTTATTTGTTTTTTGGGTGTTGAGTTTGATAAGTTCTTTATAGTCTTTGGATACTAACCCATTATCTGATATGTCGTTTGCAAATCTTCTCCCATTCTGTTGGTTGCCTTTTAGTTTTCCTGATTGTTTCCTTCACTGTGCAGAAGCTTTTTATTTTGATGAGGTCCCAATAGTTCATTTTTGCTTTTACTTCTCTTGAGCCTGGAGACGTGTCTAGTAAGAAGTTGCTGTGCCTGAGGTCAAAGAGGTTTTTGCCTGATTCTCATCTAGGATTTTGATAGCTTCCTGTCTTACATTTAGGTCTTTCATCCATTTTGAGTTTATTTTTGTGTATGGTGTAAGAAAGTGGTCCAGTTTCATTCTTCTGCATGTCACTGTCCAGTTTCCCAACATAATTTGCTGAAGAGAATTTTTTAAACTTTGGCTGTTTAAAAAATTTTTTACATTTAAAAACTGCAGACCTCCCTCCTCCTTCCCCAGCTTGTAACCTCTAGATAAAGACTACAACAGTGATATAATAGGATTAAAACACAAGGACCTAGCCACAAAGACAAAATCTAGTGAAAGATATAGAGATGTTATTAGGCAGTTAAAATGCTGAGATATTAAAACTGTAAAAGATGATTTGAGAACAAGAAATTGGTGGGGTCACTTTCTCAGTCTTAAAGAACAGGGAAGGCCTTCCAAGACCATTAACCTGTACATTGAGACCTAAAGAAAATGTGGGAATTAGCCAGGGCTGGGGACTGAGTGGGAAAGAATGGTGGCAATGTTCAAACAGAAGAAATGGTTTATACAAATGTGAAGAGAAAAGATACTGCTAATTAAATTGGGGAAACATAAATGTCACTCATTGACTTTCTTTACTACACACTTTCCCCCAAATTTCCCAATAAAGTGAAGAAAACATTGTAGCATCACTTATATCTTAGTATACTAACTCAAGCAGTAAGTGAGTGAGTTTCAGGCCACTTTTCATTCATGAAACGATTTGCTCTGCATTAAATACAAGAGAAGGAGGAGGAAATATATAGAGATTATTCTAGTGGTTTAATATACTGCATTTCAAAGTTAAACCTGACCTAATTATTCGGTTTGGTATAGGCTCACACACTCCAGGGGAATACTTAATAATTTCTTGAGGGCAGGAGACTTTTTTCAACAATACAGCTTTATTTCCCCAGCTCAAGATTCTGATGGGTACCATATGCGAGTGTGAGTGACTCTGCGTGTGTGTGTGTGTGTGTGTGTGTGTGTGTATGCATGTGCATATTTGTCTGGGTTCCAGGTGTTTTAAAGATTCTCAATGACAGCCCTAGCCTTCTGCAGATGATGGAGAAGTGTCTTATTCTTGAGGCATTTAAAGCTGGAAATAAAGGTAACTAGTCATAATAGTAACTAACATAAAACAGGGTTGACCACTTTCATAAAGCCATTTCAGGGACACCTGGGTGCCTCAGTCAGTTAAGCCTCCAACTTCTGATTTTTGGCTCAGATCATGATCTTATAGCTCATGAGTTTCAGCCCTGCATTGGGCTCTACACTGACAGTGTGAACCTGCTTGGGTTAGTCTCTCTCTCTCTCTCTCTCTCTCTCTCTCTCTCTCTCTCTCCCCTCTCAAAATAAATAAACTTAAAAAAATCCATTTCATGGGGCGCCTGGGTGGCGCAGTCGGTTAAGCGTCCGACTTCAGCCAGGTCACGATCTCGCGGTCCGTGAGTTCGAGCCCCGCGTCGGGCTCTGGGCTGATGGCTCAGAGCCTGGAGCCTGTTTCAGATTCTGTGTCTCCCTCTCTCTCTGCCCCTCCCCCGTTCATGCTCTGTCTCTCTCTGTCCCAAAAATAAATAAACGTTGAAAAAAAAATTAAAAAAAAATCCATTTCATAAACATTAATGAATATTCCTTACCACAACCTTGAGAGATAAATGCTGCTTACCACTCAAAAAAGCTATGTGTGATTTTCCTCTATTTATTTATCCAGTAGCTGGCAGAACTAGAACCTCAAAGTCTGTTGACTTAAGATGGAAAAAATATTCTTTCAGGAATTGTGTGTGGTCCTTAACATTGGATAAGTCTGATGAAAAATGCATGGATAAATGAACAAGCCCTCACCCATGGGCTCCACGATAGGGTTGAGATTGTTGAAATCTCTGTCTCTCGTCAGAAGTATGGTCTCTTCCTGCTATCCATCTTAATACCCAGACCCCAGCCCTACCAAGCATCCTCCTTTCTCTTACTGCCATGGCCACTGGTACAACCTCTTTGATTTATACTCAACCTGACTCAACTGCTCCTTCTATGTCCTCTTTTTTGACTCAGGTTCCTAGCAAAAGAGCACAGATTTAGGACTCTGGGCGAAGTTGGCACAGTAAAAGGAGCCTGACATCACCCTATCCCATTGTTTTCAAAATAGGTATCATTCACACCCAACTCAATAATCCAGAGAACAGTCTGAGTACTGGCAGTACAAACTCCACAACCAAATATAAAGAAGCTGCATCTGAAAAGGTAGGAAGTTCAGAAAGGCTGAGGGAGGCTGCCCACAAGAGGGAGGGAACTACTCATGTGGAAAGGGAAGAGAAATGGGATCTTACACCAGAAAGCTCACATGGGGAAGACTAATCCCCATAACATTTGGCTTTAAAAACCAGAGGGGCTGAATTCCATGAGTTCGTAAAACCAGTGGGACTTGGAACCTGGAGCTTTAAAAGTCAGCTGACTCAGCAGTGGGCAAACCAGGGCAAGTGACAGCTGGGTCAGCATCCTTAAGGAGACAGCAGGCTGCACAGAGACACAACATAAAAATGGCAGGTTACACAGATTATACAATTCTGGGAACAAATGGGAGACAGATCTATTCATATTGATGAATGAGTATTTTCCTTTCTCTGAAAATAAGAGAACTGGCAGGCCCCATTTTCCTTTCCCACCCTTCGCCATAAATACACAGACACCTGAAAGAACCAGGGATGTATAGATACTTGATACCTAACCCAATAGCAGGGCACCATACCCACAAGTTCTGAGGGCTCACCCACTCCAAGCTGGCTAGCCTCGGTGCCACGCTCTGGGAAAATTTTGTGAAAGCCACACATGTGCCCCACCCAGCTACCAGGTACACAGCTGCCACCAGGCATATCCACCATGCTGGGCCTAGCTAAGTGTCCCCAGGCACTGACCCACACTACACTCAGCCATGCACCCCCTGCTGCTATCATGCACAATGCCCAGCCACAGGGCCAAACCACCACACTGCGCCCAGCCACACACCCAAACGCTATCATGCATAGGGCCCGGCCACCATAGTGCTTCAAAGGGGACAGGCACAGGACTAGTAGCCCAGCAAAAATTTTGCTAACACCACTGCCCTGCTCCCAAGTTCCCCAGTGGGCATGTCTCCTCATAACTGGCTTTCCTGGTTCTCACTAACACCTCAGAGCAAGCACAGTTCACAACAGGCCGAGAGTCAGTGCAGACAACTGCACTGAAAGGAAAAGTGACTCAGACACAACAGCAAAAGATGAGCAACACACACAGAATACTCTCCTGAAGTGCCAGGTTCTGGTGAACGGGGAACAGGGAATTGCAAGCCACTGAGGGCCTTTTCTTTATTAAAGTCACTACTTTCAATAGCAAAAGACACAGGTGACTTTCTTAAAACAGAAACAGACACAGAGAGGCAGACAAAATGAGGAGACAGAGAAATTTATTCCAAATGAAAAACAGAACAAGGCCACAGCCAGAGATCTAAGCAAAATAGATACAAGTAACATGCCTGATAGAGAATTTAAAACAATAATCATAAGGATTCTCACTGGACTTGAGAAAAGAGAAGAGATGACTGGGACCTATAACACAGAAATAAGGAGTTACATAACCAAGATAAAAGGTACAACAAACAAAGTTAGAAACATGCTTATCAGTAGAATGAACACCAAGATGGAAAAAGCAGAGGAATGAATTAATGACCCAGGAGACAGAGCAATGGTAAGTAATCAAGCTGAACAAAAGGGGAAAAACAATTACAGGAAGCAAGAATAGACCTGGGAACTCAATGGCTACATCGAATGTAATTATATTTGTATTACAGGAGTCCCAGAAAAAGAAAGAGAAAAAGGGCAGAAAACCTATTTGAAAAAATAATGGTTAAAAAATTCCCTAATCTGGGGACAGAAACAGTTAGTTATCCAGATCTAGAAGGCACAGAGAACCCTTATAAAATCATCAAAAGCAGATTCACACCAAGACATGTTGTAATTAAATTTATAAAATATAGTGATACAGAAAAAAATTTTAAATCAGCAAGACAAAAGAAGTCATTAGCATACAGAAGAAAACTAAAAAGAACACCAGTAGATTTTTCAACAGAAACTTTGCAAGCCAGGGGTGCCTGGGAGGCTCAGTAGGTTAAGTGTCTGACTTCCACTCAGGTCATGACGTCACGGTTTCTGAGTTCAAGTCCTGCATCAGGTTCTGTGCTGACAGCTCAGAGCCTGGACCCTGCTTCAGATTCTGTATCTCATTCTCTCTCTGCCCTTCCTCCACTGTGCTCCATCTCTCTGTCTCTCAAAATAAATAAATGTAAAAACAAAAATTAGAAACTTTGCAAGCCAAAAGGGAATGGTATAATATATTCAAAGTGCTGAATGGGAAAAATCTGAAGCCAAGAATACTTTATCCAGCAAGGTTACCATTCAAAATAGGAGGAGGAATAAGAGTTTCTCAAACAAATGAAAAATAAAGGGGCTTATCACCTCTAAACTAACTCTGCAAAAAAATGTTAAAACGGACTCTTTGACTGGAAAGGAGAGACCAAAAGTGACAGTATAGAAGTAGGAAACACAAAACCACTAGAAATGAGTATTGCTGTTAGAAATAAAACAAGGAACTTCACACACACACACACACACACACACACACGGATACAAAACATAACATATACCTAAAATGTGAGAAAAGAAAAAAATGGATTCAAACTTAAAACGACCATCAACTTAACATAGACTGCTATGTACACAAGAGATTATATACAAACCTAATAGTAACCCAACATCAAAAAACACTAATAAATATGCAAAGAACAAAGAGAAAGAAATCCAAATCACTAAAGAAAATCAGCAACACAGAAAGGCAAGAAAGGAAAGTCTAGTTTATCTGACATAAGAATTGCTACCCCAGCTGTCTTCTGACATCTATGTGCATGATGGATGTTTCTCAATTCTCTCACCTTTATTTATTTTTAAAAGACATTTGTTTATTTTGAGAGAGACAGAGAGAGAGAGAGAGAGAATCCCAAGCAGGCTCTGTGCTGTCAGCACAGAAATCGATGTGGGGCTCGATCCCACAAACTGTGAGATCATGACCTGAGCTGAAATCAAGAGTTGGACGCTTAACTGACTGAGGCACTCAGACACCCCATAAATCTTCTCTTTTAATTTTTTTTTAACGTTTATTTATTTTTGAGAGACAGAGAGAGACAGAGAACAATCAGGGGTGGGGCAGAGAGAAAGAGAGACACAGAATCCACAGCAGGTTCCAGGCTCTGAGCTGTCAACACAGAGCCCAACATGGGGCTCGAACCCATGAACTGTGAGATCATGACCTGAGCTGCAGTTGGATGTTTAACCAACTGAGCCACCCAGATGCCCCTCAACTTCTCTTTTAATCAGCAGGTGTCTTTAGGTCTAAAATGTGTCTCTTGCGGGCAGCATATAGACGAGTCATTTTTTTATCCATTCTGTCACCCTATGTCTTTTGATTGGGGAATTTAGTCAATTTACATTTAAAGTAATTATTGATAGATATGTATTTATTGCCATTTTATTACTTGTTTTGTGGTTGTTTCTGAAGATTTTCTCTGATCCTATATTGTCTTTCTCTTTCTCTTTGTTCTTTGCATATTTATTAGTGGTTTTTGAAATAACCACTAATTTGGGATGCAGCAAAAGTGTTTCTAAGAGGAAAGTTTATAGCAATATAGGCCTACATCAAGCAGCAGGAGATATATCAAATAAATGACCTAACTTTGTACCTAAAGGACCTAGAGAAAGAACAACAAACAAAACCTAAAGTTAGCAGAAAGAAGGAAAATAATAAAGATTAGAGCAAAAATAAATGATACAGAAACTAAAGAAATAATGGAACATATCAATGAAACTAGAAGCTGGTTCTTTGAAAAAAATCAATAAAATTGATTTATCCAGACTTATCCAGACTTATCAAGAAAAAAAAAAAAAGAGAAAGAACTCAAATAAAATCACAGATGAGAGAGGAAAAATACAACCAACACCATAGAAATATAATCATAAAAGAATATTATGAAAAGCCATATGCCAACAAACTAGACAACCTAGAAGAAATGAATAAATTCCTAGAAACATATAAACTACTAAAATTGAAACGGAAGAAACAGAAAATTTGAACAGACTGATAACAAGCAAAAAAACTGAGTCAGTAATCAAAACCCTCCCCAAAAACACAGGTCCAGGACCAGATGGCTTTATAGGCAACTTCTACCCAATATTTAAAGAAGAGTTCATACCTATTCTCAAACTATTCCAAAAAATAGAAGAGAAAGGAAAACCTCCAAATTCATCTTAATGAGACCAGCATTATGATACCAAAACTAGATAAAGATATTACGGGAAAAAAAAAAGAGAGAACTATAGGTAAACATAACTGATATTGGATATTGAACACAGATGCAAAAATCCTCAACAAAATACTAAGAAAGTGCACTCAGCAATATATGAAAAAATTACGCACTGAGATTGAGTGGGATTTATTCCTGGGTTGCCAGGGTGGTTCAATGTTCACAAATCCATCAATGTGATACATCACATCAATAAAAGAAAGGATCAAAACATATGATCATTTCAAGAGATGCAGAAAAAGCATTTGAAAAAGTACAACATCCATTCTTAACAAAAACCCTCAACAAATTAGGTTCAAAGGCAACATACTTCAACATAATAAAGGCCATCTATGTAATACTTTCAGCTAGTATCATCCTCAATGGGAAAAAAATGAGAGCTATTCCCCTAAGATCAGGAATAAGACAAGGATGTCCACTCTCACTGCTTTCATTCAACATAGTAATGTAAGTCCTAGCCACAGCAATCAGACAACAAAAAGAAATAACAGGCATCCGAATCAGTAAGGAGGAAGTAAAACTTTCACTATTTTCAGATGACATGATATTATATATACAAAACCCAAAACTTCCACCAAAAAACTGCTAGAATTGATAAACGAATTCAGTCAGGTCCCAGGATACAAAAATCAATGTACATATTTTGATATACCAATAATGAAGCAGCAGAAAGAGAAAATAAGAAAACAATCCCATTTACAACTGCACCAAAAATGGTAAGATACCAGGAATAAACCTAGCCAAAAACGTGATAGATCTGTGCTCTGAAAACTACAAAACACTGATGAAAGAAATTGAAGACAACAACAAAGAAATGGAAAACATTCCATGCTCATGGTTTGAAAGAACAAATATTGTTAACATTTCTATGATACCCAAAGCAATCTGCACATTTAATGCAATCCCTATCAAAATACCAACAGCATTTAAAAAAAAAAAGGTTTTTTGAATGTTTATTTATTTTTGAGAAGCTGACAGAGTGCAAGCAGAGCGGGGAAAGAAAGAGAGAGAGACACAAAATCTGCAGCAGGCTGCAGGCTCTGAGCTGTCAGCACAGGGGCTCAAACTCACGAACCTCAAGAAAGTGACGCTTAACTAACTCAGCCACCCAGGAGCCCCAACAGCATTTTTCAAAGAGCCAGAATAAATAGTTCTAAAATTTGTATGGATCCACAAAAGACATTGAATAGCCAAAGCAATCTGGAAAAGGAAAAGCAAAGCTGGAGGCATCACAATTCTGGACCTCAACTTACATTACAAAGCTGTAGTGATCAAAACAGTATGACAGTGGCACAAAAATAGACACACAGATCAATGAAACAGAATAGAAAACCCAGATATAAAACCACAATGATGTGGACAGTTAATCTTTGACAAAGCAGGAAAGAATATCCAATGGAAAAAAGACAGTCTCTTCAACAAATGGTGCTGGGAAAACTGGACAGCAACATGCAAAAGAATGAAACTAGACCACTTTCTTAAACCATACATAAAAATAAATTCAAAATAGATGAAAGACCTAAATTTGAGACCCGAAACCATAAAAATCCTACAGGAGAACACAGGCAATAACCCCTTTGACACTGGCCATAGCAACTTCTTTCTAGATATGTCTCCTGAGGCAAGGGAAACGAGCAAAAATAAACTATTGGGTTTACATCAAAATAAAAAGCTTCTGCACAGTGAAGGAAACAATCAACAAAACCAAAAGGCAAGCTATAGAATCAGGAGAAGATATGTACAAATGATATATCTCATAAAGGACTAATATCCAAAATATATAAAGAACTTATACAAGTCAACACACAAAAAATGATTAATCCAATTAAAAATAGGCAGAAGACATGAACAGACATTTCTCCAAAGAAGATACATGGATGGCCAACAGACACATGAAAAGATTCTCATCATCACTTATTGTCAGGGAAATGTAACTCAAAACTAAAATGATATATCACTTCACACCTGTTAGAATGGATAAAATCAACAGCACAAGAAACAACATGTGTTCACAAGGACATGGAGAAAAAGGAATCCTCTTACATTGTCATTGGGAATACAAACTGGTACAGCCACTGTGGAAAACAGTATGGAGGTTTCTCAATAAGTTAAATACAGAACTACCTTATGATCCAGCAATGGCACTGTTGGGTATTTACCCAAAGAATACAAGAACACTAAAATCAAAAGGATACATATGTCCCCATGTTTATATCAGCATTATTTATAATAGTCAAGATATAGAAGCAGCCCAAGTGTCCATCAATTGATTAATAGATAAAGAAGTGGTGTATATATATACAGTAGAATGTTATTCAACCATAAAAAAGAGTGAAATCTTGTCATTTACAATGACACAGATGGAGCCAGAGTATTGTGCTAAGCGAAATAAGTCAGTCAGAGAAAGACAAATAGCAAATGATTTCTTTCAGTCATATGTGGAATTTAAGAAACAAAACAAACGAGCAAAGGAAAAGAGAGAGAGAGAGAGAGAGAGAGAGAGAGAGAAAGCCAAACAACAGACTCTTAACTACAGAGAACAAACTGATGGTTACCAGAGGTGAAGAGCATGGAGGAATGGGTTAAGTAGGTAACAGACATGTCGGAGTACACTTGTTGTGATGAGCACAGGGTGACTGATGTATGGAAATGTTACATCACTATATTGTATACCTGAAACTAATATAACATTGAATGTTAACTGGGATTAAAGTGAAAACTTAAAAATAAATTAATAATAATAATAATAATAATAATAATAATAATAATAATGTGCATGGATTTTAGAAGTCAGAGATCTGAGTTCGAATTCGGAATCTGACATTTACAAGTTCAGGTATAGAGCAGTTCTATAGCACTGCGTTAAGAAAATGAACCAAAGTCAGAATGTTGGAGTCTCAGTTCAAGTCCTCACCTCTTCCTAGGTGTGTAACATTGGACAACACTCTGTATCTAACATGGGGACAGCAATGCTACCTACCCAATAGAGCTTTGGTGTTAATTAAATATAAATTAAATAAAGTAGAAAGCACTTGGAATATGGCAGGAGCTCAAAACATTTTGCCATTTGTTAGTAAAGGTATTATCATGCCCTTCATTTAAACCACAGTCAATTTTGCTGGCTAAATTATCAGAAGACTGAAATTGATATCCAGTGGATAAATGGATTAAAATACTATAAACTATAAAGAGAAAAATATATTTGCTCTTGGATTACAATTCACTCTGTGTCTCGAATCAAATTAAACCAAGTTTTCTCTTAGTCGGTGAACTTCAGCTTACCAATCTGTGTTTTTTTTAAAGCTTAGACTTCTGTGAAAACTAAATCTAATGCATAATTTACAACATATAATCAAAATCCAATATTTAATTTTATTTTATATTAAAATAAGAGCAACACAGCTGGGGGGGGGGGAGAAAGGTCAGAATTTGCTTAAATTCATGATACTTTGAAGATTCACAATATATTAAAGTCAAAGCTGAGGTGTTCTTAGTTACAGTGAAGATGCAAGAAGATCCCAAAGGAAGGAAGTGGTGAGTAGAATTTCACCCCTGAAATCTTCACTGGGGATATACTGTTTCAATTGCAACATCTAATGTGCAAAACTAAAAAACAAACTGACAAGCTGAAAGCTATCTGGTCTTCATTTTATATTTCGTTTCTGTAACTACCAAAGAACACATGGCCCATCATATTGATTCTTTTCTGCATTTTTTTTTGTTCAAAGAGCAGAATATATTCTCAGGTATATTAATCATATTTTAAAATCAAGTTTATGCTTTGATATGTAGGTTTTATAGTCCCTGATGTGTTCTAAAAGTACACAGTAGTTTTTCTGGTCTGTGTATACCTAAATATATGAGGCTTTAAAAATATCCTTAAAATGTAAACTTGGCCAAATAACTGCAAATCTAGCAGATGTTTTATGGAAATTTCTCTCAACACTGACATTTTTGTGTATCTGGTAAGACTGGCATATGAAATTCTATGCCGGTTGCTTCTCTTCTGTTATGTGTTTGTTTGTACACAGACATAACCGCAGTACTGTTTAACTAAAATGCTCCCTATCTGAGATATCTCTGGTTACCTGCTGTTCTACTAACTATTCTCTGAAAATTACATGCTCATTTCGGTCTCCCCAAACTGCATATTAAAAATGTTTCATATCTTCCCTTTGTTTCCAGGACTGTGGCTAGGAACTAAGACTGCACAGCACGTCTAGAACAGGTACCTGCAAATGGGTTAACTACCATACTGCATATAATGATATCTTCTGCACACGTGTTTCTAATCATTTATTACTAATTCTTTTTCATTTTTCTCTTTTGCTTTTTCAGTAGGCATCTTTTAGATTTTCAGGAGGTGTCACAAAACAATTAACTGAACAGGGATCAATGAAAGGCATTTTAAATCCAATGGCAAGAGCAAAATATTACATTTTATTTAATATTTCTTTCAGAGAATGCATTGCCCACTAATTTTGCCTGCCATCTTCTAGAGTCACTTTTAACCTTTTTTTTTTTTTTTTTAATTCCTTGTGTCCTCAGTTGTCCTTGGAAAAGAGCTCAGAGTTGTTCCATATTTTCACTCTTCAGTATAGTACCTCAATCCTAGGCTATGAACACTTCCAGCTCATCTTTAACTGCGTAAATGACAGTTTTTCCCACCTCCAACCCACACTACAAGCATCCTCTAGATTAAATTTTCTAAAACACCACTTTCATCATGGCACAGTGTTGTTCAAGATCCTTCTGTGGTTCTAGTAACTATGGGAAAAAGCCCACACTTCTTACACTGTTAGGTTCCCAGTGCTAGGATATAGTATCTCATTTCAGTTATCAATTTAACCTCCTATGACTTCCCAATTTACTGTTGCTCCCACCAGGATAAATTCCTTTTCATTCCCCATGTGTCAATGCTTAGTCTGCCTCAGTGATTTTCCAAATATTCACCTCTTCTTTTTCCCTCCATCTCTACAGCTATCCAAATCCTATCTGTCCTCTAGGACAAACTAAAGTGTCACAAATCCTACAAAAAATTTCAACTGCTCCAACCCTCAAGTCATATTATTCTCCGAACTTACACTATACTCACCCTCTAACCACATAACGGGAAGTTTATATGCTGTACTGCATCGCTTCTGTTTTGAACTACTGCTGGTCCAAGTAGATCATAAACTGCTTGAGGCCATGGAATTCTCTATTCTATCTTTCCTTCCTATTATCCACTGTACTTTTTTCATTGCCGGAAACATATTAGATACACGAGAACATAAAGTGGACTCATTATAATAATCTTTTTTAAAAAAGTTTACAAAATGCAATTCTAGTGCTTGCACTATTACCTCAGGATACATTAATGATTGTCTAAGAAATGTGAATGGGGTAAATCTGTGTGTGGTGCAAAATATTAAGATCAAATTTCTATAACTAAAATAAAAGGTTAAATGTACTAGATAGTGAGATTTAAACAATCTTTTGGTGAGTCTCTTTATAAAGATAAGAGGACCACCTGATTTTCAGAGTTTCAAACACAGGTTTCTGTATTACTCTTTTCAGAAAAAAGCTTTTCAATTTTCTAAAATAGGAATTACAAAAATAAACAGGCAGGGAAGAGCAGACATATCTGTCTACTGTGAGAGGGAACACAGAGTAACCTAGAACAGTACATGAGGGCGCAAATTAAAGGAGGAGGGTATTCACAGAGAAAGTCTCCAAGTCCCCCTGTGACAGAGTGTCAGAGTCTGAACTGGGTAAAGAAGGAATCCTCATGGAAGAGCAAACTGAAGTGAGACATGAGTTGGGAAAGCCTAATACACGTACTCTGAACAAGCAGAGGGAGAAGTGATCCCTATGGAAAGGAGGCTGGATGTCAGATGTCAGCCCCTATGCACGATGAGAACATCCATGCATGGATGTAGTCTGCTTTGAAGTGTCAGAGTTAAAGCAGGTGAGAAGGATCTTCAGGAATGTAATCTGGTCCATCAGGGAGATCAAGAGCTCAAATGGAGTGAAAAGGATATTTGTAAGTGAGGAAAATGCTAACAATGGATGTCACAGTCCAAGCAGGGGGAGGAGGTACGAGGATAGTGTATAGGATCTTGAATGAACGTCCACATATGAGGAGTCAGAGTTGGAAGAGGATACGAAGGGCATCTGTGTGGGGGAGGAGCTGGAAGGGAAGACAAGACATTGGTATATTAGGATAATGTATTTCCTGAGAGAAACTTGGAAGACTGATTTCTCAGAATCACAGATGAAAACTACACATTCAAAAAAGGGGGAAAACTAGAAGAAGTCCTGTGGTTCTAGACCGCTATTGGTTGTACTAATGAGAATTTAAGGATTTCACTATACAGAAATAATTATTGACAGGATTTGTGTGTGTGTGTGTGTGTGTGTGTGTGTGTGTGTGTGTGTGTATTATACTTATTTATATTTCTTAGATCTATCCACTGTAAGGTCTGGAAGCAGTGACACTCCAAAAGCAAATGGTATACCTGACTCCTGGGTTTTAGCTTCTACCATTCTCTATTAAAAGAAATCAGGCCACTTGAAGAAAAGGCTGATTCTAGGCCTGAGACAGAGAAAGTATAAGATAAGCTACAAGTATCTGATATGGAGATATTAATATCCAAAATATGTAAGGCACTCATACAACTTAATAGCAAAATAATAACAATAACAACAACATCAAGAGAAGCACCCAATTTAAAAAATGGTCAAAGGACCTGAACAGACATTTTTCTAAAGACATAAAAATGGCCAATGAACATATGAAAAGGTGCTCAGCATCACTAATCATCAGGGAAATGCAAATCAAAAATACAATGAGGTATCACCTCTAACATATTAGAATGGCTATTATCAAAAAGTCAAAAGATAAGGGTTGGTAATTATGTGGAGAAAAAAGAACACTCTAGTGGGAATGTAATTTAGAAGAGCCAAATAGAAAATAGTATGGAGATTCATCAAAAAATTAAAAACAGAACTACCTTACCATCAGCAATTCTACTTCTGGGTGTGTGTGTGTGTGTGTGTGTGTGTGTGTGTGTGTGTGTGTATACATATATATATATATATATATATATATATGTATATATATATATATATATATATATATATATATATATATCAAGAGGAGTTGAAATCAGTATCTCAAAGAGATACCTGCCCTCCAATGCTCACTGCAACAATATTTACAATAACTAAGGCATGAAAACAACTTAAGTGTCCATCAACAGATAAGGAGAATCACATATATATCAAATTTTCTTTATCCATCCATATATACCTATATCTATGTATCTTTATATATATATAATTCAAAAGTTTATATATAATATATAAAGATACACACAATGGAATATTATTTAGCCATAAAAAGAAGGAAATCATTTCATTTGTGACAACAGAGATGAACTTGAGGACACTATGCTAAGTGAAATAAGCCAGACACAGAAAAAGAAATACTGCATGATCTCACTTATATGTGGAATTTTAAAAAGTTGAATCCATAGAAACACAATGGAAAGTGGTTACCAGGGCCTGATGGTAGGGGAAATGGGAGATGGTGGTCAAAGGGTATAGGCTTTCAGTTTCAAGAAGAGTAAGTTCTGGTGACCTAATGTACAGGATGACTATAGTTAATAATAATGCACTGTATACTTGAAACTTGCTAAAATAGTAGATTAGATCTAAGTCTTCTTACCACAAGGAAAAAAGTTAACTGTGAAGTGATGAATATGTTAATTAGCTTGACAGTAATAATTCCTTTGCAATGTACACACATATCAAATCATCACATTATACAACCTTAAGTATATGCAATTTTTATTTGCCAATCATACTTCAATAAAGCTGGCAAAAAAATTAAAGAAAAGCCTCAAAGAAAGGAAGTGCTCAAATAATGGAACATACCCTAAGAACAAATAAGTCAGTTTAAGTGGGCAAATGCTTGCCAAATTGGGAACAATTTGAGCACAAAAATAGAAACCTTTAGTTTATATAGGCAAAGTTAACAAATTAAACATATTTTTTAATTTTTTTAATGTTTTTACTTATTTTTGAGAGAGACACAGAAAGCACGAGTGTGGGAGGGACAGAGAGAAAGGGAGACAGAATCCGAAGCAGGCTTCAAGCTCCAGCTGTCAGCACAGAGCCCGGGTGCTTGATCCCACCCACAAGCTGTGAGATCATGACCTGAGTTGAAGTCAGACACTTAACCTACTGAGCCACCCGGGAGCCCCACATATTAAACAGATTTATGAGGAACAGATACTTACAGAGTTCCAAAGTACTTTCCCACAAAACATTCATTAATTACAACATAGAAAAGAGTTACTTTACAGTAAGGAAACTAGAATACTCCACCTTAATCAAGTAATCAAAGTGAGTATCATCAGTAATGGGGCAAACTGAAATCATGCACCCCTTCATAGGATGCCATGAGAAGAAAGCATTTCTTCTGTAGTTTCCTGACAAAGATACCTAATCTGAACGTAATCGTGAGGAAATACCAGACAAATTCATACTGAGGAAACATTCTACAAAATAGCCTGCAATCTTCAAGAGTGTCAAGGTCATACAAATCCAAAGGAAAAATGGTGAAAACATTCCAAACTGAAGAAGTGAAAAGAGACAAAACAACTAAATGCATTATGTGACTTTGAGCTGGACGCTTTTTCTATAAAGGATGCATGTAGGGTGACTGGCAAAATTTGACTGGAATGAGATTTCTCTGGATGTATCAAAACTGATTTCCTGGTTTTGATGGTAATATCATGATTATGTGGGAGAAGTACCTTGTTTATAGGGTTTAAACACAAATATTTGGGAATTATAAGGAATCAAACCAGTAACTTACTCAACAAATGATTCAGGAGTAAAAAACATTCTCTGTATTGTGCTTCCAATTTGTAAGCTTGCAATTCCATAAGAAAATCATTAACAAATACTTTGAAAATTATTAAAATGTGTTAAAATGGAAATGTAAACCCACACGTATATAAAATAGAGCAGGAAAGGTTGATGCAAGTATCAAAAAGGAGAGTACAGCGTCACATATGCTGAAAACATATCCGCCATTGTTTGTACTGTGAAGAGTTGCTAGACCTAATCAGTGCTGAATACAACTGATGACAAGACTAAACCTTTGGTCGTTCCAAATAAAATTCTTAAAAATCATCTCAAATAGGCAGTTGGACTAGTCCAGTAATGACTGGCTTAAGTCCAAATATAGTGGACTGAGTCCTTGCTAACCAGAAGTCATTAAAAAAATGTTTAAATACATAAAAATACTACCATAAAAATATGCATTCTTGATCTAACAAGAAACATTAGAAAAGATGGAACAGTTAAAAATTTGGGCCAGCAACCAGACATCTCTTAACAGATTTCACTCTACTATTTAGAAAGTTCCTCTCCTCTCATTCAGTATTATGGGTATCATTGATCAAAAGACACTCTGAAGAAGTGGCTGGTACAAATGACTGAAAGCTATGCAAAAATATTTCACTGAAAGTTCTAGAATTTTTTATGCCTTTATCCCAAAATAGCAAAAATATCTCTTTGACAACCAAAGCTCTCTTCCTTCTAAACTCTGTATATTATATGTATCACCTATGTGAGAACAGAGTTCTTATCCCAAATCTAAGATAAAGAATAGATTCCAGCTTGCTTTGCTTTTATTCTCTACTACTCCTGTCACATCTCAAAGACAAAAGAGACTAAGGAATGACAAGGATTTTTTTCCTCAATTACACCTGTACGTGGTCTCTAGGACACTATAAATTATGCCAATAGATATGTAAATCTAATATATTACCCTGAACCATAAACAATTTTAATGGGTCCAGCTGAAGCTGGGCTATAATTAAAATTTTAGTTTAGTAAACTTTTACACTAATATCTCAAGAGGAGTCCTGACTACTTCCTCTGCTACTTCCTCTGCTTTTGTAAGAACAGGACATTTTATAAGCTGAGGCTTTTCCAATGTAGCATGCAGATTTGCAAAGGCCCAAAGGATATTAGGTAGATCCCAAAAGAAAGCAATCCTTTGAATGCCATTAGATATAGTTGCCTGCAGGGTAGGGTAAAAATCAAATAGAATCAACAAACTGGTTATTTTCTTGAATACTAATGTAGCCACAATTCTCAACTCTTTTTCTGTCTGCAACCATCATTATTACTATATACCTGTACTATTCCTCATTACCTGTGATGAATTTTGGAACTGGGAAGAGGCATTTAATCAATATCCTTCACTTGGGGTCTTGGGTAACTTAATTTGAAGGTTCAATTTTGTACATATAAAGTCAGGTTCATCCTACTTTTGACAGACATGGGAATAAAATCTCTAAATTTTTTTGGCTTTGGGTTTTTGGTTTTGTTTATTGGGGTAAACTAGATGTATAATATTACATAAGTTTCAGGTAAACTACATTATAATTCAATATCCACATAAAGTGATCAGCACTTTAAGTCTAGTTACCTTCTATCACCATACAGTTGACTCTCATCCATTTTGCCCTGCCCTCTTGTAACCCCCTCCCTCTCCACTCTGTTTTCTGTATCCATGAGTTTGTGTTCTGTTTTGTTCATTAATTTGTTACTTAGATTCCATACATGAGTGAAATCATATGGTACCTTGGTCGTTCTAGCTAGTTTTACTTAGCTTAATACTTTCAAGGTCCATTCATGTTGTCATAAAATGTCGAGATTTTTTTATGCCTGAGCAGTGTTCCACTTCTCTATCGGATAGAGAAGACGTGGTGTACATATATCATCAATGGATATTTAGGTAGTTTCCATTTCTTAGGTATTGTAAATGATGCTGCAATGAGCACAGGAGCGCATATATCTTTTCAAATCAGCAGTTCTATATTCTTCAAATAAATATCCAGAAATGGAATAGTTGGATCATAGGGTAGCTCGACTCTTAATTTTCTGAGGAATCTCCATACTGTTTTCCATCATGGCTGCACGAATTTACATTCCCACCAACAGTATATGAGGGTTCCCTTTTCTCCACATCCTCTCCAACACTTATCATTTGTCTTTTTGATAACAGCCATTCTAATCAGAGAGGTGATCTCACTATGATTTTGATTTGTATTTCCCTAATCATTAATGATGTTGAACACCTTTTAATGTTTATTTCTTTATTTTGAGAGAGACAGAGCAAGAGAGGAGCAAAAGGAGAGAATCCTAAGCAGGCTCTGCTTACAAATCGTGAGATCATGACCTGAGCCAAAATCAAGAGTCAAATGGTTAACCGACTGAGCCACCCAGGTGCCTGATGTTGAACATCTTTTCACATACCTTGTTATACCTTAAACTTTTGATTTAAAAAAAAGAAAAAATCAAGGTGCATTATATTTTCATCCTTAAGGTTGAATCCTAGGTAAGGCTAGTACCAATCTTGGGTATAATTAAATAAAAATCACATCTGGATTACATTTTTCAATTCTAGAAGAAAATGTTTAACCATGTGAAGAACGTTATCAATTCCTTTCAATTGCTTTAAGAAATTCAATTATTTAAAAAAAATCCAATTGTTTATTTTCCTCATGCTTCCTTAAATTACTTTGTAAATTTAATATTATGGTGTACGGCTCGATCATTTATTTGACTTAATTTAGGAAATAATCTCTCCAATTTGGTCCTTTCAGGATCCCTTATCTTTCCACATTATTTTTGGCACTAAAATTTTCTCTAAAATTAATTCTTACCTACCAACTTATATGGTATTAAACATTTAATTACATTGCCTGAACATCAATTTAAAATTCTTGTCAGGGTGTGTCTTAATCCATTCAGGCTGCTAAAAGAGAACACCATAAAAACTGGGTGGTTTATAAACAATAAACATTTATTTCTCACAGTTTTGGAAGCTGGAAGTCTAAGATCAGAGTGCCAGTGTAGTCAGGTGGAAGCTCTCTTATGGACTGGTGACTTCTGTTGTATCCTTATGTGACAGAAGGAGCTAGGGAGCTGCATGGTGTCTCTTTTATAAAAGCAATTAATCTCTTTCATGAAGGCTCCACCCCCATGACCTAAGCATCCTCCAAAGTCCCCACTTCCTAATACCTTCACATTAGGCACTAGGATTTTAACATATGAATTTGGAAGGGATGATTGAGAAGACAGCAAAGTTTCAAAATTAAATCTGTTTTCAGAATGAAGTTTCTAGCACACTTTTTTCTTCTCCCTGTATCATTCTGGAACAGGATGGATCATAACTAGTATGGAGAGTTCTAATTCGTGTCCTTGCTTTGTAAGTACTTAACGTAGGGAACAGCAATTTCAGTGTTATACAGTAGAAATGAGAAGAGCTGGGTTAAAGTCTTCAGTTTTTGTAACACATTAATGGATAAATTATATGATACTGTCCTCAGTTATTTCTAGGTATTGCTTATAGTTTAGAAACTGAGAAACTTAAAAGCTCTAAGAAGTTCAATAACTTGCCCAAGGTCAGACAGCTAATAAAAAGAGTCATGATATAAAACTGTATCTACCTGTCTTCAATATCTGTGTGTGGGTTTTTAGAAAATCCTCTCTATAATGACATCCTTAATTCTTCTTTTTCATAGAAGGTTCTAATGGGGGGGAGCCAAGATGGCAAAACAGCATGGAAGTTTTTTCCTGTGTCTCACATCTGTGAAATACAGCCAGACCAACAATAAACCATCCTGCACACCCAGAAAACCGATTGGAGGATTAACACAACAATCTGCACAACCTGAACCACAGAATTCAGCAGGTACGCGACACGGAGAGGTGAACTTGGGGAGCGAGAAGCCACAGTAAGGGAGGTATTTTTGTAGGTGGAGAGAGGATGGAGACGGGTTGGGGGGAGAATATGGGAATAGCACCCCTCCCCAAAAACAGCTGGAAAGAAAGTGGAAAATTGGAAACAGCCACAGGGACTAAACTAAAAAGGGATAAAGGAGACAGGAGAGGGTTTAAATTCCATTAAGACTGTAAACAAGGGGAGCGCAGAGTCTGCAACTCTGAAGCTCAATACCTGGCCGTGCTCTGGTGGGAAGGGTGAATCCCCAGGAACAGAGCAGGGTCCCAGAGGTTCTCAGGCCACACAGGGAACAGCGGTTCCACTGCTGGAAGGACATTTGGTAGAGACTGTTGAAGCCACCTGGTCCCAGCAGACCTCGGAAGGCAGCCACATTCACTGGTGTGGGGGCAAGGTCATTAAAGGTGAAGCCTGGTGCCAGATGTGTGTGGTGATTTTCCATAATCCCTGAAAAGCTGCTGCTACACTATCTCGCAAACTTTTCCTGGGGCAGGCTGGCACCTGGCCGCAGTCTCAGGGCACCGGCAGCATCAGGGTCCAGCAAATGTTCCTGGGTGCAGTCAACATTCAGCCATTGCTCAGTGAAACCCTCCCACAGAGGGGGAGAACAGGTCAAAGCCGCAGTCCTTCGGAAGTAAGGGGACAGGGAAAACAGCCACATCTGACACAAAACCCGGGAGAGAGGTATTGCCTGGGGCTTGGTCACAGACAGTGAAAAAGTGGGGAGTGGACAAAAGCTGAAAAGGACGGATACGCGATTGCTGATCCGGGAGAACAGAGTTCCCATACTAGAGACTGGGGAGCTGGGTGATGCCATTTTCACCGCTCCCGCACATGCGCATATGCACCTACGAGCACCACAACACTCCACTCAAGTAGGCTAGCAGCGACATCTAGTGGAGAACGGAGCCATTACACTGAGCCCCACCCAACTAGGCCAACGTTGCTCATTCTTCAGGAACACAAGTCTCACCACCTGATTACTTTATGGACAATAAAGCGCTTCACAGTCTGACTTCCATGGGAAAACGAAGTAATTTCACTCCTATTTCAACCTGTTACCAGGTCCATCTATTCAATTTTCTTTTTTTTTTCTCTTTTTCATTTCTTTTCCGTGAATACAGAAAGAAAATACTCATTTTTACTTTCAATTTCTATTAAAATATTTTTCTTTAATTTTTTTACTATATTTTTTGCTTTCATGTAATTTTTTTAACTTCTATTTTACTTCCATCATTTTATTTTAGTCTACTACAGTATATTCACATTTTCCAGTTTTCAGACAATTTTTTTTCTTTTTCTCTTTTGTTTCTTTTCTTTTTCTTGAATACAGAAAGAGAAAAAATTCATTTTTATTTTTAATTTTTATTAAAAATATTTTCTTTAATTTTTTCTACTACATTCTTTACTTTTGTGTAATTTTTTTCAAATTCTATTTTACTCCAACCATCTCATCTTGGTCTACTTCAGCATATTCATTTTTTCAAATTCTCAAACAATTTCCTTTTTTCCCCACCCCTTTTTTCTCTAATCTGTCAAACCACTTTCAACACCGAAACCAAAAGACACCTAGAATCTAGTATCATTTATTCCATTTGCGTTTAAAATTTTAGTATTTTTTTAATTTCAATCTTTTTATTTTAATTTTTCTACCTCATTAATTCCTTTTATCCCTTCAAAATTAAAAAATGAAGGAATTCACCCCAAAAGAAAGAGCATGAAGAAACAACAGCCAGGGAAATAACCAACACAGATACAAGCAAGATGTCTGCACCAGAATTTAGAATCACAATAATAATAATACTAGCTGGAGTCGAAAACAGATTAGAATCCCTTTCTGCAGAGATAAAGGAAGAAAAAAACAGAATGAAATAAAAAATCCTTTAACTCTGCTGCAGTCATGGATGGATGCAACAGCGGCAAGGATGGATAAGGCAGAACAGAGAATCAGTGATACAGAGGACAAACTTATAGAGAATAACAAAGCAGAAAAAAAGAGGGAGATTAAGGCAAAAGAGCACGATTTAAGAATTAGAGAAATCAGTGACTCATTAAAAAGGAACAACATCAGAATCATAAGGGTCCCAGAAGAGGAAGAGAGAAAAATGGGGGTAGAACAGTTATGTGAGCAAATCATAATAGAAAACATTCCTAACCTGGGGAAAGACACATCATCAAAATCCAGGAAGCAAAGAGGACCCCCATTAGATTCAACAAAAACCGACCATCAACAAGGCATATCATAGTCAAATTCACAAAATACTCAGGCAAGGAGAAAATCATGAAAGAAGCAAGGGAAAAAAAGTCCCTAACCTACAAAGGAAGACAGATCAGGTTTGCAGTAGACCTACCCACAGAAACTTGGCAGCCAGAAAGGAGTAGCAGGATATATTCAATGTGCTGAATCAGAAAAATATGCAGCCAAGTATTCTTTATCCAGTAAGGCTGTCATTCAAAATAGAAGGAGAGATAAAGTTTCCCAGACAAATGAAAATTAAAGGAGTTTGTGACCACTAAACCAGCCCTGCAAGAAATTTCAAGGGGGAATCTCTGAGGGGAGAAAAGATGAAAATATAAATAAATAAATAAAAATAATAAATAAATAAATAACTACCAAAAGCAACAAAGATTAGAAAGGACCAGAGAACACCACCAGAAACTCCAACTCTATAAGCATCATGATGGCAATAAATTCATACCTTTCAGTACTCACTCTAAACATCAATGGACTCAATGCTCCAATCAAAAGACACAGGGTGACAGAATGGATAAGAAAACAAGATCCATCTATATGCTGTTTCCAAGAGACCCACTTCAGACCTAAAGACACCTTCAGATTGAAAGGGGCTGGAGAACTATCTATCATGCTAATGGTCAACAAAAGAAAGCCGGAGTAGCCATACTTATATCAGACAATCTAGACTTTAAAATAAAGACTGTATCAAGGGATGCAGAAGGGCACTGTATCATAACCGAGGGGTCTATCCACCAAGAAGACCTGACAATTGTAAACACTTATGTGCCAAATGTGGAAGCACCCATATGTATATACATCAATTAATCACAAACATAAAGAAACTCATCGATTATAATTACCATAATAGTAGGAGACTTCAACACCCCACTTACAACAATGGACAGGTCATCTAATCAAAAAATCAACAAGGAAACAATGGCTTTGAATGACACACTGGACCAGATGGACTTAACAGATATACTCAGAACATTTCATCTTAAAGCAGCAGAATATACATTCTTCTCCAGTGCACGTGGAATGTTCTCCAGAATAGACCATATACTGGGACACAAATCAGCCCTAAGTAAGTACAAAAAGATCAAGATCATACTGTGCATATTTTCAGTCCACAATGCTATGAAACTCAAAATCAACCACAAGAAAAAATTTGGAAAGGTAACAAATACTTGGAGACTGAAGAACATCTTACTAAAGAATGGGCTAACCAAGCAGTTTAAGATGAAATTAAAAAGTATATGGAAGTCAGTGAAAATGGTAACACCACAACCCTAAACCTCTGGGACACAGCAAAGGCAGTCATAAGAGGAAAGTATATAGCAATCCAGGCCTTCCTAAAGAAGAAAGAAAGATCTCAGATACACAACCTAACCTTATGCCTTAAGGATCTGGAAAAAGAACAGCAAATAAAACCCAAAACCAGCAGAAGACAGGAAGTAATAAAGATTAGAGCAGAAATTAATGCTATCAAAACAAAAAACAAAAACAAAAAAACAAAAAACAGATCAATGAAACCAGATACTGTTTCTCTGAAAGAATTTGAAAAATTGATAAACCACTAGCCAGTTTGATCAAAAAGAAAAAGGAAAGGACCCAAATCAATAAAATCAAGAATGAAAGAGGAGAGATCACAACCAACACAGCAGAAACAAAAACAATAATAAGCAATTATATGCCAATAAAATGGGCAATCTGGAAGAAATGGATAAATTCCTAGAAACATATACATTACCAAAACTGAAACTGGAAAAAATAGAAAATTTGAACAGACCCATAACCAGTAAGGAAACTGAAGTAGTAATCAAAAGTCTCCCAAAAAACAAGAGTCCAGGGCCAGATGGCTTTCCAGGGGAATTCTACTAAACATTTAAGGAAGATTTGACACCTATTCTCTTGAAGGTGTTCCAAAAAAATAGAAATGGAAGGAAAACTTCCAAACTCTTTCTATGAAGCCAGCATTACCTTGATTCCAAAACCAGACAGAGACCCTGCTAAAAAGGAGAACTATAGACCAATTTCCCTGATGAACATGGATGCAAAAATCCTCAACAAGATATTAGCCAACTGGATCCAACAATACATTAAAAAAAATTATTCACCACGACCAAGTGGGATTTATACCTGGGATGCAGGGCTGGTTCAATATCCACAAAACAATTAACGTGATTCATCACATCAATAAAATAAAGGACAAGAACTATATGATCCTCTCAATAGATGCAGAGAAAGCATTTGACAAAATACAGCATCCTTTCCTGATAAACCCTCAATAAAGTAAGGATAGAAGGAGCATACCTCGAGATCATAAAAGCCATATATGAACAACCCAACGCTAATATCATCCTCAATGGGGAAAAACTGAGAGCTTTCCCCCTAAGGTCAGGAACAAGACAGGGATGACCACTCTGGCCACTGCTATTCTACATAGTATTGGAAGTCTTAGCCTCTGCAATCAGACAACACAAAGAAATAAAAGGCATCCAAATTGGCCAGGAGGAGGTCAAACTTTCACTCTTCGCAGATGACATAATACTCTATATGGAAAACACAAAAGATTCCACCAAAAAACTGCTAGGATTGATTCATGAATTCAGCAAAGTTGCAGGATATAAAATGAATGCACAGAAATCGGTTGCATTCCTATACACCAACAATGAAGTGACAGAAGAGAAATCAAGGAATCAATCCCATTTACATAAAATACCTAGGAATAAATATAAAACCATAAAATACCTAGGAATAAATATAAACAAAGAGGTGAAACATCTATACACTGAAAACTATAGAAAGCTTATGAAAGAAACTGAAGAAGACACAAAAATTGGAAAAATATTCCACGCTCCTGGATAGGAAGAACAAATATTGTTAAAATGTCAATACTACCCAATGCAATCTACGTATTCAATGTAACCCTATGAAAATAACATCAGCATTCTTCACAAAGCTAGAACAAATAATCCTAAAATTTGTATGGAACCAAAAAAGACCCTGAATAGCCAAAGCAATCTTGAAAAAGAAAACCAAAGCAGGAGGCATCACAATCCCAGACCTCCAGCTATACTGCAAAGCTGTAATCATCAAGACAGTATGGTACTGGCACAAGAACAGACACTCAGATCAATGGAACAGAATAGAGAACCCAGAAGTGGACCCACAAACGGATGACCAACTAATATTTGACAAAGCAGGAAAGAATATCCAATGGAATAAAGACAGTCTCTTCAGCAAGTGGTGCTGGGCAAACGGGACAGCAACATGCAGAAGAATGAACCTGGACGACTTCCTTACACCATACACAAAAATAAACTCAAAATGGATGAAAGACCTAAATGTAAGACAGGAAACCATCAAAATCCTCGAGGAGAAAGCAGGCAAAAACCTCTTTGATCTTGGCTGCAGCAACTTCTTACTCAACACTTCTCCAGAGGCAAGGGAAACAAAAGCAAAAATGAACTATTGGGACTTCATCAAAATAAAAAGCTTCTGCACAGGGAAGGAAACAATAAGAAAAACTAAAAAGCAACCAACAGAATGGGAGAAGATATTTGCAAATGACATATCAGATAAAGGGTTAGTATCAAAAATCTACAAAGAACTGATCAAACTCAACACCCAAAAAACAAATAATCCAGTGAAGAAATGGGGAAAACACATGAATAGACACTTCTCCAGAGAAGATATCTAGATGGCCAACCAATGCATGAAAAAATGCTCCACATCACTCATCATCAGGGAAATACAAATCACAACCACAATGAGATACCACCTCACACCTGTCAGAATGGCTCACATTAACAACTCAGGCAAAAGCAGACGTTGGCAACGATGCAGAGAAAGAGGATCGCTTTTGCATTGCTGGTGGGAATACAAGCTGGTGCAGCCACTCTGGAAAACAGTATGGAGGTTCCTCAAAAAACTAAAAATAGAACTACCCTACGACCCAGCAATTACACTACTAGGCATTTATCCACGGGATACAGGTGTGCTGTTTCGAATGGGCACATGCACCCCCATGTTTATAGCAGCACTATCAACAATAGCCGAAGTATGGAAAGAGCACAAATGTCCATCAATGGATGAATGGATAAAGAAGATGTGGTATATATATATACAATGGAGGATTACTCGGCAATCAAAAAGAATGCAATCTTGCCATTTGCAATATATGGATGGAACTAGAGGGTATTACACTAAGCAAAATTAGTCAGAGAAAGACAAAATCATATGGCTTCACTCATACGAGGACTTTAAGATAAAAAACAGATGAACATAAGGTAAGGGAAAAAAATAATATAAAAACAGGGAGGGGGGAAAACAGAAGAGACTCATAAATATGGAGAACAAACTGAGGGTTACTGGAGGGGTTGTGTGGGAGGGGGGATGGGCTACATGGGTAAGGGGCACTAAGAACTCTACTCCTGAAATCATTGTTGCACTATATATGCTAACTAATTTGGATGTAAATTTAAAAAAATAAAAAATTAAATTAAAAAAATATAAGGTTCTAATCCAAGTTATCTCAATTTTTGAAGTAATACATATATTCTGTTCAACTATGCCTCCATGTTTGATATCAGATACTAGGATAATATAAAGATGACTAAGATGTGAACCCTTTCCTTCACCAAATTTACAATCTAGAATAAAATCACCAAAAACCTGACTTGATTATACAGAAAAAAGATTGCCTTTTTTCCCCCTCCATTTGTCTCCACATTTATATCTTCCACTAGAGGTGGAACTAGAGAAATTTGGTTTCAAGTCACATGCTATCATCATTGGCCTTGTCACAGAAAAATAGCACACAAAGGTTACCTAAATGAGGCTTTTCCTGAATTGGGTTCCAGGTTGAGATTTATTTTTCATATTAGAATTTATTGAATCAACTATTGGAATTTTTGCCATGCAGGCATCCCAGTTTCTATAAGCCCATGGTAAAATAAGATTTTCCAAGAACAGGGGTGAGAGGTAACAATTTAGGGACAAAGGCAGACTGATAACACAGAATAAGAATCTGCAGTTGTCCCAGTGAACATAGGGAAATTGCCAAAGACACTATTCGACTTCAGGTGAGCCTAGAGTATTGTGACAAGGGACTAATTTAAAAATAACCCATATGCCAGATTTCTTGTTATATAACGCATTATAAAAATCATTTGCTATAGAACGATATGAAGAAAACAACTACAGAGACTATGAAAAGATTTATTCTCAGTACAAATATAATTATCAGTCTTTGGTGTCAATATATTATATTAATTATAATTATTCACATATTTGTATATTCTGATGAATTTAAGTTCAGAAATGCAGTTTGTTTTGTAAAAATCCAATCAGATGGTAAATTTAGTTACTGCAAAGGAATTCTGATTTATAAATAAAAGTGCCAAGATATAAATTAAAACAAAAATGAAATAAAAGAAAAAAAAAGTAACTAAAGACGAAGTTATTTCTCAAACAGGAATAGGCAGTATCCCAGAATCTATTTTCAGCCTCAGATAATAAGTTGGTGAAACCAAAGTTCAGTATGAGGAAAAGCCTTTCCATAGACTTAAGGAACACTTGATTAAAGAATAAAGAAAACTCCTATGTGAATATGAAGGAGTCCACCTACTGGACAGAATTGTTAATTGATATGGAAAAAAATCACAAACAGGTGTTTTATACTCCAGGCAGAAATCTCAGCAACATGAAAACATATTTTTTTTAACAATTAGCATTATTACCATTAAGTGTGTGCCACATCTAGGACTTAATACAAAACCAATTGAAAGGAAAGAAGCAAGGGAAAAAGGCGGGGGGGGTGCAGAATGAACCCCATCTCTTCTTAATCTTCCTGTTTCATTTTGTTCACTTTTTTTCTGACAAGAATTTTAGGGGACAGATTTTCAAGTGTATTTTCCAAAGAAAGATCCTATGTCCTCCTAGCCAAAGGGTATTAGGAAACAAACAAACAAACAAACAAACAGACTCATTTAAGATGCAAAACTTCATTCTACTCCTAGCCCGTCTGACATCTGTGAAAACCAGGGAAGGCTGCCTTATGTCCTTCATCTGCACACTACCTACTATATAGGGCTCAAAGGTTTCATATAAGATCATGTATGCAAGACTTTACAAAGTAAATATCCCATAACACAGAAGACAATGAAGCCTTATTTGACAATTCATACTAAGCAGGCAAGCCGTCTTACTACTTGACTCTTCCCCACCCTCACCCCCACAGAATTAGGAGACTGAAGCCTGCAGACAGCTTGGAAAATGAAAACAAAGGCAGGACTTAGCCTAGCCCAGGGACTGCTTTGCCACCTCCTGGACATGCCTCATTCCCACTTGGTGCTATTAATCAGGCCAGAACCAGTAGGCTGCCAATCCCTGCTGAAGGCACTGATGCCCAAAATGAAAAGCCTGCTTGCTGTGCTGACACTACTCTTAATGACTCAAACATCTGGAAAACAACATTTCACAGTGACTATCAGAACTTCCCAGAGAAGCAATAACTCACATGCTGCATACTGTGCATTAGAAGCACAACAGGAGTGGCAAAGTGATGTCCCTTAGAAGGTGCCACAAGAACTTAGTGTTTTCCTTTGAGGCAAAGACTTTGGTTCTCAGAGGGGTGCCTTCAGGTAACAGACACTGCATTCCACCAAAACTTCAATGAATTCTTTTAGAATTATAGGAAACACGCCACACTTAAATCCTGGTATATTTCTACCTTGTTAAAGCCACTTTAAGAATTTAAGTATTATTTTTAAATAATAAATGTGTTTCAAATCACAAAAGTAATACATAACAAGTAACAGTAATAGACAGGTTACTGTATTTCTAAAGAGGACAGATTACTACATTTCTTCCTGAATAATTATATTGCAAAGATAGCTCTCCCCCCTTCATCTCGTTTATACTTTCTTCAATTCCCAGTTCTATCTCTTCCCCTAATCCCTCATTCTAGATACCACCAATACTCCAAAGCAAGTACCAAAGGTTTTTTTAAGTGTTTTTTGTTTGTTTGTTTTGTTTTTATTGGGGGGGGGGGGGGAATGGGGAAGGGGCAGAGACAGAGAGAAAGAATCCCAATCAGGGTCCTCACTGTCAGTTCAGAGCCCAATGCAGGGCTTGATCTCAGAAACCATAAGATCATGATCTGAGCTGAAATCAAGAGTCGGACACTTAACTGACTGTGCCACCTGGATACACCCCACTAAAAGCTTTTTTAAGGCAGCTACTTACCTGTACTTTCTAGGGTTCCTATAATGATCATTTATTAATTAACTCAACAAACCCCGGAAGAAAGTAAACTACCCTTATAAAAATTTCTCATATTTCCATCACCAACTATGCTTATAATCTGCATTCTCACTGGCAAGGACTTACCATCTTCCTTGTTAGGTCTGGCCGTGGACCTAAAGTATAGTCCTATTAGAGACCTGCCACCTGCTCCCTAGATTTAGGTTCTATCACAAACAGTCTCAGCATTGAATTCTTCCCCATATTCACCAGGCCTACCACCACATCACTCTTCTTCAAGTCAGAGATACTCTCACACACTTTAACTCTCATTTTACTGACTACTCAACTCTGTTTTCCAATGCTGTTTTTGTGCATCCAAGCAGGCTGGGTATTACATGTGTATGTGTGTGTGTGTGTGTGTGTGTGTGTTTGTGTGTGTGTGTGTGTGTGTGTGTGTGTGTGTGTGTGTGAGAGAGAGAGAGAGAGAGAGAGAGAGAGAGAGACAGAGAGAGAGAGAGGAAGAGAGAGAGGAAGAGATGGAGGGAGAACAGAGAGAGATTAGAAAGGTATGACAAAAGGATGAATATTAAAGTACAGGGTAATGGTGAACATGGAAAGAGTGAAGTCTAATTTCAAGTGAAAAGAATGCCTTCTGGGGAGTAGTTAATGAGGACAAAAAGTCAAATCCCCTCATCTTCTTGTTGTTGTTTTTTCAAGTTTTATTTATTTGTTGGGGGGAGGCAGGTGCAGAGAGAGAGAGAGAGAGAGAGAGAGAGAGAGAGAGAGAGAGAGAATCCCAAGCACGCTCCACTGACAGCACAGAGACCGATGCAGGGCTCCATCCCACGAACAATGAGATCATGACCTGAGCTAAAATCAAGAGCTGGACGCTTAACTGACTCAGCCACCTAGGCACCCCCACCCCCATCTATTTTTATTAAGATACTTAAGACAAGAACAAAGGGCTATGAATCCAAATACTGCTCAATAAATACTGTTGGCTGCCCCTAACTATGTAAGCACATACACAGATACACCCACACTAAAATAAAAGTGATAATATATCAAGATTTTAATAATGGATTTTTCTGAGAACTGGAATTTTGAAAAAAATGACTTTTCTTTTTTCTGCAACTGTTGTTTTTCCAATATTTCCTCATTAATCTAGTATATGTTACTAGAAAAAATGATTTATACAAATGAATAAATGCCAGCAGCATGAATACTAGAAAATTCACCTAAGCATTAAAACCTCTGACCTGCACAGCCAGCAGAGCTCAGCTCTAGAAATAATGAATCTAGCTGAAGGCAGTAGGACAACAGACTTAAGCCCCTACTACATAGAATCTGGAATGAATCCTGAAGCTTTATGTTACTCTAGTGTGCTTGAGTAGAAAAACCGCCTAAGTCTAGGCCTTCCTTAGTACATGGCATATTTTCATAATCACAAGGATTTGGCTTCTGTTCTAGTATAGATTAGCTGCTAAATGCTGGGTCTGGGTCTGGCTGGGAACTATAATGAATTTGACTATGGATATACTCCCTACACCTATCCCAACAGAAGGATGCTGCTCTAAAGCAAACAGAGCCCCTAGGACATTAATGATGCCTTATTTATTCATTCAGTAAATATTTACTTAGTGCCTAACAGGCATTTTAGACTCAGGGAATTTAAGAGAGGACAAATCAGACCATGTCAGGTCACACACCCATCTTACATTCTACCTGGAGATACAGCAATAAACAAAAATATAAGAAATAATTATAATAAAGGAGAAGGATGCTACTTTGAACAGGACAAGCAATGAGGTTTTCTCTCAAGCTGACACTTAAACAGAGACTGAAAGAAATACAACAGAAAATCATGTGAACATTTGGGTGACGATCACTCCGGACAGAGGCAACAGAAGTTCAAGGACTGAGGTAGAGTCCTTCCTGTATTGAAGAGCAAAGCAGCTGGAGAATAGTGACCAGGGACAGAAACTAGTTAGTCTGGAATCAGATAATATATGGCCTTTAGGCCATAGTTAAGATTTTTAATTTTATTAAGCGTGATAGAAAATCATTAGAGGGTTTTATTCAGAGTGTAACTGCATATTTACACTTTAAATGGATGCTTCTGACCATGTGTAAAGTATAGCTAAATGGAAGCAAGAATATGTTGCAGGGAGTATGGCCAGAGTCGCAAAAGATGATTCCACAAACAAAGTACAGTTAAGTGAAGGTCCTCATACGGTCCTCAGTCGGAATGAGGCCCCACTCCAGAATGAAGCTTCTTTTTATTAGGATAATTGCTAAAGACTATGTGCATAAAGTCAGGTAAGCAAGTGTTTTAATCAATCTAATGGTTTGGCTTTTCAAGGTTGAATTTTGAGTTAACTGGTTTCTGTAACACTAGGGTCAGGTCTCTTGAGGGAGGATCCAGCCCTGGACAATGATTTTTTTTTATTATTTTTTTTAATGTTTATTTATTTTTGAGACAGAGAGAGAAAGAGCATGAACGGGGGAGGGTCAGAGAGAGAGACACAGAATCTGAAACAGGCTCAGAGCGCGGGGCTCAAACTCACAGACCACGAGATCATGACCTGAGCCAAAGTCGGATGCTTAACCGACTGAGCCACCCAGACACCCCTGGCTGAACAATGTTAATGGCTCTAGGCATTCCTTAGGAGCTGCAGCCCCATTCAGCTGTGTAAACATGGCCTAAGGCCTTGCACCTTCTCCAGCCTTTCCCTTTTCAAGTCTTCTCCTTTGATGCTTCTCTCCTGCATCTCCCACAAGAATAGATACAAGAGGTAGGAGAATAAGATACTAGAACAATCTAATCAATAAATGATGAGAACATCTCATCATTTAATTTTGGCCTTTGGAACAGAGAATTAAAAAGAAAAGAATCAAAAGTTTTTCTAGACTTAGTTTATTAATAGAAGAAAAAGGTAATATCAAGGTAACTTCAGGATTGGAAAAAAGAATATAAATTTGAAAGGGAAAGCAGCAAATTAATTTTTATGCATAATTGGGTCCAGGCTAGAAATGATGATGGCTTGAATGAAAGATGATGACAACAGAAATGGAGGGAGGCAGTCAGATTCAGTTTTGTTGATGTGGGATGTGAAATGAGGATTGACAGGATGAAATTAAAATTTTTGACCTGCTAGCATTTACTTGAAGGGGAATACTATAGGAAAAACAGATTTGGTACACAAGAATAAAGAATTCAATCTGGATATACCAGGTTTAGGTACAAAGTTGGATATGGGTCTGAAGTTCAGGGGAAAGATTCAAGTCACAGATAGAACCTGGGTGATCTTTAATATAAGGATGGTAATTTAAAGACCACCTAGGAAGTGAATGCATCTGAAAAAAAGGAAGTGTCCAGGGTCAGAGTCCTGGGGCACTTCAACAATTAAGGTCAGAATGAGACAGGGAACCAACAGAGAACTGAAAGGGAGTAGAGACAAAAAGATCAGGAAAAAAGATGCCCCCAAAGCCAAATGAACAAAGTGTCTAAGAGAATACACAGTGAGTAACACAACTATGTAGTTCCCTTGTCTTCTCTCTGATCTCAGTGCCCTGCAGGAAAAACATTAGCTTATGTCAAATTTAAGTATTCCCCATGCCTTTGAAATGTATGTAGTAGAGTAGTGAATACCAGGCCATCCCATTATGGCTAAGTTTGTTTAGCCCTCTTGGTTCTTCCCCTTCTTCTCCAGCCTGTATCACTGTAATGACACTGGATTAAGCACAAGCTAAAGAGACCACAGATTCTTCAAAAATCACACATCCTGAAAGCTACGTTTGTGAGCATTGTAAAGCAAAATTAAATTACAGGCATATTATTCTAACTCAGTGAAGAGAAAATGAGTCTTAGATATAAGTAGGTTTCTTTTGTGCCAGCTCTGTGCAATGGACCTCTTCTGTATTTGTTTGTTTTCTTATTCTTTCACCCTATTCTGTTAAATTTATTTTTAGCTATTCTTGGGCATCCTTCAGGAAAGGCAAATACTAAGGACTATAATTGAGTACAACCTAAAGGTTCCAAATAACAGTCTACTTAACACATCAATGTCAAAGAGAAAGCACCTTTCCTCCTAGGAGAATCAGATTCCCTCTTGTTAACTCCAGCAGCTTGTGAGTCTTCCTGACTTTGATATTAATTGCAGGGATTATTGGTATTACTGTTATAGGTTATAGTATAGGCTAAAAAGAAGAACAGTATCACAAGTGTTCTTTATCAGACATCACTGATATTGTTGGTATTAGTGGGACAACTCTATCAGGAATGTCAGTCACATGAGTTAATACAGGTAGACAGCAGAAGTGTACATCTTTTAAGTCAATATCACATATCTTTATTTCTATTATCCATGATAGCATTTATGATGTATCTCACAGTTGGTATTTACTGGCTTGGCCATGATAGAGAAACTGAAGCACACAAGGGCATGCATTCCTTGCCTGTGAGTTACTTTGGGGACTTGCCATCAGTTTGTACAGAAGGTGGAGCTCAATGAACTTTAAAAGGTGATTTACTTCAATGGTGCCTGCCTCCTTCACCCCAAACTTTGGCTTTCTTCCCCACATCCCATTTCCTTAGAAAAAATGACTCATTGCAAGGAAATAAAATCAAAGTAGCCCCCACATCTTCAGAAAATAAGAACCAAAATAGATCACTGTATCCCCAGACCACTAGCTGCTTTGAGATTTTATTGTTGCTGTGGAAATAATTTTTTTTATTAATAAATATGGTTGGGGAAATGACTAAATTTATTTTTCTAAATTTTGTTGCATTTGTCATTTTAACATATAATTATTTACTTTCTTACTTAAATTTATATATATGGTTTTGTATTTTCCCCCAAATTATGTAAGCTCCAGTCTGCACCAAACCCTCAGCTCCCTGAGGGAAAATGTATTCATTAAAATCACATAGTTGGAAACGATTATAAGTGGACTTTGAAGCTTTGGGCTGTTTGGTCTCAAAGAGTTCTTTCTATAGCACCATTACCACCTTCATCATTCAAACCTCAGTGTTAATGAATTTCATCTTCTCTTGAGACTAAATAATTGTGAAGAGGAGAGAAAAATCAATGAGGATTTTAGAGAAAAGGATATTATTAGGCACACAAAGAAGAGGCTAGAGGTACCTAAAGATAACCTATTCCTACTTCATAATTTTGCCTAGACTTGTGCTACTGGTCTCATGTTATAGTGCTAGCTAAAAAGAATTAAATGTACATGAGTACACACTTTTATTTTGTCTGTACCCTTGCATTTCTAAAAATTTGACTATGGTTTCACAATTGGCGTGCCCATGAGACTGTCTGATGGAAAAAGAAAAATCTGCAGTACACCCTTTGTTTACAGAAATCTTTATCTCAGAGGTACCAACCTACTTTTATTTTCAGATGCCTCGTATTATTGTGCTATTGGTAAATGTACTCAACAGCAATTTCATGACTTACACACCCAATTAATAAAATAAATAATTGAAACTAGCATTAAGCATGCTAATAAGTCTACAGGATTATTTCCTAAAACAATTACACCAGTAAAACAAAGGTCACAACAGGCAGATAGACAAGCCAATTACACTTTGAGATTTGATTTTTTTGGGGGGGGGGATGGGGGAAGATTCATCGTTGCTTTGCTATTAAAGCTGGTGGAAAAGCCTTTCTCTGGGGACTACTTTCCTAATTCATTTGGTACCATGCTAGCACTAACAAAGGAAACAAATGTACTAAAAGCACAAGGTTCTATAATAGGAATAAACTTCAACACACCTAATACACAGTTAGGGCAATTGAACATTGTTATTTTTTGCCAATAGCAAGCAACAGGCACCTTTTTGCTTTTATTAATGCAGCTCAGCTGATATGAACAGACAGAATTGAAAGAATTGAAAGTGCTTTATTATTTGCAGCCAAATTTCAATTTTCTCTTTCAAGTACAGTTGAATGCATTTTCTTTGCAAGCCAAAGACAGAAGATCTTGATTACTATTGCAAGAATAATCTCAGCCTTTGTGTGAAGAATATAGGGAAAATAAATAGTCTCTCTGGATGATGTGTCAGCTTGTGAACTTACAAAATAAGATATATTCTTAGAGGTAGGAAAATTAAATTAAGGTGAAATGGTCCACCCATTAAAATGACAAATGAAGGTTTATTTTTGTAGGCCATCGCTGGCTTCCCAATTGTCCTTTGTCCTTAGCTTCACCCTAGGAGCACAGGCCACAGAACCAGAAACAAACAGGGTCAAGACAGGGGCAAGTGTCTGGAAATACAGGTCACTCAGGCTGTGAGCCCCATCGTGAACTGCTGGCTCTATTGTAAAATTAAGGTTTCAACCCTTCTATTCCCTACCACCACTCTTATTTCAGGTCTTTAAGTGGAAATAGAGTTGGTATCTCTCCAGATTTCATCTCATTTTTATCCACATAAAAATTATCAATCCAACACCATCTCAGCCAAGCACTCATCCTCTCGAGTATTAGGAAAAGCTGTATTTTTTGGTGTTATCTTTATTTGATCCCCACTCAACAGATAAACATCACCTGGGCATCTGCTAAGAAACAGAATAGTCACTGCCTGCATTAACAGAAGACACAATTTAGGAGCCAGACCATTATTGCCCCCTGTATTGTTTCTTCAAGCACCCCTCAGGATAACCCCTATGGCTGCCATCTCTGTACTGCTCGCCCATCACCACATGCACTCTTAACCTCTCTTCTCTCTCACTGCTCAAATTTAATGGCTTATTCACAATTGATCTGACACATCATTCTGCAATAATGGGTGACAGTGGTTTAATGTGCAAACTGACATGAATATAAGAGTTCAGGTCTTCCCCCATTTCATACCCCACTTCATCCTGGATAATATTTTAAACCAAGAAATTAATGAGGATTTCTCAGACCTCATTTTCTTTTAACTCACTTCAAAATTTGATGCAGCTAACCACAAGTTGTATAAGCTCAGACAGTTGGGTTTTCTGTTTTTGGTAATGCAAGTGCCTGACTTCAGTTTTCTTGTTTTTTATTTTTTGTTTTTAATGTTTATTTATTTTTGAGAGAGACAGAGCATGAGTGGGGAAGGAGCAGAGAGAGAGGGAGACACAGAATCCAAAGCAGGGTCCAGGCTCCAAGCTGTCAGCACAGAGCCTGATGTAGGGCTTGAACCCACAAACCATGAGATCATGACCCGAGTGTAAGTCGGACGCCCAAGTGACTGAGCCACCCAGGCGCCCCTTAAGTTTTGACTATTAAGGCACTGGCTTCAAACAGGCATTCCCTTCAAAGATGGCTCTCCTGAATAAACACATTGTCAGGGGCGCCTGGGTGGCTCAGTCTATTAAGTGTCCTCTTGATTTTGGCTCAAGTCATGATCTCACGATTCACGACTTAGGCTCCTGAGTTCAAGCCCCACGCTGGGCTCTATGCTAACACTGCAGAGCCTGCTTGGGATTCTCTCTCTCTCTCTCTCTCTCTCTCTCTCTCTCTCTCTCTCTCTCTCTTTTTGAGGGAGAGAGACAGAAAGAGAGAGAAAGAGAGAGAGAAAGCGAGAGCAGGGTAGGGGCAGAGAGAGGGAGACACAGAATCCGAAGCAGTCAGTCTCCAGGCTCTGAGCTCTGTCAGCAGACAGAGATCTTGAAACCTGAGATCATAACGTGAGCCGAAGTCGGATGCTTAACCGACTGAGCCACCCAGGCACCCCGTACACTTTTTAAAAACTGAATAAACACACTGTTAGCTATGAAACTAGATAAAGAGTCAGGTGACGCCCCAGGCTTCTTTGTTTCAGAGATCTTGGTTGATTTCACTAACTGTCCACTTGGGCTGCTTGTCTTTTCTCTTCCTGCACTTTAAATTCTCACTTTTATGTTGTAAATTCACCAGTAAACAGCTCTAGACCCTCTACCCTGGATCCCAATACAAGCAGAACCCCAAGTCCACACCTTTTCCCTCCCTCCCTCTCTTCTTCCCTCTCATCTCCCTCTGGACCGTGTTGTGTGGCCCCAAGTATGCCATGTAACTTCTAAGAATTCTAAGTAGTAAACTTTTTTTCAAAGTTTCTTGATGGTTATTCCAGTCCAGCCACAACGCTCGTTATCCATAGGCTGAGACTGGCACACAATACCACATTAATTTGGTATCGCTATTTCTTCAGCTTCCCTAAGTATACTGGCTACGTTCTCTGAACCTCATCTCTTTGTTTTTCCTCCTAGCTCTCTTTGAGCTATCTCTCTAACATCTATTTTTTGGGAGGCACCTGGGTGGCTCAGTCGGTTGAGCATCTGACTTCGGCTCAGGTCATGATCTCGTGGTCTGTGAGTTCGAGCCCCATGTCAGGCTCTGTGCTGACAGCTCAGAGCCTGGAGCCTGCTTCGGATTCTGTGTCTCCCTCTCTCTCTGCCCCTCCCCCACTCATGCTCTGTCTCTCTCTGTCTCAGAAATAAACGTTAAAAAAATTTTTTTAATCTACTTTTTGGGCCTTATAACTCAGAAGGTGTACTCACTCTCATAAAAGCTACCACCTTTAGATTGATGAATTCTCCTAACTAGAATTCTGGTAACATATGTTCAATGTCTATACAGAGATTCTTCTCCTGGATCTAGTCACTGGCCAATACCCAAATATGCATAAAACCTAATTTACTGTTTTCCTTTCCAAAATTATATTCTTTTTTCAGAATCCTGAGGTTACCTCTAAATGACCTCTTTCTTCCATTCATAAATTAAGTCTGGAAAAGCTGTTGATTCTTCTTTTGAATTCTCTGTTCCAAAGGCCAAAATTAAATTAGATGTTCTCATCATTTATTGCTTAGGTTATTCCAGTATTTCCCTAATTGGTCTTCCTGACACAAATCTCTTTCCATTCAATCTACCAAAGACAAATTTTCCTAAAATACTGTTTCTCATTCTTTTGCCTTCCTGTTTAAAAACTGTGATGACCCTACACTGCCCATAGCATATTATCTTAAACTCTTTGGTCTAACCTGATAGGTTCATTGCTAATAGCATATCTCTTTCTGTCCCCTAATCACAGAAGTAACCAATAATGAATCACAGTGTACTTTAAAATTATCCTATAAAATCATGAAGTAAGGGGTTGTTTCATCACTTCTTGTTTACCACTGTATGTCGCTAGAAAAAAAAAAAAATTAACATGCATTCTTAGTTCACGTTAGTATCCCTACCTGATATGCTGTCTTCTATCTTCTTATGAAAAGCAAAGCCCAACTCATATACCATATCCTCCACTAAACATTATCAATACTTCAACCTGTACTGATCCTTCTTTATCGATTCCTACAGATTCACAACATCCTGTATTGTACTTCATGTGAAGTAACTTTGTCTTTCCAGCTAGGTATTACAGTACCCTGTTTGAAAAGCCATCAGAGTATTAAACAGAAATTTTTAAAAATCTGAACCTTTATAATTAGAATCTAAAAGATGGTTAAGAAATGTGGCGAATAAGAGATTATCTTCTAACTAGTAGAATTAGCTACCAGTAGAGAATGAAGTCTCTGTGTGTTAGTAGACATAAAACCCATTTTTATAAAGCTCCTAAGAGAATGGAAACCTAAGAGCACTTCAAGGAGGCCCATGTGTGTAAGTGATATATGTACATATACATAATGCGGGGAACTCTTTCACCAAGGAAGGTTACTGACTTGTGAGGTAAATAGTCTTCCATGAGGAAAATACAGACTCCTCTCTGTAGATTTCAAGGCTCTTGACAAATACCACCCAACCTAAATTTCAGCCACGAATTCATTTCGTACATGTAATAAATAAAAAGTAATTTCCATTTTATTGATTCTGTCTGCAACATAAATACAGGCATTTTTAACATATTAAAATAATAAGCATTAGTTATTATTGCAATGTCAATCATTTGTAGAGTACTTGCTATGCCCAGGTACAGTATTAACATCTTTTATTCAGCGGAAATGATAACAATGATATAACATATATATATAAGAAAATAAAACATTCCTGGATTTCTCAATGTTCCAATGTATTTACTATAAAGTTAGAGAATCTTTTCATTTATCCTTGAAAATATTTTCATATATTACAGGATTAAATCTGTAACCATTTCTTCCCCACATTATGGTGCTAACTGCTCTGATCTGAAAGAATAATAAAACTTATCTTCCATAAAGACAAAAGGTTACATCCTGGGACAGGTACTTAGGTACTGGCTAAAAGTTCTAGGGAGACTATTTCTAGGTATTTACATTTCATGCAGGAATGAGACCCAAGACTTAGAGACCTCTCTAGGTCTGAGACACCCAGAGCTATCTGAGTTTTGGGGAGAGTTTACTTACAGACCAACGTGTTACAGTTAGCAATCAGGCTCATAATGTTTCCAAGGAGACTCTTGCAGGAGGGGAGAAAGATAGCTGCCTCCTTACCACTCAATAAGCAGAGAAAAATGTTTTTTTTCATGTTCTTCACCTATGGACAGCTGTGCTACTTTCGTTGCAAAGTAGCATTATGTCACCACAAATGTAAGGTCAGAGGCTTTTATTATTTAGGAAAATCTGTCACTGATATAAAACACCATATGTGTACATTCAAAATAAAATAAATATAAATATTAAAAACCTGAAACCCAACACAGTGTGAACTTACAGTCTTGGCAGTTCTAAAAATTCACACGTACAACACATAACTTACTTTATTTCCACATCTCATTATAATTTCTGCCTCTGATAACTTAGCCTAATACAAAACTTCAATCTTGGTTTTTAAATTTAGATTTTTCCTGTGATTTCTCACTCTGGTTTCAGAAACCCATATGTAACACTGAGGCATCAAGAGTGGTATGCAACTCTTGATCCTTGTTCATTTCTCTGCACATATCTTATGGCAACATAACTTGTCATATGTTCCCTCCACACAGACATTAAACACAGGTTACTGGAGTGTGTAGTGAAATCGTGATGTCCTTGCTGATTTGATTCCCACCTCAGTTAGGAGGCATAATCAAGTCTCTGAAATTTCAAATGAATCACCCTATTGTCCACACCATTGACTTCTCATCTTGATAAAGGCAGGAGAGGGAAAGGTCAATAACTGGTACTCCTGCTCAAATTCTAACAGTTAAGAGATACAGGGGAGTTGGCTTATGGAGAGATCAAAATTTTACTTCTGTATCTGATGAGAGCAGATAGGGAAGACTATCTATTTAGGGAAGGTTTATCTATTAATGTGTTTTCTAGTACTGAATCCAAAATTAGACTTTCTCATTCAGTATCAGCAGGATAGTATGGGGACAGTCATTCTCCTACCCTTGTAACATGGTAAAATGGGAGAGCAGAAGCAGCTTCCTGAGGACAGCTCAATCCCAACAAGGGGAGAAGAGACTCCCAGTCTCTTCTCAATTCACCAAATAACTCCCTGAACTACTCAAGTAGAAGTTAAAGGCCTAATATGTTAGGACAATGGATCATACACATAAAAGGAAGCATCGGAAGTAGGAAGAAAACATTCAATAATCCCTCCTACATACCAATATTCTACAGCTTTCTATTCTCCTAAACCACTGTGCTTAATCATGAAGCTTCAGCTGAACCAAGGTATTGTCCCCCCAGAGAAAAGGATCAGCAATCTATCAAGACATTACTGCTCCTATCTTTTTGAGTAACCTACCCCACCTGTGATTTTGGGTATCCTGCTGCGACCACTATTAGCAGTGCAGATTTTTGAGCCCAGAATCCTTCAAAATAGTCCAAAAACACATTAATTAAATGTGTAGCCATTCTATATCCAAAGCTGAAAATGTTTTCTCAATTCTATTTCCCATCCCAAATTATGAACAGCTTATTATCTAAGATTTGCTACAATTAGATCGAATGGCTTAAATTCTAAGAACAAAAGTCTAACATTATAGATATTCCAAATTTGAAAATAACCTCCTTAAACTACTAAATTCGCAAAGAGAAATTAAAGTCCAAAGATTAAATTACCCTGACAGTTATATACAAATACAAAACAAATTAAAGTTCAAAGAAATTGATGTCTACAGTCAAATGTTCATGCCCCTGTAAGGTACAACTCCATGAAGTTAAAATCGTACTACTTAGTTCAAAGTCCAAGACAAATACCTTCCTTACAAATTTCTTCTACTTCCTCTCAGTAAGTCATTCTCAATGTCTAGGATAAGTACAGTTCTTTCAGGGATTCAGAAATTGCATCATGTCAAAGACAAGTTTTTACTAACTACATTTTAAAGAATCTAAAAAACAGTCATCTGGAAAAAAATTATGACGTTGAATTGTATATCATATTCCATGACCATTGAAAAATTCAAAAGGAATCAAAGATTTAAATGAAAAAAGGAAAAAAAATATAACCATGAAAGTTCTAGAAGAGAAAAATTCCTTTATAAATTGGAGAAAGACACTTCTAAACATGATTCAAAACCATAAAAGAAATACTTGTATATTACATAACATTAAAAATAATAACCAGGATCAAAAAACAAATGACCCACTTGGGGGGAAAAAAATTAAAACTCACATCACAGGCAAAAGGTCCATTCCCCTCAATATATAAAGAGCAGGTAAATATCTAACAGAAGTAAAACACTAAAAACTCCCTATAGAAAATGAGCAAAGAGGGGCGCCCGGGTGGCTCAGTCGGTTAAGCGTCAGACTTCAGCTCAGGTCAAGATCTCATGGTGCATGAGTTGGAGCCCCGCCTCAGGCTCTGGGCTGATGGCTCAGAGCCTGGAGCCTGCTTCCAATTCTGTGTCTCCCTCTCTCTCTGCCCCTCCCCCGTTCATGCTCTGTCTCTCTCTGTCTCAAAAATAAATAAACGTTAAAAAATTAAAAAAATAAAAATAAAAAAAAAAGAAAATGAGCAAAGAAATGACGGCCAATTCACACAAAAAAATTCAAATGGCCTTTCAACAAATGAAAAGACACTCAACTCATTCATATCTTATTATTAATAAATAAAAATTTAAAACAACCCTGAAAAAATATTTTTAACCTATCAGACTGACAAAAATGTGAACATTTCTGTTGATAAGGCTATGATGAAGCAGAATGAGACTCATGGAATTTGGTAATATATAAACAATAGTACATATTCATTTATCTGATTCAGCAGTTCAACTTCTAAGAATTTATACTACAGATATGATACATCTGCCAAGAATGACAAGTATATACATTTATTACCACACTATTTGTAACTGCAGAAAAGTAGACATCACCCAAATGTCCACCAAGAGACTGTTTAAATAAACTATGACATGATATATAGTAAAAATTAAAAAATAAACTGTGACAAATTCACATAATACAATATTAACACTGTGCAGCAGTAAAAACAAGTGAAAAGCTCCTCTATATACTGATATGGAAGTATTTCCAGAATATGCAGTTAAGTGAAGAAAAAAAAAAAAAAAAACAAGGTGCAGACAGTATATAAAGTTTGCTTTCTTTTGTAAAGAAAAGGAAAAATTAAGAAAATATATTTGTAATTGCATTTTAAAAAATGACACAAGAGGCATATATAGTATAGAACATACTAAATCATCTACCTAACTAGTCTAACTTGAGCAAGACTGCCTGGGTCTGTCTCTGCCACTTACAAATTAATTAACTTTTTTAGGCCTATCTATAAAACAGGAATTATAGGAATTCTTCCATAATAGGGTTGATACACAAAATAAATGAGCTAACATTTGCAAAATACACAGGTCAGTATTGGGCACTCAGTATTATAGACTTGTTTGTTAAACACCTAAATAAGTAAAATGCAAAGTGGACAAAAGATTTGTCAATGTATACTTTTCTTTATATCACTCTAGTTTCTGAACTATTAGTTTTTGAATTTTGTATGATTCAAAAATTACAGTAAATGAAAATATAAACTTAACAAACCTGGCCCCACATCCAAGTTTAAATACAAGCCATTCTCAGATCAGATTACTTCCCAAAACACTGTGTTCCTAGAAACCAGAACTGAGTAACATCTCAAGGAAAAACAAACCTGGCAATATTCTTGGTTTCAGCTCAATTAGGATGCTTGTCAGTTTGTGTGAGTAGCAGATTCCATAAAATTTCTATTAAAGCACTAATTCTGACACTACAGATTCATCATATCTAGGGACACAATGCACTTAGCATACTGTTGTCTCTCACAGAATAACATTTGTGACATTCCTGCCTTCCAGAAAACTTTAAACATTTTCAACCCCAATCACCAAATTGTATTTGAAGTACAATATATTCCTCTGCAACCTACCTCAAAAATCTCTTCATTTCTTTTCCTTCCTTTAACCTCCTGTCCCTGGCACTCTGCAACTGCTGGAAGTGGACTCTATATTATGAAACAGGGGCTACTACCTTCAGTAAACACATATTTTGAATCCTATACTACAAGGGGCACTTTCCACCACCTCATTCTGGAATTGCAAAGCTAGTGAGGCCTGCCTCTTAGAGAGGGTTTCTCTCTCATCTCATTTGTTTCGGCTGGCAAATCACTCTCAACCGAGATTCCGGAACTGAGGTTTCAACCGATGCTTCTGAAGCCTGAACCCCTAGAGGCCCAGTAAGAACCAATACCTCTTCCATGTGCTCCTCCAGGCACTGTCTTTCATCATCGAATTGTTCAGACCTTGAATAGCATTTTTTTCTGCAGCAATGAAATATGCCTCTAGTGTTCATTTTCTTCCATCCTCGTCTACACTTTTCAGTTTAAATTTTTTAGTATGTTTAATATGTTTAGAAAGGCGAGTTTCTAACTGCTTAATCTATTAATTTGGTCTCTTCAAAACATACAGGATTACTGCTGATTGCTGGAAATGAGTATTTGGCTTCCTTTTTATGTTTTTTAGATGTTAGGGTTTGTTTCCTAATATATGCCTCTATTTATTAAATTCCAGAATCTTCTCTAAAAGCAATGATGAAACCATTCAATTCTGAGTTTACTAAAAGCACCTACTCTTAAAAAAAATTTTTTTTTCTCCTCCGCTTCCCTGGGATGCATAATTCCACACAGCATCTTTTCTCCCACCAACATGAATCATCCCCATCCAAGCTTGGATCTAACTCATCCTCTTGCCTGACTCCTTTCAATATGCCCTATTTGCTGAGTCTTGTCTCGAGACCTAATTCTTGGTCGTTCCTTCTAAGCACAAACTGTACTTCTGTACAAACCTACAATTACTATATTACCTTAAAAATCAACCAATGGTACTCTGTGCATTCTACAGGTCTTCTTAGTCTTTCCCAATCTTTAAGATGCTGTTCTGATAATATCTTTTACATCATCCCTTATCTGTGATCTCTCAGTACTTTTCTGACTCTTTTTGAGGGAGTCCTTCCACTTGAGATCTTTCCTCTTCCTTTTTGATTAACTGGAGACCTACCCCCCTATTTCAATCTGGTAACAACCGAACACCTTTCCCTTTTCCAATACTCTTTTGAAGAGAATTTACATCCCTCCGACTCACCATTTCTCTCTCACAGATGTCTACTTGAACATCGAATTATTTTCTGTCACCTTTGTCAAGTTCGTCCCCTAATTTCTCTAGATTTTTCCTAAAAAAGTTTTATTTTCCTCCAGCTGATTTTTTTGTTTCCAATTCTTTCCGTTACTCTACATTAACACTGAAGCACAAGTTTTAAGTGACTCTAACCCCTTAAATTCCTAAGCAAGATCAATTATTAGAGCCAGAGCATTCCAAGCACAGCCCTTTTTTTTTTTTTTTTTTTTTTTTTACTGGCTTTCTAAGCCACCTTTTTTGCAACATTTTATTTTTGATCCTCAATTTAAGGAGAAGGTATATGCTCTTTACAGTAAAGACCCCTATTCTTCCTTAATTTGATATCCATCAATCTCCTATGAATGGAGTCCGTCTGAATCTCAGCAATCAAAAGTCATAGTCAAACTGTATGGAACGATCAAATTCAGAGCCACCTGAAATCAAAAGGTAAGAACAACTTATAAACCTATAGACAAGTCATATGATTCCTAGATTTGTTCTTCCAACACTCCTTCCCTTGACTCTGAAGAGGAGTCAAAACATAAAAGCGGATGAGAATCTGAGAGTTTCTGTGCCACCAGCCTAGGCCTGGCCCTAAACATTTCCAGCACGTACAGCTAACACACACACACCTAAAAAAGGCTGGTACATGAAAAGGGCTTGCTTTATTACCAAAACTTTGTCTCACACAAGGCTACTTAGAAAAAAATTATATATCCGCGTTTAAGGTCAAGCAGCAGTTACCAATTTGACTAGGATGCATCGAGTAAGGATGTCTGCACTTCTAGTCCGATTTTGCTTGCTGAGCACCCCCAAAGCTTGCCTGCCTTTACTTACAGCCGAAAGCATGTAGACTTGCCTCCAAACAAATGGGTGTTTACTTTCATACAATCAGCCGCTCCCCAGTGGAAAAAACCGCCATGAGCTGTAACAACCCACTACCACGGAAAATACGTGGTGAGCGCCTAGTCCGGGATCATCAAAGTTTTTAACACCTCCCGCTATAGCCATGCCAGAAGCGTGCCCGAAGCTCTACTCCACGCTTTCCAACACAGCATTCTTCTTTTTCATTTTCTCTTTACTCCCACTCTGTATCTTGGATGTCGGGGTGTGAGGAGAGTCCGACATGTAAACGTCTTTTAGAAATAAAAGTAAAGGGGCAGGAAAACCAAAATATTCCGTTGTAACCGCCGGAGAAAATATTGAAGACCGTGGCTTATAAACTGCAGGCGTACTGATTCGGAACCCCAGCATTCGACTTACCAACGATGCCACAGGCAGCACCCAACCGCCTCGGCCACGACGGCGATGATGGCGCAGAGGTAAAACCGGTGCCCGGGAACCTTACAGCCTGGAGGGCGGAGCTAACTGGGCACTTCCTGTGGGCAGCTCCTCCCTAAGAGGAAAGAAAGAGGCGGGTCACAACGCCAATGCTCTCTTTCCAAATTGACCAATCAGACCACGAGAAGAAGTAAAAAAGCGCATGGTGAAGCGTGTTGTTCTTCTATATGTCCTTCCGTAGTACAGCAAACGGTTTTGTGAGTTAAGTGTTCCCGCTCCTCAGTGTAATGCAGTCTCTCTTGCACAGGATTTAACTTGCACGTCACAGCAACCTTTTGGCGAGCTCAGTGGTTCTCTCGGTGACATCTTCATCCCACTGGGTCACTAGGGAACTTTGAGATTACCTGTAACCTCAAAGCGAGCTACAAGTTGGCTGTGTATCTCACCTCTCCTAAAGATGCCAGGTTATTAATTATGGTAACCACATAATATATTGTCCAAACTAGAACACTTAAAAAGGAGAAAAGATTAATTAAAATTATAAGTTTTGGGCGCGTCTGAGTGGTTCAGTCAGTTAAGAAAGGAACTCTGGATCTCCCCCCACCCCCACCCCCACCCCCCCCCAGGCCAGTGAGGACCCTGCTTGGGAATCTTTCTCCCTCCCTTTGTAGTTACATCTAATCGCATATATTTTGTTTTGTTCATTCACAGAGCTTAATCTCAGAAGTTAGAAGGGACACATTGTGCTTAACACTCTTCTTTTCTCATAACTCTGTCTCCTATATCTCTGAATAGTCACTGCTACACCCCACTTCTTAGTTTTGATCCCACCCAGAAATCCAAGTTAGAAAGAAGGGGAGATTAGATCACTCAAAAGAAGATTTTGTCAGTTGCCAGATTGGTTCTTTTCTCCATAATAGAATATGATGAAAAATTAAACTCGAGAAGAACAGCAGTGAAGGGGAAAACCTGAGAGGCACATGGTATAGGTTTCAGGGAGTCGTTTATGGAGACTTTTGGAGGCAAAGATATGGAGGTGGACAGTGGAATATGGGAAACGGATAGGACATAAAAGTGTTTAAGAAGTGTTTATTTGTATTATATTAATATACTTCATAGTGTTTACATTAATTATCTACCTGGAAGTTGACTTTTTATTGTTGTGTTATGATTCTATGACCACTATACTGTAACCCTCTGATTTAAACAGGATAAAAATAGAACCAATGGAATTTAGGATAAAATTTCATAAAATCATATGTCCTGATCAAAAAATGGTTCAAGTTTAAAATAATTTCCTAGCTACATTAGCACCTATAAGATGTGTTTATGATACTGGGCTACACATCCCTACAACTTGACCATCTTCATGATTCTTTGAGAGGCTCTACTTCATGTTTCCTGGCAAGTTTTTGGTTTTCTTTTTTCATTTAAACTAATGGTTTGCAAGTTATTTGACAGAACTGACATCTCCATTTATTTATATCTTAAGAACTTCTCATTTATATAGATTCTCTAAAGTTGTGAAATTGCACCCCCAAAACTAAAATTTTCCTTGTTTCAAATTTCTACTTAATTGGTTAACCAAGGGGACAGTTAAGGGGATGGTGTCAAATTAGCAGGATACAATATCTTCATTGTCACAATCCCAAAACTCATAGTCCCTTTACTTAATTGCGTTGCTATCTTTAGCTAAGGATTAGGAAGAAGCTGCTTTGCCCGGGTAATTCTTTTCCCTGGAACCTGAATGACCTCTAATTTTTACACCCTGCTGACAGAAACATATGTGACCCAGTTTTCTCAGAGTCTTGTTTCATGTGTTATAAATGTAGAGATATGTAATCTCTATAGCTTTTATTAAAAGATAAATGATTCTTCTCCTATATCCTCTTCTCAGGATGGGTGTTTGACTGTTAGGTTGTAACAGTGGACACAACAGCACACCAAATGACACAGACGAAAGGGAAATAATAGCTTCAACCATTTTTCATAAGCTGAAACTCTGTGCTGACTATAAAGCTACTTACTCAAAGACCTTTTTGTAAATATCACAATGTGGACAATCTAGGGCCAATATATCCAAATTCCACAGTGGTTTTCTACCACCAAAAGGCATGAAATGTCGACATTCATTAAATAGACCACTAGTAATGTTAATACAAGTGCAGATTAAAGATGACTACAATTCTTCGATATTCCTCCTATTGAGAGGTAAGGTCTATGTTACCTCTGCTTGAATCTGAGAGGATTCTGCAACTACTCTGACCTATAGAATATGGTGCCAGTGCCGTATTTCTGCCAATTTGTAGCATGGTCATTAAAAGACGTACTATTTCCCCTTCCTATCTCTTGAAATGCTTACTCTGGGAAAATCCAGCTGCCCTATAAGAAATCTGACCTAAGAAACTTCATGTCATGAGAAAGCCCAAGATAGCCACATAAAGAGAGAAATCCTCAAGTAGCCACCATGGTCATGGCCCTCTCAGTCCTGATATCAGGCCTGTGGGTGAAATCACGTTCCTATGCCTCCATTGTCACCTGCTAATTGACTGCAACTGCATAAGAGAGTCCAAGGGCAAGCCACTCAGATGAGTCAACAGAACAATTAATAAATAAATAAGTACATACATAAATACATAAATAAATAAATAGTTGTTTTAAGCCACCAAAATTTGAGGAAGTTTGTTAAGCAGCAATAGATAACTGGGATAACACCCAACGTTAATTGAGCACTTAACTATGTGCCAGGTACTTTCAAAACATATTCACATGAGTCAATTAACTTAAATATTAAAACCACTCGAGATAATTATCCTTATTTGACTAGTGAGAAAACTGAGCAGCGAGATTAAATAATAGTGCCCAACGTCAGAGATTATTAAAATGCCGTATGAATCTAGAGCCCCTGGACCACCAATCTCTCCTAACCTAACCTTTCAGTAGTAAGTGAGGCACTATATAGTCATCTTACATGTCTCAGTTTGTAGTCTCCCATTTACAGTATCATGTGTTTGCCTGCCTAATAATTTATGCCCACATCCATTAAACTCATCAAAAATATTTTCAGCTTCATCATATCAGATGGCAAGGTGTATTAAAACTATGAAGACACTATAAAGAAAGATTAAATTTGAAAGTAAAATCAATACCATTAATACAAAAATATATCTATATCATATACATATGATCACTTACATAATATCAGACAGCCTTCTTCCATCAAAAGAGAACAATTAAGAAATACTGTTAAAAAAGATTCAACTTGTATATAATCTCCTAGCCATACAATATTGCCAGGGTGTATAATGTAGTTTTAAGAGTAACAGTGGGAACATGGGAGTGGCTCAGTCGGTTAAGTGTCCACCTTTGGCTCAGGTCATGATCTCATGGTTCATGAGCCCGAGCCCCGTGTCGGGCTCTGGACTGACAGCTCAGAGTCTGGAGCCTGTTCAGATTCTGTGTCTCCATCTCATTCTCTGCCGCTCCCCCCACTCGCACTCTGTCTCTCTAAAATAAATAAACATTAAAAAAAAGTTTGAGAGTAATAATGAAACATCAAAGGTAAAATAAAATACTAGATTACACGTAATCCGTTTATAGCCAGGAATAGTTAGGAATTCCCAAAGAGGAAGGCATGTTAATATGAGGGATACAAAATTAAAAGGGTTAAAGTTGCTTTGACACACTTTATATCTTCAGACCATTTCTGCTCTTACTCTCTTTTTCCTTCCACAGCTTCCTTTCTGTTTTGAAATTATTCTTAGGTAACAATATAAAGATCAATTTGTATTCAAAGGAAGTCATTTCTTACCAATCAGGCATCAGATAAGAGAAATGGTATTAGTATTGTATTTATATCCACAAACCAACAACACTCAATAAGGCTAGTTAGAACAGCAGCGGCAGTTAGTGTGCACAGTAGTATTATACTAAGTATCTGTGTTTCTGTGAAAACAATTCAGAAACGAGGACAACAAGTTTAAATATATTTCACATTATATTAACTAAAAAAGACTCATTACTCTGTCCTCTCCATTATCTAAACTTGATTTCTGTGCCCCAAGGTTAACTTTCAGTTGTACAAGACTTGAAAATTGATCTAGAAACAGTGGAATAGCATCCCAGCCTTTTAAAGTATGTCATTTCCTTGTACTCCTGGCCAACTTTAAAATCCACTGTGGAACTTTGTTCAAACTACTTTTTACCTGTGTTTCACTGTTTCTCACTGTTTCTCACCCTTTTACCTGCTTGATCCCATACTTTTGCTTCTGCTCGCACTACAGAGAGGAGTTTGGTACCTGGTAGCATGCCATTAGCAATGCACTACTATACTATTACTAAAATAAGGTTTTCATAGAACAACAATGTAATGTCAATTATGAAACCAGTGGAACCAATTCTATCCTACAATTACTTATCTGAGCTCTTATTTCAAAACCATTTGTATTGTCTGAGGAAGGCATGTTTTATAATTCAAAGCATGATCATTGTCAAAGAATGACAAATGTATTTGAGCACTTAAATGACAAACAAAAATACTCAGGGGTATAAAGAGGAGTTTTTAACCATGATGCACAGTGTGAAATTGATCCTTTTTATTTTCCATATATATTCTCTTACCAAGTGGTATGTGAGGAAAAGACAGGCAAGTTACATTTGTTATTTAAGAAAGTTAGAGCTATATTTGTTAAAGTTAAAGTTGTATTTGTTATTTAAGAAAAAGAAGATATACAATCTTACAACTTTGAAATATATACATTTGAATCCCTCTCCCATTTCTGTGAAGTAAATATCAGAATTATGATTATAGAGCTATCATAATACCTTTAGTTGAGAGCAGTAAAAACTGTTGTTTTGGCCGCAGTACACAATCTTAAATTGAAATTCTATGAAGTAATTTGTTTTGCTTGCTTCTTTTAAATAATTAAGTATTATTTTTATCAAGATGCATGAATAAACTGAAAGCTACTGCTGGCGTACTGTTGGCATCCTCTTTGGCAATCAACTAAATTCAAATTACCCAGTAAACTAAACCTACAAATTGACAAACACTATGTTAGGAACCTCAGTTTGTCAGAAGACAATGGGCTTATTGGTTTTAATCTTGTCATACTTACAAGATAAAACTGTAAACTTTTGATCCGGGAGCCTGGCCTATTCATTTTTTGCCCAAATATAATCAATCCATATTTTTATTTATTTTACAAATAAAAAACGGATCTGTTATCAAAAACTGTAATTTAATACGAAACATACTATAAAAGAGTAAGTAGGAGAAATGGATTAATTCCACTAAGAAGAATCAGAGATGGCCTCTGTTAGTGGAAATATTAGTGCTGTGGTTTATAAAAGGTTGTCAACAAGGGCAGGAAAAAGGCAATCGAGGAAAAGGACTTAGCTTGAAAAGGCACAAAGGGAATTTCAGAGAATGTTTGTTTAGAGAATTTCATATAGTCCTGGGTGGCTAGATCAAAAAACAGGTAGAAGGAGAGGATGAAGGTGACATTAGAGTTGGGTTGTTTTAGGCCCTGAATGTCATGGTAGGGAATGCCCTTTTTGTCCCAAAGGTGATGGGAGCCAATAGAGACGCTAAGGCAAGTGTGAAATGAGCAGAAATAGCCTGACATCTGCATGTAAAATGGGCAGGGCTGAAGGGATGAGCCCAAGGAGCGAGAAATAAGGCCACCACGTGAGCAGAAATGCAAGGAGTAGTTGTATAATGAAAAATGAATTAGGTATCATTCAACCTTTATGAGGAATGCCAGCATTTTAAGTCTGCTCTTTGAGGGAGTATTTGAATAATTCAGTTAGCACAATCTCTACAGGGCATTTTCAATTCTATGTATGGTTTATTCTTAGAGTGGCCAGAGGTATTATTCTATTCACAATGCAACCTTTTCCAAAATAAAGAGTAATAGCTTTTTACCTCATATTTGTTTTTCTGCTAAAAGAAACATTAGACTTAGTCTTACTTATGAGTGAAAAAAATATTGTTCTCATTTATGTTAGAGTGTTTTATATTGTACGATGTATTGGTTAGAAAAGTATATACTTGAAAATATGCAAAAATGGAATTATTCCTTTACCTTTTCCATTTTGCATGCAGAAGAAAAGGGATTTTTGTTCTCTCCATGGCACTGCTAGGGATACCATAAACTACAAAGGAAGGAGTTTTGATATCATACTATATTATGTTTACACTATGGACTAGTAGGGAAAATGCAGGAAACTGAAGTCAAGGAAGAAATAGAAATGTATCAGAATGCTGGAGTAATGTGCCAATGGAGATATCTTCCCCTGTTAAGAGTACACATGTATCAGTCTGTTTAGTTTTCAAGTGATAAATGCACGTGGGGCATCTTGACAATAATATTATTCCACAAGCAGACATATGGTCCTTACTTAATAAATAATGCCACTGATTAGCATTTATCTTAATACTAATGATACAAATTCATGAATCCATTTGCCTAGAATACCAAGCTGATGAATGTTACCCTGAAGAGTTTTCCAATGAGAACATTAGCCAAACCAATGTGAAATAGATGACAATATTTGACATTTTCCAGAATAAAAAGAGAGGGATAGCATCTAAGTACTCACATGAGGGGTGTAGACTTGACTTCAAGAAATCATGCTAGAATATAGGTAAGACTTTCATGTCATATTTCTTGTGAGAGAAATTAATTTTCAGAATGCACAGGGGGTGATAATATAGGTTAGGAAACATGGCAACCAAGTTCATGATTACTGAAATACCCCAGTGTTTTTCATAATCAAGCGGCCAGGAGTGATCTCCAGCTTCCAATTAGTCAGAAAGAAAATTAACTCTCAACTATTCTGTTTCAAAAATGAACTGTGTAGAAATTATTCACAAAGGATAAGAACGAATTAAATTAGGATAATTTAAACAATTGAAGTAATCCATCTTGAAAGGTAATAATACCTCTATGTGTTCCATTAATTTATTTGTCCTGTATCTCTATTTATATTTGTGTTTGAGAATACTTCTGTCTGATTTTGACTTCCTCTTCCTTCTACATTATTTTATATTCTCTATTATCAGTATTGAATATTATAAAATAATATTATGTTGAAAATAAAAGGCAGGCACTTTCTATCTAGTGTTCAGTTCCATTGGAAACAGGATCTGGTGCTCAGTGTGATCTATGGGGGGAAAAAAGCATTGCACAAATCACTACACAACAAAGGTGCTACACACTTTAAATATTAAAATTTTAATAGAAATGGTCTCCTAGGAGTAGAGAATTCCCTTTAGATTTGGCTGATAGAACACCATAGACTACGTGGTTTAAACAACAGAAATGTATTTCTCACAGTTCCGAAGCTGGAAGTCCCAAGATCTGGGGGCCAGCACAGTCAAGTTCTTCCAGGCTGCAGATAGTCAACTTCTCAGTGTATCTTCACATGGCAGAGAGCAGAGAGAGGAAGCAGGCTCGAGTGCCTCTTATAAAGACATGAGTCCTATTCATGAGGACTCCACCCTCATGACCTCATCTCATCCTGATTACCTCCCAGAGGCCCTATTTCCTAATACCATCATATGGGGACAGGGTTCAACCTATGCAATGTTGGAGAGACACGAACATTCAGTCCATAAATGAACAAATACAGTTAAATATGGAAGGGATTTAATTACTATGTCATAAAAGCGAACAACAACAAAAGAATACTACATGTACTATGTATTTTATTAGTTATGTATCCATACAGGAATGTGTGTGTCTTTGTATGTGTTGTGGAATATCTGTGGTCCTTTTTTTCTCTCAGGTGCGTTCTCTTTTTTAAACAATACAAATCGAAAAGCCTAAATTTTTCTTCAGAAAACAATTGTTTCAGAACAAGGAGGGTTACATTCAAAATATTTCATGATACATTATAAAATATAAAAACAAAACTAAAACTTTCATTAAGAGCATCAGAGTGTTCAAAGCATTTCATCTCATCAAAATAATTATACCTATTAGTCTGAGCTAGATATTGAAAAGCATAAGCTCACTTATTTTTGTAAGTTAACCTCATTCAGTTTCTTAGAAATTTACTTTGGTCTCACGAGTTAGAATTAAGTCATAGATTGCTATACTGTATTCATTTGGATGCATCAGAATAAAAATGACATGTAGATACATTTGATCTCCCTTTAATCAATCAAAACCACATACGTGAGGTTTTTATTACACCACATCAGATATCATGGGCCCTGTAACTTTTCTTCAGGTCCATATCACCCGCAAGTAATTTTCCTGACCATGAAAACTTGGGAAAACTATAATCGAGACAACGGTATCGGTCACGCAGGGAACTAGAGGTAAGTGAAACTAGGAATATTCACGAATGAGGGAAGACTTCAAAAGTGAAATATCATGTCCAAAACAATACTGTGGCCAATTTAAAAAAAAAAGGATATTTATGTACAGAAAAAAGTTCTTAAAGGAAAAAACAATTCCAAAGATATTCATGTTTATTGTTTTAAATTTAAATAGAAAAAAATGCATTAGATACAATGTTTGCATTTTAATGATCCCAGAGTTTAGCTCCAACATAGTTATCTTAAAATATAAGTATCTATGATCAAATTTTATAGAAATTTAAATGCTTATTCTTTTAAATACTCATCCTCTAGTGGAAAATCAAAACCTGAATTATTCCAGAATATTACGCTCACATATCAATTTTGTTTTAACAAGCAAAGGAGGTTTATTACCATTAATAGTTAAGTTTAGCTTTGAGAAGCAAGAGAAGTTTGCTTTAAGGTCATTAAAAATCATTTCTGGGGGCACCTGGGTGGCGCAGTCGGTTAAGCGTCCGACTTCAGCCAGGTCACGATCTCGCGGTCCGTGAGTTCGAGCCCCGCATCAGGCTCTGGGCTGATGGCTCAGAGCCTGGAGCCTGCTTCCGATTCTGTGTCTCCCTCTCTCTCTGACCCTCCCCCGTTCATGCTCTGTCTCTCTCTGTCCCAAAAATAAATAAACGTTGAAAAAAAAATTAAAAAAAAAATCATTTCTGGGGCGTCTGGGTGGCTCAGCCAGTTGGGCCTCCAACTTCAGCTCAGGTCATGATCTCACAGTTTGTGAGTTCAAGCCCTGTGTTGGGCTCTGTGCTGACAGCTCAGAGCCTGGAGCCTGGTTTGGATTCTGTGTCTCCCTCTCTCTCTGCCCCTTCCCTGCTCATGCTCTGGCTCTCTCTTTCTCAAAAATAAACATTAAAAAAAAATAATTTCCTAATGAATTATTTTAAAATACAAAGCCAATATTTCCCTCTTTTTAAAACAAATGTGTAAAAACCTGGGGATTAAAGAGTATACATATCATGATGAAAAAATAAATAAAATGATAAAAAAACAAATTTGCAAGAATAAAATCATAATGACTATGTAATACTCTTACATAAAATAAAATCATCAATTTCACGGGTCAAATGTGATTTCTATAAGCTCAAAAAGTGTGTACTTTGTAAGAAAACTGTCTTCCCATGTAATCAAAACACCTGTATCTCTTGACAAATTTTAAACTGTTTAAACTATCGCACTTTATTATTTGCTATTCTGATTGAGCAAGAATAATGAAGCTCAAAGGATAACAAATTTAGTTTTCATGATATGATAAAATATGCATTATTATTTTTCTATACTCCCAGAATGAGGAATACTTTTAATTGTGCAACTACACAATTTAAAATTATTCAAAGAGCAAGCAGATAAGATTTTTTTTCCTGTTTGTGCAACACTACAATTGAAAAACCAAACAGAGTATTTTTTTCTTCTTCAGTTCTCAACATTTTTAACATAACATTGTTAAGGATCTTTCATCATTAAAGAATAAACAAGCAGACAATTTAACCTCCTGTTTACTATGTCCATTCAATGTCTTATAGCATCAAGTATGACTTTACCTGAAGACTAGATTTTGATTCATTTTCCAATAAAACTCCCTTAAAGTTATAAAACTCTATCTCATCAACCAACAATAATTTTACATATCTAGAAATATGAAAGTTCTGATTGATTGTATATTTGAACTAGAAAACGGTATACATAATCAGTAAAATGAAAACATACATGTTCCACTTTATCAGCACACATCCGCGTGGATGGAATACCGCATACTGCTCACAAATACAAATGAGTAAAAGAGAATGTCAGTCAAAGGTTAACTGCAATAATATTTATTTCTTACTATTATAATTTCCTTTCCCTCCCTTAAAGGGAAGTGTTTTCTATTGACTGTGTTATCACAGATTTAATCCAGGTTTCTTATCTGATTCCAGTGACACCTGATATACAAAAGGGGAAAACCACAGAGCTCTGGTTGTCAGCCAAAAAATATCAGTAAAAGACACTCTGGTCAACCCTGGCCTAATGGAAATATAAATGATAGATGATGATTCAGTTTAAGATGGTGAAATAAAAGCATTTATAATTTACTGCTCTCCGATGAAATATTTCCAAAAATAACATAAATAATAAAAAAATGAAAAAAAAAAAGAAAATGAAACCACATGTGTAATTATAAGTAATTGGCAACAAATTATGATAAATAGCTTTCGAACAGGGACATATTTTGCACTAACAGGAGAAAAGACGTTCACTGGCACATATCTTGGATAGAATGTAGATTACACAAAGTGTCATAGTTCTGAGACATTCTTCAAAGACTGTTTGAAGCCTCCGTGAGATGGAAAGTGGACAGGCAAGAGAAAAACAAAATCTGTCTCCAGAGAATTCCAATTATGTATCTCCAAATGGTGGAATATGGGGATAAGGAAAAAAATGCTGACAGACTACATTTGATAGTTGTGAAACAGCCTGCTGGATAATCCAGACGACTAGCATTTAAGTGTGAGATGGGAGGGAGAGGAGACAATCACTAGAGGGCTAACAACACAGAGAAAGTAAAACTGAGGGAGTTTTACATTGTGAGCCACGTGGAGCACCGAATGTCAAAAATAGAGAAAAATATGGTCCCTGGGCAGAAACTAAAACAGATTTGGGGAGGTGGGCTTGAAACCTGAAACTTAAATAGCTACTGTGGGCTGCTCTGATTCATTCTCCCACCACTGCCCACATAGAGTTCAGTAAATAGCTGGCTTCATTCAGTGATTAATAGAAAGAAATCAGCCTGAAACATAGGCAAAGGAAGCAAAAACGCAATGAAAAAGCAAAGGAAGTTCATACCAGAGACCATTTTTTTTTTCAGGAAACAGAGGAAAAGTTTATATAAGTACTTATTTATAGTCTCAAATAAATTATAGGCATGATCTCATTAATATTAGAGTGAAAAGCTCAAAGAAAAGATACATTTTAATAGATTGTAAAAATAGTAGAAAGAAATGAAAAAATGAAATGGCACAGACCAAGAAAGCAATGGAAAAAATAAAACCATTATGAAGTTAAAAATTACATAAGAGGTCACAAAATAGAATAAACACAACTGAATACTCACTTGGGTTAGGGTTGACAAAAGTTGACAACAAATTTAAAAATTCAAAATTGATGATAAAGAATATTATAAATAGTTATACAGGCAAAAGAGATTTAACACAATTAGCATTTGGAAAGAAAAATTACTTAGACACACTATAGGATAAAAACTTTCCTGAAATAAAGACTGAAATGTGGAATAAGAAGACATGTGTTGCTTGATTCAACACTAAGTTTCAACAACCTCTCCAGTTTTACCCTAGTTTTTTCCATCTTATATTTAGATAACATAAATTGAATGGTTTTTAAATTATTTAACAACTTTCACATGTGAAATACTTGACTCCTAAATTTATGAAATTCTGTCTTTTGATCACTCTATTCTTCTATACAAACACGTATCTCTACAGAAGTAGCTGGCATGATATTCATGAAATATTAACACTTTCTTGGTGGTGAAATGTTGAGACTGTACATTTCTGCAATGCCTGCCTTCACTTTTAACAATTATGTATCATTTCCACAAATGACAATGAAGTCATTGGGATTTAAAAAAAGAAATGAAATGCAAAGATGAACTGAGAGAGAAAAGAAAAATGAGACTTCTCAATTCTTGTACTATTGCCAGATTCATGGCCCTTCCTTCCACAGCTCGTACAGCAATCAAGTGATTTCTCTAAAATAGAAGCCTGACATATTCATTTTCATCTTATTATACTGCAAGATTTTCAATAAATTGCCACTAATCCAGGATCAAACCCGATCTGTTTAATTTACACAAAACTCTCTAATCCAGTCCCAACAGGTCTTTCCTACATGAGCATCTTTCACTTCCCTTAATTCACCTTCTTCCTACTACCTGGAACCACTTGTGGTAAGAGTTCCTCATGTTTCAGGTGGTGGGATAAAGTGTGCTGTTTGTTTGTTTGTTTGTTTGTTTGTTTGTAGAAGTAGGCAAAGGGGCTGGAACTCCAAATTTTTCCACACAATTCAGTTCAATATCATCTCTGTGAAGCCTTCCCTGCCATCACTCTTTTTTTCCACACTATAAACCAAGTTAAAAAATTATGTGCATCCTTTTCCACCCTCTGTATCAGCACCATGCTGCACAATAGTAAAGCCTGATGCAAAAGAAAAAAAAACATTAATACTGATCCTATATTTACTTAAAATTTGGGTATTTTGTTAATCATAGGTTTTTGCATCAAGTTTGATTTTTTTAAATACTCTTTCAAAATATCATTTATCCTGATTACTGATTTCTATATATTTTTTGTTTCAGGTGAGGGCTCACGCATATCACCCTAGTTTTAGCCCTCCTCTATACTACTGAAACAATCCATAGCTACTCATCTACACATCTATTATCACTACCATACTGGGACCACATAAAAGGAAAGGAACCAGTTTCATTTCTCTATGTATATCTAAAAATCAGCACAGTCCCTAAAATGGAGCAGGAACCCATTTAGCAAAGATGAATAACAACCCAGAAAAAGAAATGACCAATTTTTTTTTAGTTTTTAAGAGTAAAATCTTCCACAGAGAAGAAAATATCTAATCTAAATGGAGAGGGGTTTGTTTGTTTGTTTGTTTGTTTTGTTTTTGTTCTTTTTTTAAGGTCAGGGAACTGTTGTTTAATTCAAGTCATGAACTTGGAGTAATTAAGCAGTGAAACCAAATCAGTTTCTTTCCCCCCATAAACATCTATTTGTGGCACAAAGTATTGAGTGTACCTATTCTAATATATTGAGTGTAATCCATTCTAAGAATATGCCTGTATTTAGTGTACTATGAGAAGCAGAAAATATTAAAATTAAAAGAAAGCTTAGATATTATTTAATCCTCCCATTCTCTTATACATAAGGAATCAAGCCTAGCAAGGTTAAGTGACTCGTTTAAAACCACAATAGGGTCAGAACTTGAAATTAGGTCATCCATTTCTCCACCTGGTGTTTTTTCACTGGAGGTTTTTTTCACAAATCTAGAAGAGGGGACCATTGGAAAATGGGAGAATGGGGAGTAGGTATTTTTTTCTAGGTCAGGCAGAATTGACCAGTTCATGGGTAAAATAAGTCACAAGCAAATATCATACTTACTGCTTGAACCATGGTCACTGCTAAGGTGATGTGGTTGAAAAATGACCTTTCAAAGTTAATTCCAGCCCCTTGCTGTAGTCTTTGTCACTGGCTTCTCTATGATTCATTTCCATCGGTAAGAGAGTGACTCTACTTTCTGCCTACTCTAATTCAAGGTTTGTGGGGTCCGATTTAAAATATACACTGCTCAAATACTCTGTATATTAACAAGGGCAAGTCATTTTTAGCTGCAGATTAATCATATAAATATATTATTATACCTAGTCATGCCTGGAGTAAATTGGAAGTAATTATGTAGGAGTTAGTTACCAACTTGGAGTTGAAAGCTAGAAAATGGATATTGGTTCTGAATAAGAAAATTCTGAATTTCATCTTTAAAAGATCGAGCCATACAAAGTCACCATTCTGAGCCAGAATTCTTCACAAATTACCAAGACTCTGAGCTCTCCTAATGACTCTTGCAAGATTTGCTCATGGTGAAAAGTGACTGGTCCTTCATAAAAGTGTTTTGTTTAATGTAGCTATGAGTTATTAGAGAGGTAGGAATGATGACCAAAATAAAATATTTAGCTATGACTTAATTTGATGAAATGCAGTTAGGGAAAATAAAATATGCATTATTATTATTGTTATTGTTATGAACATTGTGTACAAATGAAATAATCCCTTTTTGTACTAATCATTAGACTTCCTTTCTGATCAATTTATTCTTCAAATTAACAATTAAGAATCCTTGGTTAGGGGTTCCTGGGTGGCTCAGTCGGTGAAGCGTCCAACTTCAGCTGGGGTCATGATCTCACAGCTTGTGGGGTCAAGCCCCTGGTTGGGCTCTGTGCTGACAGCTTGGAACCTGGACCCTGCTTTGGATTCTGTGTCTTCTTCTTTCTCTGCCCCTCCCCTGCTCCTGCTCTGTCTCTCAAAAATAAGTAAACATTAAAAAATTAAAAAAAAAGTAATCGTTGGTTAATTTTGCCCTTTCTCTTTGTTGGGCCACCTGACTTGTCCTAAAATCTTCTTCACAAAGAAAAAAAACCATAGGCTCACCTGGATCCCTTGTCTACAAATCTAATATCATTGATTTTTATCCCTTTAAAATCTGTAAAATTTATAGAAGAATTTCTTTTGTAAAAAGGAAGCCAATAAGATATTTCTTAAGAATAAGCCAATGAATAAGTAAGGAGTATATTCTTCACTAAAGAAATAAGGTCTTTTCATTGGAATAATAAACAATCATAGCTTCCAACCACAATTTCAAGAGTTGTCCTCAAGGCTAGAAATCTACTTACATTCATAAAATAATTTGTGATAAGCTTTTTTATACAAGTACTCTTCATTAAATATTTACATATGTACAAATTTTATTTGGCCTCATATTACTGGTATCAATTTATAAATGAGGGCTTGGATTGGATGAATTCTAAAGCATCTTTCAGCCTTAAAATTGTTAGTGATTCTAGGATATACCTAGAGTGATAGCAAAAAAAGGTATCCTCAGATATGACTCACAATATTTGGCATTTGCAAATTTTACAGTTCTCATATACAATCATTCCAAGGCAATTAATAACTGAAAGACTAATGTCAATTAATTAATATTTCTTTTCTAAAAATAAGAGATTTTTGCTTGGAAAGTGGCCATTTTTATCAAAATGTTCCCCCAAACATCCAGAATACATTCATTCACACAACCTAGATCAGGAAAAAAAGAAGAATAGAAGAAAAATCTGGAAGCAACAAAACAAAAAACTAGACCTAGATTTAGTGTCATAAGACAGCTGCAAGAAATTTAATTAAGTTGTTAAGCCTACCTAATGAAAAAGAAAAGTCAGTACATGAAAATCCTGATAAATTGCATTAACAGAGTCAGCAGAATCCTACCCCTTGGCTATGAGTTTTCTTCTTTACTCCATTCCTCGGCTACTCTTTTAATTTTAAAATACCCTAGTTGTGATACTGTACAAAACCTGCCCCCCCCCAAAACACTAAACTTCCCAGAAATACAAAACTACAGACACAAAAACTTCCCAGAAGATTAGCATTTCACCAGCCAAAATAGATCTATGTTTGGAAAAGCATCTAAAAGGCCTTGTATTGAGTTCCTAATTGTGATGATTCTGATCAAATTCTATCCTACTATTCTGATCAAATTTGAGACAGATAATTTATAGGATCTTACAGTGCCTAGAGTTTTATTCTCTGGTAGGCAGTGCTTCTTACTTAGAGAACCATCTGTACACATTTTCATGTATTTTGAAGTCAATTGCTAAGGTTGTGCTAACGTGTTACCCTCTATCGGTATAGGAGAAACAGATGTTTTCAATATGTTGTCAGACTCTAAATAAATTTCTTCCATTAAAGAATGCAATGTTCTCTGCTAGTTTATGGTTCGTTAGCATGCATTGACTGTTCTACTATTCAAGTAATATCGTAGGTTAAGGTGAAAGAGCTTTCCTAGAGAGACAGTGTCTAGCATAGTGCATGGAACACAGTAGGCTCTGAATAACTATATGTTGAAATAATACATAACTGAATGAACTACTGTCAAAAAGAATTCATACAAGGAGTTAAACTTTGGCTCAAAGCACAGATTTTTCAAGTCAAGTGTTTTAAGTCCTGTTTGACCAACATAAGACAGGGAACATGTCTTCGCTGGCCTTTGTTTTTGTTTTTTGACGCAGCAGAGGTTTCACTCTATTAGTCAGTATTTGTTTTGTTCCGTTTTCCTTTTAAAAAATGTTTCATGTAACAGAGAAAGTCCTTTTCTTGCTGATACTAGAAGAATCTCCAAAGGTCACCGCATAGGATATCCAATAAACAATTCTGATTAAGGGCAGTGCCACTGGGAAATTTAGGGTTGTTGGTTGATATTCATAGTGTATATTTAAAAATGTCATAGTCTATTTTCAAATTCCAATGCATAAATATGAACCATGTATCTCTAATAGCCCTATTTCTCTTGTCCCAACTTTCCAGGATGGTCTGTATTTCATCTAATTTGAATGCTGAATTGATTCTATTCAAATCATTTTTCTGAAATGAAAGATGGCTCACTCTCTCTTCACTGAGGGATGGATTAACTCTCCCAATAACTGGCTTGGATTGTTTTTGAATGTAAAAATTACATAGGCTTTTTATTTTAATAAAGAATAATGGTTTATCTTTAAAAACATGTAAAAAGGCATTCTGTATTAAGGTCATCATCTTTTAGGAAACTATTCTAGCAACAAAATTACATTAGACTTTCTGATTTCTCCATAGTGTCCTTAGATAAATAAACAACCCAATAGACCATGTTAAATGCCCCGAATGTTACTGGAAAGAGAATACGGGCATATTTGTCTATTTTGCTTGTGCCAGACCCAGACGGCGGTGGGGCAGGAGGAGTAGTTGCTGACAACTTCCCAGAAGCCCCTGTGGTATTAACAGTGGTCTTAATTCGCTCCAGTCTTGATCCAAACACACGCTGGGTAGAAGCAGGTCCAGCAGAAGCCTGTTGGGGCACGTCCCCAGTTCTCCCAGGAGTAGAGGGAGGAGCAGAGAGAGGTGCTCTTGCAGCAGATATTGTTTCGGCTGCATTCGCATGGCTGAATGGGTTTGGACTGGAAGCTAAGTAAGACTGCGATGTGCCTTCAGAAGATCCTGGAATAACTGTGGAGGATTTGCTCGAATGGTTTCCCACCTCAGTTCTGTTGCCAGCATCAGATTCAGAGTGAACCAAGGCATTTGTTCTTTTTCTCATATTCAGATTGGCATTTGTGTTCTGAAAAGGTATATTAAAAATTACAATGATTATGTCATTCTATGTAAATTAATACAAAATTAAAGGGAACAAATAATTAAAATTAGTTGTTTCTGTGATATAAATGTTTACTCATATACGATATCCATTCAGCCTACTGTAAAAGCTTAAAAATACCTAAGGAAAAAAAAAACATGAATACATTTGAAAGTGAATCCAAAATCTTCTATTTCAAAATATTTCCATTCTTATAAATGGTCAGAAGTTAAATCTATAGAAAGATTTGGCTATTAAAGCTCTAAACTAGAGTTATGCTTGATTTTATTTGAGAAGTTCATGAAGATAGCGATACAACTTTCTTCAGTTTTATTGTAAATGATATTTTGTGATAGGTTGTATACACTTCAATGAGTTTTATATATGACTGTTTTATAAACAGCAAGAACTGTACTTACTCTTGTGCACAGAGAAACAATAACAACCATATATATGTGCATGACATTCCTTGAAAAAAGGAAACTCCAAAAGCTTAAATTTCCAAATCCCTGAAACTTATTTTCATAATCTTACATGGATGCACACACATTATTATAAAATCTGGAAGGCCTAATGCATTTTATTTTTTCACCACAATAATGAATATACAAAGGAACACTAGTTTTAAACAAAATTTTAGGGGCGCCTGGGTGGCGCAGTCGGTTAAGCGTCCGACTTCAGCCAGGTCACGATCTCGCGGTCCGTGAGTTCGAGCCCCGCGTCAGTCTCTGGGCTGATGGCTCGGAGCCTGGAGCCTGTTTCCGATTCTGTGTCTCCCTCTCTCTCTGCCCCTCCCCCATTCATGCTCTGTCTCTCTCTGTCCCAAAATAAATAAATAAACGTTGAAAAAAAATTTTATATTAGACATATAAACAGCATCACCGTATCATTGCATAAATATCTGAATTCAAACTATTTACCAATAAAGAGTATTTAAATCAAAATGGAACTCATCCATTTATTTTCTCATCCCTTTATTTTATGTGTAGAACAAGACTATATTTGAATAAAGATGCATGATAAAGTTTAAAATTAATTCTCCTTATATTCCTACAGGCACGATAAGTAACTGGATAGCCAACTATAGACTGTCCATGCTAATGAAGGAAAATAATTGCTCAAATGATTCCCAAAATAGTCATGTCTGTCTTTAGAATATACCATGAGTTTTTTGCAAAAATGCTTCCTCTTTAATTATGTTTATTCTAAGCTACATTAAGGGTATAGTGTAATTACTTTCTATACCTTCTCCTCTTACCATTTTATGAAATAGGTGGTGAGTGAAAAAAGGAGGAAGGAGAGGTGAGAGAGAGAGAGGAAGAAGACCAGCTCACAGGTGGGTGATTAGAAGGAGACAGCATACAAGAAATGTCACAGATAATATCACATACAATTAACTGAGAGCTTATTTTACGGAGAAATGTTTATTCTACAAATAGAATCCTTTTTCAATACTGCACCCATCAAGTAGGTTGAATGTGTTTAACCCATATGTAATATATTTGTGAATTATGGCTGCGAATTTGCTAAGTAGAGAAAGAGTAAAAGCCTCACAAAATGTAGAGTCAAAGATCTGAGAGGTTTACAAAGTATTCTTCATGTCAGGCTGGAGTATTCTTCTAAGCAGGTTGCAGTCAAACTCATGAGAAATTGTAGTCTAACATATGACACCTAATTTTGGTGGAGAAAATTGAAACCAAAATCGACATCAACATAAAAGCTAAAGATACCAGGGGAGCCTGAGTGGCTCAGTCGGTTAAGTGTCCACCTCTTAGTTTCGGCTCAGTCACAATCCCATGGTTTCATGAGTTTGAGCCCCTCATGGGGCTCTGTACTGACAGTGCAGAGTCTGCTTGGGATTCTCTCTTTCTCCTCTTTCTCTGCCCCTCCCCTGCTCATGCTGTCTCTGCCTTTCTCAAAAATAAATAAACTTAAAAAAAAAAAGCTGAAGGTATCATTGTTTACCCTGCACTTTTACACTTTTCCTCTACAAAGCACATTGTAAATGTCAATTAATCCTCAGATTTTGAGTCCCTTTTTACATAAAGGAATAATGCTAATTGATTGACATTAACTTTGAAATGTCATACACACAGTGAAGAATATACGGAAGGATAAGTTATATCCACAACATTAAAAGAGCTAACCCTATCATTGACAAGATGCATACCCACACACAATACAATCAAAAATATAACAAAAAGTAAAATATAGTGAAGATCAAACTGTAGTAAAATGCTGAATATATTAAGAAGGGAAGGGAAGAGAGTAAGAAAGGATCAATTAAACAAGCAGGAAAGAAACGTATTTTTCAAGTATAATCTGATATTTGCATAATGTCTTCTTCCACCAGAAGTTAGGTTGCCCTAAATCTTTAAAAACTCATATTAATCCAAAAACTAAATTCTAAGAATTAGAGATTTCTACTTCTGGTCAAAATGGAGTAAGAGGGACTGAATTTACTCTCCTGTATAAATGACAAAAAAAATAAAAAGAAAAAGAAAAAGAAAAAAAAAGAAAATCTGGACAAAATATGTGAAACAATTATTTTTTGAAGACTCTGAGCCTTAGACAACATAGAATCATAATCATCAAGAGAGAAGAAACAAACTTGAAAGTGTTTCCATGCTGTGGTAGAGGAGAGGAGAATCCAGGAGAAATCGGACAGATTCCCTGAATTGAGGAGTTGGAGCTGAAAATCTGGGGAAATCAAGATGGCTAGAATTCACAGGAAAAAATAACAGAGAAGTGTACATAAATACATACATACATACATACATACATAAGTAAGTAATAAGAGAGAGATAGAACTCCAAAAATCAGAGAGTAGCCATTGACTATTTTGCTAAGCACAGATCAGTTTGAGAGTGAAGTACTACCTGGCCATAAAAAGAATGCCCTAAAAGGATGAGAAGAAAGTACCTGAAACACAAAGCCAGAAATAATGCCTGTTCCCAGCAGTCAGACCACAAAATCTCACCATTCATGGAGCGCTTGGTAGAGTACTAAGAATGCCCTTGCCTCAGTAATATGGAATAATTAGCCCCAAACCCACAAAACTCTAGTTCTGCTGAATGAATTTTAAAAGTAAGACCTGAAAGAATGAAACTAACTGTAAGTGACTTAGCTGGGCCCCAGAAGAAAGTGCAAGAACATTTATAGGATTCTGTCTTCTTTCCCTCCAGATCAGTATCTTTCTGGAACTTCCTGAAATCCCAAATGTGAATCATGTTCTGTATCTTTGACTAAATACAAAAGCTGCACCAATTCTTCCTCCTTCTCCATAGTCATGCCCCATGTGATATGAATTTCCCATTCCACCCCATCAAGAGATGGAGCTTATTTCCCCCACAGTCTTCCTTATAACTTTTTCTGGCCAACAGTATGTCGCAAAAATGATGGTGTGCCGTTTCTGTCTTAGCCTTAAGACTTCTTGCTTCCACTCTCTTTCAAAACACTGTCGTCAACACCACTTGTCAACAACAAGCTAGGACTAGACTGCTGAAAAGATCCTTTGGAGCAGAGCCAGTCACCCCAGTGAGGCTAGCCCAGGTCATCCAACAGCTAGATGACCACTAGACACATGAATTTTCCCAGCTGAGAAAGGATGAACCGCCCAACCAAGCCTAATAAAGATCAACAGAACTTTTCAATTAACTCACAGGCCTGAGATTAAAAGATAATGTTTACGTATGCCACTGAAATTTTGTACTTATTTGTTATGCAGTATTATTGTGGCACTAGATAACATGCTTAGACCAATTAAATCAAGGGTCCTAATATAAGATATTGCCAAACTTCTAGTGAGGAGAACTTCTCAGACATTCTGGGATAAGTGGAAGGCCAACCTACCCAGAATTCATCAAAGACCATTAGGGGGCCCTGTTGCCTAACTACAGACACCAGCTAAAGGACCAAGATATTTTGCCCTTTATAATCCCATTCTTAAAAAACAACTGTATTTTAAAACTGGGAGAAATTCTAAAATTGCATTTCCTCACTTTACAGTAGAAGACAGTAGAGCAGAGAGGTTATAACTTGCTGGAAGTCATACAGTAAGTGACTTACTGAAGTGTTTTTACCATGTTGTACAGCCCCTCAATAAACAAATGTGGAGGCATTAAAAACTTAACAAACTACACCTATGTATTTGAGTCAGTTAAGTACTTGTAATAGCCAATAACACTGTTAAAAATTTATTCAAGACTTAGGGGTGCCTGGGTGGCTCAGTGGGTTAAGCATCCGACTCTTGGTTTCAGTTCAAGTCATGATCTCACAGTTCCTGGGTTCAAGTCTTTGTCGGGCTCCACGCTGACAGTGCGAAGACTGCTTGGGATTCTCTCTCTCTCCCTCTCTCTACCCCTCCCTGGCTCACTCTCTCTCTCTCTCAAAATAAATAAATAAATAAATAAATGAACTTAAAAAAATGCTTATTCAAGACTTGGAAATCAGAAAGGACTACAGCATATTCTTTCAATGTCATATGGAACATTGTTTAATAAGCCCACCCAAGGATTATTAAGCATGTAGGAGAATTTACTTGACCTTGATTTTGCTGTGTAATATTGGATTCAAGCGCAAACACTGTGGACTTTAACTTGTAGACTCCAGTCCAGTAGAAAAGATCACTGTTGCCCGGTATAATATTAATTACTTCTATATCTAACCGGGTATTTATCCTAGCACTCTTTTTCTTTAAAGTGACTACTTTTAGTCCTTAAAAAGATTTCAAACCAGTGTTTCTATTTATGTGGTTCCCTTATTAATTAATGAGTTGGACAAAACTTTGACAGATGTCCATTTCATGTTTGTATGAGTTCTATTTTCAATGGTTTAAAAATTATATTCCGGCCACATATACTATTATATTCTCATGACATCTACTATCATGACATCTACTATAAATATCACAGAAATTAAGCATAGACTTGAAGAATATGCCTAGAAAAAAAGAACTGACCCAAAGCAAAAGAGATAGGATCAGTCTAAAGTGACCGGAAAAAAAGAATCATAAACACAAGTAGACATTTGACTGATACCACCACTCACCAATCTGGTTCTTCACCTACATTCAAACCACCCTGTTCCAGGAGAAGCTAAGAGTATTGTTTTATTCCTCACCCAAGTGTAGGTATTTATCTGAAGGATACAAAAATGCTGATTCGAAGGGGCACATGCACCCCAATGTTTATGTCAACAATAGCCAAATTATGGAAATAGCCCAAATTTCCAGGGACTGGTGAATGGATAAAGAAAATGTGGTATATATATATATATATATATATATATATATATATATATATATACATACATACACACACACACAATGGAATACTACTCAGTGATGAAAAAGAATGAAATCTTGCCATTTGCAACAATGTGGATGGAACTAGAGGGTATTATGCTAAGCAAAATAAGTCAGAGAAAGACAGATATCATAGGATTTCACTCATGTGGAATTTGAGAAACACAACAGATGAACATAGGGGAAAGGAAGGAAAAATAAGATAAAACCAGAGGGGGAGGCAGACCATAAGAGACTGGAGGGGAGGTGGGTGGGGGGATGGGCTAAATGGGTGATGGGCTTTAAGGAGAGCACTTTTCGGGACGCACACTGGGTGTCATAATGAAGAGATGAATCGCTGGGTTCTACTCCTGAAGCCAAAACTACACAGTTAGTTAGTGTTAACTAACTTGAATTTAAATGAAAAAACAAATAGAAAAAAGAATCAAAGAAGCAAGAGACTTTATGAAAATGGAGGGAGCAGCAGGAAGTGTGCCACTAGGATTACCACTCCAAAACAAAGATCAAATCTTTCTGTTTTTTCTCGGTTTAAAAGTATTAGTGAGCTTTTAGAGTATAAAGACTACCTTATTAATCACTCTGGGCAAATGCACACAGCAGGCACCTACTTCGTTTTTTAATAATTTTTATTGAAATGGATATATTACAGAATCAGGATTCTTTTCAAATGAAAGTAATTGAAGGAAAAGTATCAAAAATGTTCTGACCTCCAGATTATCATTCCATTGCTTATGGAGCAGATTTCTAGACGACTGCAGATACTGCCTAAGGTGCATGTCACCCTGACGCAACCCCAGGTCTGACTAAGAATGCCTAAGGTGTCTCAATATTCATATATCAGAACACACATAAAGGAAAGCAGAATTAGACTCATTTGGGGCTTAAATCTTCGCTTTCTGCCAAGTACCCAAACGATACTCAAGTTATTTTGTACCGATTCTCATGGTCTACTATGTAAAAAGTAGTTGTCATTTTCCATGATGACAAACCACAAAAAGAGTGAGAAGTCAACTGACCTACCTGGCATCGGATTCACCAGGAATACTATTCACACAGTCTTCGAACTTTGGAACAACTAACGTGTCAGAGTGATGTAAGGTTGAGACTTGAGTGGCCTCATCACTGTTCAGTCAGTATTCAGCAGACACACAGTGGTTGCAAACAAGAAAGCACCTGGGCTTCATCTGAATTTTAAAAAATGGTTTAGCTTGAAATCATTTTGTCGTTAGTCACAACAGCCCAAAGCAAGGAAACTGGTGGGACAGAGATGCGAGGCAGCAGACTCAAACATTACCAACAAATTCAAGCAGCAACAGGCAAACGGGAGCAAATCCAAGCCATTCATCAATCATGACTGTGATCTGACACGATTTCTAGAGAAGTATTATCAACTGCAAAAAGAAAATTCATCTCAATTTATTACTCTAGCAGCAATGAGATAAAGGGACCAAGGCGAGCTTTGCAGAAGACACGCTACATTCATATGGCTCGCTTGAGAAGCTAATGAAGTTTAATAAAATGTAATTTAACCCTTCTAAATTAAAAACAAACAAGGCTAGTAATGAACATGTTTATCTTCCAGAATATCAATGAGTCAAATATTTTTAAAAAAATCCAATAATGGAAAGACATTTATTCCAGGCCATCTGACGGGGCTGCAGGGGTGAGCCACATATCTTATTTAATAAGGAAATAAACAAGTATGGTAGAGCAGCTGAAACTAAACTCCAAGGTAATGATTTACTGAAGACTATCATTAGCGTTTTTAGAAAATGCTGCTGCGTAGAAATGAAAAACATCCCCTCCAAACAAACATGCTAAATATTTCATAAATAGTTACCAGGGGACTCTATCATACATTGAACAGCAAAATGCAGAAAGGAAAATGCTGAGCACTCTATTTATTGTATTTCATTTTCTCCCCATGTTAGCATTTAATTCAATGTTTGTATTTCCATAAGCTATGGAAATACTACTTTCAATATCAGGCACTGGGATAAAGGAAAAAAAAATTATGTCTTCAATTTGAAATTACCAGAGAACAAGAGCTTAAAGGATTCATTGATTTTCGCTTTACATATTTAGACGTTGAAAGTTTAAAATATTAGGATTTCTTGAAGACATGCAAGGTGGCGGTTACTTTTATTTCCTAGTGATTCCCGGTGCTTCTTCCTATTTGTCAAGATTTGTCTATTAAATATATTGCTCTAGCAGAGGAAATCTCTTTGCCAGAGATTTCACTACTCGGAGCAGAAGTTCTCAGCTTGATCAAGTGGACTTGACCAGAACTGCTACCTGGAATTGCTTCAGAAGGTGCATCCACCAATGCTCCCAACATAACCCTAGAGAGGGTAGAGGGCAAAGGACACTCCACTCATTTTATCCGAATGCAAACACTAACCTGCATGAATTTTTTCTTGCTCGTTAACGAGAAGCAGCATTATAGTCATTCTAAATGTTTATAAGAATAATCTGGGAGCTAGTTAAAAACTCAGATCATATTTGCAGAAAGTCTTATTTATTCATTATGTTATTGCCCATCATCAGAGATCAGAAATCGGGAAACACTTGCTAAATAATTAGGACTGTGTGCCTCTGAAATCAGACAGACCTGGACACAAGCACTGAATTTGCCATTTGCTAGCGTTGAGATATCTGGCAAGTTACTTAACCTCTCAAAACCTCAAGATCTTTGCCAAAACAGGAGTTATAATGGTACCTTCCTTATAATGAATAAATAAAATAATACATGTAAGGCACTTACAATGTCCAGCACCTAGTAGGCATCAAATGAACATTACATAGAAATAGTCCAGGAGAAGGCAGATAATGAGATTGTGGTCCCCACAAGAAGGTATGTCACACATAAATAAATCACCACAGTAAATGAACTTTTAGAAGATATTATCTGTATTTCTATAAAAACATGGCCACCGTTTCTAGTAACTAGAAAGGTGGGAGAACACTGAAGCAAAGGGCAGTCTATGGTGTAGGAGAAAGTCATGAAAAGCATGTTGCCGGCTGAAATGAGAAATAAATATGAGGAAATACAAAATGCACTACAAAGTTAAAATACATATTGGACACAGTAAATGTGGAGTATTAACACTATAGCAAATCCCATAATGTATGATGTAAGACAAATATAAAAAGCTCTTCTGGGAAGTAAATGGCAATAGCAAGAATAGCAACAATGGTTAACTTTTGCTGAGTGGTTCTTCTGCAACTGGAGTTCAGCTGACATGCTTTTAACTAATTAGCTACCACAATCGTACATCATGCTCCATGCAGGAAAAACTATAGCCACAAGTATTTCAATGTCCCAAAATGATGTGGGGTCCATAAAAGTATTTATTGTATTATATCAGATCACTGGTCTCTTTCTGGAACTTTCCAAGTATTAGTGAAGTCTGGAAACTAGTGATCAGGGAAGCAGCAAAGACTGCGGAACCACTATATTCCAACCTAGAGGAGGATATTCCTACCACACCCACATACACAGAACATTGGCAACCTCCTTTGGCTGGCCCACTTTCTAAATATAATGGAATATTAAAAAGCATTGTATCTGTGGATATATTGGTCTGGCACCATAGTATCACTCTCTTTTACATCATATTTTAATTACAGCAGTCAAAAGGACTTTCTTCCGCGTTGAAATTGGATGCGGGAAATGGGGCAGCGAAGGCACTAGACTTGGGATACTAGAAGGCAACAAATGCCAAAGAAGGTAAAATAATCAAAATATTAAGAGGTTTTAATCATTACTGTAGACTGAACGGTAACCCCTCAAAATTCGTATGTTGAAGTCCTAACCACCCACTGTGTGGCTGTATTGGAGACTGAATCTTTAACGAAGTGACCAAGGCTGATTCAGGTCCCAAGGGTCAAGCCCTGATCAGATAACACTGGTATCCTTACAAAAGAAGAAGAGGCACCAGAGAACTCTTTTTCTCTAACAAAAGAGGCTACAACAAGAAGGCAGCCGTCTGCAAGCCAGAAAGAGAGCTCTCACCAAAAACCAAACCTATGGAAACCTTGATCTTGGGTTTTCTAGCCTTTAGAACTATAAGAAAACACATTTCTGTTGTTTAAGCCGATGTTGTTTAAACCTATGTTGTTTTGTTATGATGGCCTAAACAATTATCTAACTTCAATAAAATTCAATTTGAGGCATATATATTTTAAGATTTTTTAAAACAGTGAGCAGTAACTGACCTCATAAGAAAAAAGTAAAACCTAAACAAACTTGCAACTCTCTTTTTAGATATTTTCTTTGTTTCTAGTCTGTTTTCTTCTCTCTTTTACACTGAATATAACTTTCTGAAAATCCCAAATCCTAGATAGAGTTAAGATACAGGACATTCAAAGAAACTAAGATGGCTTTGACAGGAAGGAAGCATTGATTTCTTTGTCATCTTCTTAATTTTCCTTGATGAATAAAAATGCTTATATATCTACCACGGATCATCTTCCTAAACTGTCCTAATTGCCTAGACATAAGATACCTCCATCTTCTCTTCTTTTCAGCTTCTTTTCACTCACATCTGAGGAACTTGGTGGTTAAATGAGGCTTTAAATCTTCTAGTTTGGACTTAGATCCAGATCCTTCTTAAATTATTTATTTATTTATTTATTTATTTACTTATTTATTTATTTATTTATTTATTTATTTATTTATTTATTTAAATTTTTGAGTGATAGAACACAAGCAGGAGAAGGGCAGAGAGAGAGGGAGACACAGAATCCAGGCTCCAGGCTCCCAGCTGTCAGCACAGAGCCCAACGCGGGGCTTGAACCCACGAACTGCGAGATCATGACCTGAGCCAGTCAGATGCTTAACCGACTGAGTCACCCAGGCACCCCAGCTCCATATCCTTCTTAACTACCCAATACTTCTCCCTAAATATTTTTGCCTCTTTTCATATTATAACTTGAATGTATGACCCTGAAGACCACCTTCTCTCTCTGTGTTGTGGATTTCAGAGCATTTACTTGTTTAAATATTGAAAAAGTGTCATTAATAATATAATTTAGAACCGTTATTTTCCACATTTCCAGATTTCTTTAAACCTTAAAAGTAGAGTTAATTTACATAGATATCCGACAAATCATTGCAAAAGAAATCTCATTACGTTTTTAAATCCCTAACTTGGGTGGCCAAATCAATTTATTTTTTAAAGCATGCTCATCATTCTGTGGAAATGATCTGCTTCAGCTTCAAAATATTCAGAAAATTACATTTGAACTTCAAAATCATTCAGACAATGCTTTTTCTCTTAATGTAGACTTGTTATGATTTGATCATAACAAAATCGTGCTTTGAGAAATAGCCACCCAGAAGGATTCAGGTTCATGCCAACCCTCCGGGAGGCTGATATACCAAGTAGTCTGAGTCACAGTTTTATCTGCATTAGCAAAGGCAACAGGGGTACTATCCAAAAAGCAATAATTTATCAAGACCAGATTCTCAGTATACTTCCACTGGAAGGAAACATTTCAAAGCTCAAGCATTGTCAGTCACATCCCTTTGTAAAATCATAGCTATGCAGTGTAAGAAAGCCTTTGATGAGCCAAGAACCTTACCTAAAACAGTCTGAGTTTCTTTGCAATATTAGACAATGTTGGCCTATTGAATCTGAACATTTATAATAGCTCCAATAGATTTATTTTTAGGAGAAAGAGCTCAAGTGCCATGCTTCATCTCTTGCTGGAAGTGAGTAGAAGATTCACGATTAAGCTCATAAGCAATAAAGGACTTATTAAAAGCATTGATTTACCCCATTATGAATTTGTCTAACGTATATGTATTGAGTGTACTGAGTGTCCAATTATTCAAGGTATTTTGCTGAGCACTGAGAGTACAGAGGTGAAAAAAATACAGCCCTGGCATCTTCTCTCAGGAATTAAAAAAAAATTAAAATAATCAGTAAGTGCTATAAAGGGAAACTAAAGAAATTAGGAAGTGCATTACCTTTCCTGATTGCTGAGAAAGTAACTTTTAGAAAGAGACATAAACTGAAACCTTAGGAATCAGTGAGGTTTAACCAGGTAAGGAAGGAAGGGGAAAGGAAGGAAATACCTTATGGCAGTGGGGACAAATTCTGAAGATTTCTCTCAGCAGCATAAAGATAAGGAAGGCTGAGAAACTTCCTTGCCATTAAAATTTGAGATCTTTTGAGGATTTTCTAAAATCTTCCTTTTCTTTTCTTACTTTTATATTGTCTTGAAATGGGCAATTAAGGCAATGCTTTACATTCAGGGCTACTCTAACATAAGTAATGTCTAATACTAGTACTTGATAGACAGAGATCATGAATATCCATCAATATCTCTACAATGTATTGAGTGCTTACTAAGGACCCAGTACTACACTAAATGGTTTTCACAAATAACCTCACATATTTCCTGCAATCACCTGTGAGATAGTATTAATAGTCTTATTTTTTCCAATGAGGACACTGAAGCCTAGAAAAGTTAGGTACTTCACTTAAGGTCAGACAATTAACATGGGTTAGAGTCATGATGTGAATCCCAAACCCACCCACACTTTTAACCGCTTCTGGACACTGCCTAGAATAGCAATTGCATATGTTATTGAGGTTGAAGGAAAACAGAAAAGAATTTACCTGAAATAGGTCCACAACAACCCAAATCATTATAAATAGCTTGGTTTTTAATTTTATTTACATTTATTTGGTTTCTATCATAAATTAAACACTGTACTATGCTTTGACTCACAAAAAAATATCTCTGATTAGTCCTGCCTTTCCAGTGTATGTGAAAATTGTTCTAGAGTTTTTACAGATTACTCTCTCTCCCACTCTTCCTTATATTCTTCCTATTCCTTTGATGCTTGGTTGTCATAACATGATTATAGATAGTACTTTGTATCTCTACATTTTGAAAAAAAATGTAGAGATACAAAGTATGAGCAGGGGAGGGGCAGAGAGAGAGGGAGACACAGAATCCAAGGCAGGCTCCAGGCTCCCAGCTGTCAGCACAGAGCCTGACCCAGGGCTCAAACTCATGAGCTGTGAGATCATGACTTGAGCTGAAGTCAGGTGCTTAACCAACTGCCCCTGTAGATTTTGAACTGTTTTAAAATGAACTGTTTTAAAAATGAATCAACATCACCACTCAAAATTTATTAGACTATTTGACACCACTCAAAGGTATTAGACTATCTTCTATATGATGATCTTCTGCAAGATGGAAGCTGTGCCCCAACCTTCTTTGACAAACTTTCTCTTAAGTTGGAATACAGCACTTTCAAAAGACGTTTAAAAATATACTACTCAAATATATGATATGGTAAAATTGAAACATCCTCCCCACCCCCAGCACATAAGACACTGCAATTGCAACTTTAATTGTAACCCAGATAAGGTATCGACATAAACAGTGGCTCTAGTTCCTGATTTGAGAATGATTTTCCAAACATGTAGTTATCTACAAGTAATTAAAGTTAATGAAGTTCAGCAATTCATGTGCCAAATTAGGTATAAAGTTAATGTGTATACATATGTGTAGGTAGTAGAAAAAGACTCATTAAGCCACCTATTGTGTATGCTCTTATATTTTGAAAATCAATCCATTTCTCTAGTCTTTACGATTGGAAGCACAGCCAATTGGTCATAAAGCATATGTTGAATTATCCTTTTAACACGATTCATTACAAATCTACTCCATCTACAGTAAAACAATGCATTAGGTCAGAACAAATTGATATTCCACCATGACCCTAGTTGGTAGGTCTTACATTGTCAAACAGATGAACCCCCCCCCCAAACAGCTGAAGCCATTCAGATATTCTCCAGAAATAATTTGACTTGTCCTCAAAGAGTAAGTGCCATGTATGGTTTCCAATGGGGCATTAGCAAAACCATTCAACATCGAACAAGGCTCTCATGTTGAAACAGCTGTTCATCCAAAGTGAACATTTTAAAACTTTCTTGGAGCCTAGATAATCTTACTTGAGCTAGAAAATAAGGTATTAGACTATTTTGCATGTTCTACCACTTTATGACAAGAAAGACAATTTTGCACTTCAGTAAAGGCGGATTGCAAATTTAGCATGAATTGAACCAGTAGCTGAGTTGCAATTTATGGTAAATGGCTCATCAGCACATTAATGTATACCACCAAGATAACCACTTCAACCAAGCAGGCCGGAAACTACATGACCCAAATACCTGGTAGGCAGCAAGAAAAATGTGCCCTTCACACACATCTATAAAATGAATCTTAAAACCAAAAGCTACCAAATATTTATCTTCGTTATCATTCTTGTTGGTAGAACGTTAGTAGTTAAAAACCAAAGGCAGAACCATAGGTTCTAAAAGCAAGTTGATTGAAGTTTCGGATTCTGCCAAACACTACTTATGTGACCTTGGGGGAGTTATTCAGTTCCTCTGGGCTTCCGATTTCTCTCCTGGGTAAAATGAGGATAATAACAAAAAGTACTTAGAGTTACTGATGGGTAGTGCTGTGAAGCCCTTGACACACTACCTAGAACATAGTAAACAATCAATAATTGTTAAATATTAATATTATATTGTTATTTCATATTCTAAGACAGAAGTGCGGATAGTCCCTATGAGGTAAAATATTACAATGCAAGTTTCTGTTATTTCTATCCTCAGATATTTGCTATATTTTTTCAATAGAACTAAATATTTAATGAATACTGTAACTAAACACCTCAGAAAGGGTTGGAGATGTACGGGAACACTACATTTTGTGCTCTGTTCCAAATTCATCGTATTTCCTATTTCTAGATGGAGACAATCAGCTCCATTCCTTGGAGCAGTGCTAAGAACTAGCAAAAACCCAACTTGCCCAGATCTGGCAATTGTAGGAAGAGATAATTAAAGGCTCCTGTTTAAAAGGGTTCCTTTGGGGCTGATGGATGCTTGCAGAGAGACATAAAATCAGGAATCCTGTGATTTTGTTCTACTGAATTATATTAGTAATTTAAAAAATATTTGCACTTTCCCAACATACAACATACTAAAATTTCTCTTGCATTATAAAGAAGTAAACAATGTCAACATCCAAAATTCCTCAAGCTTCTGACCCCTTTCAGCTATTGTTCTTCGATCACTGCCAGTTTAGGGGAAAATTGTCTACATTTACTATTCCTGCTTCTTCACCTGTTATTTACTCTTCAACCCATTGTTATTTTATACCCGCTCCTATCTTTCCCTTGAAACTCTTTGTGGATTATTCCAAAAGGAACTTTTTAAAATATGTATCTTAAATATGTATCTTACCTACGGTCTCAGCAGTATCTAAAACTGTTGCTCACTTCTATATTCTTTAAATTTTCCCCCTAAACTCCACAAGCAAGTCATGTTCCCCTTTCCTTTCTCAGTCTCCAGTCTCTTCTGCTTAATTCTAAAATGCTATCTTTCCATACAGTTCAACTCTCAGACATCTCAATTTTCTCAATCTTTGGGTAAATAAACCTGTCCAGTGGCTTGGATTACCATCTTTATATCAATATTATAAAATCAATGTCTATATCCCAAATTTTTCTCCAACCTGAAGTCCCATATATCTAGGATGATATCAATCAGATATACTAGAAGCATACCAAAATTTTAATGTATTCACTCATATATCCACTCACTTATTCATCTAATTATTTAGCACATATTTATTGAATGCTCATTTATATGTCAGACACTGTTCTGGGCTCTGGTGATACAAAAGTGGAGGAAAGGCCCCAAATTCTTACCCTATGGAACCTACATTTTTGACCAAAGTCTAATCTATATACCAATTTGTTCATATGCAATGAACCCAATGTATTTATCCTAACAAATACATCCCTCCTGCTGTATCCTACATTTTAAAGACTGGCACGCTATCCAGCTAGCTATACAAGCCACAAAACTTCTACTATTCTTGTCTACTTCTGCTTTATTCTTTTGTGTCCAATATCTTCAATATTTTTCCAATCTGTCTAGTCTTCTTCACAGCCTTTATAAAGGCAATCAACATTTCTCACTTGGCTACTGCACAGGCTATTAACATTCTCAGACCCACATGCTTATGAATCTTCCCTCTCTCTACTCCCCACTAAAATAGTACTTATGCATTGTAAATCTGATCACATTACTTCCATGCTTATATTCTTTCAGTTGGAACTCTACTGTTTTCAGGGGGGAAAAAAAACAAAACCTTAAAATACTTACATGGCAGCGTAACACTCTACATGATCTGGGCCCTGCCTCCCCGTCAGTCTCATCTCCCCATTATTTTCAAACCCTCCGCTTAACCACCCTGGTACCCTCGTGTAGCATATGCTATTGGTGACTGGTCTGTATTTATTTGGTTTATCCAGTATATTACTCCAGACAAGATGATGGCTTGCTTCTTTTCTCTAAGGGGCACTCTGTCTACAGAAGCTTGATGTGGGGGGAGGGTTGGACTAGAAGTTCAAGAAAGCTAACATCCCTTGAGTAATCCTAATTAACAAGAGGCAAGAGTTGGTAAATAAGTATCCTGACTTCTTTGTCAGTGGTGGGACAGTTCTGACGTGTGTTCCTCACATACTCTGAGAGAACCTCTGGGATGATGAGTACACAGTGGTAAATCTGCTCATTAATCATACTTTATTGCATTTCTGTCCTTTCCATCTTACTTTCCTCACAGTGCTTCTGGGGATCGCCTAAAAAAAATAAAGTGCTTGGACACAAATCCTTGCAGCAGAACTCTGCTTTGGGAAAAACCCAATTAAAACACCTGGACTCTAGCAGGATGCCATCATTTAGTTCTACAAGCATCAGCTGCATTGTCTTGCCTCCGGATCCTTGCACATGCCTTCTTTCTCCCATCTTCGTTGCCTCCCTTTTATGCTTTCAAAGGCAGTACTCAGCTATTGATTTCTCTGAGAAATTTAATGTGACACACCCACCACCATTATCAGAATACGCCACCACAGACATGCTAATCTGAACTGCTATACCTTTACACAGCATTTTATGCTTTTTCCTAGCCTACCATGTAGCATGCTGTGTGAGTGTCCCTCCCAAATACGGGTTCCTTAGGGCTGCAGGGCTCTTATGTATTCCTTTCCCCACTAATTAGCACAGTACCAAGCACTAAGAGATCGTCAATAAAAATAAGGCAAACGAGTAATAAATAAAAGATGAGCAAACTGTATTGAAATAAATCAACAACAAAATCATTCCCTCCTGTACACTCAACACAGCAAAAATGAGTCTCACACAATGTGTCTCAGGAGATAAGTAGTTGGCAAAGCTATATAGCCAAAAGCAGAGCATTTAAATCCACTTGAAAACCAGATGACAGTCATTTATTCTATCCAGATTATACTTCCTGGGCTACTATAGTAGTTAATGAACTGTTTAATGAGTCAATCCTGGAATATTAACGATAACTGGAATTAAACGCCTTTCCTCTCCCGTTTCAGACATCTGCTTGTTTAAAAATATGACGGAACGATTACTATTGAATAGAAGAGCATCACCTCCTAGATCATCATCTACCTTCCTCTTGCCCTCTGCTGCTACACAGGAATAAGCGTGAGGCTGGTGAGCACCAACCTGCCTGCACAAGAGCAAAGCAATGGGAAATGGGAGTCTCTCCTTGAAACCACATGAAACATGTAGCCAGAGGCTGAAATAGCTTGTTTAACAAGGACTGGATTTTTCCTCTCAATCATAGTTCTAAAGCTATCAGTTATTGAAAAGCTGATTTTCAAAGCACACACTAGAACAGCTTTTCTGTACAGCTGCAATGCTATTTAAATCTTCCATGAATATACCCACAAACCCAAGAAAATTCTAAGCTGAAATATTGCTCTTAGAGAGGACACACTAAAATAAAACCCTATGGGGGAAAAATCCAGAAGTGAAATATGGTCATTAATTTTAATATTGGAATTATAAAATCAGGCATATGGCTTCTACTCCTCCAAGCCAGAAGAGCCCTTGAAATCACTATTTGGAAGGTCAGCCTTTAAGGTTCTTTTGTGAGGCTCTTTGATGGACATTACCCGTCTGCCTCACATCCATTCTTTAATACACTTCAGAAATGTGGATAAATGTCCCACCTAGTGCTATGGTGAGGTTAAAAGTAGATGTAGAATATGCAGTAAAGGCAATGCTTTGGAGACACAAAACTGATCAATAGGAGGCAAGATCGTCCTTGGAAAGAAATGACTCTTGAACTCAACTTCCTGCTCCGCAGTAAATCTCAAGTCCTTATCTGCCACACCATTCTCAAAGAATCCCTAGTACCCCTCTGGTGATCCTGGCAACACTGATGTCACACTTTAATTTCCCATTACCAGCCATATCATTCCACTGAAGCCATTCAGGCTGCCATTATAGTATTTTATTTATAGTGTTGATACTTCTTTGAATTTCACCATAGTGGAAACTTTTAGACTCTAGCCAGCACGTTGCAGTCTGAGTTTCCTTCACTTAAAGCATTCAATTTCATCAAATTGCCTACCAAGTGAAATTATATTGAACACTGGTCACTACAATATTTTGGAGCCATTTGTTTGGAGGCTGTTGATGAAAACACGCTGACACTGTATCTTAAAAAGTTCACTGCAATCACTGACCAAAGGAAACCCATGATAAGAATTGTTCCGTGCCCCATCAAGTATTGCGTAGCCCTGTGGTTCACATCTGCCATCTCTTAACCCCCAATATAATGGACTCTCCAGGCCAGGACCAAATGAATGCTTGCTAAATTACTGATTCACTTCAAATAATGAAATGACACACTATCCCGTGAATATGCCAGGATGATTATAAGACATAAGGTAAGGGACGTACACAGCCTCAATACCTAGCACAATTCCTGGCACAAATTAACACTCAACAGCTATTTGTTGAATGAACACATAAATGAATGTGCAGAAGCTGAGGTCCTGATGTTTAAGAAAGACTTACCAAACACCGGTGTATTGAAAGTTCCACCCAAATGTCTTGAATCATCATTTGACCATAAAGCACGAATATAAAGCTCAGCAGGACCAAAGAAAATTGGGATCGGATCCATATTCTAAAGCATTGTGGAATTAATAAGTAAAAAGCTAATTCCATTTTGAGATTTTGTTATGCTATGGAAACCTGCGGGTCCCTTGGTTTTAAAGTAATTTTCCAGCATACTAAAAGCAGAACTTTTTTCTCATGTTGTTCTTTCCTTTGTTTCCATAGGAAACAGTGACTTCCAGGCATCTGAGATGACACAACATAGATTGCCAAATTGCATGCCACCCTGCAGTTGCCAAGGAGATAATGTATGTCATTCCTACAAATAACATGTTGCTCACGCCTTCATTTCCTTTATCTAGCTTTTTAAGATATTCTTCGCCTGAACTGAATTCAGATAACGTTCCCTGTGAACTGATGGAAACATTCCTTTTTTAAAAATGTGTTTACCCCATTCCCCCAAGACACTTGATAGCATCACACATGCTGTCTGTGGAAGGTCTGAGCATATTTTATGCTGATTTTGGAACCAGTGATTCAGCAGTTTTCACTGGAAAAAAAATGCATCCTGAATTCTGTCTGCTTGCATTCTAAGTAAAGGTTCAATTAAATCCACACCTGGCACTAACATATTCCAGTTTGAAATGGCCTACCACAAAAGCAGCTGTACTCAGTTGAATTTACATAGGAAGGAAAAGAAGGAAAAGAGTTCTAGCAAGGAAAGGAGGGAAAGATGGAAGGAAGGAAGGGAGAAAGGAAAGGACGGAGGGAAAGCAGAAGAGTGGGAGGAAAGCAGGAAAACATGTTTACTGAGCACTTACAGTACTCCAGATTAAACATCCATAAGATGAACCAACAGAATTAGAGAAATTAAACATCTCGGCTGACACCATCCCACTAGCAAGAGGTAGAGTCGCTATTTGAACATGAGTATGTCTGCTTTTTAAAAAGCATGTGTTTCCCACTTATCTAGTACATCACGAATCACCCCAAACAGTCCCTTTCATGGCTTTGGAGGTTGACTGGACTCAGCTAGGCAGCTGTCACTCAGTGTCTCTCAGGTGGTTTCAGTCAGAGTGGCTGGGACTGGAGTCACCTGGAAGGTGTCCTCACTCACATTTCTGGCAGTTGATGATGGGCCTGTCAGCCAAAATACCCTACCTGTGGTCTCTCCATGTGGTCTGGGCTTCCTTACAGCATGATGGCTGGGTCCCAGTAAGGAGTCTCAAACGAGCCAGCGTCGATGTCATATAGCATCACTTCTACTAGGCACAGAGCCCACCCACCCCCTTGCCAACTAGATTCAAGGTTGAGGTAACACAGACTCTAACCAACATTGTAAGAAATGCATGTCAGATAACCAGTGGAGGAAGGAGCCTTAGTACAACCACCTTGAAAAATGTTTTCTGTCACAATGTATTTCTTGCAATACTCAAAATGCTTCAAACAGCCTGAGATCCAGGCTTCACGGATCTCTTTATGTGGTTGGTAGAGTTAAGTGGGGGAGGGAACAGTTAAAATTACCAGTTTTGAAAGAGGAATGGAGCAACTTTTAATGTCAGCTTGATGAATTGTGAAAAAAAAAAAAAACCTGAACATTGAAATTAAACTTTGGAATGAGTTCCTGATTATTTTTTTGTGTGCTTAGCAGAATCCCTTTCTACACATGCATTGTCAATTTTCAAAGCATTTGGTTAACATAAAAACTAACTCTACACTAAAATTATATTGTGGCAGATTCAAACATATGTTAGCACTATATAATATTACCAAAGAGCACTTTCATCTAATTCAGCTTCTTGGTTCTTTTTGTCCCTAGATAAATGGGAGTTTCCTACATGAATTATAGGTTATACCTGCTCACGTGGGGCATGCATATGTGGAAATAGTAGCACCAAATGAATGGCTGTTACAAAGGCTAACAGTCTATGTGGAGCTATGTTCTTGTCATTTTAATCTATAACCAACCATGAATGTATCAGGAACCTTCTGGCTAATGCCTTTCTCTTCTGTGCACTCTTTCAAATTGTTCTGAGAGTGAACCTAGCTAGGCCTTACATCATGAGACCACCCAGCTGATCCGAAACAGCCATAAGCCCTCCATTGAACATCAAATTTGTATTTCAACCATTAAGATAATCAAATTTGTTTATCCTCTAGAAATCTATGAAACTATTATCATAAATAAAGAGAACCTCAGCCAGAAAATAAGATATTAATGACATGAAGAAAGAACACCATGGAGTGAGCACAATAATCGGATTGTGGAGAGCTTTCCAACTGACGAAGAACATTATGGTGAGCTAGTGAAAAAGCAACAAATTCTGTCTCATTGCTTGCATTGCTGAGAGTATACGATTGTGCTTATTCTACTGTGCTAGCAGATTGATCTGGAATAAACATATATAATGTACATATTTGATGTAGCTATTTCTGAACTGACCAGCTCTATCATGAATCAGGCTGCACCACGCAATGCTAAATTAGGTCTAACAAGCAGAGTACCATAATCCCCAAAAAACAGCAGAGTTCTTTCTTTGCCGTGTAAGTCCGGCATTACTCTCAATCAGCCCAACATATATGATGAAATCTTAGGATATGCTCAATTAGGGCTTGACAAAAAAAAAAAAAAAAAAGAAAGAAAGAAAAAGAAAATTGAAGTGCTCGGGTAACACACAAGGCAATGCCAGCAAGTGACATGGACAAAAAGACTTCTTATTCAGTATTTCTCTTCTCACTTTCATACATCTGATTTCACCCCACATGTTTCAGCTCCCAATTTTACATCTTTCTGTATCTGGTTCTGTTTTGTTTTTCCACCATGAGAAAGAGCATCTAATAACAAAATCCTTGAAAGTAAAGCAGCAGTATTGATCCGTCTTACATTATAGAACAATTGGCCTGTACCTTCCACCAACACTGCAGCACAATAAAGACTTGAGATCTTTTTACTTCCCTGTTTTCTTCAATTTTATGTGCCTTGTATGATTTCCAATACTGTGAGTTGTCTAGCTGCACTTAATGACTGCAAAATGTCTGGATAGTAACCAGGAAGTTAATTGTAGCCAATAATTATCTAAAATGGTCTCATGAGGTCCTGAAATCCCCTTTTGATTATAATTTTAAACTTTAACCCCATTATACAATGCCTATTAAAGTCATAAATATCTAGATTATAATTTTAAATAATTAACTTAAATCCTTTTGCAAATTTTCATTGCTAGAAAACTGCTTTTTACATTTGCTCTGTTGTTAAGGTGGCTATCTTGTCTATTGGTCAAGCCAGGATATTTTTGTCCTAAACAAAGGCTAAATTGGGTAAACCACAAGGACAAAGTCAACCTACCCATTATACATTAGTTGAAAAAAAAAAACAATAAAAATTTTCAATTTGCTAGGAATTTGAAGACCACAGGGGGAAAAAATGTACGTTTCATTCAAAATATGATTTTAGGTTTTTCCATATTCTATCTCAATGTGCTTCAAAACCTTTCTTTAAGGTATTTTTAGTAATGAAATTGATAAAATAAATTTGGCTACAGCACGAAGGATATTACCCATTGCAAACGTGCAAAAGTGAATGATTTACATAATTTTGAAAAACAAGTACAATCCATAAAGAAACACTGTGGGAAAAAAGGTCGAAGAGAAAAAGAACTTAAATACTGGAAGTACTAAAGGAGAGATTCATTTTTTTAATTAACCAAAAACAAACAGGATTCACCACATAAAATCTAATTCTATTTTTATGAATCGCTCAGGGATACTAATATAACTTTCTGTCAGCAGATCAAGTCCCCATTGACCGTAATCTATTTCAGTCCCGAAATGTATTCTTGCTTTGTGGATAATAGGTAACCTCCTTGGTGCCATTTTTAGATCAGCCCATCGGCAAACATTAAGCAGAAAGCATGTTAACATTTTTTAGGATCAGCTAAGCCTTTGGCAAAGTGGGTTTCTTGCTTGCAGAAGCAGCATAGTAAGCTAACCACAGGGGAGCTGATGCTCTGCGTCTGTATAAGCCTCAGCTTCTTCAAGTCAAAATAAAATAAATAAACTAACAACACAATCCTACTGAGAGTATTATGATGCCCATAGAGGATGTGTTCCCATCGGCCCCAGGCACACTGAGTACCGGTCCAAGGTTTTGACATTCTTGGCTCCAACCTAAATTCTTGTCTTGAAAACAAATAAACTTAAAAAATGCTAATCACTGTAATCACCAGGATAATTTCTAATTACCTATTTTGCTGTCAAAAAGAAAAAGTTGATAAAGGAAATTGTTAAGTCAGATCTAGGCCTCATCTTCACCTCAAAAGACTGCCTTTGACTTTTTAAAACCATTTTTAACCAGTGCAAATGGTGTTTTCATATGGTTCAACTTAATACAAACTGACTTTTGTCAAAACAAATTGCAGGCCCATTTGGTCATGGAAGGGAAAGCCACGAAGGTCAAGTGCTCAGCCCATGCTCCCTCCATTCATCACTGCTGTCCATGTTTTGTTTTGTTTTTTAAGTTTATTTATTTTGAGAAAGAGAGAGAGAGAGAGAGAGAGGTGGGGGGCAGAGAGAGAGAGAGGGAGAGAGAGAGAATCCCAAGCAGGCTTTGCTCTGTCAGCAATGCACAAACCATGAGATCATGACCTGAGCTGAAACCAAAGGTCAGACGCTTAACCAACTGAGCCACTCAAGCACCCCAGTCCTCATGTGTTGGTGGTGGATCTGCCCTAAGTATATAACTATCAAGTTCCTATATGGTTGTCCAGCTCTTGCTTACTTTCTGTGGAAGCATCTTTGAAGCTCCATGATGCCTTCTTTTCTCACCTTCCAAACAGGAAGCCTTTCTAAGAGCTTCTCCATTCAAACCCAGCTCTCAGAAGGGTATTGATTGTACCCTTCTCCCACATAGAATCAGAGGACGTTTCCTTGCGTTCCACATATAGTCTGAACAGCATAGTTGAGCAGGACTCTCACTTCCCATCTAGTGGCCTGTCTATATCAGTAGCCAGAGTAACCCAAACAAGACTAAGAGTCAAAGGCATGGCTCATGAAAAAGGCAGGGATAATAGTTGCTTCATACGGCTCGAGACTTCCACAGAAACCAGGTGTTTGGGGTCAAGAAATGAGACATGCAGATTTCCTTCAGTAATCTCCAAACTTGGTGTGGGCCTCAAAAAGGGAAAAAGCAATACTGGAATGGAATACTGGAGTGATCATCTAGGACTTCTCTTTCCTGTCATTATTATTATTATTATTAATGCATTGCAGAGACCACATTGCATTGATTCATTCTTTTATCCATTGACTCAGTCAGCCAATATTAGATAAGCATTTACTGGGTGCCAGGCTCTGTGCTAAACATTGGTCCAGAAGTTCATATTCTTAAAGACTTTTTAAAAAATCTGTCCAGATGTTCACATATGCGTGTAGCTGATTAAACTAAAAACAATACTATACCCATTTTGTATGTGAAGAGTTGACATTCCACTATTTGGATACAGAGTCCATACCACATTTTGCCAAGTTCTCTTTGAAAATGTTAATCCTCAAGTGCCAATGATACGGCTGAAGAGAAAGTACACATGTGCTAAGTGATGGGGATCCTTCTTCCTTCATATCTCCTCCCTTTATTTTAATGGTACAACTTTTCACTTTCAAGGGACCCCTTGATGTCCCCATTAAACTGATTAGGCTTAGACAATCTTTTCAGGGAGGCAAAAATAGAGAGCACTAACAGAGAAACTAAACCACACACACATCCTCACACCCCCATTACTTTCTTTTTTTTTTTTTAATGTTTATTTATTTTTGAGAGAGACAGAGACAGAGTGTGAGCAGGAGAGGGGCAGAGAGAAAGAGAGACACAATCCAGAGCGGGCTCCAGGCTCTGAGAAAGCTGTCAGCACAGAGCCTGATGCAGGACTCAAACTCACAAACTGTGAGATCATGACCTGAGCCGAAGTTGGACGCTTAACCAACTGAGCCACCCAGGTGCCCTGTCCATGTCTTTATTTAAATCCCTTAAAGACAGCCTTTTCTCTGACTCTGGAGCCCACAACTGTTATCTTTCTTTTTTTTTTATGTTTATTTTTTCAGAGAGGGAGAGAGAAAAAGAGAGAAAGAGAGACCATGATCAAGGAAAGGGGAGAGAGAGAGAGAGAGAGAGAGAGAGAGAGAGAGAGAGAGAGAGAGAGAGAGAGAGAGACTCTCTGAAGCAGACTCCAGGCTCCAAGCTGTCAGCACTGAGCCTGATGTGGGGCTTAAACTCGTGAATCGCGAGATCAATGCCTTAGCCAAAGTCAGGCACTTAACCAGCTGAGCCACCCAGGTGCCCCACAACTGTTTTTAATAAGTCAAACAAAAAAACAAGTGAAAGTAATTTTTTTTAAGTTTTTAGGTTTTAGTTTGGTTTTTTTATATTAGAGAGAAAGAGAGCACGTGAGCAGGGGAGAGGGTCAGGAAAGAGAATCTTAAGCAGGCTCCATGCTCAGCACAGACCCCAATGAGGGGTTCCATCCCATGAACCCTTGGGATCATGACCAGAGCCAAAGTTAAGAATCAGTTGCTCAATGCACTGAGCCACCCAAGTACCCTTAAAATTTTGTTTTAGCCAAATTCCACCCCCCCCCAAAAAAAAAGACAGAGAAAGAGCTTGAGAGAGAAACCAAATTCACTGGACTACATGGTTGGGAGTCATGAGACTGGAGAGAATAAATAAGTCTCCATGCTAGTCATCTATATGAAGATGTTGGAGTTACAAAAATTGAAGTCAAAGTACAAGAGAGAGAAACAAAGGGAGAAAGAAGATAATCTTGCAGAATAACTAAGGAATATGAAAATTGAGGGTCACTAATAAGAGAGGCTTTGTGAAAGCATAAGATGTGTTATTCAGGCAATGAAGCTAGGCAGGTGAAGAATCTTGTGAAATCTGAAATCCTACAACACAGAAAACTATGTCATGCCATAATGTCTGAGTGGAAAGTGCCCTCTCCTTAAATTGACCAAAATAGATAATAATCTTTGACCAAAGATATTTTTACGCATAATATCCTCTAATTCATTTAAGTGAAATGAAATAAGTAATACGCAAACTGATAATTCTTGAAACTTCTGAAACATCTGAGGCTGAGTGAAAAGCTAGAGATTTAGCTATGTATATTATGTTGTGAGAAATTAGTCCCTCAAAATAGCAAAAGGGAAATTGGCAGCTTAGCTAAATAAACCAGAAGGAATGAATAATCTTACATAGTAGCTTAGGGAAAAGAATTTGCTGGAAAATGTAGCTAAACATTGAGGGAATTTGTTTCAAGCAGCTGTAATTTTTGAAGCTGATTTTTTTTCACTCTTGAAGAAGAGCTGGTTCACTCACATTACTAACAGAGATGGAAAAAGATCACCAAATTAATAAAAATTTGAAATGCCTTTAAAAAAAGACTTCTAGGGGCACCTGGGTGGCTCAGTCGGTTGAGCGTCTGACATCAGCTCAGCTCATGATCTCATGGTTCGTGAGTTCAAGCCTGCTTTGGGCTCTGTGCTGACAGCTCAGAGCCTGGAGCCTGCTTTGGATTCTGTGTCTCCCTCTCTCTGTCCCTACCCTGCTCATGCTCTGTTTCTCTCTCTCTCTCAAAAATAAATAAACATTAAAAATAATAAAAAGTAAATTTAAAAACCTTTTAATAAAATGTCACTGATGGAAATATGTGGTTCCTTCATATATTGCTATCCCTGGCACTTGAGCCCATGTCTCAGTTGTATGAGGAATGAAATCAACCAGTAAGTATTACTCAAGTACTTGCTAGGTACTTAGCAAGTTTGTTCCAGATGTGCTAGAGGAATAATGGAGTAAATGGAGAAGTCATAAAAATTCCAGGAATATAGGAATAGTTTATTAATCATACAGCAATTCCAGAATGATCCTTAGGCTAGTCCATAAATATCACAAACAAAACTAATGATATTTATAGTAATGAGCTAGCTCATTTCCTTGCTATTCTCCTGCATCTGCTGGCCACCAGTAAAATACACCTCACTGGTAGGCTGAGTTCTCTCACCATGCCTTCCCAAAGTTCAGGATGCTTCTTAAAATGTGCCCTGATCCCTACAGAATATTTGCTCCTCTTGATTATTTATATCACTATACTCTGCCACCTGAAATAGTATTAATTCATTCAGGGCAAAAAGGTCTCTTTTGAACTCCTTTAAAATTTTCCCTACAACCTTTAGAACGATTCTTCTGAATGTATGTTCTAAGTAAACATTGTTAATTGAAGATATAAACGTGTAAGACAGATTATTTCAAATAAAAAAATAACAGTCATACTTTTGAATGTTTTTAACTGTTTAAAATGTCAAAAAGTGGTAAAACTAGGGACTGCTCTATAGTTTGTCGACATGACTGCACTAATCAATTTGTCATTTTTAGCCTTGACAAAATTTTTATGTATTTTATGCAAACCTGGGCATTTGGAGAGGGTGCCTACTTTTCTGTGATTTTGGCTTCTATGTAACCTAAACTACTAGCTAAGGGATAGGGCTTGTTATAATCGGGACAGAGTTTCAAAGTACCGCTTACCTTTTGAACAACGTGAGCATGAATACAGCCCTCAGGAAAGCAGGAAATGGGGCGGGGCATGAGTATGGGGCGGTAGGCAGAGCAGAGGGTCAGTAGTGCTGGTGGTGGGTTGTAACTGCAGCCTTCATTCCCACTTGTAAACCTACCCTTTGGAGCCAGGCTACCTGGGCTTAAACCCTGGCCTGGTTACTTGCAAGCGGTATGATTTTGAACAAATCACTCAGGCCTCTCAGCGCTTCAATTTCCTCATCTGTCAGGTAGGATGAAGATCAGACAGGACTGCTGTGACAATTATATGAGTTAATATATGTAAAATGCTTAAAATACTCTCTGGCACTTGGTCACATAGTATCCGTTGATGCTTTTATTGCCACTGGAATAGTATGGTTTTTGCTATATAGGTGAGCATAAAATAACTTGAATATTTAATTGCATCTGACTCAGTGAACCCAAAAAGACTCATCCTCCTTCTAATCATTTTTTACCGAAGCAAGCACATGTTGAAGAGTATAAAGCAAGCTGGCATTGATTATAGAGAGTGAATGAGTCTGTAGTAGCACGGATTTTTCAATTAGAAGGAAATTTAGATATTACCTTGCCTAACTCGTTCATCTAACAGAGAAGTGCAAACCCAAATACTGCATTGTGTTATTAAAGCTCCATTGGAGACCTGAGAGTAGAGACAAAATCCCTTTATGCCTCCTTGTTTTCTCTACTGAGAGGCAGCACCATGCATCTGAAAGTGTCCAAAAACACTTCACCAAGGCTTATTTTCCTCAACCATAAAATTATGTGTATAACAACATGACAATTCATCCTGGGGCTCATTGTAGAAATTAGAGATAGCATATGTAAAGTAACTAGCCCTATGTATTATACACATATACACACACATATATGGGATATATATAAATATATACATATATGTACACATCTATATAGTACATTGTAGACAATAAAAAAATGATGATCATCATAGTAATGACATGCTACCTCCCCAAATTCCATGTAATATATAAATATGCTTCACAGCTTCTTCCTTTGCCATATATGTAAACATAGAATACATGAAAATAAAAAAATGGATTTACTATTAATCTATATCTATACCACACACATAGACACACGCACACACACACACACACACACACACACACACACACACCCTGCACTGTATTATACTACGTTTATAAGACACCTTACTCTTTCCTTGAACACTAATAACAGCTAATGTATCTAGCCTTCCTAATACAGCATTAAAATTATGGCATTTCCCATTCTGTAGAAATAAACAGACTAAATTTTTAATCATGCTGCTAATGTTGGCATTTTTCTACCCATGTGATTATTATCAATAGTCACCAAAATATGCACATTATGGTTTCAATGAGCTACTAAAACTGATTGCTTCTCCTCCATTTGTCATTTTGAATGATGTCCCTTAACTTGCCACGTTTTGCATTTCAAAAAAACAATGTGAAGTCTCAGCTTAATTCTCTCTGAGATAACTTATTACCCTCTCTGCTTCTCTTTCACAGCATTTTGTACATTAATCGTTATTTAATTATTTGAAATTAATCATTGAATGTTGACCTTCACTACTATTCTCATATCTATGAAGGGAGTGAGTACAGTATTCTTAGCATACGGACACTTAATAGGTATTTCATAAATATGTTCATAAATATAATAGGTTCCCAAAATGTAATTGAATATAGAGATTGGTATTTCAGCAGATAGATCTAAGGTAGCAGCAAGATTTGAGAGTAAGTTCCCACTACTAAAAGTTTGCTTGTATTAATCTAAAACCAGGACTCAGAAGACACTTCTCTATACTAACTATGCTACTAACTCACAAGACTAACAGCCTCTCCCCTTCACTAGACAACACTCCTAGGTTTTGCCTTTGAATCCTGTGTGCCCTGCATGGTGACTGTGCATAGCAGTTGTTTGGTAAATGCTTGTTAAATGACTAGATTTGTTTTCAAGGATTAGAAACAAGACAATTTCTCATGAAGCTGCACAAGACACGTAATAATACAAAAAGATAAAAAATACGGCTGGGAATGAAACAAAATTCTGTTATTCTTGACATAAATCATACAGTTTAGTAATTGTGAGATTAAGCAATGACTCATTGCCTAAAAAGAATTACTAACTACAGAACATCCTGTACCAAACAAGGTATGGGCTTGGGGAGGTACAATTTATATATGATTTAAAGAATGTCATTAAACTAGTGTCACGAACATACGTAAATGTCAAGTGAACTGACAGCAGTGCTTCATGTCCTTTTGCAAACTGCCAAGGGAATTTTAAACTACGTTAAGAAATGAAAGAAATATGGACAAATGGAAAAATGAAAGTTTCTTGTATGTTAGCTTAAACTATTTAAAGAACAGCATTTCTAAGTGGAGTTTTGAGAATGATTAAAACGAAAATCTGAAACTGACCTAGTTTGTACACCCTGTTGCAATGAAATGATGCTTGTGTATTACCAATCACTAGGAAATCATTGTATTTAACACTGATGTTGCTAACAGTCATTGACATGTGTGTAAGTGGTATGACTAAATTGACCAAAGGACAACAAATAATGCTTTCCTCTTTTTTTAATTTTTAAATGTTCTATTTAGTTTTGAGAGAGAGAGAGAGAGAGAGAGCGCGCGCGCGAGAGAGCGCGCGCAAGTGGGGGAGGGGCAGAGAGAGAGGGAGACATAATAATCCGAAGCAGGCTCCAGACTCTGAGCTGTCAGCGCAGAGTCCGACGCGGGGCTCAAACCCACAAACCGTGAGATCATGACCTCAGGCAAAGTCAGCTGTGTAACTGACTGAGCCACCCAGGCGCCCCAATGCTTTCCTCTTAATGCACAGTGGCACTTGTAGATTTACTGAGCTTTTTGTTTTGTTTTATTTTTTTTTTCAAAGTGTCCTCCTCAGTTCTCTATTGCTGCCCACTAGGTAAGTTCCACTGTTGATAAGCGCATCTCAGAATGCTAAGACTGAATATCAGTTGTTATAGCTGCTCACAGTGACCAGGCTCTAGCTCACTACTAACATCTGTTTGATGTTCACATTTACTCTGACGAGAAAGAACGTTACATAAAATACAAATGTTTTTGGACATGGTTGATAAATATATAATTTCAGAGGCACCACATTTCCCATTGTCTGATTCCTATAGTTGACTCCTTATAATCCGTCAATAAAGTGTAATTTCTAAACACCATGCACTGTGCTGTGTGAGAAAATAGAATAAAGCCACAATCAATGTTATTAAGGAGCTAGCCATCTAAACTAGGTAAATACAGCAATCACATATGAAACAATTTAGTAATGCAAAATACTTTAGGGTATTATAAATGATAAATGTTGTGATATATATTTTAAATGTTGAAGATGGTTCAAGAAATAAAGGATAATAATAATCGCACAATTATTTACTGGGCATTAATCTTGCACTATGTACTTTACATGTATGATGTTATTAAACCCTCATGATAAGCCTTTTCAGTAGGTTCTCTTATCACCCCCAGTTTGTAAATGTGGATCCTTGAGACCATGTCCTTGAGATCCCTGAGCTCAGTCAGAATAAGACACATACATGGGAAATATGGCTTGAGTTTGACTTTGAACAGTGGGTAGTAAAAAAGGAGATTCTCATGAGTGCACTTGAGTTACTGAATTCAAGAGGAACCTTCAATTTTTTATTTTTTATATCATCTTTTTATTAAAGACTCTAAGTAGAGCAAATAGCTCTTTAATTTTGTAAATATCTCTGTAAAAGGGGCACTTGGGTGGCTCAGTCAGTTAAACATCTGGGTATTGGCCTCATCTCGGGTCAAGATCTCCTGGCTCGTGGGATCGAGCCCCATCAGTCCAGCAGAGCTGCACTGACAGCACAGAGCCTGCATGGGATTCTCCCTCTCTCTCTCTGCCCCTCCCTCCCTTGCTCTTGCTCTCTCAAAATAAATAAATGAAAAAAACATATTTTAAAAATATCCTTGTAAGAATCTATGAAAAGTCCATGAAGAATAGTTATGGTGAAAAGGAAACAGACAAAGAAATTGAGTAGATGGGAATGGAAAGGTATGCTGCAGTCTGAAAACAGAAATCATTATCGTGTGAAGGGAGACAATGCCCTGCTACAGAATTGCCACTATCTAAACTTGAACTAATTTAGCTTCTTCATTAAATGTGGTTCACTGCTCTTCTCTGTTCTAGTGAATGATGCCACCACCATCTCATCCTCCATTTCTGTCACTCAACATTTCTAATCCATCGTTAAAGCTTTAGGCTTAAAAGTATGGGTTTTGTTGGCCCAGCCCTGCAACCTACCAGATAAATGATTTGGGGAAGATCACTTGATCTCTATCAATTTCCTTATTGGTAAAACATGGATTCCAACAGGACACATCTTGTAAGTTTTTAAAATTAAGTTATATATAAAATGTCTGTAAAAGTTCTTGTCACTGACATGTAAAAAGCATTCAGAATATTTTGCCATTGTTATTTATCCATAGAAATATGAACAAAAGATTATTGGGCTGATCATTTTATGCATGTGTATAATATATACATTCTAATGACTATTATTCATAAGTATATCATAAATTAAATAGTACAAAACAGAGTTTTAATAAAAGAGAATAAGTTTTACATTCAGATACAGCTGAATTAATCTAAATATTGGTTTACCATTTCTTGACTACATCACCTAACAATTGCAAGCCTCAGTTTCTTCATTTGTAAAATAGTTATCATGATCTTGAAACAAAGTAACACATGTAAAGCCTATCACATAGTACCTGACACAATTTAAAAGCCAAAGTAATTTGAGTCATTATATCATTGGATTTTTTTCACAAGATACCACATATACTCATAAATGCATACTTTCTAACTGAACAAGGACTACAGGATATATTTTCAAATGAGTTTTTAAAATATGATTTTGAGAAATCTTCTCCTTTTATAGTTATTCTCTAAACCATCCTATTAATCCAAATCACCTGCATCAGTAAGAGAGTAGATACTCTAAGAAGTAGTGAGGATATGAAAGGGTACGACCACAACAGTGAAGATCAACTCAAATACTGGAAGGACAGAATCAAAGGCAGAATTAAGGTAAGAGAAGCACAACAGCTGCTTTGCCTCTTGAGATGCCCAAAGACATATTCAAGCTGCCCATAGCTGCCCTTGGATTCTGCCAATCGGCCTTTTCTCCTTGCTCCATGAATATTCCATAAACCATACGCTTTCCAATTCCCAAAGAATAGAAGTGGTCACCATACACCTCTGCTAGGCCATTAACTGGCCATAGGACACATATAGTGACAATGAATCCAACCACTAGTGACCTTACCCAAAGACAGAATTACCAAATGTCATGTAGTCTCTGAGGGCAATTCCAAATAAGGGGTTTGAGCATATTTTAAACAAAGGCAGCTTCATTCAAATAAGTAAACAGTCACACAAGCTGGAATACATATTTGAATAAGCAAATTTCAGCTGTCTGATTAGAATTTCTACTGAAACTCCAAACCTTATATATTTTTAGAATATTTCCTTCCAATAACATATTTTAAAATGTTACTCTTAAGATATTCTTTCTCCTCCTAAATTTTCTTCTCCCTCTCTCTCTCTCTCTCTCTCTCTCTCTCTCTCTCTCTCTGTTCCTCACACTCTCCTCTCAATTTTAATGTGTTTTCAACCTTCATAGTTGAACTTGATACTAAAGCCATTCAATGACAACTGACACTGCAATGTCAGCTATGCTCTGGCAGCAATCTGGAGTTAGGAGGATGGGCTAACCCATTAATCACTGTCTTTGGAACACAGATATTCGTCAAGTAAACTGCTGTGGAGATATGGGTTATCATACACAAACAATCACATATTGTAGAGGACCGGAAGCCTACGATGCATATTTTGACCAGATTTCCTTCCCAACCTTTAAATACTATGAATTCTTGACTCTGGGTATGTCATTTGCACACAGGTTGTGGCCCAGCCTGCCAAGAGGAGTTACTGAATCAGAGTGGACTTAGCCAATTGCATGTGCTCAACCAAACATTTACTGACAATGGCAACTACTCCAACCAAGTGATAAATTTAAGGGAACAAATAGAAGATTATTGGTTCTCTTCCCACCTTTGGAAATTCTGCAAAATAACTTAAGTGTTGATAACATTCCATTATAGCACTAGGGCAAGTTCACTTTGCAAAAATGAAAAGAACTATGCCAACTCATCATAAATAGAAAAAATATGTATATAAAATATGTCTCCAGAATCTCTGGACTTGAGCAATCCTGGGGTTGGGGGAAGTTAGCACCTACATGGGAGAGTCAGAATGATTTACGCTTTCGACATTATTAGAAAATCATTAGTAGAAATATCTTGTTTCAATACTTAAAATTAACCACTAGTGATATAAAGATATATATAGCTTCCAAAGTACATGAAAAAATAAACACTAAGAAATTTTGTGAGAAAGCTATATAACAAAAGCTAATATTAAGAAAGAATTCAAAAAATATAAAAATCAGACCAAATAGAATTCAAGGGAAAAGGTATTATATGGGACCAAAAAAAGGTTATTTTACAATTATTAAATATATATACGGATATGAAAATAGAGCAGATATGAATCTTTACATGTTGAATATAAGGGTATCAAAGTGTATAAAACAAAAAAAGTTAAAAGGCAAAAAAAAAAATTTGACACAGGCTCATATTAGTGGGAGAATTTTTTGTGTCTTTCTTGGTATTTGAAAAATCAAGAAGACAAGAGGTGATTTGTTAGACAAATGAAATAATAATGTTTTAAGTAAAATTGATTTAATAACTAAAAATCAACTTCTTTCAAATTGCCATCAAACATTTATAAGTTTTTAACATAATACAGAACACAATGGAAGTATGATAACATTTACATTTATACAGGTAACATTTCTGAACACAATGTGATACAACTAGAAATGGACAGTGGAGCTAAATAAATAAACCAGTTCCACTTTGGAAATTTTATCTTCCAAATATCATAGAGAAAAACAATCGCGTAATTGTAGAATATTTTGCAAATAATTATGGTAATATATATCAAAAGTTATTAACTATGGATAAGGGTGTATGCAATATAGCTCATGGCAATAAAGGAAACTATTATTAAAGAAGAAACAGTGAAAACAAATTACTAAGAATTAACCAAAAAACTAGAAAAGAGTAACACAATTAACCTACAAAAAGATGGAAATAAAATAAATCATGAATCAACAATTAGAACACAGAAACAGTTAAATAAATGAATACATACATACATACATAAACAAATATCCAAGACTTAACTTTTTTTTGAAAGAAATAGTAAATAGAATTTTTCTACCAAGGCCTACAAGAGAGCAAAACAACTAAAATCACAATAAAAGTCAGAGAGGGCATAAATCTACCCATGGGTAATGGGAAAGGGCTAAAACTGCCTGATTTAAAAAATCAGTTTTTTTTTTTAACTGAATACAGTGTACAAAATCCATTCTAATGATTTTGAAAATTTTTCGAAACGGTTTACTCTAGAGGAAAATGTAAATTAAGTCAATTCAAATGGACTTAATGGAAAGGGCAATAATTTTCCTACCTGCTCACGTGTTATTCTTAGAGAACCAGTGCCTGGAGCTCGTAGGAGCTATAGGTTGTTGACACTTCACCAGTTAATCCCTGCTAGAGCGAGCATGGAACCTGATTTGTTCTACCGCTGTGTCCTCGGAGGACTTCCCCGACCACTTGCATGCCACCCCCCCCCATGCACCTTCCCACAGAAGACTTCCCCCGACCACTTGTATTCTGAATGGCACCCCAGCCCTCTCACAATGCGGCAGCGCTTCCTTCCTCTTAGGTGCTTCTGCACTATCACAGCACTGTCGGCATCTAACATGCGCTGTTTTTTAAAGTTTTAACATTTATTCATTTTTGAGAGACAGAGAAGGACAAAGAGTGAGCGGGGGAAGGGCAGGGAGAGAGGGAGGCAGAATCCGAAGCAGGCTCTAGGCTCTGAGCTGTCAGCACAGAGCCCAGAGGCAGGGCTTGAACTCATGGACCGCAAGAGAACTGAGAGAGATTGTGACCTAGGCAGAAGTCTGATGCTTAACCAACTGAGCCACCCAGGTGCCCCTATTTATGCAGATGATTTTAAACCATCTGTCTCCCTCTCCTCATTCCACACACTTAAATGTAAGCTCCATAGAGCGGGATATTTGTTTAGGAGGGGGGTTACCTACACTGTTGATTCTCAGACCAAAACAGAGTCTGTCACGTGGTTGGCAATGAATGTGTATTTGCTGGAGTTAGAAAATGAAGGAATTAATGAATGATTTAACAAATACAGGGAATAAGTTATTCTCTACACACAATAAAGTCGATCATTATATATACTGTGATTTGGGCAAAAGAGTTTTAAACCATTACTTGTGGTTGAATTTTTTATTGCAGAATCACTAATGTGCTCAATGTAAATTACAGTAGCTCTTAGGTTTTTACATCCTTTTAGGTCTGTTCCCTTAGGATAAGAATTCTCAGTCTTTGGTGTACATCGACTACAATTATGGGTGTTTTGTTTATTGGTTTTATTTTCTCGTTTAATACAAGGGCACAGGCCCCATCCAGTCCCATGGGATAGTGCTAATGTGGGATCATGTTAAGAACCGCTGCTTTATTTTGTTCAATGAACTCTACCAAAATGCTTTGTCAACCCACTTAAAGATATCCATAGGTTCCTCTTAAGAGTATACCTAAGATTTTGCCTGTCAAAAATCTTTTAATTCTGGCAACAAGTTACAAACAACTAGCTACACGTAAATCTAGCTCGTCCAAATATGTTTAATTTTTAGGCCATTAATCACCGTGTTAAAGTTGAAATTTACAATTATCCTTTTATATTTTTCCAGACTTTAAATAACTCACAAATTGTTATTGGGATTTTCAAATTCTCAGTTTTTCCCCTGGCAATGCAAATCTGCCCAAAAAGTTGAAATCTTAAACTGAAGGAGATTAAGTCAAATACCTGTAGAGGTGTTTCAGGATGCTTTTCTCTCAGCACTGGAGCAGCCGGGATCTCCTGGGGGGCTTTTGATGACTTCCTTTTGGCTTTTTCCATTTGAATATTGGTAAAATAATTGACAGCAGCAAACTCAATAAGTGCGGAAAATACGAAAGCAAAGCAGACAGCTATAAACCAATCCATGGCAGTAGCATAGGACACTTTGGGCAAAGAATGCCGGGCACTGATGCTCAGTGTGGTCATGGTGAGGACTGTGGTTATCCCTTCAAAACCAAAAGAGCAAAGAGACAAAATACTTTACCATTACTTCTATGAAACCAAAGCAACAAACCAACAAACCAACAAACCTAGGGATTTGGTGGGGTAGGGTTTACAAATTTTTCAATATCTCAAACCAAACCATCTTTAGTGGAAGATTTGAATCCTAGTGGTTCAGTGAAATTAGCACAGGTTTTTTTGTTAATTTTTTAAATGTTTGTTTATTTTTTGAGAGACAGAGCGTGGGCAGGGAAGGGGCAGAGAGAGGGAGACACAGAATCTGAAGCAGGCTCCAGGCTCTGAGCTGTCAGCACAGAGCCCGATGTGGGGCTTGAACTCACGAACGGTGAGACCATGACCTGAGCCAAAGTCGGATGGTTAAACGACTAAGCCACCCAGGCGCTCCAGCACAGGTTTTTGAGTAAGACACAGATATAATTAAAATCCTGCCTCTATATTAATCATTGGCTCAGTGCCACCTGGATTAAGTAAGGAAAACTCACTGGGCTTCATTTGATACTTACCTATTGGGTTTGCTATAAAGATTACAAGTATATAAGGCACCTGTCATATATTGGATTGGTATTAGTATCTGAGCCAACATACCTGAGAAAGTCAACACATCCATCTAACAGGATGTGTGACTTATTGAAGTATTCAATTCTCAACCAGAAGTGAGAAGTTGATAGCATTGTAATTTGGACCATCAAAATTTCTGGGATAGGTATGGCCCATTGCTATTGAGAATCATTACCAGAAAAAGCATGAATTATAGATATTTACAATCCTTAAGTGAATATTACCTATTGAATTAAGATAATAATAAAATAACAATAATCTAGTTGTGAAAGAGCTTAATTTATAAAAGGCAGTACATGTAGATTTCTGAAAAAATTGATTTCTAGAATAATTTTGTTTTAAATATCGGACATCTACCATGCATCAGTTCGTGGTAGGCAGGAAAATCTTTGCAACAGGAATAGAAGTACTTCTCTTTCATCAACAGGCTTCCAAAGCATATCATTTCCAGGGAAGCCTTCTCCTCAACCTAAAAAAAAGGTTAGTCCCCATTCTCAGTATAAAAATTCCACTTGCCACGAGAACTACAGAGAAATGCATTATTTAAAGATGCTAGTAGTTGACTCTTTCTGCATCTCTGTCTATCTGTATATTTAATCTATGTTATCTAGTTAAGCTTGGAAATTTCTGTGAGAATTTACTATATCCATTTAAACTCATTCTATATAATGCTCAGGATAGCTCATGAATTGACACACCCAGATGTCGGGGGATGAGGAGGAGGAAGATAGTGATGATGATGATGATGATGATGATGATGATGGAGACACCTAAACTATATATTCCAATCCATGTCAATCCTTAGTTGAAAGCCAAATAATACATGTCAAACTGAAGAAAAAGTGAGCCCCATGCAGTAAAGGAATAATAATATTTGAGCTTAGGGAGAAATTATATTGTCTCCTCAACTCAGCATTTAATTATATTCTTCCTTGTTCCCTAATTATTCCATGTATGTAAGCCTGTTTCCACAACTCGATTTAGTGTAGCCTCCTTGAGGGCATAAATGTCTAACATTTCTTCAGGACAGACCACACCTCATATAGTGCTGGATACATGACTAATGCATAAGAAATAAAAACTCATTTTTTTCACCTCCTCACCAACCCATTTTTTTCTCTAGTCCCCTCTTAATTGTCAATTTTAGAACATAAAAAAATTAAAGCTACTTGCAGTATATAAACTATAGATCTTTTAAAAATATTCCATAAACAGAGAGAAATTTGAGGATTTGGTTGTATTCCCTTTTAAAAAAATAATGGTGATTTTTTTTAGAGTTTTATTTGTCTAAAACAGATTTTAAAATGTATGCTTGGTGAAATAAGGAGATATGAAAATAGCTAGAAAATGGAGTATTGGGAATTTATTGGACTTCATTTCAGAAAGAGACCTTAGAACTTTTAGGCCTCCATTTTGAATCTCAGAAAAAATGGCAGCTTTCCCATGCTGTCTATGAAATGTAAATTAATTTTAAAAATTTTAGCTACATAGTTTGAAAATAAATCAAAGTTTTTCTTCTTATTCATAAAAATTTAAGTTTAATGGTCTATTAAGAATTTAAAAATGTTCTACAACTTCCTTACTTCCCCTACTATGCTGAAAACTATGCTGAAAACTACTATGGTGAAAAACTATGCTGAAAACACTTGGGAATAAAACATGAACAGTGCAGCCTCAATAAGAATACTACTCAGAACTCAGGAAATTCCACAGAGCAGGTGATAACAAAAAAGGAAAACTCAAACCCAACTATAAGCAATTTGGGATTTCCCATGTTGCTTTGAACATTTGTTTCTTGTACTAGAACAATTTCTCCCTCAGACCTCAAGTAATGGTCTTCATCTTCTCCTCCTATCATAGAAAGAAATTCCTTTGTTAATGTAAGTAGGATATTAATGCAATTATTGAGCCATGAACCCCAAAATTACTTTCTGATCATTAAGGAGGGTAAATCCCCAGTTTCATAAAGATGTTAAATTATGCTAGGGACATAAATGCAAAAAATCCTGGATATGTGGCCACTTTCCATTCCTTTTTCACTGACTTGAGTCAATTTAGTTTTAAGTTTGTAGAATAGCCATTGAAGGGTATATGATACTATGGTTCATCTTTCCTGACTATTGGCAAAGTTAGGAAAGGTAGCCTGCATAAACAATTGGCTAAGTGTTTGAAGTTGCCATCCTTTTCTTTAGACATTAAAAAGTTCTGTCTGCCTGGTGATCAAATTTAAAGAAAGCACTAGCATGACAGGAATGTGCTTATTACAGCTGTTTTTAGACAGAGCATTTGGTTCAATAAATACTAAAAGAATTGCAAACAGAAGCCAACCCTTTGGATAAGAAGCCATGCTTCCTCTGCATCTAGGAAGACATTGCATCTGCTCTAAATGGCTTTGCTGGCATCTACCCTCAAAACACTTCAACAACCACAGGATTTTTTTTGACACATTCAAGTATTGATGCCAGTACCTGCTTTTATAATGCTGAATATGTACCATATTGGGTGGCCCGGGAGCTGGGAGAGGACGTGGAAGAGTGGGCTAAGACTGTGCACAAGAGTAAATTTTTGGCCGGCCACTCCAAGAAAATGAACTAGTAATGATTTAGACATGCCAGCTGGCATTTACTCTGGTTTAACATTTTACTATACTGGAATAATTAGAAGACTTAAAGGCATGCAACTTTGCAGATAGAAGGCCTTTGGAGAGAATGTACTCATAGTTACACTAATTTTTTTGAAGGGGAGTCTGTTTTTTGCATGATTTCTAGTGATATCTCTGACCCAGCAAATTCTCTCCCTGAATGAAGAGGGAAATGAAAATTAGGGGAAAAAATATTAATCCAGAATGAATTTTTTACTTGAATCTCATATGAAATAGATTGCCAATGATCCCCCAAACACTTTAAACTTAACTTCCTTAGGAAAATACCATCTCAGGGCCTCAATGAACAATTTAATAACTACCATCCTGACACATCTTAGACATTTCAAGACTTCATTATTGTGCATAATTTCCCTGGTCAATCAAAACCAACATCTCGGCACATAAGCTCAAGACAGGCAAATGTCACAGTTCAAATGGAAAAAGCTACCCACAAATTATCTTCAGCACACATCCATACAATCTCACTCAGTAGCTCTGGATACTCCACAAGTGCCCACATCATACTTCCTGTGAAGACAGAATGACAGAGTAGAAATGGCAGAGTTCTCAACGTTAGACAGAAACTGTCCTGGGTCCATCACTTATAAGTAGGTGACTTTATACAAGTTTCTTGATTTCTCTGGCTTCTTTTGCTTCTCCATGAAAAATTAATAACACCTACCTTGCTGAGCTATTGTGAAGGTTACACAAGATGGAACATCTTATCCTTACTACATGCTACTTAATTTCCTCACAGTGTCTGCGTTATCAAGAAATCTGTAGGAAATGTTGGGTGGCTACAGCTGTAATCAATGTTATCCTTCTCCGCACTACTGGCGATTTCCATTATTTGGGGACAAGTGAGACAGTGGCTACCAGTTTGTGTTGAACCGAAAAAGCACCCAAAGCTTATCAAGCAATCACAATAAACATAAACTACAGAGAAGCTTTAATTATAGTATCAAGTGGTGGTCTCAAATGAGGTAGGTGGCAGGGTAGACTTATAATAATCAACATTGAAATAAAATGCATTGTGTGATAGGCATTCCTTCAAGTGCTTTATCCAAATTAATTTATTTAATCTTCATAGCAACCCTGTGAAGTAGGTACAACCATGTATCCTGTTGTAACACATGCAGAAAAGAGCAGAAGCAACTCACTGATGGTTTGTCAGCAAATCAGTGGCAGACCTAGTGGTTAGAACCCTGGCTGCAGAATCTGTATTAAGATACTATTATACCTTCACCAGATGCACAAATGATGGTCAGTATTTTCTGTTCTAGGTGTTCTTTAAGACCACAGAGAAAAGATGATAAAAATAAGTGATTTTGCTTTTATTACCAATGAAATAGTTCCTGAAATATTGATATTATTGGTGCCAGGGAAAGTTAAAGAACTTTGGTCTGATGCTCAGCCTCAGCAGGTACTTCCTGCCCAGTCAGGCTGACTCAACATGACATGGAAACACCCAAGATTAGTATGGGCACTAAATGAGATAATGAGCATAAAGGACGTAGCAGAGTGCCTGGAATTACACAACAGAACAATATATGTTTTCTTGAAAAAGCAACTAAAAATCAAGGAAATCAAGTCGGAACAAGGTAAATCTCCTCTCTGTCAGAGAAGTATGAGAGAGAGTAACTAATATGTACTAAGTGCACCATATGCCCTGTGATGAGGACCGCACATAAATCCACATCCTCACTAGTCTATGAAAGAGAGATGTATTAGCATGGATATGTATATGGATGGAGAAAATAAGTGCCAGATTCCGGTTTCAAACCCCAATCTGTTATGGTGCGAAGCTTAGATTTGTTATTTTCTGTTTCATTTTTACATACGTTTTTAATAGGTAAAATTTATTCAACACTTGCAACATGGATTTATTCTTTAATTGAACCTTTGCAACTCTATGAAGAAGGCAGTGCCATGATACCTGCTCACTACCCTCCTGGGGTCATACCCTGCCTCCAGGATTGACCTTTAAGCAGTGGTTTCCCCAGTAGGGTTCTTGAGTAAACCTAAGACTAAAGGAGGGTGGGTGCAGTGTCTATGGAAAATGCCCTCACATTCACGTGCACTGAGGACACTAAGACACCTTATGAGTTCTCTATAAGGATGGGGAAGTGAGATGAGAAGCTCCTACTTCCCCCACTTTCTTCTCACCAGCATCCATCCCCTCAGCTCTTGTATGATAAGGAATATTCTCCCGTGGCTTTAATCCTAGTAACTAGAAAAAGCAAAGGGAGATTGACATCTCTTGTGAGGACTATACCTCCAGTCCAGAGCAACTGGGAACATTTTCTTTCTTATCCTGCTACTGAATGCTTGTGCTACTCACAATCAATAGAAAAAGAATAGAGAAATTTGTTAAGTTACATAAATACCATTATAACTAATTATATTATTTAAAAGCATGACTGATATGTAGAAGACTTATGAAGAGCTATAAAATTTAAAACTGATGTGTTCTGGACCTCATATAGCTTAGAATATGATATATAGAAAGCCACTATAAAAATGAAAAGAAGAAAATATCGTGTGTTCAGAAAAAAAGATTTAACTAGAATATAACAATAAGCTAATTAACTAGGCGTATAATACCATCCAACTCAATGCATTTAAACCACTTGCATTTTGTTCCTCTTCATTAAAAGGCAAATTTTTCTAAGGCTTTCATATTTATTCAGCCATGACTTTTATTTGTTTTATTGTAAGTTCCCAGTGCATTTCATTTTAACACCTAGATATGATTTTAATTCAATTACACAACATTAAGGTAGGAGCCCAAGAATGTCACCAAAAGTGAAATCATATCCAGTTTCACACTTGGTCTTCATCTGCCGGGTCTTCATAAGAGAAATCTGATGGGGCCCCAAAGGAAGGGATAGACTGTCCATATCCCCTCAAGCCTTATTCGTCTTGGCTGGGAAAAATGGAAAGCTTATGTGATTCTTTTCTGAATACAGCTTGATATATAACCGTTTAATATTTTCTTAGAAAAAAAAATTATGTCTATGACCTATTCCCATGAATCGTGATCAAAATATAATGTGAACAAAAAATACCCAAGAAAATGAATCTCAATTACCAAACACAGTCCTAGCTGGAACTGATTCCTTGTTTATCCAGAATGAAACTTGAGAAAGAATCACTGTCATAATACATGGAATATATGTCTGAATCATAAAGTAACCCATCTTCCGTCTCAGGTGGAAGTAAACTGTCATAACAATATATTCACCTACAAATAAAACATGAGGAAAATGTATTATTGGTTATGCAGGCAATTAGTCAATAACTTCATAATCATATTTCAGCCTAAAAAGAGCATTTTAGACAAAGAATTATCTGTTGTGCATAGCAAGCAAACTGAGAAATATATAGTTCTTAACTATGGGGAAAATGACCCTGAACACAATTATTGTTCTATACGGTGATGAAGCCATTTAATACATTAAGCTATAACTTTTAAAAAATTCTTGCAGCGCTGTCTATTTTAAAGGTCCAGTACTGCAAAAGCAATTACCATTCAATTTCAGCATTTTCTAAGAGCAGAATTTAGACCGAACTTTTATGGAAAGTCAGTAGGAAAAAAAATGGAAACACACACACATTTGAAAATACTGCCTTAGTTTTCAGAAAGAGCTATATTTCTCAATGTTATATATATATAAAGAAAAATACAAAGAGAAACATATAACATAGAACCATAGTTAACATCCCTGAGTTCAGGTATATTTTATGGGCATTTAGACAAGCTAATAAGGGAAACAAACTGTAAGATTTCTAATGGCTGTTGATAAGTACTTTTAATATTACATCTGAAAGCAACAATTAAGAAAGTTACTTAGGAAGCGGTAGACTTATTCTCAGACTCTGAAGCCCAGGATTCAGAAGACTCAAATCCCAGAATCTGTTTTCAGTCCCACTTGCAGGCTCGAGAATGAATGCCAAGTAGCATATTGATTTTAATTATTAAACATCTCACCCGTAATGGACTTGATAGTTTCACTTGACACAGTTTGCCCAATCAAGTCATATTGGACTAAGCTGGAAGACTCCTTTGGAACTTCCACTGATTTCTCAGGACCTTTTGTCCATGTATAAATCATCTCACTCTTCGGATATGCATCTGAATGAGAGCCCAGAATGTGATTAAAGTCAGTGGTCCTCTCCCATCAGCACTGATGGTCAACATTTAAGAATATTACACATGTTCAAGAAAGATGGAATAAAAGTAAACAATAATCATGATTTATTAAAACACGTTTAAGACTTAGAAAACTGTAGAGATTAAATAAACCGTCTTGCAACTCAGCATGTTTCTTGCTCTTATGTCCAGAATTGGAGGAGAGATTAAAATTGGAGGAGGGGCACTTGGATGTGTTTCCATACTAATAGGAGAAGCAGTTGAAAAGCGGAAATAATACCCCTCCCCCCAAAAAGTACTTCTTTCCATTCTCGCTCACTTCCAGGGCTTGACCAACACTGACTCCTTCCATCCTACGGCAACTCTGCCAATTAGAAATGTACCAGATGCCGCCTATAATAATACAACAACAAAAACAAAAACAAACCCTACTGTTGGGAGACCTTTCCGGGGGGGTCACCTATTCCACACTGCCTCTGGGCAGTCCCCGTGCCTTCTGGGAACAATTCGGCAGTGACAACTGGCTCTGCTCTTTGTGGAGCTCTCCAGGGAATATAATTACACAACCAGTTCCACTACCTTTAAACTCTTACAATCAGGACATTTTCCTTTCCATCTTCAACAAATCCCTCCCAGAGGCAATTTAAGCCCATTTCCTATTATTTGGTGTTCAACTCAAATGGAAACCAGCTGCTTGCTGACCAGTCTACCCACAACAGATAGCTTGGCTCACGCACAAATAAGTTCAAAAGAACCAAGATGAATCGGTTCCCTCCACAAACCTTCCTAAAGTGACTACAGCACAGTAGGTCCTCAGTGAAAGCTTAATTCTACAAGAGTTGATACCTAGGGAGATTATTTTTACAAACAGCTTCTCAAAACAAACTAGGAGGCTTGTGTTGTCATTTAGCAGTATAGAGTCATGTGTCAACATTTCTCTCCTAAAGTATATTCATGCTTCATCATACATTTAAAAGACCCTGAATGCTATGTTCCTGCCCATGATATTTTAAATCGGGTATTCTTCTCTTGGCTATCCTAACGTGGTAGAATAACCTTTCTCTTAATGATTCGATACTTGAGGCAGGAAGTGGGGGCGTGGGCAAAATGGGTGAAAGCGATAAAAAAATGTCTCTTTCTAATTCCCAACCTAACAAACCAACTCCCAAGGAGTGATTTCTTTATCTAGTACAAACCCTGACTGGTGCCAACTATGTTCAAGTTGCTCTGAAGAGTGCGTCTCGATGGGCAGCAGAGGTGGATGGGTGGGAAAGAACTTCCCATAGATAAGAACGATCTGTAGGGGAATTTAAATTATTACAGTACAAATGGATTTTAATTATGCCCCAGTGAGATCGCCCTTTCTGTCTATGTATCTTTTTAATTTTCTCTCTTTAAGTCACTGGTCAGCGAGTAAATGACTCTCTAGCTTTAACCTAGCTCACCAAACACTGTGATTACTAGGGGTTGTCAAAGAATGGTGAATGCCAGTTCTCATTAAGTTACGCACAATGGTAAGAGCAGGCAACAGTTTCACAATCAGTGCACTAAGAATCCAAAGCAGTAATAAAAGCCAGCACCTGTTTTTGGTAGATTCTGAGTGAATCAAATATTTGAGGCACACATTAGAAGAAGCAATCTCATTTTTCCACCATCTCAGGTAAAGGGAGCTTGGGGAAAGGGATTCCATATTCTTTACTACCCATTCATTTCACCTTCTTGCCTTCACCTCCACAAAATATTTGCAAATCATCTACTTCATAGCTTTGCCTCTAGTACCGTCCTTGTCTAAGCCACTGCCATCTTTGATGGTACTAAAGCAATAGCCTCCCACTCTTCTCTGCTTCTACTCTAGTCTCCCTACAATCCATTCTCCATAGAAAAGCTGAAATGAAATTGTAAAATGTTAAAGAATGCCAAATCCCCTAGTAAAACCTTCCAAAGTCTTTCTGTAGCATTTACAATAGAATCTAATCCTTAATGTGGTCTATACGATGCTACATGATCTGGATCTGTCTACATATCAGACCATATCTCTTATGATGCTTTCATCATGCTTCAGCCACTTTGGTTCTAACAGTGCTGCTGATATTATTTTAACCTGGTCATTTCAAGAAGACCTGAAACCTCTATGACCTTTTTTCAAATCTGCCATAAAGAATTCTGCTTGTAACAGATGATGTTAAATTACTCCCTCTCCCCCCCTAAAAATCCTTTGTACTTTCTTTGTTACACCACTAACACATGGAGTTCAGAAGTCCTTAATTTCACCACTGACCACCAACCTATTATCTATGAGTCAGTTTACCTGGGCTATCTGTCCAAATTGATTTTTGGTTTTTGGAAAAGGGGCTGTTTTTACTTCTTTATTTAAATATATTAGGTAAAATAGAGTCTCCTAAAAGTCAAATCTTGGACAGTTATTGTCATGAACAATGATTTATGGATTATGGGAAATTGTGCACACATATAAATATCAGCTTGCGTTAGATATTAATAAATTCTAACAATACTTTTATTGTAACTTACAACTTCCAAATTTCAAAGGGCATGCATGACCATCCATGGGGAAATCCACCAATCTCATGGGACACTCCGCACTTATGGTGAGTCTATGATGGAAAAATGCGATTAAAATTAACTCTCACTTTAAAAATGATTTTTTAGACACCTAAAACGAGAAGGATGAAAAGAAGGAAGGAAGGACAGAAGAAGGGAGAGAGAGAAGGAAGAAAGAATGGAAGAAAGTATAAAAAGGAAAGAAGGAAAAAGAAAAAAATGACTACCTCATTGTGTATAAAATAGTGCCATTTCTCATAATTCTAAAAAGCTTGTTTGGAGCTGTCATATTATGTGAAACAGATTTCTTTCCATTCCTGAAGAAAGTATCAGGTGTCCATACTTTTGTTACCATCATATTGTTCAATCTCAAAATTTCAATGGGGCCATCATATTTTAGTCTTTTGTCAATCCACGTCTGTCTGAAGAACACATCCATTGTGTATTCCTAGGGAAATTAGTTTGTGACATTCAAATCACAGATGACTACACATAAATATGCATTAAATTCTAGCCTCTATCCCACTCATAAATAAAAAACTACCCAAATGAAAACTAAATTAATAGGAGCAGAAATGTTCTTACATCAATGGAGCTAAATGATTCTCAGCAATTAAAGCATGTTGTGTCCATCTTGATACCTTAATCTTCTACTTCATCAGGTAAATAAATTACCATACACATGAATCATTCAAGACTAATTACTATAATTTAATAAAACTACCAGCACAAAGTAATTACAGTTGTGCTTTAGACCAGGTAGCAAAATTAGTAAAAGTGTAACAAATATCATTGTATTATTAATCATAAAATTGTAGGCATCTCTAAGACAAGTAAAATATGTAAAAAGCAATTTTATATTCACAAAATTTATTAAAATTAGCCTAGGAGCCTAAGGCCAAGGAAAAAAGGTAAAGTAGGTCCTTTAACCTTTAAACTACATATATTTAATATTAGAGGGCACAACTGAATAGATGAATTCATCCTGACCAGTGTTTGGTGTTCTAACCTCTTTAAGCATGAGAAAGAGGCAGGAAGAGAAGGCATGGGGGAGGGGGGCGGGGGGGGGGGGCAAGTTGTGAGCAGTTGGGCCAACATGGAGTACTAAATGCAGTTAGGACTACAATATAGTTTTATACAAAAACTAATTACACTCACCAATTTTCTCCACTTCAATAATTTTCTAAGGGAAAAAATCACTACATAAAAGGTTGTGCCACTGACACAAGTAATAGTAAGGTTTTTTTTTTCTTTGTTGAGAATAACTCCAAACCAAAAAATACTCAAATATTAGAGCTGAAATGTAAATTCAATGTCTTATCCTTATAAACCTTTAAGTCTAATTAGGAGGCTCTTTGACTTTCTAGCTGTGTGCGATTAACAAGATAAATATCATTTGCCCTCTCTTCTGCATGTTTTCTTCAAAAGACAAAAAGTACATGAAGTTTCCTAAATACCTACCATTTCCACATCAGAAACAGGTCCAAAGCTGGTGACATATATGTCAGTTTTTACTTCTGTAACAGGACCTAGTAGGTATGAAGTAAATAGGAGTGAAAAAAAAATACCAATATTACAGGCAAGGAGAATAGAGCAAATACAGATATATCATGTTTTTACTGGCATCTTAAATATTTAGTGAGATAATGCACCTCTACAAAAAAAAATGTAGACAAAAGAATAACAGAACCAGAAAGCAGTGTTTATTTACAGGCAAAAAAAAAAAAAAAAATTACTTCAGATAACATTGTTTCTTAAAGAAATACATCACCTACCGGGCACTACTGTGAAAGGCAGTGCAGCGAACAAAAACTCTTAGCCTTTGTAATTTTTTATAGTCCATCATCTGATTGGCCCTTCGTAAAGAAGCAAGCTGTTAAAAAGAGGGAACTTAGCCACAAGAGTGAGGAGGAGAAAAACCATAATGGTCGTCTTTGGAAAGCTGAGGATTCTACTTAAATAAGAGCACAAAAATGATTCATGGCACCTTTAACAGTAGGTACACCATCCACCGGTAACTGAGATTAAAGACAAAACTCTCCTACAAGCCAGACCTATTCACCTCTTGCCACCTACTAGCTGTTTGATCAAGGGCAGGCTACTGAACCTCTCAAAAGCAGCAATCGCACATATCAAGCAAGACTACCGATAGGGATCAAGTGAAATTGCTCACATAAGACCCTGAACACAGTGACTCTCTCATAAGAGTACTTATTAAGCAGTAGTTTCTCTTGGCTTCTGATAAACGCCACTATTGAGATTCTTTCCTAGGTGTAAATAGCATTGGTTCAGAAACAAATACATGGGTGTGTTTGGCAGAAGGGAAAGGCGGGAGCATCATGATAATGGGGCTGACACAGATTTTAGACAAAGGAAAATTGCTACAATCTGGGTTTAGCATGGTGCTTAACATCAGGAATTGTGGAATTTAAATTTGGCTCTTTTTAAATATACGATCTTAGTCAAGTCATGAATCCTAATAGGTTAAGGTTTTAATGAGTATTAAGTAAAATAATAAATGTCAATGACTTGCCCCAGTCTCTAGAACATAATGCTCTCAATAATGATAGTCATTATGATATATATACCTTTTTATTCCTAATAAAAATAAAAAATTGTTGCCCTCTTGAACATCATTTCCTTAAATGATGGTTTATACCATTGTATGGCCAGAAGCTAGATACTCCATACTGGAAAGAATAACATTGCTATCAAGATGCACTATTTCCTTTGGATACTGGTTGGACAATTGGATTTATGCCAAAAAAAAAAAAAAAAAAAAAAGAAAAGAAAAGAAAAAGAAAAAGACAAATAACAGTTAGTATAGCTTAATGCCCTAGGTCTAAAGTTATCCTCATAAAAATGAATCAGAATATTTCTTCCTGTATAGGATGAAGACTGAGCCACAGGAAAAAAAATGGTTTGAAGGAGAATTAGAAATTCTTTCTTGAATAACTATCTTTTTGTTTTGTTTTGTTTTGTTTTTATTTTATTTTTGGGACAGAGAGAGACAGAGCATGAACGGGGGAGGGGCAGAGAGAGAGGGAGACACAGAATCGGAAGCAGGCTCCAGGCTCCGAGGCATCAGCCCAGAGCCCGACACGGGGCTCGAACTCACGGACCGCGAGATCGTGACCTGGCTGAAGTTGGACGCTCAACCGACTGCGCCACCCAGGCGCCCCTTGAATAACTATCTTAAGACAAATAGGGGTATCTGGATGGCTCAGTTGGTTGAGCTTCTGACTCTTGATTTTGGCTCAGGTCATGATCTCACAGTTTCGTGAGTTTGGGCCCCACATCCAGCTCTGTGATAATAGTGCAGAGCCTCCTTGAGATTCTCCCTCTCTCTCTGCCCGTCCTCCCCCACTCACACTCTCTTTGCCTCCCTCAAAATAAATTAATTAAAAATTTTTTAATGTTTATTTTTGAGAGAGAGAGAGACAGAGAGACAGAGCACAAGTTAGAAGGGGCAAAGAGAGAGGGAGACACAGAATCCAAAGCAGGTTCCAGGCTCAAAGCTGTCACCGCAGAGCCTGACGCAGGGTTCGAACCCACAAACTGTGAGATCGTGACCTGTGCCAAAGAATAAATAAATATATTTTTTAAAAGAGAAAAATATATCCTTTGTAAGTATAGTGAAAGAAAAGGTACAGATCAGATTGATCTATCAGAGGTTTTTTCATTTATAAATAGGTTACTTTAAATTTTATTTTAGAGACAGAGAGCATGAGCTAGGGAGAGAAGGAAAGAGAGAATCCTAAGCAGGCTCCATGCTCACGCTGAGCCTGACACAGGGCTCAATCCCATGGCCCTGGGATCATGACCTGAGCCAAAATGAAGAGTCAGACGCTCAACTGACTGAGCCACCCAGGCGCCCCAATGAGTTTGCATTAAAAAAAATAGTAACACCTTTGGAAAGCAGAGAAAATAAGTGTGAGAAGTTAACTGAATTTTCATTTGAATGAGCAATTATAAACAACAACAAAAATATGGTAGCAATAAGCTCATTAAGCCAAAATGTTCCAGGAATAGATAGGCAATCCAAGAAGCTGATAATGTGTGTTGAATTTTAGAAAATAGAGCTTTTAACTCAAAGTGGTTCAAGAGTGGGACAAGTTATTCTGCTAGTTTCTTAAGAACTGCTAAAGTATCAAAAGCATTAAGTCGCTGCATGTCAGAACAAAGGAGGTAAGTTGCTTAGAACAATTAAGGTTGCATATGTCCTGACAACTGAACTGTTGTTTGACAAGATTCTTGAGAAATTAAAAGTTACTTCAAAGATCAATTTAGGGCAGTGGTTTTCAAATTGGAACTGAATCAGAATCACCTCGAAGGTTTGTTAGAGCACAGAATGCTGGGCTCCACCCTACACTTGCTGATTGACCTAAAGTGGAGCCTGGTAATTTGCATCTCTAACAGGTTCCTAGGTGATGCTGTTCACGTTATTCTAGTTTACAGACAATGCTCATCTGATTTCTAGAATAGTATTTACCAAAATATGTCCTATAAAATATTAAGACCGTAAGTGTTCTATGGGAGTGAGAGAAGCGTAGGAGAGGAATTAGGCCAACGTAATTTTTACTTACAAATTTATTTTAAGGTGCATGGGGTTATACTAATTCTTATAGTTATAATGATTCCATGATAATAATGGGTATTTTCTTTTTTTTTAATATTTTTTAATGTTTATTTTATTTTTGAGAGAGAGAGAAGGAGTGTGTGAATGGGGAAGGGGCAGAGAGAGAGGGAGACACAGAATCTGAAGCAGGATCCAGGCTCTGAGCTGGCAGCACAGAGCCTGAAGTGGAGCTCAAACCCATGAACCGCAAGATCATGACAAGAGCTGAAGTTGGATGCCTAACTGACTGAGCCACCCAGGCACCCCAATAATGGCTATTTTCAAAGTCTTACATAATTCTTTCTTAATGATTCTTGAAAAATGTTTGCCTTCAGAATTACAATCCTAGTATTGTTGAGTTAGTTTGTGGCATTATTCAGTATTTGCTTTATGTGATCACATAGGTCTTTCAGACAAAGCTAGATTCTGAAGATATGATTGGTAAAGAGATTTCATTTGGACACTCATTCAATAAACATCTATTGAGTGAGCACCTGCTGTGTGCCAGGTTCCATACTAGGCCCTGGTGCTTCAGTGGGAAACAAGACTTAAGAGCTTCCTGCCTCAGGGAGTTAACGTGCTATTAGGGAAGTCTGAGTATAAGTAATCAAGAAATAAATTACATGGGAGGATCTTGTCATTCATAAGAGATATAAAACAGGCTGGTAATTGAGTTAGAGACTGGGAAAGCCTAGATGTTGTAGCCCTTCTTCAAAGCAGTAACTTTTAAACTGAGACCTGGAGGGTAAGCATGAGGCATTGGAGGAACTGAAAGAATTGCATCACAGGCATAAAGAACTTCAGGGAAGAAAGCCTAGAGGCGGGAGAGGCCTTAGTGTGCTCAGGGACCAGGAAAGAGGCCAGTGGGGCTGGGGCCAAGCAGGTAAGGAAGAAAATGATAAGAAATGAAAGCCACATAAACAGAATGAAAACCAGAGTCAGGGGACAGAGATCCGCTCCTGAGCTGATATTCTAAAGTGGCATATTTTAAGCAACATATTTATACTACACATTATGGTGACAGTTGTTAAAACTACATGGAAAAGAACTATTAGAGATCCCAGTGACAGATGGGCAACACATAAAGAGGTTGTTATGGGTTGAATTATGCTCTTTCCAAATTCATATGTTGAAGTCCTAACCCCCAGTACCTCAGAATGTACCTGTACTTGGAGTTAGGGTCTTTAAAAAAGGGAATTAGGTTAAAATGAGGTCATTAAGATGGGTTCTAATCCAATGTGACTGGTGTCCTTCTAAGAAGAGGAGATTAGGACACAGAAACACACAGAAGAAAGACCATGTGAATGAAGACAGAGAAGATAGCCATCCACAAGCAAAGGAGAGTGGACTTAGAAGAAACCAACTCTCTGCTGACATCTTGAACTTGCTGCCGTTTAAGCCACCCTGTCTGTAGTATTTTGTTATGGCAGCCAAACAAAAGAACACAGAAATGCAAAAGAAACAATTTTTCCCTGTTCTTTCCCAACGTTTTCTCCCTCTGATATTCAGTACAGCTCTGCCTTAGGCTGTGAGGAAGTTTGATTTTTATCCCTTAATCATTGGGAGTCCATCAAGAGTTTGAAGTAAGGAAATTATGTGACCTGAATTATATTTTTTATAAAATCACACTGGCAGTTGTATGGACAATAAATTATAGGGAGGCAAGTGTAGAAGAAGGGCTCTTATAAGAGGCTGACAGCAGCCTAGTCTAGCCAAGAAATGATGGTGGTCTATACTGGGAATATGGCAGTGGGGATGGAGTGTGGACAGATCAGTGGGCATGCTGGTGTGAAACTAACTCACGGGAATGGGTTTTTTTTTCCAAAGAGCAATAAACAGAGATATAATATTCTATGTATTGAAGGCCTACTGCATGCCAGGCAGGATACTAGCCTCTTTCCATATACTATTTCATTTAATTTTCACAATACCCTCCCAGGGTGATATTATTGTGAGGATTTTATGGATCTGGAAACTGAGCTCACAGAATTTAAATATAATAAGCCAGAGCCAGAATTATAACCCCCTTGTAGTGATCTCCAAAATATGTTCTGGCTTTAGTATGCTAATGATATCATTAAATAAAAAACAATAATTAATTGCTTATATAATTTTCTATCTACAACATAACATGCCATACCTAAGTTTCCTAAATTTTGTTTATGTTACACCTAAATTTTGTTTATGCTTAAGTTTTGAACTGTGTTCTTGCAGCTCTTTCTATGTCTTTGCTCTTATTATAGCTTATTTGATTCTTTCTTTCTCCCCTTAACAGTAAAATGAAATTTTAATGCTCCTTGAAGTTCCCAACTAGTATAGCACATTGCACATACTAGGTGGTCAATAACTATGTGTCTGTGTTCTTAGTATCACCGCACTAGTGATTCAAAAACTTCCCAAAAAGAAAAATTACTTGGATTCATGTGTTACACCAGTTAAGCTAAAAATATTTCCTGATTAAAGCTGAAACTGTGTCTTATTTATATTTGTATCCTTTCCCAGAACTAATCTCCGGCCTTAAACGTAATAGGTTTCCAATAAATCAGTTTTCTATGAATAATGGTCGCTATGTAATTAAGAGCAATTCTTAGAGACGCTTCCTCTAACACTACTGTTTAGGATGTTCAAATCAACCTTACTAAGAGCATAATTACATAGAAACCAGATAATTTTGAGCTTGGAAGGACTTCTCATAATGTTACATGCATTTGTGTAACATCAAAGACATATTTTATTTAAAAAATCTGACTTCTTTGGTAATAGGGAAGTGATTTTTAATCTGCAAAATGTAGTTGGCATTTTGTAAGGCAAACAAAGTGATCTGCAATAGTCTTTGAAAGAAAGAACCAAGACTACTAAGATCAAATGCAAAGGAATATTCCCATCTTATTAATGAATCTAACTTGGGTGCAAAGTAGGAAGACAATTAATAATATATGAGATAATTTTCCACTATTAACTTTACTTCAGCTGTACAGACCTGGTCAAAGGATATAACGATTTAATTTCTTGCCCCATAACAGTGTCCAATTTGCTGTCACACCAGGGAAAAGACCTAATGTGTCTGGCTGATTATGGAAATGGTTAATCCTGTTCACATTTTGTCCCCAGCTATGCATTTGAGGACATATTTATGGTTTTCCAGCCACTTAAATTCATGCATCAAGCTACATCTTACAAAACGCTGCTGATGTATTTCCAAAAACTCAAGAGATTTAACGTATTTAGGAGGTACAATAACAACAAGGAATCTTGAGTGATATATTTAAAGAAATCTATAATTTAGTTTGTCATCAAAAAATACAGAAATGCTAGCCTTCCTGCCTGGTAAACAAAGAAAAGGTATCCATTGATGTCACAGAGAAAACAGAATGGTATAGAGTTTTACTTAAATGACATTAAAGATTAGTGCTTCCTATGTCCTATGATCCTTCTATCAATCCAGGTCACCTTTTAAAATAATTAAAGTAAATAAATAAGAAAAGCATTTAAAAAAACAATGAAATCAGGGCCAAAGATGAAAATGCAATTCACAGAAGGAAAATTCTTGTAGACATTAAAGGTTTGAGAAGACATCCAACCACATTAGAAATCAGAAAATTCTAATTATTTCACAATCAAAGACCATTTCAAGTATGGTTGAAGGGTTTGTGGATCCTGAATCTCATATTCATTGTAAATGAGAGTTTTAATTTGTAAAACTACCACAGAAAACAGTTTGGCATTATCTCATCAAGTTGAACTCCCACTTACACTAAGATCCAGAAAAATCCATTCCTGGATGTATATGCAAAAGAAACTTTTGCACATTTACAGCAGGAAATTTGGGCCAGAATATTCACAGCAACACAATCTTGGAAACAAGCAAAATGCCTACTGCCAACAGAGAAGATGAATAAACTAGTTCCTATGAAGTGGGAATATCACACAGCAGTCAAATGAATGATCTATAGCAATATGCATCAGCAAGAATGAACCTTAGCATACACAATTAAGTGGGGGGAGAAAAACACCAAAAGCTCATATATAACATGTTCCAAGCCAATACATTTCCTAATTTAAAATTTTAAAAATTGAGCCAAAATGAGATTCAAAGAAAACCTATGAAATAATTTAAAAAGGACTTGGAGCGGTGGTTGCTTCCGATGGGGCAGACAGGGAGAAAAGATGAAGGAGACTACATAGCAGGATGGAAGTTATCAAAGTTGTACAGTTTAATGATTGAACTGGTGTCTACTCTATCGCAGTGAATGAGTCCATAGATGGATGGGTAGTTAAAAAGAAGGTTATGTGTGGACCGATAATGGGTGTTATTGGTGAACCAAGTACTTTTAATCCAGAATCCAATTCCGTGCAAAAGAGGCTTTTAAAAATAAATACAATAAAAAGGCCTAGGCAGTAATATCATGCAGGTTGATGTATTTTTCACCTAAAAGGAAACTAACAACCCGGGGAAATATTATCTAAATAAATATCCATAAAGTTGCAAATAGGCTCTATCTAGAGTTTACAGGGCCTACTTTGGGAAACACCAAAGGCATGTTGCATATCCTTGCCCTGCCCGAAAGAAAATGCAAATATACGATAGAGAGCAGCAGTACATCTTTTTTGCTAAACTGAGAGAACAAAGTACATTCCTGTTCTGGTTTCTATAGTCCCTTGTCTTTCTCTCAGTTATTCCTTCCCTCCGTTGTAATATTAACGTACCCCCTACTAGGTGATCCCCTACAGATGTATTCTGATATTTCTCATCTGAAAAGAAGGCAACCTTCTCTCTTTCTCTTGCTTTTCACATCGTGAACTTCTGGGGAAAAAAAATCCATTATTGCCTCTCATTCTTCCTTTTCTATTCACTCTACCATCTCTCATAACCTGGTTTTCATGCCCAGGATCCACGAAAATCCCTTTTGTCAATATCATTCATATCTCTGACACAATTCCCACAGATTTAAAAAAATAATTTAATCTCTCCCACTTTTAAACAGGCTCAGGTCATGATCTCACAGCTTGTGAGTTCAAGCCCGGCATCAGGCTCTGTGCTGAAGCTCAGAGCCTGGAGCCTGCTTCGGATTCGGTGTCTCTCTCTCTCCACCCTCCCCTGCTTGCACTCTGTCTCTCTCTCTCTCTTTCTCAAAAAAATAAACATTAGAAATATTAAAAATAAGTGAAAATAGAAAGGCTCTCTTGATCCTACTTCTCTTTCCATTTACCACCCCATTTCTCTGCTGCCCCGTACAATAATTTAATACAAATGTCCAAAGACTCCTCCCATTCTTTCAATGTCTCCCAATGAGACCTCCACACCCATCACAGCACCAAAACTGCTCCTGTCAAAATCACTGACCATGCAGATATTGCTGAATGTAGTGATCAATTTTATGTTCTTATCTTTCTTAATCTGTCAGGAGCATTAAGAAGCAAATGATCAATCCCACCTCCTTTTTTTTTTTAATTTTTAATTTTTATTTATTTTGGGGAGAGAGAGACAGAGTGTGAGTGGGGGAGGGGCAGAGAGAGAGAGGGAGACACAGAATCCTAAGCAGTTTCCTGGCTCTGAGCTGTCAGCAAAGAACCTGAGGCAGGGCTCAAACCCACGAATGCTGAGATCATGACCTGAGCTGAAGTCAGTCGTCTAACTGACTGAGCCACCCAGGCCCCCCCCCTTTTTTTTTTTAATTTTTAAATGTTTATTTTTGAGAGGGGGGGGAGAGGGAGTCCTCTTTTTCTTTTAAGTTTATTTGTTTTGAGAGAAGAGAGAGTGGGGAGGGGCAGTGAAAGGGGGAGATACAGAATCCCAAGAAGACTCCACACCATCAGCAAAGATGGCTGGAACTTATGAACTCTGAGATAATGACCTGAATGACACCAAGAGTCCGAGGCTTAACCAACTGAGCCACCCATGCACCCCCACCTCCTATTCTAAACAAATATCTATATCTATCTATCTATTTATATTTATATATTTTTAATTTAACATCCAGTATGCATACTCTGAGATTTTCCTCCTACCCAAAGGCCACTCCTCATTTGGTCTTCCTGAGACAGAGATTCCTCTTCTCTCCCACCTCTTAACACGGGAGACTTCAGAGTCCTGTATTTGTACCTCTTCTCTATCATCCTTAATCTCTTGATGATCCCTTTAGTCTTATGGCTTTAAATACCATATATAGTGACATACCAATCGTCCCTGCTTTTCAGACTTACCTCCACTTAATGTCCAATCGGCATCTCAAATTTAACATATCCACATACAAATTGTTCATCCACACCCCGAATCTGCTTCTGCCGCAGTGTCGGCAAGTCTATTTCTCCAGGCGTTCGAGTCAAAAACTTTGGAGTCAGATTTGACCCCTCCCTTTTCCTCACATCCCACATCCTAGCTGTCGTCAGTGGACTAGACCTTTGAAACATAGCCAGAAACCCATCATTTCTTCCAACTTTACAAGCTTCACTGCCACCAGCTTGGTCAAAATATCCATCATCTCTCACCTAGTTAATTGTGAAAACCTCTCTGCCTTTGCCCTTGACCCTGAGTGCCTGTTGTCAATACAAAATCCAAGGTGGGCTTTTGAAAATTAGGCAGTTCAGGTTTTGCCCCTGTTGGAATCTCTCTATTCACTTTTGATATGAATCACAGTAAAAGCAAAGTCCTTACCAGCTTGCAAAGCTTTACACAACCTCATCTTTGTATCACACTAACCCCTTCTTACTCTTCAGTCCTGCTGAACTTTACTGCAGCGACACTGATTTCCATGCTTAGCACTTTGGCACATAGAGTTCCTTCAACCCAAATGTGGCTTATGCTTTTACCTATACTTAGAATCACTGTTCAAATACCACCTTCTCAGGTGCCTGGGTGGCTCAGTCGGTTAAGTGCCTGACTCTTGGTTTTGGCTCAGGTCATGATCTCATGGCTCCTAGGTTCAAGCCCCATGTGGGATTCTACACTGACAGCATAGAGCCTGCTTGGGATTCTCTCGCTCTCTCTCTGGCCCTCTCCTACTCATTCTCTCTCTCTCTCTCTCCCTCCCTCTCTCACAAAATAAATAAATCAATTTTAAAAATCACCTTCTCAACGAAGTCTTTCTTTTTTTTTTTTAATTTTTTTTTAACGTTTATTTATTTTTGGGACAGAGAGAGACAGAGCATGAACGGGGGAGGGGCAGAGAGAGAGGGAGACACAGAATCGGAAACAGGCTCCAGGCTCCGAGCCATCAGCCCAGAGCCCGACGCAGGGCTCGAACTCACAGACCGCGAGATCGTGACCTGGCTGAAGTCGGACGCTTAACCGACTGCGCCACCCAGGCGCCCCTCAACGAAGTCTTTCTTACCAACTTCGTTAAAACTGCAACTCCTCCCTGCTTTATATTACTCCATAGCAGTTATCGACTTCTGACACTCTATATTTTATTTATTTCTGTTGTTCATTTTCTGTCCCTTTCACTAAAGTGTCAGCTCATGAAGGTAGGGAACTGCATCTCTTTTGTTCACTAATGCATTCCAGTGCCATCCTAGAATCATGCCTGGCACATATTATATGATTAGTAAGTAGTTAATGAAAAGTGAACCAAATGAAATATCTCCATGTGGCCAGACTTATCTTACTTACGTCGTGGAAGGTTTTGAAAAAGGTTTTTCTCATCCCTCCTTCCTAAGACATTCCATTCTCTTGACTTCTAGAAATTCACACTCTCCTAGTGCCCACCTACATATCACAGTCTCCTCTTTTACATCCTTCTCTGGCAATTCTGTTTTCTGCCTTTCCTCAACCGTTAATGCTCTTGGAGGTTTGGTTCAGGGCTCTTTGTGCCTTCATACTCTTCTGTAGCATCTATTCTCACAGTGTTATATGCTGGTGACTCTTGCATATCTCTAAACAAAACTCTTGTCTGATATCCCAACAAGTACAACCGCTAGGACTCCATATATGTATCCTAAACTCAACGTATCCACACATGATTTCTTGATTTCACGCCCATCTCTCTTCTTCCTCCCCACCTCCCTAATTTAAATAACACCATCCTCTGCCCATTTTCTCAAAATAAAAATCCAGGGGTCATTTTTTGATTCCTCCCTTTCCTTTACCACCCCTATGAAATCCAGCACCAATTAATAGTTCGATTATATTTCCAAAATGTATCTTAATTTTTTCCAATTAACTCCATTTTACTACATCTACATTTACTACAACCCACCACTAACTTCAGAGAACCTCCCATCCCTCACCACACACACACACACACACACACACACACACACACACACACACACAAACCTTCTTCATTGGTCTCTTTGCTTCCAGTATTGCCCAACCTCTATATCCTTCCTTTTATTAAGCAGCAGTCAGAGGAATCATGATACAAAGTCACACCGAGTCGTTCATTCTCTCCACCTAAAAAACTCCAATGGCTTCCGGGTTCACTAAAAGAAAGATCTAAACTCTTTTACTAAGGGTCTTGCATGATCTGGTCTTTGTTTACCATCACAAGCTAGAACTGTGAGAATCTTCCTCTTGCTTTCTTACTACCTTCATGGAACTCCCTTTCCCGGACTCCCTTCATTGCCTATATCACACTAAATTCTTATCTACCTTAGGATCCTTAAACTTGCCTTTTTGTTCTATCTGAGAACAACCATTGTTTACCTTTTCTATATCTGTCACCCTTAGGTCTCAGCTTAAGAGACTTTCTTGACCACTGTGCTGAAATAGACCCCTTATCCAATTTATTCTCTATCTTAGCATGCTATTGGATTGTCCCATGGGGAGATCTTTAATTATTTAGTTGTTTCTCTGTAGTTTTATCTCTCTACTACACTGCTTGGCCATATAGTTCACAAAGGCCTGTGTCTGATTCAGAATTACATCTTTACAAGCTCACATTGTTCCTGATACATAGTGGTCTCAATAGGTATTGGTTCAACAAATGAATGCATAAGTGGGTGTGACAAATCAAAAGAGAATGAAGCTTTATTTTTCTGTCACCCTGTGGATTTTAAGTGTTCTTTCGTCTATATACTTTCAAAAATATATTCTCTGTAGACTCAATAAAGCTAGCACAAGGTTAGTGCATTAATTTAATTTTCAGGTTAGGATATGGATCATGTGAAACATTGCAAGAATATTTTTATTTCTATAGTAAAGATGTTCCAAATATACCAAAGTATATATACTTCTCCATATTTGCTTTCCCATTTTAAAATGTTATTAAAGCTTTAGAATAAAAGTTCTCATTTCACTCCTTTGAGGGAAATGTAGTTTTGCTTATTTTAATAACCTAATTAGAAACAAGAAGGTATGTTAATGAAAATTCCACTCTTGGTAAACAGAGGATGTTTTTAAAAAGCCTTAGAAGTGGATGTCGCAATAGACCAGCTGCCTGGTGTATTAGTAGCCTTGTCTATGAGTAGTTTTAGGGTTCTTGAGCAATTCATTGGAACTTTTCTCAGCCTCCCCTAGAACATAGGGAGGATGCCCACCCTGCTTATCTCTGCTAATCTTATTAAGCATTATATGCAAAAAGGTTTTGGGGCACCCAGGAGGCTCAGCTGGTTAAGCGTGGGACCCTTGATTTTCACTGGGGTCATGATCTCATGTGAGTCTGAGCCCCACATCCAGCTCTGCGCTGACAGTGAGGAGCCTGCTTGGGATTCTCTCTCTCTCTCTCTCTCTCTCTCTCTCTCTCTCTCTCTCTCTCCCTCTCTCTTTCTCAAAATAAATAAATAAACTTAAAAAAAAATGATTCCAAACTATAGAGGACTCCACTAATGTGGAGTTCTACTATGTTGGTGAGCAACCTTGCAAAACTGACCTAATGGTCAGTTCCCATTTCAGGGAGTTTGTGCAAGAGGATCTAAGGCAACTGTCTCTAATTGAAGCATTTATTATTCCAGACCACGTGCCTCAAAAGATGGAAATGCACAAAGGTAGCGTAATCCGGCAGTAAAATGGAAGTGGGTAAGGGCTGACTTCCTAAACAATCTCCTGGTGGTTAGCTATGCATTTTTAAGACCACATGTAACAGTGTGGAAAGTGGCTAAGAGCACAGGGGACTGATTTTCTAGCTTCTTTGTGGAGAGCTTCACTTGTGAGCCACTTCTAAGCAGGTGCAAGCTACTTCAGGATGACGGCAGACTGATTTGTCAGAGGCCAAAAGAACTATACCCCTTCAGAAGTCCCAATCTGGCTTCTCTCACCATGCCTCCTTCCTTCTCTTCTCACCTTTTCCCCTTTTCTTCTCCAATGGGAGAACGTGGGAGACAAGGGAGAGGAGACCCTGGAGGGATGAAAAGAAGAGAACCATTTCAGTTCCTTTTACTTCCCGGTTGCAAGCTGTGCTGCTGAGTTAAAAATATGTAATTTAGTTTCCAAATCTATTCCAACCCCTGCCGGCCTACTGAGCAATCACAAACCATCCAATTTCAATTCAAATCTTTGCTTTTAGCTTTATTTTAAATGGAACACAGCTAAGTTGTATAAACAGATATAAAGTAAACGCTCTACAAAGAGCAGAAGTGGGATTAAAGGAACCAGGAAGTAAATCTGTATTTATAGCATACCGGTCAAAATCCGAATTGTTTTCATTTTATTTTTAAAATGCCAAACTTGCCACAAAGTACTGAAATGTCAAAGAAGGGACCAAACTTGCAGCACATCCAAGAGTCTGTGCTAAGTGTGAGTTTTCTTATTATTTTCAGCGATGCTTGTTTATAACATCCTGTAAACAGATTACACAGTTTTCTGCAGGTGAGAATTACTATCCCTCTGTCATGTTTGGAATGCTGTGAATTTACAGAGAATGACCCATGTCTAAAAAGATGAATCACATTTACCACAAATATTTATGAGCATAGCCCAAAAATTGTGTGACATCGTACATTTTTAATGATTAATCAACTGCTAACACTTGAAGTAACATGAATTCCACCTCTTCCCATAAAGCTATAAAAGTATCTCCAGGTGGGTAATGTACATCACCTAGCAGTGACAAGTAAGATGACTAATAATGCCCTTGAGACGTTTCAGCCATATTGCAGCTGGCCAAAATCCAGTAATGGCTCATGTTGACTGATTTCATTCATTTTATTGTCTATATAATATCATGGGAGAGGATAGCTGGTTCAAAAGGATTCATCCGCAACGGACACCTTCTTCTTTTTGAGTTATACTTGCATTATAACCAACGGGGGAGATACTATTGTAACTTTTGCCATTTAATAATAAAACCATACCATTTCAGTTGTAACTTTTCACTTTAATTTATGTGCAGGTACATCAATTCTCCAATAAATATTTAAACTCCTGTGATTTTGTATTTCTGTTATTTTTCCCCCTTACTTCAAATGTCATGTTTAAAACTTTTACGGGCAGATAAATCCTCTTTTGTCGAGACAATATAGTCTTTAATGGTATCACATTGTCTGAAATATTCTCGGCAAATTTTTTTCTTGGGGGGTGGGATATATAGTGATAACTTCCCCATCACTTGTGAAAGATCATGCGCTGGCAAATGATTCACTTCTGTAAGGAAGCCTCTTTCCAGATTTGCACGGAGGCAAATGCAGTGCGGAGCATCCTACTGCTGAGGCAATGTGAGGAGAACCTTTCATCCTTCTCATCCATATTTGTCACTGTCAACACGCCAAAAAATCAATTAATACCCTCAATGGCCCCCTAGCACCTTCTCAATAAAATCCAGAAAAAAAGTTGGGGATCAGAAAGCCTGATGCCAGACAACCATTAATATGCTATGTGTCCCTGTAAAATCACTTTCCATTTCTAATCTTCAGTGTCCCCATTTGTCAAATGAGGAGAACCAGACTAGTCAGACTCCAAAGAATCATCCAGCTTCACTCTATCCAATTCTGTTTTACTTCTGATAATTCTTTCAAACCACAGACAGTGTCTAATTCTGTCTTCATTCCCAGGAATGTCCTACTCCCGTTCACTTTCTCTATTCTCTCATCATCCTATCTCTTATACACTCTCAGGAGGAAGCTTGAAGTCCCCTGTGCTGCTAACATCATGTGATGCTCACCACATAGCATCTGATATCATCTCCGTCTTCATGGGTTTGTCTCTTATAAATATACAACCTGACCTGGGTTCACATCCTGCCCATGCCACTTACCAACTGTGAACTTGAACTGGTTACTTAGCCTCCCAAGCCTAAATTTCTTCATCTATAAAATGGGGATGGTAATAGCTTACTCTCAGTAATGCCTATAAAATGCCTGGTGTATATGCCAATTCAAATAAATAAATAAATGCAATATTAGTGCTTATTATTGTTACTCCTACTCCTACTCCTACTAGAGGCTCTTTTAAGACACAGCCTAGGTCTTGATCAACTCATTTCCCAGTAGGCTCAGAGTAGTTGGAAAGAAGAGGGACTTGGTGGTCGGGTCCTGAACTGACACTTGGGGTGAAGTCACGTGTTCTCCCCGAACTGGACCCAGTGGGTGTCTGAGGTTAAGAATTGAATCTTCAGATTCTGTGAACACAGTGCCTAGCAAAATGCTTGCCACATAAATTCTCATTATATAAGCAAATGGAATATGAATATGAAAAGGAGCAACCGTAGGGTTAATGGATGCGCAGTAGGGTTAATTAGAGCTACTGTAAAATACTTAAGGAAGAAATAAAGCTGAAACACCTCTAACTCCAAAGTCTTGGGAGGGAAGTAAATGACCTCTCCCCAAATGAAGTAAAAATTGATCCCACTGTGTAGGAGAACAGGAAAGGACTGGGTTCTCTAGCAGAGCAGGCAGCTTCGTGCCCCAGATTCTTGTCCTAGGTAGAGCACGGTGGCGAGGTTTTGGCAGAGGAACAAATACCACGTGGGAGGACAAGGGACTTCGGATCAGTTGCCTCAAGTGCAACCAGCTCTGAGCGAAGCGGCCAGGTGCAGGGGAAGTCCGTTCTCAGGGCGCAGCGCAGCTGGGCAGCCGAGCCCCACGTTCCCGTTTTTGACTCTTTCTCTCCAACCTCCCCCACCCAGCAGTCAGGTCCCGGAAGGTAATTAGTGTGGGGGAGAGGCAAAGCTTCTGAGTCTGCAGGGAGATGGGAAAGTAAGGGTGGAGGCGGTCTTCTTGTCAGAGGTCTCATCAAGGTGGGGGGGCGGGGAGAGAGAGGAAGGGAGGGAGGGAGGCAGAGAGAGAGAGAGAGAGGGGAAGAGATTTTCCATTTTTGCACTCGAGGCATACCTAATGATATTCCCACAGACAGACAGACAGGCAGACCGAGAGAGGGACAGACAGGACACACTTGAGCGTTTGAAATCTTTCATACCCCCAAATCCAGGACGCAGCCTGTTGTCATAACCATCGAGTAAGCTGTCCAGGATGCGGGTAAAATTTTCCGGGCATAATTTCTCCTCCTTTTGGTTTTGTCCTGGGGATTCGTTTAAACTGCAAACGCAAAAAAAAAAAAAAAAAAAAAAAGAAAAAAAAAAAAAAGAAAAAAAGAAAAAAGAAAACGGCGTAAGGGGTTGTTTTAAGAATCGATTACAGAACAGGTGGAAACAGGTTTATCTTCTAGGGAAAGAGACTTTTGCCCCAAGCTACAAGAGGCAGGTCTGAAGGATGGGGGGACAGAGAAATGGTCGGGAAAGGCGCACCCTGAGCACACGCACCCCCAAACCCACACTCTTCTTGCACCCGGTGCCCCTTCTGCTCTCCGCGTCTACGCGGTCACAGAAAAGCCTAGCTTCGGTCCCTGACCTTACAGCGGAAACAGGAGGGTCTGGTTTGCCCTGGGAGGGGCGGCGGCCGGAGGGGGCTCGGAGCTGGCCACTTCTCCACCCTTGCCCCTCAGGACCCCAAAGAACTCACCAAGCCGCCAGGCAAAGGAAGTGCAGGAGGGCGAAACTGACCCGGGAGGACGTGGCGATCGCGGGTACCTTCTTGGCAGAAACCATCTTTGCAACATGCCATACTTTAAGCCTGTTCACGTTTCCAGGCTCTCAAGATGCCCTGAGCAGGGTGCGAGGCGAGGGCAGAGGCTCTCCGCGGCGTGCGCACACTCGCGCTCACACTCGCCCGCGCTCACACTCGCCCGCGCTCAGCCAGCCCGAGCCGCGGTGGGCGCGTGTGTGCACGCGGGCCAGGGGGAGGCGGAACCTGCCTTTCCTCGCCCCCTCCTTTTCTCGCTGAGCTCTCAATGTGTATGGAGAGCTATGTATACCGCTCAACACCCTTTCGTGCCCGCACCGTGGAGCCTCCGAGGTTAACCTCAGCGCGCTGGCACGGAAAGGCTGAGCGAGTTCTTCCCAACCTTGAACTCTGGATTTCCGCCCCTCCTGGCGTCCGCCGCCCCCAACCCTAAGCGGGTCCCCGCCCACAGCAGTGCCTAGCCTCCACTTTTCCCTCCCCCCTCCCCCCGCTGCTTCCTGCTGGGATTTGGCTTTCACCAACGAAGCTCCTCTCTCAGGTTGTCTGAGGACCTGTTTTGTACCCATTTTCAAGGCTGAGGGGAAGGAGCGGGGCCATTAGGATGGCTGGGCGTGGGGACGGGAGACTGCGGTGAGCACAGGGGATCGAGGACGGACGGAAACAAACTTTGGGACTCTCCCCTTCAGGTGCTGGGGCGGAGTGGGGCGGCAAAGGAAAGAAGATTCTTCCTGGTGAGAGAGAGGGGTTGCAATTCACCGGGCACGCTCGCGCCAAACTTAGCAAGTGGACTTGAGCCTCATTCTGTTCGCAACGCGTTTGCCAAGCTGTTGCTGCGAACATAACACATTCCTTTACTACACTCGCTCCCACCTGGCACACACACACGCTCAGCTCTGCTGCCCCATCCTTTGCTGGAGAGGAGAGGAGAGGTGAAGACGAAGGACGTCGGGTCAAAATCACTTTCACTTTTGGTGACACTTCCTGCTCTTTTCTTTCACGATAGAGCTCCCTGACTTCCTGCGGTTGACCGCTTTAGGGGGCAGGAAAGGATGGCTGTGGAGACGGAGAGGAGAGAGACAGAAGAAAGACAAATGTGGTTGGGGGGGGGGGAGGGGCTCAGTAGACCTGTTTAAAACGTTAATTATTGGTTCCAAGGGGGAAAGGTGTCTTTCACATTAATAGTGATGCAAGTGGAAATTTGCATATGATGGACCAATGACCTAAGTGATTTCCAAAAAGTTAGTTCCCTGGAAACTGTCACCACCGATATTTATATTCTGTTTAGAACTTTGATGGTTTGTTCAAATTTGGATGACTACTGGGCCGATTTGATATGAAAACAATAGGTTTTGTTTCAGTATCGTCATTAAAATTTTTCTTTGCAAAGGGGAAACCTTTCTGACCGCCCAAAGTGCTTAATCGCAGAGGTATGTATTCCGTGATATTCTATATTGTTTCCTTCATGGAATTTATTATACTTCATCCTAATTCTGTCTGTGTCATTCTTCTCTAAAGACCCCTTGAGGGGCTGGGCTGGTAATTATGATTTATCTGTGGATATTTTTTCTCTTATTACAGTGCATACCACATAGTACAAGGACAATAAATATTTATTGAATGAACAATTAAACAAATTAATGAATTACCTATTCCCAGATCCATCCTAATTAATTTGGATGAAACTCAAACTTACTCTCATCGAAAAATGAAAATATAAGTGTCCTCCCCATATATGCCATGAAAGCATTTGTTTCCACAGACTCTACACATAAAAACTTATAATACATCATATTATTATATCACGTTATATTATTTTTTCAATCTGAATGCTTTCTTATACTTTCAGAACAGAATTTTATTTTTTTCTTACAATATCCATTTGAAATACAGAGATAGATAGATATTGATATATACATATATATCAAAAAACAAATATAATGGCCTAAGGGAGAAGAGGTTTCATATTGTTAAAGGAAAATTATCTTCAAAATTTCAATTTTAAATATGTGAAACTAATACCTTCAAAGGTATGAAAAGATTTCCCCCTTCAGTGTAGCTACTTCCAATTATATTTTTGTTAACAGATGTATTTAAGATCAACTGAAGATAATAGCATAGATATATCATTTTATTTTATCTCATAGCCTTTCATTTATGCTGTCCTTTATATTACTTAAAGAAGTTATATATTGGGTGTTACTGTCTGAAATCTTTAAAAAAAATTTTTTTGTCACTAAGAATTTTAAATTAACTATAACATTAAAAAATTACAACTTACCAGAAGTTATAAATATCATTAAATATGCTATTATTTTTATATAAATTTCTATCCATTCTGATTCAGATTGTGAGTGAATCCTGATTGCCTGTATATAACTGTACAGAAATATAAAGGTGTTAAAATTATACATATTAATTCCTTATTTAAAGTTAATAAAAGTCTTTCATTGCTATGCTTGATAGAGTTTGAATTAGGTTCAATTACATAACCCCCAAACATCATTATGTTAAGCCAGCCACGTATTATAAATTTATCATAAAGCCTTATCTCTGGTATGGTAGAATACAAGTGAAATAGATTGCCGTAATGCTGAAGTCTTACTTCAGAGTGCACATACCTATGAAATGCCCTAAAAATTAATACAAAATTTTGTATTCATATAAGTATGTGCATTTTTCTTTGAGGCTCTTTATGACTTTCATCAGAGTTTCAAAAGCTATGGACAACGATAGTACAGACTAATGTTTTAAAATAAAAGATTAAATATATAATAGAACAATCAACCAAATAGGTGGAAAACATTTGTAACCAGTGTGTACCAAACGTCTCTATCCCGTTTGATACCCTTATTCATGGCCAGTTTCCATAGACTGTTATGTAGATCTTGGGTCTCCATTGAAGGTACTCAGCTCCATTTGCTGTCAATTTGTCAAACATCCAATTAGCTTGGCACACAAAACTTTGGAGTGGTAATAAAATGAATCTGAAAGAATTCAACCTGTTTTTGTTTCCATTAATTGCCTCCCTTAATTTTATTTGTGTATATGTGTGTATGTTTTCAAAGGTTCTGAAAAAAAATACTATTATCAAGTAACAGATTTTTTTTCTATATCTAATAGTAATGATTAGGAAGGGAAATTCATGTGTTACCAATAATGCCCCAAGTTAAACTATTGTTAAATTTTCTGCCAAGTGTCTGTCTTATGATATATACATTAGGTTGTCGCCTTCTTCTTCTCCTTCTCCTCCTTCTCCTTCTCCTTCTCCTTCTTCTTCAACAACAGAAGTTAATTTTCTCACACTGAAGGCTAGAAGTCCAGGACCAAGGTGTCATCAAATTTGACTTCTTCTGAAGCCTCTCTTCTTGACTTGCAGATGGCCTCCTTCTCACTGTGTCTTCTCGTGGTCTTTTCTCTGTATTCATGCACTCTGTGTTCAAATTTCTTTATAAAGACAACAGTACTGTTGGATCAGGGTTCACCCTAAAACCTCATTTTAATTTAAAGGCCTTTAAAAAAAATCCCTATTTCCAGATAAGGTCACATTCTGAGGCTCCAGAGGTTATGACTTTAACTTATGATTTGGGTGAGTGGGGGGACACAATTTAGTGCATAACCGTGGTGATCTTCCTTCAACTATATTTAAAACGAAATGAAAATAATGTACATATAGTGAGTTTCAAAATTCATTAAGCCATTAAGGCAATTTGGACATTCTTATGCGAATAGTAATAATTATGATGATAATAATCTTTATTATAATAATAGCAATTATCCTTTATTAAGTACCTAATTTCATTCAAATCTTCAGAACAAATATTTATGGTTAGGTGTTATTATTCTCATGTTATGAATAAACTGAAGCTTAAACATGCTGAGTAATTTGTTCATGGTGGGCCAAATCAATGGAAAGATCAAGATTTTATTCTTTGTCCCTGGAGGACTAGCTGGATAAAATGTAATTTTGTTGTTCTTGTTGTTTAATTTGACATAGACATATATTCTGAAATGATTACTACAATAATGTTAGTTAACCCATCCATCATCTCACAGTTATTTTTTATATGTGTGGTGAGAACATTTAAGATCTGTCTCTTAGCAAATTTCAAGTACACAATACAGAATTGTTAACTATGTATAACAATGTTAACTAAGTACGTCACTACGCTTTACTAGATCCATAGGACTTATTCATCTTATAAACAGTTGAAAGTTCATACCCTTTGGTCAATATCACCCCATTTCCCCTACCTGCAGTCCCAACCACCTGTTTTCTCTGAGTTCATGCAGCATTTGTCTTTCTCAATCTGTGTTGTTTTATTTCCAGAGCGATACCAGACTAATACAACCAAATTGGAAAACCATTTGGCAATAGTTGAAGTTGAACATGAATATGCCCTATGATCAAGCCATCTCCTGCCTGTTTTATAGTCCATAGAAGTTCTCAAACATTGCAAGGAGGCAACTGAAAAATAGTAGATTGTTTGTAATTGTGGGGAAATAGCAACAAAATAAAAGTCCTTTGATGGGAAAATGGACACTATATTATGGTATAAACAGAGTACTATAAGGTAATTAAAATTAAGAAAATCAGGTATAGGAGAAAAATAAGATAAGTAAAATAAGCAAGTGACAGAATAATACTTTCAGTAAAATATCATTCACACAAAATTTAAAACATGAAAAATAACATTTTACATTGTTTATGGGTATGTATGTAGTGATAGAGAACCCACATGAAAAACGAAACATCAAATTAAAGGCAATGGATATCTATGGAGAGGGAGAAAGGGGACTAGAATAGAGAGAGGAAATTGACTACTTCAATTATTTAAGTATTGGAGCAAATATGAAAAAAATCTTAAATATTGACAGATCTGGTGGTAGGGACTTGAGTGTTCACTATATTACTTTTTTCATTGTCCTGATCATCTATTGCTGTATAACAAACCATTGCAAACCTTGCTGGCTTAAAACAGCAATTTATAATGATCTCTCAGTATTCCTGGTTTGACCGCTCTCATCCGGTGGTTCTCCCTGGAGATACCTCAGGGAGATGCCTGAGGTTACCCGGTAGCTGGCGCTGTAGTCATCTGAAGGTTTGACTGAGCTGGCCACTGAGGACAGCTTGTTACTTCACATGACTGGCACCTTCGCTGGGACATCTGGAACAGTTGGAGGGTTGGCTGGATCTCTCTTTCTCTCTCTCTCTTTCTATTTCTTTCTCTGGCCTCCCACTTAATTAGCTTGGATTCCTGACAACATGAAGCTGGCTTCTCCAAAATAAACATTTCCAGAGTTGGGCTGAAACTGTAAGACTTCTTAAGAATAAGCCCCGGAAGTTACAGAGTACCACAACTACTGCATTCTACTGGTCAAATCAAGACGGGAACAAACCACATCTGTGCAGAGGAGATGCACAAGGAAATCGCTGGGAGGTATGGTTTTTGGGTGGCCATCTTTGAAGACTAGCCACCATATGTACTTTTCTGTATGCTTGAAATAGTTCATAGAAAAATGAATAACATTTTATACTAGTTGTATGATAGTAAATTTTATGTGTCAACTTGACTTGGCCACATTACCCAAATATTAAGTCAAACATTATTCTAGATGCTTTTGTGAAAGTATCTTTAAATGAGGTCAACATTGAAATCAGACTTTGAGTGAAGTAGATTACATTCCATAATGTGGGTGGGCCTCACCCAATCAGTGGAAGGCCTGAATAGAAAAAAGACTGACCTCCCTATAGGAAAAGTGAATTCTGCCAGCAGACTGCTTTCATACTAAAACTGTAACTCATTTCTGGTTTTCCAGCCTTCTGTCCTATCCTACAGATCTTGCACTTCCAGCCTCCATTATTGTGTGAGCCAAAATAAATGACTAAATCTCATCCCCTACTCACCACCATTGATTCTTTTTCTCTGGAGAACCCTAATCTAACACAAGTGGTAGAGGAAGACAAGACTAAATGTTTACTGAATCTCTTGGATATGAGTAAAGTTTAATGGCGAAACCCATTTAACAAATTAAAAATTTTCTTGCCTTTCAAATGTCACTGAGTTCTTCTGAAAGAGAAATTGTATAAAATTATAATAGAATCTTGAATTGGTTGTTACAACATACTGTCATTGTTGCTTTTAGGATGCTTTTCAGATTTTTGTAACACCAGTAAAGGTTCATGACATGTGAGCATTTATAAATGTTGAACATACATGAGCCATAATTTTGGTTCTAAATTAATCACTTGCAGGAGCTACTGGGTTGGTTCAGTGTGTTGGATGTGCAACTCTCGATTTTGGTTCAGGTCATGATCTCACCACTTGTGGGACTGAGGCCTGCATCTGGTTCTGTGTTGACAGCCCGGAGCCTGCTTGAGACTCTCTCTCTCTCTCTCTCTCTCTCTCTCTCTCAAATAAATAAATAAACATTAAAAACTCATCACTGTATTTAAGTCTTATTGTTTTGATTTTTTTAAATCAGCCAAATAATGCATGCACATTGTAGAAATTTTGAAGAATACAGGGGCGCCTGTGTGGCTTACTTGGTTGATCATCTGACTCTTGATTGTGGCTCAGTCTTGATCCCAGGGTTGTGAGGTGTGGATCCTGCTTGGGATTTCTCTCTCTCTCTCTCTCTCTCTCTCTGTCTCCTTTCTCTCTCTCTCAAAAAAATTTTTTTGAAGAATACAAAACAATACAGCAAAAAAACCCCTGTACAATGCAATTATTCAAATGAAATGCTTTTAAACTCTGAAAAAAAAGAAAAGAAACCTAAGCCTTTGAAGAGATATCACCATTTCCTTAATAAGCTTTGGGAAACACAATAGTAAGTGGACGTATTTAGCAATTACATCAGCCCAAGAAACAAAGACGTGAAATGTATTGTATATTTTATGTAATTTTATTGCATATATTTGCATCGGATATGTTAATTTTATCTATTTTTTCACTGGTGATATGAAGAGATTCTCACTTCAAATATATTAATAAACAGAAGCAAAAAATGAACCTGAAAACACATTTATTGTCACTAATTGTTCTAGACACACATATCCTGGTCTTTCAAATTGTTTGAATAACAAAAACCTTAAAGAAAAGCATAACGTCAGGTAGTCAGGTGTCTTTTTTAGTATTTTTAAGTCCTCAATACAGAGCTTAACATGCAAATCGGGTTCAGGCAAAATAAATTGCCAAAATATCAGAGATTTACACTGGCCTGCTATCGAAGCGAGACAGCGTTCGGAATTAAATTTTCCGTACAAACCTGTGAAGTCTTAACAGGACACGGTGGCAATATATTTGGTCCTCTGAAGACTGTGTAGCCAGACTGCTCTTCATTACCATCTGGTGGTTGCTGCATGGAGTGGCATTAAACATAACTCTCAAAGAGAGTTAAAGGAACTGAATATCATACTTAAGAATAGAGAGAAGAACCTGAGTATTACTGATGAATGTGACAAACGCGTGAGGATAAAGACCAAAGAAGGACTTGGGACTTGGCTTACAATAAAAAAAAAAAAGTATATCATAAACAGTTAATTTGGAAACAACTTACAATGGAGAAAAGTTGGATGTCTGGTAACCATGACTTAGGAACAGCATAAGACCCCCAATCACACCTATTTGCTTTATGACAGAAAAGACATGCAATTTTTCTTCTGGTGAGGTATTAGATGTAAGCATTTTTTTCTGGACTTACTAAATCTTTGTCATCCCTGTATATTCATATGCCATCTGCCAAAGAAGCATCCTCTTCCATTTTCTCTACCTGGCAAACACGTCTATCTCTCTAAAATTTTAGCTTAAATGGTGCCTCGTTTCAGAAGTCTATCTGCGCCGTCCCGGCTAAGGGTTCTGCTTATCCACCCCTACAGAGTGCTGATCATTTGTGTAATGGTTTCTTTTCATGCCTGTCTGAGTTTCTCAAGGGTAGAGACCGTGCCTTATTTATTCTTGTAAGACCCAAGTTCTAAGCATTTAATTTATATTTACGCAAGGAATTAATCCATGCAAGTTCATTGTTACTTAGGAAATTTAAACCAAAAGAAACCTCTGACATTTCAAGCTTAACAGACAGTAAAGCGAGGAAAAAGTTAGATTTTAGAGAAGGGGAATGTCCATATTGACCTTTTAAATTTCCCACTTCCATCATAGAACTGCAAAGCCAAAATACAACCAGGGAAATCATCTAGTTTTGCCACATAATTTTCAGTGTGAGACTAAGGCTCAGAGAGAATATATGACTTGATCAAATGTCTACGATTAACAGCTACCAGAATCAGGATTTCAATCCCTGTCTTCTGACTCTCCATCATTGAGATTTTTATTCTACTGGCTAATCCCTAACTTCTCTTCAGAGAAAACTTAGTTCTAGGGCACGGAACTTGAAATCTAAAAATTAAAAGCCTTTTTATGGATCTGAATTCTATTCTTGATCCATGACCCAGCCTACAAATATTTATGGGCAAGTTAGGAAATCATTAATTATGTTATTGGGCAATATAATATATTTAAGTGTTTTAAGTGCTTGGATTTTGTGCCACTAAGTCTATGAATTTACTCTAAAAAAATAACAAGGCATGCATGCCAATATTATGAGCACGATGAGCAACAAACAGCATTATTAATACTTACTTCTGACAAAAAGGATAGACTCCCTGGTAAAATTTCTGGAATGTTTTGCTCTTATGAGATATACTTTAGGGCTGAGTAGGAGGTTTTTGAGATGCTCCAAACACACCTTGTTTTTTAATTGCCTACTCTAAGTAGACGCCAAATCCATGTGACCTCACTACACGAACAGATGACACAGTCTCTTGGAATAGGTTTCTAATAAGATATGTTGGCTAAAATCCAGAACCACTTTTCTTCTGGGAATGTGTATATGGTGCCATATCATGCGGTTTTTTCAGCTTTAGAAATTATACTTCTAGAGGAAAAAAATGCTTTTGGCATTTGCAGTCTTAACATTTATAGTTTCATAGTTTTGGCATTTCCACAGGTCTCTGGCACATGGTGATTTGTAATTTCTGCTAAGGCGTAAATATAAATAGTGGGTGCTGGGAGGCCAGGGGGCAGACACAGCCAGGCACTGAACCAGAAAGAATTCAAGCCAAGGACGCACCTGGGCTGAGGCCAAACACAACGTGGCTTTGTGGTTCCCAGGGTTACTGTCCCACATGCAGAAACTCTCCTGGGGTGAGTTTAAAAAATATAGAAACAAATATAGAAAAAAAGTGGTTCTTGGTGAAGTAATAACCATCTACTAAGATTTTAAATTTCGGTGCGTGCTGAAAAATGTAGCAAACTTGTGGTTTGAGCACAGTATCTGAAAAGGAATGTTTTGGCACTAAAAGGAATAGGAATTCAAGAGAAAGTTGTGAAGCAGTGAAAACATTCCCTCATAAAGTTGAGACTATCAGTGGTCTACCTTAGAGTCAACTTTTTAATAGCTTTCTGAAGACACAGGCACTGAAAATATCCTTTTTATTAGGTGGTGGTTGTTTTGTTTTTTTTCAGTCACTGAGAACATTACTTCTCCCTCTGTAAGTTCTTTAAAACTAGAAACCAGTGGCTCGTCAATGACTAGCAAATCTCTTTAGCCAACTAGGCTAACTGCAATACACGATGCTTAGTCTGCCTTACTCACAGCCAACTCTCAGCATTTTAACCCCTTTCTGCACAAATAAGTGTTCTCTTCTTTCCCTTTTCTTTCTTCCTGCTCTTTTTAAAAAATCTTACCTGAAATTTGCAAGTATCTGATTTTGAGATACTTTTGATATTATGCCTTTTCTCAAGCCATCCCATAAACATGCGATAATGTCTTTTTGCTTTCTCCTTGCTTGATATAACCCAACTGTTTTTCTGATTCATTTCGATGTTCTTTGAGAAGGGAATCTCTTCAATTGAATTGTTTACAACAAAATTATAATGATAAATGTGTTTTTCCTTTCTCCTTCCCTATCAAATTATGACCATAGACTTTGACTTTAGGTTGGAACTGGCTTTTAGAAATTTTATAAAGCTGCCTAACATTCACAGACAGACCCCTCATTAAGTTATACTGAAAAAGTCTGGCTCTTGGGAAAGATATTTAACATATTATAATATTATTTCATTATTCCAAAGTACATATTCTCACAAAGTTCACAGTAACAAAAAATAAAACAAGGAAAAAAATGTAAAAAAAATATCCTGTAATACTCATAAAGATAGAACTCTTTCCTTTTTGAGTCTGGTACATCTATTACAACTATAATTTGTCTTACATCATGAATACAAAATTACTGCAAAATCAAATTGCTTCACTTGCTTTTGATTACAATGACTTGAGTTATGATAAAGTATCTATCCTATAAGCAAACTGTTCCTAAAATAAGGAATTATAGAAGCCAGGCATTGAAACACATTTTATGTGGGTTTGGCATAAGATTCAATAACTAACATGTTTTCAACATATTTTGCTTTGCTTGTAACACAAAATTCTGCCATATGTGAACCCAAGCAGAACACAGAATAAGTGGGACAAATGGAAAATATAGAAAGATGATAGATTTAAACCCAAATATTCCAATAGTTACATTAAACACGAGAGAAAATATTGCAATTGAAAGACAAAGATTGCCAAACTGAATAACAAAATAAAGCTCCGTTATATACCACTTAAAACAGACTAACTTTAAATGTAAGACAATTTTAAAATAAAGTGTACCCCATGTTGTCAGATACAGTAATTTTATGTGCAAGAAGCGTTATTAGAGATCAAGGTGAATGTTTCACATTGAAAAAGATATGGTAAATTGTGGTGACTGTTGGGGCTCCTTGGTAGCTCGGTTGGTTAGCATCTGACTCTTGGTTTCGGCTCATGTCATGATATCATGGTTTGTGAGTTTGAGCCCCTCATCTGGCTCCATGCCAGATGGCTCCCCTCATCTGGCTCCCTCTCCCTGCCCTTCCCTGGCTGGTTCTCTCTGTCTCTTTCAAAATAAATAAATAAAAACTTTAAAAACATTGAAAAAGATGTAAGCTTATCAGAATAATATAATAATTCTTAAATTGTTTGCACCTTCATTCATAGCTTTAAAAAAACACTATAGGAAACATTGACAAAACTGCAGAGCGTATATTCTTTTCAAATGACGTGAAACATTACCCCTAAGTGACCGCATGCTGCTGGCATCTTAAAACAAATCAAAGCAAACCTGAAGGGATTGAAATTATACCAAGTGTGTTCTTTGATCACTGTAAAATTTTTTTTTAATTTTTTTAATGTTTATTTGTTTTTGAGACACAGAGAGACAGAGCATGAACGGGGGAGGGTCAGAGAGAGAGGGAGACACAGAATCTGAAACAGGCTCCAGGCTCTGAGCAGTCAGCACAGAGCCCAACGCAGGGCTCGAACTCATGGACAGTGAGATCGTGACCTGAGCCGAAGTCAGATGCTTAACCAACTGAGCCACCCAGGCGCCCCTGATCACTGTAAAATTAACAAACATTAGTAGCACATAGATAAGCAGAATATCCTTCTAGAGATTGGAGAAAAGTAGAGGGAGATAGAACAAGTGTTCAGGGAGGTAGGTGGGGCCCAGGTCATGGCGAGGCTTAAGCTGTACCTTTACTAAGGCACTTTTATCCCGACAGAACATTGGGAGAACATTCAAAGATGTATATTTTAGGACTGATTTAATCAATTTTACATTTTAAAAGCGTCATTCTGGCTGCAACTGTGGTGATGGGTTTGAGGGGAGTGAGACTGGGTAAAGAATGGTTTGAAGTGAGGAAAAGTCTAGAGGCAAGGAGGTCAGTTAAGGAGTGCTTACAATGTTACAGGTGAGGGTGGTTGCCTGAACTGGACTAGTAGCAGGGAAACAAAGATGGAAATAAATGGAAAGAAGTAGAGACATATTTAGGTGACAAGATAAGCATTGTTCGCATTTGGTGACAAAAAGATGACACCCAGATTTTTGGGTTGGTTCGGTGGTAGGTTGTGGTATCAGTCACCTAAATACAGGATTCTTCCATGAAGGCAGGGGGAACTGGTGATAGTGACCACAAGGGGGTTGTATAGTCACACTGGTTCTGAATAGTGTTCTGGACCTGTAATGTACATTTGAGATTGTAAGTGGGAAAGTCATGTGAGTAGATGAGATTGCACCAAAAAAAAAAAAAAAAAAAAGAGTAGAAAGCTTATTGTAGAATCTAAAGAATGGCAACTTTTAAACTTCTGATACTATCATTTGGGGAAAAAATAAAATATTTTTCTTATACCTGGACTTTTAAAATATCACCATTATAAAATACTTACCCTATAGGTTTATTCATTTAATTTAAGGAATGACACCTAAAATTAATGTATTCAACACTATTAATAAACACCATCTACTAAGCTTAAGATGTGTTCAAAATGTATCAATTTTAACTTTTTTAAGGAGAAGAAAAAAATAGAACCTGAGAATTAGTGAGTCCAATTATACAAATCATGGTTAAGATAGTTGATAAGAGAGATATAAAATGGGTGGCCATGAGGGTCCTGGTGGTGTCAGAGGTCATATTCCTGTAACCATAAATTCATGTAATTGAGAATTGTCTTCAATGGTGCTCTGGAATTAAACTGCAGTAGTGGCAGTCCATTGGTTGAGGGGATTTAAGCTGGACAGTTTCAGGGCTGGTCCAATGGATAAGTGAACCGAGAATAGCATGTATTGGCCAGAGAGTGGTTGATGTAGCACAGAAAAGGTGGTCTCTAGGCTGGACCACAAAGAAAGTAAAACCAAGAAAGGTGTTAGTCCCCATTTAGTAAGCAACTGTAGATTTCATCCAAATTCTGTAGATTTTTTAATGTGTGTACTTTGAAAGCTTTCTTTTAAAAAACTCTGCCAGGCAGTTTGCAAAACAAGGCATTTGGATGCGCTAAGCCCTTGCAGATAAACTAAGAATTCTTGCCTGCCACAGCTGACATTTTAACCAAGACTCTGCTCATCTCTGGATAAATGTGACTGTTCTGTTCCACATTCTCAGCCAGGCTTAGCTTTAGTACATATTCAGGGAAGGTTTCTCAGTGAGTGGAGCACACTGACTTGACCTCCCTTTGCTAAGTAACATGGCAATGTAGCAGGAACTGTATTGGCATTTCCCTTCCACAAACCCCAGGTTCGTATCCCTGCCTCTGACATGATGGCTGCAACAAAAATCAATTCTCTAAACGTTGAAAAAAAAAATAAAAAAAAAAATCAATTCTTGATGGTGTTTCATATGATGAACTAGAAGAAAAACAAGTGCATGGGTCTGGAAGTATTGAGGAGGACAAAAATGTCTCCTTTGGAAGAATCTGAGGCAAAGATTCATTTAAGCAGCACCATCAGAACACCCTGGGACTAAACTTGAACTTACTCTTGCAGTTTATATGGTTCCAAACTTGCACTCCAGTGAGGACTTGCTCCCTGTAACTCAGTCTCTCCCTGTAACTTAGATTTGAGTCCTATAGTTTTTCTCCTTACCTAGGGAGAGGAATCCTCCTATGCAAAACTTCCAGATTCCTGGGTTGTAGTTCCTCTGTTTATAGATTTCCATGGTAAAACTCTCCATATGTCAGTTCGGACATTTAATTGCTGTTTACTCTTCAGCCTTATGGAGATGTGCCCTGATCATTGACCCGAGCATGTTATTCTTGATGTTAGATTTCACTAGATGCTTGCTATCAATCTTCACAGATACCAATTTGTCAGTTACCCTTCCTGATGTCTATCTCCTCCTCCCAGTGTCTGTTTTCTTTTTTCTGTCCGTGTCTGTCCCACAGACTGCTTCCACGCCTCATTGTTGCCTTCTACGCTACCCTTAGCCCTTTCCACTTGACCTGAGCTAACATCTGAATACTATACTATTGTTTCCAGGACGGAATCAGCAATGGTGTCACATCTGAAATGGAATGACTGTCCAACAAATGTCAGCACTTGCAAGTCTGCCCACAGTCAGCTGAATAGAGATCAAAACTAAGACACCAAATAGTGAACATTAGGAATTAAGTCTTTCTTTTCTTTTTTTCTTTTCTTTTTTTTAATGTTTGAGATGTGATTAGATACTCATGTTACTGGAGCAAAAAGCCATAATAAATTACAACCCCAAATTCACCAGCACCATTTTACAGAGTATTAGAGCAGAAAAAAACTTTTAAAACCATCTAGGTCAATTCCCTGCCTCCTATTCCAGTGTGTGTTTAATGATTACCTAGCAATTATTGTGTTGTATACTAATGAAAGAACTATGGTAAGCAATGCTGAGATTACCTTATTTTAATAGTGCAGGTAACTAGAATCAATGGAAATAATGGCTCATTTCCCTGAGACCATATATTGTGGTGAAACTATCATGCCATCATCATATAATCCTTAACATGTAGCAAAGTTTCTCTTTTTCCCCAAAGCTGGATATTAGTGACTCTGACCTATTCTAATTCTGGCTACCCCATTTCTTAGCTGTTTGCCCTTGGAAACGTCTTTTTACTACTCTGTGCTTCATTTTCATCATTTGCAAAATAAGGACAATCATAGTGCCTATTTTATAGAATTGTTAACAAGGATTAAATGTGCTAATACATGTTAAAACAATTCAAAGGATGTCTGGAACATAGCACTATTAAAGTGTTAGCTATATTAATAACTAACACATTACATTTTTGAAGCTCACACTTTTTTTAACTCATTGTCACTGATGGAGAGAAAATCTTTCTACAGCGAGAGGTAAAAAGCTTCAAAGTGTTAAAGCATTAGGGAGTTAACACATTGATGGAAATAAATTTTAGTCAAAGTGAAAATGAGAGCATCCAACAATTTGCAGTTTCAATGGTGGACGGAGGTCAAAGGTCAAGGTACCTACAAATTGAAATGCAACTGAGTGGGGGAAGTTAGCAAATGAGGATGCTGGCAGCCCTGAGACAAACTTCAAAGACTTTCCAATTTGTTGGAGGAGGTCATCGAGAGGACGTGACCACCAGTTGACCCATGGACTGGACCCAAGCTATCAGAGGCTCCTCGTTAGATCCCTGTCTTTGGAATTATCTTGCATCCACCGTCCTCACACTAGGAACCATTTCTTCTCTCTCTTTTTTTTTTAATGTTTATTTATTTATTTTTGAGAGAGAGGGAGAGAGAAAAGAGGGAGAGAGATTGTAAGCAGGGGAGGGGCAGAGAGAGGGAGAGAGGGAACCCTAAGCAGGCTCCCGGCTGTCAGCGCACAGCCCAACGCGGCTGGATTCCATGAACCGGGAGATCATGACCTGACCCAAAATCAAGAGCCAGATTCTTAGCCAACTGAGCCACCGAGGTGCCCCACGCTAGGAACCGTTTCAAGGATTCACCTTAGGAGAGCAAGGTGTTGTTGGGACCGTCTGTACTCAGCACTGACTGAACGCAGGTAAGGCCTCTGTATAAAGTTTTAAGATTCTGGCCAGTGGGTGGGGAGCTCTGTTCGTCTGCTGCCACCCAGGAAGGGAGCCAGTTTGTGAACCGGCGCAGTTTTTCCCGACGTCACCTTATTGCCGCAGCAGGAATGAATCCAGAGATGTGACCAGGGTCCCTCTTTCCTGTTTGACCGTGCAGACGCACACGAGCCGGCCGCCAGACTGAGGGGCTGCAACAGGCACTGAGCCCAGCTGTGAACTGCCTAGGCAGCAAGTACTAAGAAAACCGGCAGCAAGATGAATGTGGGGCCAAGCCAAGGAAGTTTGCACTGTGCACTGCTTGCCTGGGGCTGCAAACGAGGTGCAGGAATCATGAGAGTAAGGTCCAAGGTGGGGGCAAATGGTCATGCTTGACTGGAAAGCAGAGACACAGCAGATGCAGGGAGCAGACTATTCCCAGGGAGATCTGCTCGCGGGCACACATACCTGTGCTCCATGGGGATGGCGTTCCAGCACCTTGTGGGGGGGCTTAATGAATCTGACTAATCCCTGCTTCACTTTGTCTTTTCCAACCTCTTCCAATTCTGGTGCAGCTCATATGTTTATACTCACTAAGTAGAATACATTTCTGGGCAAAGAGAAAAGACTTCCGTTTTTCAAGTTTTAGGATTTGTGCTTAAATCTAATTTTACATGTTTGATGAATATGCACAAATTTCCTCTCCAACTATTCACAATTTATAAACTTCTATCCAAACTCCTCTCGGTCTTTATAAGTTGATTTTATAAATATTTCAAAATTCGGGGTGGGGGGGGCGGTGGATGCCTGGGCGGCTCAGTCGGTTGAGCATCTGACTCTTGATTTCTGCTGAGGTCATGATCCTAGGGTCCTGGGATCCAGCCCCAAGTCCGGCTCCATGCTGAGTGTGGAGCCTGCTTGAGATTCTCTCTCTCTCTCTCTCTCTCTCTCTCTCTCTCTCTCTTCATTTGCCCTTCCTCTGCTTGTACATGCACTCTCTCTCTCTCAAATAAAAATTAAAAATAAATAAATCTTTCAAAATACAGGGGGAATAAAAAACAACCACCAAAAGTGCACCATTCTGGTGCCCCACAGTCAGATCAACTTAATTCTCACATTTTGTCAAAATTGATTCAGAATTTGTTTAGTAAAACATTACAGGGCGCCTGGATGACTCAGTCGGTTAAGCATCTGACTTTTGATCTCCGCTCAGGTCGTGATCTCATGGCTCATGAGATTGAGCCCAGTGTTAGTCTCTGTGCTGATAGCATGGAGCCTGCTTAGGATTCTCTCTCTCCCTTTCTCTGTCCCTCCCCCACTCATGCTCTCTCTCTTTAAACAAATAAACACATAAATAAATAAATAAACTTTTTAAAAAGTTACAAATGCAAAGGAAACTTCCAGAATGCTCCAACACAACTGTCCTTCCGACTTTAAAAATAGCCATCACATTGAATTTTGTAGTTTTTTTCTGTGCATATTTGTGTTCTTATTACATTACTATACAAAGTAAATGATGTTGTTAATTATGCTTTTAATATTTTATATATATTATCATCATGCAATTTGCTTTTTATATTAACATTTTGCTTTTTGAGATTATTCATTTTTATACATTTTCATGGTAATTGACCCTAGTGTCTATAACAAACAACATAATAATGCATTAAAGTGGGAGAAAGAGGAAAAGAAGGGAAACACACTAGATATTTAACCATCTTGGCCAAAAAGTAACCCATAACATTTCTCTTGACATTTGATTGTTTGGAACATGTCATACAGTCACTCTAACAGCAAGGGAGTTACTGAGATGCAAAATTGATACTAAATGGTTTCAGGGCATTAATTAGAAAGTGTTACCATTAATTGCCTGCTTTAATTTGTTGAGATTTTTCTTCCATTTATGGGCATGGGCTAATTCTGCATGGGCTAATTCTGCAATATGTTTATACTCTCCGTTAACAAGAAAATGAACTGAGGTTTTTGTATCCATTCATACAGCCGTTGTATATCTTAACTCATTCCATTTTTCATTTATTTAAGATGTATGTTTCATCTCCTACAATGTACCAGGATTTTTGCTATACCACAGATATTATTCTTAGAGGACACAATCTAGCAGAGAAAATGTATATCTAGCTAACTACAGAATTGTGGGGAAGATGTTTGAATAGAGGTTCTGACTAAATGTTGTAGCAGCTGGAGTATTAGGGAGAACTACACTTTAACATTCGTAAGGTTGAAAAGGGCACAGGAGCACTGCTGAAATAAAATCCAGCATATAAAAGGTTCATTTATGATTACATAGAAAATGGAAGCATTTCAGTGTTTTAAATATCAAGGACATGGTAATAGGGGAGGGGTTCAAAGAAGGAAAAACAATAGAAATAATGTAAGAGATAGGGTCATCGTTCCCTATGTCCCCAAGTATAGCACGCTGCCGTCAACAAAATATGAACCAGACTACAAAAGACAAAAACTCCTTAAAAATGCTTCACACTTTTCCTTATAACAATTCATATTCTTGGTTAAAAGAATGACCAACAAGCTTGGTGAAAAGCCAAGCTTGTTATTTCAATTATTTTTTTCTTTTCCATCATTGAAAATATTCACGCTCTTTTAATAATGATTCAATAGAAAATTTTGGAAAACCATAATCATTTGAATTGATCACTAAAGTGACATAGTAACACCAGTGAATTATAAAATTGCTCAATAATTTTCTGAAGAAAAGGAAAATCAAATCCAGAAATTTTCTTTATCTTCCCCTAGGTGACAAAATTTCTGTTATGCAGATAATTTAATGAACAAAGTTATGTTCCTTGGTTGAAATGAGAGTAGAATCAGTTTTTGAACAGGATGCTAAAATGTCCAACCTGCTATAATTAGAAAATTTAGTTTTTAATAAATAGCATGGACTGTTTTGAAAGAAGAATTTGAGAATGTGAGGATTAATACTATGTTTTTTGGCTGGAGAAAGATTAAGGACTTGTTGTTTGAAGAGAATGATATTTTGAGTTAACTGACCTAGGACATAATTCCAGGAGTGTAACTTACTAAACGTGTGGACTTCTGCATGTCATAAAGTTTCTATGTATCTCACTATTTCTCACCTTAAAATGAGAGTGTTTGGCCAGATTGTTAATTTCCCTGCTGGTGTTAAGATTCCGGGAGCAGTTGGCATCATGCTTTTGATACAATATAACTGTCAGAGAAAAGTATTATGACTCTGGCAACTATGTGACATTAAGCACAGCTTCAATGATACTTTCATAAGTATGATGCTTTTTTGATGTCGTATTTCTCATGTATTTACGCAAACTCCTAAGAAAATTAAAAGTGAATATTTTCTTAACTGAGTACTGCATGCAATATGATTTTAGAGAAATACTGAGAAAAGATGAAACAGACTTCCAGGAGAATTGTGCTGTGACAAACACTGTAGGAAGCCACCTAAGGGCTAAACCTAAAGAAACAATAAGAAACAAGTGAAAACAAATAGGAATATGTAAAATAAGAAAGTAGCTTTAAACAACAAATCATCTCGGGGCGCCTGGGTGGCGCAGTCGGTTAAGCATCCGACTTCAGCCAGGTCACGATCTCGCGCTCCGTGAGTTCGAGCCCCGCGTCAGGCTCTGGGCTGATGGCTCCGAGCCTGGAGCCTGTTTCCGATTCTGTGTCTCCCTCTCTCTCTGCCCCTCCCCCGTTCATGCTCTGTCTCTCTCTGTCCCAAAAATAAATAAAAACGTTGAAAAAAATTAAAAAAAAAACAACAACAAATCATCATCATCTTCAAAATCTAATGATTTATTCCTTACACACACACACTTCTTTTTAACCATTAACTATGGAATATTGTCAAGATACTTAACTTTTGTAGGCTTAACATTCTCATCGTGATTATTTTTTGACTAGCAGCTGGCTAATCTCCCAATCAAAATTTTGCACACTGCTACATGAACACTGCTTTGGAGCCCTGTGAGTATCTATCCACAGATTCCTAAGGGAGTCCAACATTAGTTGAAATAACAGGTTATTTTCTCCCAGAACTCAAGTAATTAATTTGTTGTTAAGTCCTAGCTTCAATTACTGACTTTTCCAAACTTCAGTCTCTTACCACTTTCCCTAATGGTTACCCATGTCTTTATTTAATTTTTCCTTTTATAAATATTAGTAGCCCTTTCCTTTTTAACAGAGAATCCCTTTACACCTACTCAATTGTTGAATTTTAATGTTTGTAGCTCTTAGCAATAAAATGAATGCCCAAGAAAACAATGTGGTAACACTGGAGAGCTAAAATTTTATAATATATTCTTCTTCATCTTTTGGCTCATTCCTGATAATTTATGAAATTTATATGCATCACTAAGCACTAAAAAGGAAAATTGCTTTTCTCTGAAAATAAGCTTTCAAGATCTTCCATTCTGATATTTGGTATAGCTTAAAAATCTTAATGAGATGGAGTTAAAGTCATTTGAAACGGAAACACCGCAAAATTCACTAATTTTGGAAAAAATAATACATTTATCATCCGCCTAATGGAAGATTCACCGTGTCCTCCTATTGGTTGATCTATCAGAAGTAACTGGTACCATAACTGATCATTTCCTTTTCCTTTGCATACTTCCTTCCCTCCGCTTTCAGGACGCCCTACTCTCCTGGTTTTCTTGCTGCTTATGTCCCTTCTCAGTCTCTTTTTCTAGGGCCTTTCCATCTACCCCAACCTCAAAAGATTGTAAAGCCCCAGGGCACCCAGAATTTCTTCTTTTCTATCTATGCCCACAATATTGGTGAGGTTACATAGTCCATGGCATTAAATACTGATATTCGTGTGCTAGGGCTGCTTTAACAAACTACCACAGATTCGGTGGCTTAAATAGAAATTTATTTTCTCATGATTCTAGAGGCTGAAGTCCAAAATCAAGGTGGGGGCAGGTTTGGTTTCTGCTGAGGCCTGTCTCCTCAGAAATGGCTCTGTTCTTGCTGCGTCCTCGCATGGCTCACTGTTTTCAAGTAGCCCTGGTATCTCTTTTTTCTTCTCCTAAGACATGAGTCATATTGGAATTAGTGCCACACCCTTATAACCTCATTGAACTTTAATTATCTCTTTAAAGGGCCCATCTCCAAATAAAGTTACATTGAGGGGAGGGCTTTAACATATGAATTTTAGGAGGACATGAAGGTAAGGCCAATGTTTTTCAAATTTATATCTCCAGTCAAGATCTCTTCCTTTAAATGGAATTATCGGGGTGCCTGGCTGGCTCAGTCGGTTAAGTGGCCGACTTCGGCTCAGGTCATGATCTCGCAGTCTGTGAGTTCGAGCCCCGCATCGGGCTCTGTGATGACAGCCTGGAGCCTGTTTCAGATTCTGTGTCTCCCTCTCTCTGACCCTTCCCCGTTCATGCTCTGTCTCTCTCTGTCTCAAAAATAAACATTAAAAATTTTTTTTAAAAAAATAAAAAAAAATGGAATTATCAAAATATAGTTGACCCTTGACCAACATGATTTTGAACTGCAGAGGTCCACTTATAAGCAGATTTATGTTGATAAAGAGTCCAGTACTATAAATGTATTTTCTCTTCCTTTTAACTTTCCTAATAACATTTTCTTTTCTCTAGCTTACTCTATTGTAAGAATACAGTATATAATACATATAACATACAAAATATGTATTAGATGGCACTTTGTGTTATCAGTAAGGCTTTTGGTCATCAGTAGGCTATTAGTAGTTAAGTTTTGAGGGAGTCAAAAGTTACATAGGGATTTTTTACTGTGTAGGGTTCAGAGCCCCTAATCCTCCCATTGTCCAAGGATTGTCTGTACATCCAGTTTAGAAAGTCCTGAACAGACTCAGGACACAAAGTCTCTTTCCCAAATGATTTCTCCACGTCTTCCCCAACTCTGCCATCTACTCAGCTTGTCGACTTTGAAGTCACCCCTAATTCCTCTCCTCCCCTCACACACCACTTTCGGTCTGTCAGGATGCCCTGATAACTCTAGCTTCAGAATACATCCAGAATACTACCCCTTGTCATCACCACCATTACTATTCTGAGTTTTCCACCTGGACTTGCGACATAACTCCTTCTACACTTGCCCTCTAGCAGTCTATAACCTAGCAGCTAGAGTGATTCTATGAAAAAGCAAGTCAGATCAAATCCTGGATTGTCCACATCAAATCCTTCTGCTGATTTTCCCTCTTACTCAGAACAAACCCCTTAGCTCTAACACCTCTCCTGTTACCTTTTCTGCCTCTCCCTCTGCTCTCGCAGCACTGGCCCCTCTTAAACACACCAACACATCCCCACTTCCATATCTTTACACTTGCTGTTCCCTGTTGGCAATGTTCTTCCTCACTCCATCTACAAGGCTCACTCCCTCACTGCCTATGGCCTTTTACTCAAAAGTCAATGAGGCCTTCCCCGACCATTGTTTCTAAAGTTTCAACAAACTCAGCTCTCCCCAGATTCCTATTTCTATTCCCTGGTTTGCCTTTTATTTTTCTTTCTTTCTCTCATCACTGTCTAAATATACACTATACTTTGCTTATGGTCCATTTCCCTCGCTACAGTATAAACTCCATGATGACAAGGGTGGATTTTCTTCTGTTTTGTTCACAGCTGTGTACTGTTTAGAATAGCGCCTGGTTCACATTAGACATTCAATAAGTGTGGCTAACTTTATTGATTTGTCCACTCATGCAACAAATGTTTATTGCACATCTATTTTGTGCCAGACACAGTTCTAGACCAGGGATATACCTGGGTGAGTTAAAGAAAATGCTTCTTTCCCTCATAAAGCTTCAATTTAGCAGTTTTATTGTAAGAATGTATGTGATAGTAAAGAACAGAGAAATCTCAGCCACAATACTTGGTCACGTAAGGACGTAGGAAATCCTGAACCATTAGGAATAGCAGTTGCCGTGATGGCTTTGGACACGAAGATAGAAGGCATTCACAGCAGCCCACAAGTGTGGCTGTACTCTTGGCTTCTCAGAAGGTGTGTAGATTTTCAGTCATGGGTGGTCTTTTCTCAAGCGTTTTACTCTTACTGCTGCTCAACTACTGTCTCAAGGACTTCTCATTTTCTAAGGGGAATTTTCCATTATCCCTTCACCAGCATTTGGATATCTCACTCTCTGTACTCCACCTTTTCTCCAAGAAGGAGGGTACATAGTAGTTCATAATACTGGCTTTGGATTTTAACTTTGAACCCTGGCTCTGTCTCATCTAAGCTGTGCCACCAACAGCAATTTGCTTTACCCATCTCTTCTTCTTTTAAAAAAACTGAAAAATGAAGGCAATGTTACTAGAATCTGGAAATGTTAGATATGCATGGGATAACATATTTTAAAAGACTTAAAATAGTGTGTGGCACATAGTAAGCATTAAATAAATGGTAGTTTTTGTTTTTATTTCATTATTTCTACTTAAAAGCATGGCTTATTCAAAATATCTGTTCCTTCCTATTTCACTGCAGCCCGTCAACTTCATGGCATCTTCTCTAACTCATAAATGTTTAACTTCTATACCTTTTGCCTATAGCTGCAGAATAATTTCTTAACATTTGCTTTTGATCTCACTGCATTTAACCTAAAAATTGAAGAATAATTCTTTACCCATTTATTTGCTTATCAGTTCATTTTGTGTCTTAATTTCCTCTTTCTTTTACTGATGTTTTGTTTTGCTGTAGTTACACTTAAGTAATTCTTGCTGAAAGGGTTTGTGGGGGCAAAACTTTCAGTCCTTTTATGTCCCAAACTGACTTTAAGTTGCCAACACAACTCAGTGCTAATTTGTAAGACTAAAGAATTCGTACTTCAAAGTCATGTTCACTCAGAATTTTAAAAACATTGCTTCTATGATTCCTGGTACTAAATTTGTTGATAAGAATTTCTGATGCATGGGGTTAATAAATTTCTGTTTTTCTCTCATTTTAAACAGGAATTTCTGGTACTAAGTTTGCTGATAATAATGACAAATTATTCTCTTTTCTATGTTGTTAATATGATTCCCCCTGCACCCCCAAGAGAATTCTACAATTTTTTTCTTTATCCAAGATGTTTTGAAAATTCATCAGAATATGACTAATTAATGCTGTTTAACTTCCAATGAACTTGTTCAATCACAAAATGAATAACTTTTGTCGCTTCTGGGACATTACTATTTCTTCTATTATTCGCTCCTCTTTTTGTCTTCTATTCTTTCCTTATGTAACTTCTGGATCTCTTTTCAGTGACATTTTATTTTGTCTTCTGCAATGTAATCTTGATAACTATTTGATTCTATTATTTGGCTCACTAACAAAATCATCAGTTGTGTCTTTCAATTCATCTACTGAATTTTCTTTTAAAATTTGCAATTACATTTTAATTTCCTAGAATCCCAGCTTTTAATTTGTGTCCTTGTTGACATCTGTTTTCACCTAACAGTTTGTTGTTTTTACTGGCTATTATGTATCTACTTAACTCTTTCTCAAGCTATTTACAGTTGCTTTAAAAGAGTTCTCTTTCCCAGCAGAATTTGGTTTTCTTCTTGTGGAATTTATTCCTCTTTTTCATGATGTTGTTTTTCCTTAAATGTGCTGACTTTTGACTACCTGCCTCTATTTGTATATGAAGGTCCATATTACAGTATTTGATTTCTTGGACCCAAATTAGAACCATTCCATGCCTGTGGTCCGTACATTTCTGATTCCAGGAAGTGAAGGAGGCCTGCAACTTTCAAATATTTTACCCCACATTTATTCAGCGTTACTATATAGTAGAAGTGACTTATGACCAAAGAATATATTTTGTTGTTTAAAATGTGAGATGATTTAGGTTTTAACTTTAAGAAGGAGGGTGGTTTTATAAGTTTCATTTCTTTACTCAAAAATGATAACAGCAATTTTGAAAATAACTAATTACTCTAATATGACTAATATGTCTAATATGTCTAATATGTCAACTAATATGACTAATAACAATGTCATATCTGTGATCAGTCCAAATATCTAGATCTTCCAATTTTGCCTTCAAATACCTCTTAAAATAATTGAAAGAATTATAATGACAACAAAATAAAAATGATAGGTCAGTGGTGTTTTGATCTCCACTTAGTAATGGGCAGGGAAAAAAAAAAACAGTTTTATTTTCCAACCAAATCTCCTATTTTCTTTTTCTAGTCTTGTTCCTGGTTAGCTAAAATTTGGAGCATCTCCCTCTCCTTGGCTTCCTCCCTCCCTCTTCTCTGGAGTCGCTTCAGTTCTCTCACCACTGCAAGCACCATCTATTCTCCATTCTCCCTGTAATACTACCATTTCTTTCATCAGATGGATGGTGCAACCCAAAGCTTTTGCTTGTGTTTGTCACCTGCCCCAACTTCTCCCAACTTCTTAATTCCATGAACTGAAGGTCTAGCAGAAGGTTTCAACTTTTTGCGGTGTTTTTCCTGATATTTCAAGGTTGTGTTAGAAAGAAAACCAAAGTCCAAATTGGAGTCACCAAACCAGAGTTTGATAACTACCTTAACTGCAGTTCCAATCTCCCCTGGAAATGTAGTCTTAGCTGGTATGTCAGCACCTTCAAGATAGGTAAGCTGTCACAGGGGCCCTTTCCATTCCCCAAAGGAAGATGAAGTAATCCACCTAATAAGACCCCCCTCCTTCTCCTCAGGGGAGAAGACTTTGCCTGAAGCCATCTTTTCTTTTCTTTTGCTAATAAAAGCCCCCCCCCCCCAACACACACACACACACACTCTTTCCTATAAAAAACTTTAATTTTGTACAACTTCTGGAACTCCTTTCTACTTGCTGGGTGGAATGTTCCCTGATTTATGATGGGCTTAATAAAGCCAATTAGATTTTCAAATTTCTTCAGTTAAATTTTCTTTTTTTTTTATCAATATGATGGAATGTTCTTTTCTCATTTTTAGTATTGTTTGCATTATATACTGGCTATTTGGAAGTGTTTGCCCTGATAGTTTTTATCTTTTATTGTTGCATAGCTCTAAAAATATTTTTGAGTAAATAAATGAATAAGCCCTAGGGCCATAGGTTTAGACAGAAAAGTGTTCACCTGGCTAATCACCTGGCTAGTTGTAATACTTTTGTTACTTAGATAATCTCAGGTACCAAAAATTTAGTCTAGGAAACAAGTGAAGTGAGAAGTATAAGCAGTTTCTACTAAAAAAATAACAGGAAAATATCTGCACATTAACAGAAGTACAAATGGCAACACTTCTGAAAGACAGTTTCAAGCAGTAGCTCACTGGTAACAACCTTAATAGTCATTCTCTTTGAACGCGTACCCACAGCATCCCACTGGTCAAATGAAGGTCAGCTGAAGGTCAAGACACTATGTGTACTTCCAGTTTTCAGAGTGACCCTTTACAGGTTCCACTTGGGGAACATAGGTCTGCTGTGTTTCCGTAAAAAAATATCGAATTTTGGCTTGTTCTAAAAATGTAAGTCACTCATAGCATAGGGTAAACTCTAAATGCTTGTAATTACATAGGAGAATTTGCAGAAATCATATAATTAACTCAATAAAGGTTAAAGGAGTGTTTTATGGTGGCAACATTTTTTCATATTTAGTAGTGTACTGGTAAAAAGTATAGACTGCCATTAGACTGCCTGAATTTAAATTCTGTCTCTATCATTTAATTGGATAACCTTGGATAAATTAATGAACTTTCTGTGTCCCAATTACTTTATCTGTAAAGCATAGTATGACCACCTCATAAGGTATTATAAGCACTAAATATATCAAGTGTTTAAAATTGTATTGGTAAATAATAAGCCTATAAAAGTGTTAACTATTCTTACTAACATAAATTAGTATTTTTAATATATTTAACAACTTGGAATGTCTTTATTAATAAGATAGAAAATACAGTGTTGCATGTAAGTGTTGAATCACTAAATTGTATATCTGAAACTAATATCACACTGTATGTCAACTAAATGGAATTTAAATAAAAACTTAAAAATGAAACAAAAAACATGAAATCATATATTTATTTGGGTAGAATTCTCCTTAAAACAAGAAAAGAATATTCTTATAATCATTCCAAACACTGGAAAGAGTAGAAATACTATAAATAGTAATTTAAAAAGAAATTCAAAGCAAAAATAAATATAGGGAAAGAATAAAACATGAATTTATTTATTAAAGATAATTATAAAATTGCTATAGCATTAAGATTAAAAAATAAGAGTAAAAGGAGGTAAAAATATACTTGGCTCTATTACATGACATAATTTTTATCTTCAAAAGTCCACATTATAAAATTTGAATTAGGAAGAACTGAAAAATACAAAGTAAAAAAAGGCATTTTTTATATTAGCAGCTAAAAATTTGTTAACTACCTGAATATTAATATAGCCTGAAAATAATAAGCCCTTAAAGAATAAATTCATATGCAAAAAATAAAGTAAGGCTATTTCCATTAAGACAGATAAAAATAGTATTTAAATTAATTAGTAGACTTAATGTAATATCAAAGTTATACAAAATTTATAATTTTAATAAATTAATGCAGAACTTAATCTCCTAAAAACAGAAAAAGATGAAAGCATGACAAAAGACATGTAAATATTTTTTAAAGTAGTGATAGTGTGGCTATCTTACCAAAATTCAAATCTTCCTAACAGTGGTTTGATAAAAATATATCATATAATAAGTGAAAGTTTGTACTCTTTGGCCAGTTATAAGATGAATTAGTTCTGGGGATCTAATGTACAGCACGATGATTATATTTAATCATGTATTGTATACTCAAAAGTTTCTGCAAGTAGATCTTAAGAGTTCTTATCACATACAAAAATTGGTAACTATGTGAGATACCTAAGAGTTTTTATCACATACAAAAATTGGTAACTATGTGAGATACCTAATCAACTAGGTTGTGGTAGGCATACCACAATGCATATGTATATCAAATGATCATTATATATATAGAATATAGTTTAAATCAGAAAACCTGATCAACTAAAAGGAATGGAAGTCTACAAATAGATTCACAAAATAGCATTGTATGGCTATTAGTATTACAAATTGCCCTTAATAGATTGTGGTAATTTATACTACCCCAAAAGTGTATAAAACTATATTTCTTTGCAGCCCTCATGATATTTGATGTTATAAACCTTTTTAAAATAGAAAACTAATAAATAAAAATGGTACTTCATATTTTTAAAAAATTCTATTCATTGTATTACTGCTGAGGTTGAAAATTTGTAATGTATCTATTGGTCACTTTCCTTGGTGAAATGCTTGTTCTAATCATTTTCCTACTTATATATTAGGTTTATTTTTTTCTGTTATTGATATGCATCAACATTTAAAAAATATAAATTTCAAATATATCTTCCCAATTTGTCACTTACTAGTTTTAATCAGTTTTTATAAAATATTTCAAATACCTGGAAATAAAGAGTAGAAAAATGAACATCCACATATCATGTTTTAATTAATTTGCTTGAGGGTTTTTTTCTTGGATAAAGTATTATAGATTCAGTTGAAGCCTGTCTTATATCCTAAAATCTAGTATCTTTCCTGTCTTTGTTTATTTTTACAATAGATACATATCCATCTAAAACCTATCTCTCTCTATATATAATAATATATGTTTTGGTTTTTGCACTTAAATGTTTTTAACTTTACTTAATGCTATCATAGTCATTCTGCACCAACCTCTTTGTTTGGATTGTTTGTGCTTAATATTTTATATTGTGATCTATCTATGTAAAGCATGTGATATTTGTATATTTTTATTGTTGGATTCCATTGTGTAACTATGTCAGTATTTATTTATTCCCAATAGATAAAACATTTAGGCTGTTGTCAATTTTACACCATTAAAAGCTACACTGCAATGGGCATTCTTAGACCACATGAGTGTATCTCAAGGGCATATTCCTAGTGGTGGAAATTCTGTGCCAAAGGACGTGTGCATCTTCAACTTTACCAGCTGTGCCCAAATTGCTTTACAAAGTGCTCAGATCAATTTGTATGCCTACTGAAAGTATTTCAAAGTTTCTAACCAATATTTGGCATTCTTACATTTTGCATATGTAATAAGTTTGAAACGGTGTGCATTGTTTTAATTTGCAGTTCCTCATTTACAGTGGTTCTTTGTCTTTTTTTCTTTCTCTCTTATTTACTTATAGGAAATTTTTCTTTTTTGGTAAATAGTCATACTAATCCGTTCACAAGTTCACAGTTAAATTTGCTGCGTGGATGATAATTTTTAGGATCCCCCTAGGAGTCTATCAGTAGAAGATAATAAGAGTGGAGATGGCCAATGGCTTTCAGGGACAGCTTTAATTAAAAAACAAAAATGGAAATTGAGTTGAATCTTCAAGGGGGAAGGTCCTAATTAAGAGGATTAGTTTAGAAAAGAAATAAGCAACTTCACAGAGGAAGTAACTGTCGACATTTGAAGCCATAAAAAAAAAATCCTACAGTGGGTCTGGGTCTGATGATTTTTAGCATGTTTCAATTATTTACTTATTCTTTTTTTATTATTTTGAATTTATTCCCATTAGTTCCAAAATTTATTCAAGACAGTTTACACACTATTTATAATCAGTGCAGCATATCTGTTTTTAAATTAGTAAAGTGTGACACAGAAAAATTAATTTAGGATTGGAAGGCATCAGGGAGAAATGTAACATAACAAAATGCAGGTCATTAAGACCTTACATAATGACGGAAGCTGAACTGTACTTATAACTCAGAGATTCCCAGTGACCAAAGCAAATAAGGAAATTAATGAATTTTAGGATTCCTATTGCTTTTCACAAAGTAGGGTCTGGTAAAAATTTTCTTCCACAACTCCTCATACATAAGATACTGAGTGATGCAGTGGGTTCCATCCTCAATAGCACTCCAATATTAGATGCTATTATAAGTATCTAATGACTTTTTGTAGTGTCCTTCCATATAAATGGAGACATAATTTAAAAGCCATATTCATTGAAACTGACCCAATAGCACCCCAATATTAGATGCTATTATAAGTATCTAATGACTTTTTGTAGTGTCCTTCCATATAAATGGAGACATAATTTAAAAGCCATATTCATTGAAACTGACCCAATAGCACCCCAATATTAGATGCTATTATAAGTATCTAATGACTTTTTGTAGTGTCCTTCCATATAAATGGAAACATAATTTAAAAGCCATATTCATTGAAACTGACCCAAATTAGGGTAAACTAAACATTAGGACTCAATTATATGAAATGACCCCATAATCCTCCTCAATTCTAGGATAAAATCTTGGCTCTTTTACAGACGCTGGTAAATACAATCCTGGCTGTTATTCAAAAAGGAATTTTGGGGTTTATGCGCAAATGGAAAACATGTATCCCAATAAAAGCTATATTAACTGGCAAAACATAAGAACACTTAACTAAATACTTCTTTTATGAATTGAATTCTGTTAGCAAGGAAGGCTAAAATCTGCAACCTCCAAAATATGGGTAAATTGGCAAATTTCATGTGGAAAGGGACCCTGTTTGATATATTTTTTTTTTTTTTTTACTGTTGTATCACCCGGTTTTAGCAGTAAGTCTGACACTTAGTAAGTGCTCAATGAATATTTGGAGAAATAAATGGATGGACAAATGAATGAAATAAACCTCCACAAATTTCATTTTCTACAATGCAGCTTTTGCAGAGTTCTGCCACATGAGAGGTTCTATGCTTCAGCAAGGACCGGAAGCACAAATAAATCTTTTCTTTTGCTCATTAGAAGCAGATACATATGAATTAAAAAGAGATAGCCTTGACACACTTCTCAGAAAAGTAAGAAACCTGATTAGGAGTTAGGTATCATTGTCCCCGGAAGAAATGGCCTCAGTGTTTAAGGATGTTATGAGGCTCAAATGAGAAAATGAAGTTAATATATGAAGAATATCAAGATGTACACATGTGTACAATTCTTTAGTTACCGTCCACATGTCTCCATGGGCTGACCTTTCCAGCTATCTGATGTCTCCAATACACTTCTGAAAATTTGCACTAGTGGGTCACCTCTTCTCCATGCTAAACACTATCTGACTTTAGTTCCTTTTGCCTGGGGCATTGTAATATCCCTTCTCCCATCTCCTTGTTTTCCGTGTCTCTGGTTCCTCCTCTTGGGGTCGATACTTCGTGGCATAGAGTAGTCAGGTCCGTGGATTCTGGGTTGAAATGCTGATTCGACCATTTATAAGCTGTTTGATATTGAACTAGTTACATCACTCTGATTCATTCTCAGTATCATCTATAAAATGAGAATAATACTAATATCTATCATATTTGAATTGTTATGAAGGTTCAAATATGATTACCTACATAATGTGCACAATAACCAGCAAATAGTCAGCAAGTGATAAATTCTAATTATTCTCATCATGATTATTCTACCAAAACATTCTTCCTGAAACCGACATCTGACCCTGACCATCCGTACTTAAATCTTTCAGTGATTTCTAGAGGCCTAAATTGGCAAAGTAGAGGATGTAACTTCCGGTACAGTCTGGCTTCAGCTTCCCTTTGCACCCTCTTCACCACCATCCCTACCTCTCTCCTTTTATATTCTAACCAATTATTTCTGGGTTCAGCTCTCCCAGCAGACAATAGCCTTTCAAGTCTCCAAGATTTGACAGAACAAGATTTGGCTGTTTTCACCTTCTGGAATACCCCTCCCTTTCTGCTCTGACAAAAAGCTTTCTCCTTCTCTGGACACCATTATCTACCTCTCTCTGGTCTTACTAACAAGCCCCCATCACTTTGTAAACTACCTAGAGATATACTGAATTTGCTTATATTTGTGTCCGTCGTCCTGACAGAGAGCCTGTGAACTTCTTGAGGTGGGGAACCCTCTTTAAGTCTATTCTAAGTTCCAGAATGCCTAAAACATAGTAAAGATTTAATATATACCATTAAACAAATGAACGAACTCCTAGCCCAGGGCCTCCCGCATAACATGTGCTCAATGGCATTTACTGAATTGCATTGACAGAATTTAATATAATTCAAACAACTCTTGCTCCTTCAGAACCCCAATCTATTTTCGAACAGAGATTAGACCCTCCGGGTGTTTCACGGTTCTGTTCTGGGCTACCAATGCGACTTAACATGCCGGCAATTTTAAGAAAGAGGTTTTCCTTACCAGAACCTTACAAAAAAAGTGGGACTTGCGGCAGATGGCACCAGAAAAAGGGTTGCCTGCCCAGAGATGCTGCCTCATCGCTTGTTTCCCTTAAATCCCGTGCCTGGAGAGACACGAGAGGGGGAGGGAAGAAAAGTGGGAGAGCGAGTGAAAAAGTTGGCCCGCCTTTCTCCTCCCCCTCCCATAGAGAAGGACTACACTCAGGCAGATGTCCTAAGACGCCTCCCAAGGGGACCTGGTTCTTGGCTGGAGTCCTCAAATACGTTCAGAGTTCCCTCTGCCCCTTCCCTTCTTCTGTGGCTCTTCTTCTCCACTTATCAACCCCCTCCCCGCCCCTACCCCCTCATCCCCCTATCACACGAACAGAGGCACACACTGGAGACCAGAAAACCGCCCCGCCTCCAGACTCAGTTCTAGGACCACCGTGGCTGCCAATGAAGGATGCCAGTAGCCAGATCCCTGGGAGTTGAGAAAAAAAAAAAAAATCAGGTTGAGGACAGAAAGGAAATGCACGTAGCAACCTCCAAAGCACGAAGAAATCTCAGTATGCAAATGCCTACAGGATCCTAAGCAAGGAAAGAGCAGGATATCTCCGACTACCCAGAGGACGTGCAGCACCACAAACAGGAACTTTAAAGGGATTGAAATCTGTTGCCTGTTCCACTAGGAATATTGTTTGCAAGGCACAAGGTGTCTTTTGGTAGTGAGCACCCTCTGCGCATGCGCAGGTCCATTCGGGAATTACTGCCCTGCCGCCGACTAAGTTGCATTCCTTGAATCTTCGCAGAAAAGACAATTCTTTAATCAGAGTTAGTAATGTGGACAGTACAAAATCGAGAGAGTTTGGGGCTTCTCTCTTTCCCTGTGATGATTGCCATGGTCTGTTGTGCACACAGGTGAGCTGCTGATCTTGAACGTCTCTTTTTTTCCTTGGTGTTTTTCTTTTTTACATGCTTGCTGGATCATGTAGCTTGTTATTTGGGGGTAGGTGTGCTTGTCTATATTTATGTCTGCTCGCAGTTTGTGTTCATTCTGAATACGGTCCCTACTTCTTCCCTTCAGCGCCAATGAGCCCAGCAACATGTCATACGTGAAAGAGACAGTGGACAGATTGCTCAAAGGATATGACATTCGCTTGCGGCCGGACTTTGGAGGTAATGCTTCATCTTTTTTCAACCTGTAACCCATATCTAGTTCTCCTTTCCTGTCAAAGATAAATGTCAAAAAAAAAAAAAAAAGCATGTCATTTCCGCAAGTGTGCGCTACGCCCAACGCCCTGGACACACACACACACACACACACACACACACACACATCCCGGACCCTCAGTCTCAGGTGGATGAAGCCCCAGGCAGAGCCGACCTTCCCCGGCCCGACACACCCTCTGCATAGTCACTGCATCACGCGTGTGCCCACACCTGTTTTCCCAGGCTGTCCCCTGCAAGGGGGAGTGGGGGATGGAGGAAGCCCATTCAGACGTAGTAAGCACAGGGAAGCCCCCCGCCTCTCCCCATCCTGTCGCCACTCTGAGAATGTGTCCATAATGTGTCCCACCTCCCCGCAGGGCCCCCTGTGGACGTAGGGATGCGGATCGATGTCGCCAGCATAGACATGGTCTCCGAAGTGAACATGGTGAGTGGCCTCCCGACGCGCCCGCGGCCGGGCTTACGCAGATGTGAAATGGACCGGTCCCCGCGCCCTCTGCGTTTCATTGGCGGTCACCTCGCCCCGGCCCCGGGAGTCCCACTCCGCGCGCTCCCCACACTGGCACACACTCCCCACTCCCCACTCCCCGTTGCCCCTGGTTTGTATTTCCAACACACACACACACACACACACACACACACACACACACACAAGCTACTGCAGTGTTCCGGAGGAAACGTGCTCGGCACTATTTGGGGAAGGACGGGTGACTGTGGTGCTGGAGGATCGGGTGGGGCGGAGTCTGAGCGTTACTTTAGCAGGGTTTCCTTTGGTGTTCCGATGCGGAGGGCACCACCTGCCGGCGGCCCGACGGCCTGCAGCAGGGTCCCCGGACCGCGGTTCGCCGCCGCCTCCGCTCCGGGAGCGGTGGCCCAAGCCCCCCAGCCCGCTCAGGTCCCGCCACCGAACGCCCAAGCACTCCTTCAGGGTTTCAGACTGTGCCCTCCCTCGTTCCAGGCTCTGGCACACCTTGTGGCAGGAGCAACAGGCTGAGACAACAGTCCATGCTTGTTAATAGGAAAGTGCTCCAGACAGTTTCTGGGGAGGCTTGTATTGTTCCCTTGTGAGGGTTGATGAATTTGTCTTCCAGCATCTCGCAAATTTAAGTGGAAACCGAATGGGTCGAGTCACTGCTTTGCTTTATGCTAGAAACTTAAGCAGGCCGGAAAAGCCTGATGATTAAAGGGACCGTGGAAATTGGGGGGGGGGGGGGGGGAAGAGGGCGGTAGTAACATAGCGCCCTCCTTTCAAAAGGTTAGCATTCTTCTATTTCCACATTTTCTTCTCCCTTTCTGAAGCTGTTGCACAGTAGACTGAAATCATAGCTGTCGTCTTCTCTATTGGCTGTTTCCAACCACTGCGGGGTAGCAGTTTTCTAGTTGTTAGAGTTTCTAACTGTTGCTTCTCGTAAGGTAGGGGGAAAAAAAGCCTGTTGCTTTTCTAGAACCAACCATCTAGGGAATAGCTAGATCTACGTGAGCAAAATGCCATTTTTATTTCATTTGCGAAAAAATATTGTGGCAGCAGAAATTTTAGACAGCCTGAATAATTTAAAGACTAAAACCCTCTGGGATTTTGTCACTCTATAGCTGTAAAGGCTATTGAATTGTCATTTCATTACGAGTGTGCCGTGTTATCTTAACATGCTAAGATTTAAGAATTCTTTCTTTTTTTTAGCTTGAGTCAAGGAAAAATAAATATGTTTATAATCTATTGAAAAGGATTAGAAGAAGTCTATTAAATTTCTGTATTTTATAGTTGTAACTTCTGCTTTAAATAGCTTATTTAAAATAAGGTGTCTCTGGTGGTTGTATTGGAAAAAGAAAAACAATTTTTAAAAATGAATGCATGGTGAATATTTTCTGACTCAAGGAAGGTTTTTTAACAGACTGGCTTATTAATCATATTCTGTTCGCATACATCTCACTACCACAAAGCAACCCAAAACACACTATTTACAAACACTGGAGAACGTAGTAGTAACGTGCACATATACAAATCATACCTAATCTATGCCATTGCAACTGGATAAATTAGATAATGAAGATAATGAATTACAAAGTAGTCTATATCATGTAGATAAATGATGATAATATTTTCCTTTCCAAGTCATTTATTTTGGCATCTTGTAAGTACCAACATAGATAATTTATAAAATGGGAGAAGATTCAGACAGCTTAAAAGGCAAACAGTGCCTTTGCTGGTGGTCTATTTTCTGTATAGGGTACTATGCTTTACAGAATTTTTAAAAAATGTATAATTCTGTTGACTATATTTACAAACAACTTTGGAGCTACAAAAAGAAAATGAATTGAATAGGGAAGTTGTTATTAACCAAAACAACCATTTCCACAAAAAAAGCTCTGTGTAACTAGTTGTTCAACTGAATTCATACGTAGCCCAGACAAAGAGGATTGAGTTTAATTGCAGTACCCCTGGAAAAAGCTCCTAATGATGGAATAATACAGCCTACTTACTTACTGTACTATGTATATATGTACTTGAGTTTTTAAAAATACTCCCCCAACAGATAAGCCTTTGAAAAATATATTGTACTAAAATACCAATTACCTTTCCACTGGGGTGTTAGAAGCATGGTGGGAAAATAGAAAACACTGAACATTGAAAAATAGTAAACCTTGATTTACTTACTGTTCCTTGTTTCTCCTTTTAAATGAGAGCTACCAACAAGATCCAAGATCTATTTTACCTTCTCTCATATATGACAAAGCATTGAGATAAATAGGTTGGAAAAAACACCAAGAAAAATGGAAACAAAGAGGACTTTTAAGATCAAGGGTTATCACCACAACCTCAATAGTTAGTTCTGGTTAAGAGCATTGTCTACAATATGCTTTGAATTTTAGATAATATAAGTAGGGCTGAAATGTCAATGGGAAATAAGGCTCAATGATTTTTATATTAAACATGTTTTAGTACCTTAATAGGCAGTAACTTTTGAGGTTATTTAAAAGGAATTTTTTTTTACAAAAATTGACAAAAATTAAGAATGGACAAAGAATATAATAAAAAATAGCTCTAAAGAGACTTCAGACTAAAGTCCATTCCTAAAACACTGTTCATTTTTATATTTTTATTCATTAGCATTATTACCCACCCATTCCATAGCTGGGAAAATGACATGATAATTGTACATTACATTAATGGGTTGGAAAATGAGGCTTTGTTAGGTTTTGGTCTTTTCTTATGCTACCCTATGTGAAATATAATTCTATGTCGGTTTATAGCATTATCTGTTTTCAAGACTAACATAACATCGAGTATTTTCTGATTCATGTTCTTCAGGACATAGAATGCTACTCCCAAATTAAGAAAATAAAAGCTAGCTTTTATGGTCAAGAACCTATACAATCCAAAATTATTGACTCTGGGCAGTGAATTCTGAGCAGCATTCCTCTGAGGAGTAATTCCAATGCAGAAAAAAAGAAAACTATACTGAGGAGCAAGACTTTTCAGGAATTAATATTATTGATTAGGAAGAATTTTTCTTATGGCAACATGGGATATACTATGCATGCGATAGTGATTATACACTGTTATTTTTTGAACAGTTATATTTTAAAAACTACTGTGATTTCCATTTGTTGTTTTATTAAACACTTCAAACCTCCCCTTAGTTTCTGCCAAGCCATAAACCTACTCTTTCTGTCTCTCTCTGTCTCTGTCTCTTTCTCTCTCTCTGTAGACTAAAGATAAACAGAAGGCAGTTGGGGCAAAAAGGAGACAATAGACCCCATAAATTGCCTTTAAGTAACACTAATATCTCTCAATATAAATTCAGTGAAACACAAATGATAATAAGCAGATCTTCTCTTTGAGCAGAAGACTGGGGAAGCATGATATTAACTACCTGCAAACAAGAGTTGAATTCTTGCATTTCAGATTCCAATAACTAGTTGTTCCTTCTTATTAAGAAGGTGGCTTCTGATGATCAGGTAGGAGTTCCAAGCATAAAACTCTCTTTCCCTGACCTAGAGAACAATGTTCCAAGTGGGCACTCCCAGAAGACTTTACATCTATTGAGTCTTGACCCAAGTAACCATTCCTAGTAATAGATAGCACCATGCATTCATGGTTTCTTTTCTTCCTTCATGCATGGGTGGATGCAATAGTGAATGCTCTTACAGGCATTGGAAATAACAATGAAAAGAGTAAAAAAAAAAAAACTTGCAAAAGCCTCAAATGAGCCTGTTACATAAATAATACCTAAAAGATAAACAAATATAATTTACCAAGTATCCACTGTTGTTAAATTGCCCTGTTGTTGCTGTTGTGATTTTAATATTTGATTGCAGAGGTTTCTGGTGCATACTTTGGTTATGTCCAATTATCATCATCTTGGTGACACAAAACAGTCACTACTTTCAGTATCCCCCTGCCCATTTCTTTAAGTCAGTGTTCTTCAATCTATACTGCATACCTGAATTGCTCTGAGATCTTAAAATGATAAAATGCAAGTTCTGAATCAGAGGTGTGGGATGGGGTCGGCATTCTGCATTTCCTAGGTGACACCCATTACTGGCGTGTGGACGGCACTCTGTGCGGCAAGGTTGTTGTGCGTTATTCTGAGATCTTGCATTATTGAGAAATGAGCACCTTTTTCTATTAAATTTCCTGAGGAATGCTATTATTTCAAGGTTCCAAATTGAGTTTTAAGTTAATTTCTAGATAACCAGGTAGCTGTGCTCAAAGGGGAACATTAGTTTAGTAATTGATGATTAAGCAATAGGACAAAGACAAGAGCCTGGATGATGGGGCTTGACTTAACTAATAAGCACTTCTCTTAAATGTGTCAATACTCATGAGTCAGCCAACCTTACATGAGGGCTATGAAAGTGTTTCCAAGCACAGTAACTCCGACAATACTATCCTGCTGCTTTACAGAACACCAGTGACTTTTCTTAGTCAGAATAGAGAACATTGCAAACTGTCCCCTCCCCACCCCCCGCCACTGAAGAGCTTGCAATAGCTTTGTAAAATAGTCTAAACATACCCTTGTTGCTGTCAGGAAATTCTCTGAGGTTATAACAAAATCACTTCGCAAATAGAGCAAATAGGTCAGTATCATTTAAAGGTAGGAACAGCTATCAGCAGTTAAATAAAGATAGAAATGCATTTTTCTCTTATATGAGTAATCAACCAGGTCTCACTTTTAGGTGCTGGGTTACAATATTACACCATCTTGAGAAGCTGAGAGAGGAAAAATGTCCCTTTGCCATTCTGTTTTGAGATAACAGAAAGATCTTTTTGTACCCTAAGCCACATCAAAGCAAGGCTCTCCAAATTTTTTGAATGTTTGGGTTCACATTTGAAAGCCTATGTTCTTGGAATCATAAGGCCCTGGGTATTAAAGTGTGCAATACGATGAAAATAAATAGTAACACTTATTGAATACATCCTGTGCATGAGTTATGCTTATGGGGTGCTTTGTATCACTAGCTCATTTAATCCTAGATTTAAGGTTATGGGGTTATTATCCTGCATTATAGATGGAGAAACTTAGGCTATAGTGATTAAATAGTTTGCTCAGAAGTTACAGAGCTAGTAAATGGCATGGCCCAAGTCTGAAACCAGGCAACCTGACTCCAAGGCCTGGCTCCTATCTGCCAGGCAAGCAGAAATATATTCCCAGTATGTAGCTTTGGAACCTTGAGTGAGTCATTTGACTTCTCTGGGCCTCAGGTTTCCCCTCTGTAAAATGAGAGTAAATGGCACTATTGCTAAACCTTTTTTCAGTTCAAATATTCTATGACATAAACTTAGGCCTTTAAAGAGTTTAGACTCTGCCCAAAATAAGATTCTTCCATTCCATCTTATTCTTCTGTTATAGTCTATCTTCTTCCATTTAGTTCTCCTGTTAGATATGTCAATCAACAAACATTTATTGAATTCCTATGGAGGACAAACTATGGTGGTCTCCTGGGAACAGCACAGCAATGATTGTGTGTCATCTGGGGCCTCTTAAACCACCATTTTAATTGGTCATGGCATTATTGTCCTTTTTTTTTTTTCCTAAGCACATTTCCAAAGACAGCAATAAGAAACAGTGGATCAATGGTCTTCAAAATGAGACTTGACTGATTCCTGGTTTACATTGTACCGAATGTTGGAGCCAGCACCTAGACGGAAATTTTTCTATCCAATTCTGTCCACTGTGTTCAAACTGGGAAAATCACTCCACTCTAAATTAATAAATTTTTCAACACTTAACGTGAAACAGTAAGAAACCATTACTCTCCAGGATCTGGGTATCCCAAAGATTTACCCAAACCACTTAAAATCTTTCCATCAGGTGGTCTGGTGGCAACAGTAAAGCTAAAGTGTTCATCTCAGCTGAATATTACTTGATATCAATTCTCTAAGTGTTTGATACTTTTTGTCTTGGCAGACCCCCAAAGTCTCAATAGCACCCTCAAAACACAGAGGAATGAAATCTTGCTATTAGCAAGGAAGGTAAAAAATTTCAAAAGAAAAATAATGGTTGTAAGTGTTTCCAACTGACTTGAGTTTTAATAACTCAAATGACATTACCACACTTGAAAATAATAGGAGGATAAATAGATATATGCTTATAATTGATTAAATGTTAGTACAGAGCTTCCTCATGAACTTTTTCACAGCACTAAATCCTATTTTTTTATAATACCAGAACCGAGTTTCTATATTTTAGAATACTTGTTTTCAGCAGATTGTACATTTCATGAAATCTTTTGACTATCCACCGAAGGAGGTTAATAGTCTGTGACATATAACAACCTATTACTCAGCCCTTGACAGAAATGTTCAAGAAAGGATTTACAATTAATTCTTACAAGTAGTTATACATTAGAGAAAAGGTTGGCCAAAGAGTAAAAGATGTGTGGGTTTTCTTTTTTGTGAGCCCTGTTATCCTGTTTTAGAATCTTTATTAGTCCTCATTGTTTTTCTACTAGTAGTTTTTTTCTGCTACCCCTCTGTTAGGCACTTAATGTATGCCCCCTCTTTCAGCCCAGTACAACTTGTCATTGTATTGCATATTTAAGATTAAAAGGCTTTTTTTCCAAGAGCATTCGTTCAACTACTCTACTAGTCTCTGTCCTCGTAGAATTTACATTCTTCTCAAAAAAATTATTTAAAACTTTATTTGGCAGAATGAAGATTCTTTCCCTTTGAGAGATTTGGAAACATTTACAGTTATTTTGTTCTTGGGTTGTTTTGGTTCAACACATACTTATAGAACAATTCTTTTTAAAAAAAAAATGTTTTTAATGGGTCCTAGGGATGGAAATATGACTAACATATGCTCCAAACCTTCAAATATTTTACAGTATACAAGACAATGTATACCTAAAGTTATTTTATTTATTTATTTGGGGGGCGGCTTGAACCCATGAACCATGAAGTCATGACCTGAGCCAAAGTCAGATGCTCAACTGACTGAGCCACCCAGGCACCCCACAAATATAATTTCTTCATTAAATGCATGTAAAGTGTTTCAAATTGTGTCTATCACATAGTAAGTACTAAATAAATGTTAGCTATTAACATTATTTTTTAATATGAAATTTATTGTCAAATTGGTTGAAGATATTTTAAAATGATGTGTTAGGTGCTATGATGGAGACATGTATGTCCAAGATTCTATGGGAACATGGAAGAGTGGTTTCCAAGGTGTAGTAAAGGGTTAATCCTGAGGAGAATCTTAAAGAGATATAGTAGTTAGCACCATGTATAGGCTACAAATGAAAAGAAAAATCTTTCAAGCAAAAAATAAGGGCATAAGCATTGGCAGTTGTGCATGAAAATAGCCTGAGTGTTTCAGAAACCACAGGTTAGTCACTCTTGTGAGAACTTAAAGAGGGCGGGGAAGATTGTCAAGAGATAAGATGATACTAAAAGCAAGGTGTAGGACAGTGTTATTGAATGTTCTCCTGTGTATAAAAAGAAGGCTGTCTCTGTCTCTGTCTGTCTGTCTGTCTCTGTCTCTGTCTGTCTCTCTCGCTCTCTCTCTCTCTCCATATATATATGTGTGTGTGTGTGTGTGTGTGTGTGTGTGTGTGTGTATACACACATACATATTTACAGAACACACACACACACAGTATATGCACTGACCATTTCTGGAAGAATATACAAAAAGTGAATGGTTGTCTCTTGGAAGTGGAACTAGGAGTATGGCCTGAAGGGATACTCATTGTATTTTACATACCTGCTTGAGTTGTTTGATTAAACAAAAATATTATACATGTTTTAAGCTTTCACTCTAAAAAGACACACACAAACGCACATGGAAAGAAATGATGCTGGAATATGTATGCTAAGAAAATGAATACTAACCCTGAAATACAGAAAACGTGCTAAAGGTTCTAACAGGTGCTATGTTTTACATGTCAGAGAGATCATTCTGGAAGTGATGTGGAGGATGAGGTAGAGGAGGATAAAATTGGGGGCAGCATTCCTAGTTAAGAAGCTAAGAGGGTGGTTCAAAATCCAGGTGAGAGGGGATAAATGCCTAAAGTAGAAGAAGAATGACCTTAGGAATTGGAAGTAAAAAAAGAAGAAGAGATAATCTAACAGAGGCAAATTGGAGGGATTTTATGACTGGTTATTTTTTTTAATTTTTTTAAGTTTATTTATTTATTTTGAGAGAGACAGCCTAAGTGGGGGAGGGACAGAGAGAGAAGGAGTGAGAGAATCCCAGGGAGGCTCCATACTGCCAGCACAGAACCAGACCTGGGGCTCAAACTGAAGAAACCATGAGATCATGACCTGAGCCGAAACCAAGAGTTGGACACTGAGTTGGACACTTAACTGACTGAGCCACCCAGGCGCCCCATGTGACTGGTTATTTAATGGAGATTAGAGAGAAGATGATCCTAGAATGCCCTATGAGGTTCCATGTCAAATGATCGGCACATGTGGTACCATCTGCCCAAGGATGGAACACAGGAAAAGAAGCTCCAACCATCTTATTCACCACTGAAGTGGGTATGTTATCAGAATTAAAAAAAAAAAAAAATTGCCAGAGCATGTTACTATAAGCTTACTTGTGGGGACACTGGGGTAGAATATTGGAGACTGAAACTGTCCTGAAGAAGACTAGTTCTTTGATGAGTTTTCTAATTCTGTTCGCAAATAAGGCAAGCTCTACAGGGAGAAATCCTGGGGTGCATCAATGTGGTGGCTCAAATGAGCTGATTAGAGATAAGGAGAAAGGGTGTTGGCAGAATAGAGTGTAGTCAACTTTAATCTCTAGCAATATTGTTCTTTCTCTGTGAGGACCTAGACCCTGATAGTATGTAAAACATACTTCTCAAATTCGTCCAGGGATGTAATCTTTGTACTCTGTTTTAGTTGCCTTTATAAAACCAAATAGGTGGGGAAAAAAGATGTGTGGAGAACTCACTTACGCAGCATCTGCTCTCTTCTCTACCACGTCCCCAAAATGATTCAGAGCCCTTCTGGAACACTGTGTTTCCATGTGAAGTCATGTGCAAGCACTGTGAGTTCTTGCAGAAAGTGTATTTGGTGATGACATGAGACCAACAGAACACAAGTGAGGCCAATAGCATGCCTCGAGAAGTGAATCTTAGCTGCCAGGAAATTAAAAAGTAATTCCCAGCTTTGCTGAAGAACTGAAACATCTGAATGGCCTGATGGGAATGATTTTAAATGAGAATTCAACAGAGCCCTGCCCCTCACAAATGTTCTCATGGAAAAGGGATAGCTATTTAAGCAGAGGTGTATTCATACATTGTAATATTTGGTTTAGAGAAAAAAGGCAGAGATGTAGCTGGAGAAATAGATCCAAATAGAAAAGGATTCTTAGGTAGCTATTAGCAATCAGCTAACCCATACTAGAGTATGGGTTAAGGCACTTCAGATACAACAGGAAAGTTAGAAGCTAGATGCCTCGCTCTTGTTGCTGAATGGATTAATCAGGGAAGTTGCTAGAAGTGAATCCTGCTTGAATGAGAGGGTTATTTGGGATCCTTCCTGAAAGCGGGGGAATAGATTTGTTGAAAGCTCAGGTTCCCTGCCTACTCTAACCCTCTGTGACTCATGGTGAGATTTTTTTTCTTTCTCTCTTTTCTTCTGATCTATTATTTTCAAGAGAATGATACACAATTCTCTAGTCAAGAGGAACAGCTTTGTGGTTTCCATAGAGACATTTCAATGACATTTAGTTGAAATCCTACCTAGAATATTTCTCATGTCAGAGGCCTTCATTTCTCCCTCCTACCACTCGCAATCCCTCTCCCACCCAAATCCATCTAGATCTACTTTAAAGCCCACAGGAAGTCATCTTTCTTCTGTGGAGCCTTTTCTGTAGCCACACCAGAGAGAATTATGCTGGAGAAAGAGTATACAGGGCATATAAACAAATCAAGACTCCAAAGAGGCAAAAGACCCAATATAATATAACGATCCTCTTTTAGTCCCAATAAGGTTTTTATTGACCTTGTCTTTTCACCCTGCACTATGTAAGCTCCAGGAAGTTTAGGATTATATTCTTTATGCTCTCTGTGTAGCTCCTAGCATATTATGGGAACTTAATAATAACATTTATTAGGATTATAACATAATTTTTCTGGTCATAAAGAAGTGTTAGTAATAATGTCATTTGAATTTATTAATTCAGAAATTAATAGCTTCTCTGTCAGGTCTACCTTATGCCTGAATCTGTAATTTTCTTTTATGTTGATCATGAATCAGGAGCCGTTTCTATAGAAACAATTTTATCACATGGCACAGTTTCACACACAAAAAACTACTTCATGACAAATATCAGTGCAATGTATACACACACACACACACACACACACACACACACACGCATGCAACCACCTAACTTTTCTTCAGCATTAAAAAATAATGACTGCTTTTCATTCTTCAAAATGTCATTTCCATACTGGCACCTGGACTATCACTATTTCTGGAAATATTTAAGAAATTGTTAAAGAACCACTTGATTGATGACTATAAGGCAAGTGACATTTAAAAAGAAGGAGAATCAAACTTAACAGGTAGCATATGAAAAGGGATTCCTCAGCCAATCTGGAGAGGTTATGAATAAGTAGATTTTAAAAGATAACCCAATAACTTTATTAAGTTTCAAAATATAAACTACAAAACATGTCTAATTGAGAAATATACATATTTAATGTATGTGTTTATAATCTATCTATCCATGTAGTTATTTTTGCTCTAATTGTATCCTTGCTGCTACATGCTAAGTTTGCTTTCAGATGTCAACTTTTGTCTGAAACTTCCAGATCCACAGAGTAATTGGTCATAACTAGTAAATGTGTTTATTCAACTGCCACACTAAATGGTGATAAAAGATTCTTTTTTTAAAAAAAAATTAAAAAATTTTTTAAATGTGTATTTATTTTTGAGACAGAGAGAGACAGAGCATGAACGGGAGGGTGAGAGAGAGAGGGAGACACAGAATCTGAAACAGGCTCCAGGATCTGAGCAGTCAGCACAGAGCCCGATGCAGGGCTCGAACTCACGGACCGCGAGATCATGACCTGAGCTGAGGTCGGATGCTTAACCGACTGAGCCACCCAGGTGCCCCATGATAAAAGATTCTTTCCACTGACATCACCACCTCTGTGCCCACCCCTCACACACACACACACACACACACACACACACACACACACACACTTCAGCACATCCCAAAGAAACAACTGAGAGAACAGATTCCCAGTTCAAACTGACTGCTGAATTGAGGCTGGTGAGAGCAGACAGAGAAAATTCTCTATAAAGCTTAGTTGAAATATAATTGAATATATTCAATTTGTGAATTCAATATAATTGAAACTCTTGGCTTAATGTGATAGGAACTGCTTTTTAGAAGTTTTGAAGTTGGAAATTGGAGGAGGGAGACTGGCTGAAAAATTTGTAGAGTAGAAAGTACTCACAAAACTGGAAAATTATATTCAGTCCTTGTGGGTTATTGGTCCATATCTCCTATGTCATGCTACCACCAGTTTTGGATATGCTCCTATGTGCTCTGTTGCCATGAAGTTTGAAGGGGACTTTATAACCAGGGGCTCTGAAATTATGGAAGGATATCACAGGTGACACCTGCCCTGCTGTGCTCAACATCACTATCGTAGAACATAAGCGTGTCTTGATGAGCCATGTGTTTGAATAGTCATAATGAAGTTTTTCCACATTTTGAAGGATTTGCACCTTTGGTTCTGCAAAACAGAGATACGTGAACCCAAACTCAAACAAAGCAGTTGCTATTATTCTTTTCCAATACTGTTAGGTCTCACTGACTGGAGGTTTGTTATTGAGGCAAAATATGGGATTCTGTTGGTATTTAGGTAGGGAGTACCAGTGGGAAGCTAACAGCTTAAAATGCCATCATTTGTTCCTGATACCCTCAGTTCTGATTACTGCTGAATTGCACATAACCCCAGAGAGAGGCAACAATAATGCCAGAGTTTAGTTCCTGTATTTACATCAGAGTGTGAAGGAATGGTTTAGTGAGGGAATAGGTTTGCTTAAGAGACAAAGATTAGAAAAGGATACGAAGAGAAGAAGGAAACAGGAGTTATTTCATACTTTTCTTAGAATCAGCGGTTTCCTGACTTTGGGAGCCGATATGAAACAGCTAGAAAAAGTGACTGAGGTGTGCTGAGACAGCATTTGTGTGGTCCACACTGATCCTCTGCCCTCAAAATGTATTTTGCTTGATCTGACAGCAATGCCTGATATTTTGTAACCTGAGATGTGAAATCAACAAACTCACCTCCATTCTCTGGAGATGTACCATCCATACCGATGGGCAAGGTGATGATAATATCTGGCAGTTTTAATTATAGGATAATATCTTGTAGTTTTAATAACTTTGTAGACAATGAATCTTATAGTTAAAATCAGTGTCTAGTGGGCAGCATACTGGCAACTTTTTAAGTCCAGACACTCCCCATCTGGCGTATATAATTTTGGTTTTTCTCCTGAAGTACATTCCCCTTGAATGTGCTTCTGTCAAGTTATATTTGAATAATTTTAAATCACTTTAAAATGTCAGGATGATGTTGTATCCTCATTTATACTCTCAAGCATAAATCTTGTGACTTAAGCCCCTTGATTCTCAGTTTCATGTAAAATGGAAATAATAATTTCTGCTTCACCTATTTCAGGGAGCTGTGAGATTCAAAAGAAATAAATCATATACAAATATATGGTCTGTATATGTGATATATAAATTGCAAATTACTATATAAATATTAAATGCTGGTATTTTCATTATTTTACCATCATCTCCAAAGCTTATAATGAATTTCTCTGTCTTTAATGCCAGGACATCAAGAGTAACATTGATTCACAACATGAATAATCAAATATAGTATTTTTGTTTAATATTGGGGTTTTCATCATGCAGTTGAAATTTATAGTACTTCTAATTGTGAAACTATTCTGTGAGATCTGAGAGAAAGAAATGGAAAATTTCGTTGACTTTCTCTTGGTTCTCACTTCTCAAACTTAAAGTTTCAGTCTGTGTAGGGTCCTCCCATACCTCTCTAAATTTCATATTTTGTATTACTCCCTGGTAATGTGGTTTTCCATAGGCTTAGCCTAGGAATTAGGGCTCTGGAGTTGATTTCTTCAATTACAGACCCTCCACCTGCAGGATCTGTTACCTTGACATTAACTTTAGAGTAATGATATAATTTGTTTTCTAAGCATGCACTTTTGAGAATAAAAGGGAACACTGTTAATATTACCTGGGACAGGAAGTGTAACCAACACAATGCTGGGAAAGTCAAGACTACGACCATTTTGTGACACTGAAAGCCTGAATTTTTTCGTCTTTAAGATGAGGATAAGTGCTACTTTCTTCTTAGGTCATTAAAAGCAAAATAAGATAATGTGTCCCCAGGCTTGGGGAAAATATTGGTTATTTTTTAAACTGATGCTTCTTCTTTATTGGGCACTTACTGTGTATGAGGCACTGTTATGAGTGCTTTATATCAATATCAACATAGAATTGATATGTCATATCAATTGATATGTCAATATCAACATAGAATTATGTGGATGAGATAAGATAATAAGAGTTTTTATCCTAAAGTTTGAGATAATCAAATTAAAATATCATCTATCAACTTACTTTTGCTTACCAAGAACTTCATAAGAGCTAAGAATTGTGAAAGGTTATTAAAAATTGTAGCATTTACTTTATTCCTTCAAGGAACATCCAAAAATCTCATGGAGAGGGTAAGTTAAGAAAAAGTAACTGTCTTCATGAGGTCATAATTGACCACAAGTAGCACTAAAAAAAAGTGCCCTGAAGATGAGATCACAACTCAGGACATCGCAGAGAAAATGCAAACACGCTGAGATGTTCAAGATGAGATCATGTAGGTAGGAAGGTGATGAGTATTCCAGGCAGAGAAAATAGAACTAAAAAGACTGTAGAGAGATAAGAATACTAAGAGTACTCAAGAAGAGAGAAATTCACTAACAATATTTGAATTTTAAGGCTTGGAAAATCATTCCTGCATCTTAATAATGAAAATTGATACTTATTGAGCACTTCTACAAAACAGGTACCATTTAAGTACTTCATAATTATTAACCCATTTAATCCGTCATGCAGCCATATGAAGTATGTCACTATTGTTTCTTTTTTTTTAAGGAAGAAGTATTTGATTTTTTCATTTTTTAAATGTTTATTTTATTTGTTATGTTATAAAACATTCATTTTAAATGTTTATTTATTTTGAAGGAGAGAGGAGAGGAGGGGCAAAGAGAGAGGAAGAGAGATAATCCCAAGCAGGCTCCACACTGGCAGCATGGAGCCCTACATGGGGCTTGAACCCACAAAGCAGGAGATCACGATCTGAGCCAAAACCAAGAGTCAGATGCTTAACTGACCAAGTCACCCACGTGCCCCTCATTATTATTTCTATCTTATGGGTAAGGAAACTGAGACATAATAAAGTTAAGTAACTTCCCCAAAGTTACACAACTAGTAAGTGATAGAGCTGTGATTTGCACTCAAGACTTTGATCTGCATGCCAGATCTGAAGATGCCTCCATAGTCTGTGTGTGGTAGTTTTGTCATGAAATCAGGTCATAAAGCATCGTTATTTCCAATAACATTTTTAAGTTGATTTATTTATCTTGAGGGGGAAGGTCAGAGAGAGAGAGAGAGAGAGAGAGAGAGAGAGAGAGAGAGAGACTCCTAAGCAGGCTCTAGTGCAGAGCCCAATGTGGGCTTGAACTCATGAATCCCCAAGATCATGACCGGAGCCAATCAAGAGTCAAACACTTAACCAACTGAACCACCCAGGCACCCCTCTAATAACATTTAAATGTAGGTTTCAAAGATTAGGAAACATGATTAATAGTTAGCAAAATGTGTCCTACAATGAAATGCATTAGCAATTGATATTATTTAGCTCAAAGTTAAACTTTAAAAAGGTTAAAGAGTACCTTGATTAACGTCTTTAGGTTATGAAAATGTTTGATCCATTCACGGATTTAAGTCACATTGGACGATTTAATGCAAGGTGTCACTTAAAGTGCTGTGTAAGGTACTTACTGGAAATAGAGAGAGAAAATGGATTTGATGCTGCCGCTGAGAGAACTCAACTTGAAAAAAGAAGCAAAGTTTAGATTGGACATAAGGAAGAACATCTTGACTGTAATGAGTAAGAAGATGCTGGAAGGAGCTATGAAGAGTATCTGGGAACTGTCCATCCTTAGAAAGCCTCAGAACAAGAAAAGTTAATTATATCTGTCCCAGTTGGCTTATATGGCTCTTCTGTCTAAAGGCAAGAGGGCGACATAAGAAAGAGCCTTTCTCTAAGACCCTTCCCAATTGAGAAATTTGAACTTCGAAGATTTTTACTTGATAGTTACAAACAATTCATTGTAAGATCTTCAAAAATCCCCACATTTTGATTACTTTTGCACTATATACTTAGTTAAGAGGATTACAACCACACACTCAGAGCATGTGAACAGGGCACTTGGCTGGGCTGTCATTAATTCAGTGGCTCTTTCTGGAGCAGCTAACTTATTGACCTTATAGTGCATGTTACTCAAACTTCTATCTCAGAAAAAGTTGCCATGTCACTAACTTTCGGGGTAGTTAATGAAGAAGAGAGATGCAGGAGATATTAAATCCTCAAATGCCAAGAGTTTCCTGTAATGAGAGCTTCTTAAAGATTGTGCCTAATAAATGCCTTCTGCACAGGGCAGGCTGAATAAAATTATGTTGAATTAAATTGAAATATAATGCATTCAATTCAAGTCTGTGTACACATTATTACATCAGTATTTAGTCCTGGGAAAAAGGGCAACTCTTAATGTTAAGAATAGAAAGTTATTAAAATATAATGAATACATACCATGTATTGGGTATCAGAATAAGTATTTGAAATCAGTTTTTACAAGAGCCACCTGAGATAGGAATATTTAATATCTCTCTTCCACAGAGAAAGAACTGAGAAGAGTAAGGCTCTGGGACATTTGAGATGGAGTTGTGTTTAAAGTTCAGGCCTGTTTGACTTCAGAGTCATACATCTAACCCCCTCTCTTTGGTTCTGGGACCCAAATCCAATGTGTGTGTGTTGGGGCAGGGAGTGATTCTGCACACATACAACAAGCAATTCTCTGGAAACTAGCTGGGTGTCCTATAGTTCAACTTAATTCTGACACTATCTATCTTGAGATATCATCAGGTTCTCCAGGTTAAAGTTCAACCCTACAAGACTGTCTCCCACTTCAGATTCTAGTCGCAAACCCTCGTTTTTCCCTGTACTTCTGACTGACTGGCATTAAATCAGAGGTTCCCATGATCTCCTCCTTGGGTTTGATTCTTTTTTGCTATAGTGGCTGATAGAACTCAGAGAAACATTTTACTTATAGATGACAGTTTATTATAAAAGAAATATTTTATCAGAAATAACCAGATGAAAGAGATGCATGAGACAAGATATAAGCAAAGGCTTCTATGTCCTCTCCAGGAATAGTGTTGTCCCAGCACCTCCAATGTGCTCGCCAAGTGGGAATCTGTCCGAACTCCATCTGAGGAGCTCTGTGGCAGAAAATACAGGGGCAAGGGTGGGTGAGGGGAGACCAAATATGTATTTCTTATTCTAAATCACAATATCATATGCCCCTTCTCATATTATCCAGCCATCAATTCTTTCTGTTTTAGAGTTCACTCTGGTCTGAATTGTGTTATAAAAACAGATCTTTTTTTTTTTCCCTCTACATGAAGGGTCAGGCAGAATCCTACTCAAAAGGATCAAGTTTTGGGGTTCCTGGGTGGTTCAGTCGGTTGAGCCTCTGACTCTTGTTTTCAGCTCACGTCATGATTTCCTGGTTTCGTGAGTTCGAGCCCTGTGTGGGGCTCTGCACTGCCAGTGGAGAGCCTGCTTAGGATTTTCTCTTCCTCTCTATCTCTGCCCCTTCCTCACTTGTACTGTGTCTGTCTCTCTCAAAATAAATAAATACACTTTAAAAAATTTAAAGAAAGGATGAAGTTTTGACTTTCAGGGCTCAAAATAAGCATATGCATAGGAATAGTTGGCATTCCTGATCCAGTTCAGCAGGATTACAGATCTTTCTCGACCTGAGGATGGAGTTACATCTCGTTGACCCATTGTAAGTTGAAAGTATCCTTAGCTGGAAATGTATTTAATATTCGTAGCTTCCCGGACATCGTAGCTTGGCATAGTGTATCTTACTCACCCCAGAATTCTCCTATTTGCCTACTGTTGGGTAAAATCATCTCCAAAGCCAATTTTATAAGAGAGTGCTGAATATCTCATGTAATTTATTGAAGATGGTATTGACAGTGAGAAGCAGAATGGTTTTCTGGGTACAGGATGGGAGTCAGTGTATGGGCTGCTGACGATTGTTCCTGATCTTCCGGCTGACTGGGAGCTGGGACTGCTGTCGCTGTTGCAGCCCAGCGTTACGAGAGTATCACACTGCGTATCACTAGCCTGGGAAAACATCCAAATTCAAGATTCCAAGCGTGGTTTCTGCTGAATGCCTATCGTTTTTGCACCCTCCGAAAGTAAAAAAAAAAAATCATAAGTAGAACCATCATAAGTCAGAGACTGTCTGTATTTCCCTGGACAGAGCCTTACCTCTTAATCTTTGCATGTTCAAAGACTTAAAAAAAAAATGACTCACACCAGAGGAGAGTGTCGTTTGGTGGGAGCCCAGTTTCTTGCTTCTCCCTCCATTGACATCCTTGTCATGGTCCATAAAGCAGGCAACACAACATTTTTCCTGTCAGGTTTGCCTGCAAGGGTGATTTCTTTGTTTGAGTTCAAGACGAAGACCCAGAAAATCTAAAATCTGTTATTTTTCAATTCACAAGATTTCCTGCAAGCGGAAAGAAAGAATTGCTCTCCACTCCAGGATTCTCTAATGGGGGCAGGCGGCAACAAACAGGAGGGGGGCAGCATGCCAACTGTTTCTTGGTGGGGAGAGTAGGGAAGCTAATTAGACAACCCATTTCTGGGTAGAGAAGACAGAAAAGGCTCAGGTATATTTAGCTCTTCTTATTTTTCCCACTGACACTGAGAGAGAAATCAAACAGGAATATGTAAAGGTCAGATCATCTCATCACTGTCCTTTTAGAAATGGGAAATTACATTATGAAATGCGGATGGCATCTTGAGGTTAAAATAGCAAGTTATTATACCACAAAGTTTACAGGGGATATTTTTCATTTTTCCGCCTCATGGAGGAAGATACATTCAAAATACATTTGTTTTACTTTTTTTTAATGTTTATTTATTTTTGAGACTGAGGGAGACAGAGCGCGAGTGGGGGAGGGGCAGAGAGAGAGAGGGAGACACAGAATCTGAAACAGGCTTCAGGCTCTGAGCTGTCAGCACAGAGCCCGATGCGGGGCTCGAACCCACGAACCGTGAGATCATGACCTGAGCCGAAGTCGGACGCTTAACCGACTGAGCCTCCCAGGCACCCCTTAAAATATATTTATTTTAAAAATTAAATACAGATACTAAAACATGTGAAAACCTGTGTTTCTTTGGCTTCATCGGAATGATGGCAACGGAGATATAACAATTACTTCGCTTACCTCCACCGCAATAATAAACCGAAAGGATTTCTGTATATATTTCTGACTTCTATATATATATTCGATATCTATTTCTAAAGTAGAATACAGTCATGGAACACAGTTTGGGGGAAAAACAACTTGCTTGAAATAAACTGTTGTTCCTGTATTTCAAAAATGCAGAGTTAGGCTATTCGAGAGACCACTAAATTCTGCTGAAGCCATTACAGGCTTTCATGCTTTCTTTCTTGGGGTACTAAATAAGGCATAGTACTGATACTCGCTAACAGATCTTGCTGCATTTGTTGATTCCTCGCAGCTGAGGAATGATATGTGCTCTTACCTCTCAGTGGGGCGTTTAGCAAGGACATGCTTAACTATGCATGTGCTTTCGCCACAGACTGCAGTCCCACACAGGTCCAGGCACACCTGGATCAGGTCACGTCAGAACTTTATTATCTTCGGTTCCAGGATTTTGCCCAGTTCCCGGGCTAAAGGGTGGGTGCAGCACAAAGTGGCTTCAAGAAAAGTTATAATTTTCGGCGTGATGCATTGTGGGTTTTACTGAGGTATGAAAATACGTAATTTTGGAATAATGTTCATAATTCACATCATCAGACTAGCACATTATTTTATAACTTCTAAATTCCTTTAACTTCTGATTGTATTAGAGAGTTAATAGGGGGGGAAAGCCCATGTCAGCCAATAAATATATGTATTTTTAAGAGTTTGCAGCTAGGAATTCCAAAGAAGATGTTTGTTTTTGTTTTTTTGAAAGATTTCAGATACAAAGGGGAAAATAAAGGCCAGGGCAAACAGTTCAGGAAAGTAGAGAATTATTTTGATAAATTAGAGTTTCTAGATACCTGCCTATCATTTTTGTTGAACAGCTGCTTTGCACATGGCTTGCTATAAGCATACATTCAGCATTGGGAGAAAGACTATTTTCCCTCAAATTGCCTCCTTTGCATTGAGAAGCAAATTAACAGCAAATGTTCCGTTCTGTCTCCTGACTCCTCACATCCCCCCCCCCCCGCCCCTTACTCTACATGAATGCAAAGAAAAACTTCAATCACAAACTCAATTTCAGTGTCATTGACAATTCCTCTGTCTTCTTCCACCTTTCCTTCACTCTCCTGCTCTTTCCCCCATGTTTCCTTAATTTAGTAATTAATGGAGACTCATCTGACCACCATCTGTTCTGAAACAACAACATGGTAGAAGACGTATGGGCTGTTATTTAGCCCACCCTGGGTTCTGGCGCTGTTTTTGTGAATGCTCTCTCTGTTAATTTCCTTGTCTCTGAATGTTGGAGCAAGGGAAAAAATGCCATTCAGACTCACTGAGTCTGCTTCTTCTTTCTCAGGCAGGCAGGCACAGATTATGTCAGTAGGAAGATACATATTTAGGTTGCCCCTTCTGCTTGCTGAGGAAAGCAGGAAGGAAGGAAAAGAATATTGAGATTTCAAAGGCTCTACCAGTTATTCCGTGGAGCTAAAGGGCAAGACCCAGAATAACTGGCCGTTTGGGTAGGGGAAATGTTAGTGAGCTTTTGGAAATATGAATTATGTCTAGAGTTAGGAAGGGGAGAAGAGCGAGAATTCTCTGAGCTATAATCCAAGAGGAGTTGAGGGCAGAATAGAAAATGGAGGACCAGGGTGAAAAGGAAGACTGGAGACAAAAAGAGCTGGGGAAACTAGTCAAGAAGTTGAAATTCTCACCAAATAATTCCCAGCGCCAGAGTGGCTGAAGGACTTTAAAACTGGGGTTTTAACTGTTTGATGTTATGTTATTGTTCATTGCTGTCATATAAACCACCATCGCTTCTCTATGTTTTCAAAAAAGTCTGTGATTTTAGAAATGCTTTGTTGGAATGGTTTTGAGGAGGGAGTTCCACATCTGGGTCAGCTTGGAATATAGGGAAGACAACAGCCATGTACTTAAGACTAGAATGATAATAAGAATGCAGAAGAAATAGGAAATCAGAGCCAGAGGTGACTGTGACATGTCTGGACATGCACAAAAATCCCAGGGAAAACACTGGAGTTTTAGTAGTACATGATGAAGGGCTTGGGTTAATTGATTTCAGTCTCAGAGGATGTCAGCTGACATCTGGTTATGAATAAAGTATGATCAAAGCCACCATGTAGGAAGCAGAGAGCCTGGTGCCTAATAGGTGCTGAATAAACTTGGGTCCCCTCATTTCACAGAAATAATATGGAGGCCACTGTGCCACTACAGGAAAGGATTATGGGAAGACTTCAGTACATAGGAAGTCAAGAGCATGGCAGTAAGGCATGATCAGTGTTTTCTTCCCTGATTTCCTGTGGGACCTCCCATGGAGGTGGAAAACTCATGCGTGAGTATTGATGTGCATTTTCAGACATAGACCGAAAGTGTGGGGAGAGGGCTTTCTGGCAATTCAGTCCCTGTAACACATGCATAATTACTTAAAAGAATATGGCCACCAATTTAAAGTTGTGTTGCACACAGACTCAAAAGCATGAAGCTGCCATAGTCACAATGTGCCTTAAGACCTAGTTTGTGCTGCCCCCTTTTAAGTACCAGAGGTAGTGAAGCCCAAGAATTCTGAACCAGTGCCTTAAACTCATCAGAGACACGTACCCTGTTCCTGGCTATTGCTGGTTCTGCTGATCTTTCTGTTTGCATCCCATGCTTTCTAACTTCCTGTTCAGTTCTCCCATTTTCCTCCCTGGCTTTATCTTAGCATTATGAGTCTTCCTGTCAATGTACCTATTCCTTTGTGGATTAGCTTCCAAAATATTCAGTGGACTTACATACCAGGTGATTTGAACCTGCTGTCCCTATAGAAACAGATGAGGCCCCTAGCTGGGCATACGTTATTGGGCAAACTTGGGGATAAAGCAACTGCAGAGTCCATAAAGGAGATAGGCATGTTGACAGGAAGATGCCTAATGTTAAGGCAGATACAAGGAGGTAAATTAGAGATCCAGGCAGAACACTTCCATTTGTGAACAAAGCTGAGATGTCCAGAGAAGAGAGAGACAGAAAGAGAGCACCAGCTAGGGCTAGGGTGAACTCAGCGGGTACAGTTAACTGATGGAAATCAGAGAGGAAATTCAAATATGAGGAAAAAGAGAGGAGTAGGAAGGGACGTATTGCAGGTTGGGCTTTTCTGTTTATCAGGACGTATTGGAGGATGCTCTCAGGAACAACTGCTGTGGGACAGTGAGAGCACAACACTAGGCAAAAGGAGAGGTGAAACTTTGGACTTTAATAGTACATGATGCAGTGAAATTGAGTCAAGATGCCATTGCCACAAATGCATAACTAACCCCAAGGGGAAATTTGGAGCCAGAATGACATCAAATTACCTGGAATTGAGGCATATGGCCTGGGTCTTTACATTCTCACCTTGCACCCCCACTCCACCATCACCCGCTCCTGGAAAGGAGATGTGAGTGACTGTGATGGGGACATTCTCCAGCCAGGGCATTCCTGGAGAGGGATTCAGCAAAGATATCAGCCACCACTCCCAAGAGCTGGTGAAATGAGTGTTTCAATCTTGAAAGGGCTGCGAGGTATGGGCTGGGCCTCACAGCATCTCCCTCACACCCCTAGAGACAGAACACAGCCGACTTAGAGTGAATTTCCCTGAGAGGCTCTACGGAACTTAGTCTAGCACCATCCACACCGATTGTTTCATGTGCATTGGTCTTGCTTTTTACCTAAGCTCTAAACCCATTGAGTACCAGTATCTCATGTCATATAATTTTCTGTCTCAGCAATTCCTTTAACAGAGTAATTGGCCCAATCTAAAATCAACAGGAAAGCAAGCCCATTGCCTGTGGTAATATGATGCTGAAATATTTAAAAATTCTTTCTCCATATTTTGAGAAGGTATAAATGATCTCTCATTTACCAAGTTTTGTCTTTCCTACCATGCATGCAGATAAATGGTTCCTGACTGAACAGGTTATGAAACTCTGTAGCAGTTACAGGCAGCTCTGTATCTTGAAAACGCAAAGGGAAAGGTAAGGGAGACCGGGAGAATGTAGGTGTGAAAGTGAGAGTCTGTGTTCTTCAGTGGAAAGAACACTTGACCAGAATCTGAAGACCAGCTTGTGTTTCTTGCTGTTGTGTTTCTTATCACAGGATCTTGAGAAAATCAGCTAAACTCTCTGAGACTGCCTTCTCTTCTCCCGTAGTGATCAGGCATCGTGTTGTCTGCTTTATCTTCTCGAGTAGCAGTGGGAGTTGGGCTGAAGGATTGTGATAAGGATCAATAGATGATTGTCTAATATGCTTGACGTCTAAAATGCAGTTCAGGAGAAGTTTTATTATTATTATCAGTTTCTGAATGGAGTTTCTAAAATTCTTAAATTTTTTTTAACTTTTATTCATTTTTGAGAGACAGAGACAGTGTGCGAGTGGGGGAAGGGTAGAGAGAAGGGGAGATGAAATCTGAAGCAGGCTCCAGACTTCCAAGCCATCAGCACAGAGCCTGAAGCAGGGCTCCAACCCACGAGCTATGAAATCAGGACCTGAGCCAAAATTGGACGCTTAACTGACTGAGCCACTCAGGCACCCCAAGTTTCTAAATTTTTTTCCCCACTTGTTATATTGTATAGAGTAACAAAAAAGTCATTTAGGCTTTTTTTTTAAATCGGTCAATGTAATAGAAGAAATATACTTCATTCATGATGGTAGGACATGAATTGTTACATCGGCTTCTAGATTCCTCATTTTTGAAGTGAACAGTGAGGTAAGTTAGATGGTCTCATAGATAGATAGATGATAGATAGATAGATAGATAGATAGATAGATAGATAGATAGATATGGTTTCTAAACTTCATAAACATGCATCTTCCACACCAACATTCCCATCAACCAGGGGAAATGAGACATTGATGCTTCTTGTGTGGTTAATAAAGTTACTTGTTTGAGGGAAGAATGGTACTGTAGATGTGTATGTAGCATAGAATCTGGGAGAGAGTTTAGAAGAATTTCAAAATACCCAGGGAAGAAAGGTTAACCTCAAATAATTTCAGACTGCCAAACCTAATTATGGGTTGGAATTAAATGTTCTCCATTAATGCAGTTATCCATTGAGTTGAGATTGAAGGAGCTCAGTAGTGGGCTTTTTAATTACCTGTTTTGGTGTAGAAGGTGCTCAAGTGGTAACCAAGCAGACACCATTTACATGGGCAAGCACTTTGTCTAAATATTGTTCAGAATTCTAATTACATTCCCCAAATGGAATGACTTTTTTTTTTTTTTTTTTTTTTTTTGCTGATCTTAAGTTAAACAGGTCCTCCCATAGCAGAGGCAGAGATGCTGGTGAAAGGTGAAATGGTGACAGAGTTAAGCATTATTGTTAGCACCCAAACAGACACTGCTTGTTTGCCAAGCAAACAAGTGTTCGGGGAGTCACCAGCCATGGAACAGGACACCCTTGAGCAAAGCTGTCTTTTCACTCCTACTTTTTTATATCTATGTTTGGCCTTTCCCAGGCTTCCATGGGTACCTGTTGCTTTCAGATATTTTATACCTAGTCCTCTATTAAAGAAAAAAAGCCTATCTTCACGATTGGGTACGACACCTATTTATAATCATATTCAATCCACTGAAAAGTCTCGCGCCACAAATGTGCTTGGGGGCATTTTGCTCTTATAGAATACAAAGGCTTAAGTTCATGAATGGGTTTTTATTAGTAAAAGTTCTGGGACTGGTAAATCCTAGGCCAAGATATTCAAATCATCAATGAACACCTATTAAGTATCTTCCATGAGATGGTATCAGTTATGTTCTATTGATACATCTAGATTCCAACTCTTATTCTATCTATGATCCAGTCTGCATCCTTTCTATAGCACTTAATTCCTACCCTTATTGAAAAATAGAGCTTAAATTGATTAAAAACAAAGCCATAGAAACATAGGCAGAACTATTCTCTCAGAGGTCTTTAAATCTGTCTCCATTTTCTTTGGTGAAGAAAAATTAAAATCAATTATTTTCACTGTGTCCTTTTGAGAAGCCAACTTCTCTAATTCAGCTTAGAAAGCATTTTCTCAGGGGTGCCTGAGTGATTCAGTTGGTTAAGTGTCTGACTTCAGCTCAGGTCATGATCTGACGGTTCGTGGGTTCAAGCCCCACATCCGGCTCTGTGCTGACAGCTGGGAGCCTGGAGCCTGCTCTGGATTCTGTGTCTTCCTTTCTCTCTGCCCCTCCCCTGCTTGCACTCTGTCTCTCTCTCTCTCTTTCTCCAAAATAAGTAAACATTAAAAAAAAAAAGAAAAGTTTTTTTTTTTCAAAATCAGTGTTTCTGCTTCACTTGAATTTGCCTGGACTAATAAATACTGATTTCCCACCTTTTACGCCTGGGTTCGTGTAAGGACTCCTAAGGCCCTAACTCATCAGGGGATGAATGAGGTAGGGCGGGGTGTCTAGGAACTGTTGTCCTGACTCAGTCTTTACCACACTGTTTGAAATGAGTGGGAGGAGAAGAGAGAGAAAGGGAAAGAGACTGAGAAGTGATTTATAAGACCATAAGTCATGGTCCAACATATAGTTCTTCATTCTACTTTTACACCACCAATAACAATAAGGAGGAGACAAATGAACTAAGGAAGCTAGGTCTCTATCGTTGTGTCTCTGATTGAGCCTTCAATCTGGTAAGAAAGGACATGATTTCTTTAATGATCCTGGTGAAAATTTTCTAGTAAATAGCAGCCATTTGTGATTTTTTTAATGTCATGTGATCCAATGAATTATTACTAAGATGATGATTATCATTATTTAAAACTAATTTCTCCAAGATCAGGTCATGATCCCGGGGTCATGGGATCGAGCCCTGCATTGGGCTCCATGCTAAGCATGAAGCCTGTTTGAGATTCTCTCTCTCTCTCTCTTTCTCTCTCTCTCTCTCTCTCTCTTTCTCTCTCTCTCCATTTTCCCCTGCTAGCTCTCTCTTTATCAAAAAAATAGATGTAATTTCTCCATAGTGTTGACATTAGACGCAAAACAAAAGATTAAATATGAAAATCTTAAATAAAATTAGAAACCATCAGAAGAGAACCTAGATAGGACAATTCTAGCACATTTAATGCCTAGAATAAAGATGAGTTCCTTTATGTAGTAACACAATTGGAATTGTTTTCTGAGAAACTAGTTTATACAGTGCACACCCACTACAACTAACGTCCAATGAATAAGCTTAGTTATGTAATATGTCACCGTCTTGCACATCCACCTTGGCTAACTACATACATCATAATAAACTTTCCAGAATTGATTCACTTTTCCCCCTCAACTCATAAGATGAGCTGTGGATCTGATACAACTCCTGAGAGGACTGTGTATACTTTGTGTAAATACAGACAGCAGTTTGGCATTGGTCTGTCCCAGAAAGACACAATCATCAACATGGAATAGTCACTAGTATTGAAGCTAGGCAAGTCTTTCTTACCCTAGTATAGAGATCATATACAGAATATTGACAGAAGTGGGATTAAGTAGGTTCCTAAAAGGAAGTGGTTTTAGCTATGGTAAAGGGAAAAGCTCTGACCAAGAGATGGAACCTGGAGAACACACAACGTACAGCATGGATGTTCCATGAAAATATGCAATAGTAAAAACTACCACCTGCAAAAGATGCCCAGAGCTGTAGTTGTAACAGGCAAATGATTCATTTGGAAGATAGTTTTATATAGTCTGTAAGGTTAAAGAAGGCCAAGACTTCTTTAGATACACTGATAGTATCTAGAATTTCTATTTAGAGAACAAAGCTTTCATTTCTGTGCAGAAGGGTCCATCATCATTCAAGAAGCTCTCATTAGTCACTGACCTGTATATAGAGGCAGGTCATTGAACAAATACGCAAATAGAATCTATTGGGAAAAAGTCTATATGGTTTCTATAAGTGGAAATCATGCCTGACTGAACAACTTGAATTCTCTCAAGCATGAATAGATCTTTTAAAAAAAAATAAATGAATGCCTTGTAGACAAGGAATTACTAGTAGAAGTAATTTAATTAGACATGCAGAGAACCTTTGGCAAGGTATACCTCATAAGATATGTAACTAGAGGAACTTTCCGAACCCTGGATATTCATGCATCCATGTTTGGAAAGATGATTCACATCCAGTGGGGAGCTGGATTGCTCAGGAATGTTCCAACTGTGCCTCTTGGACTTACACATACGTGCCCTGAAAGCCATGCATGCCCAGAGAAGCTAATGGTGGACTTTGCTTCATTGGGGAGTTCCAGATTTGTTTTACATATTGCACTCCTTGTAGGGTTTCATACAAAGGGCTTGAAAACAGTTGTATTAGATTACCTCTGAAATCCCTTCTACTTGTATGATGAACCTGTAATTGTCATTCTTGTCTACTTTAATGGATATAAACTGTCATTTTTCTCTACCCCTTATTCACTAAGGGACTTGGATAATTTTTTGAAACAGAAAACTGGATTTAAAGCAGGATATAAAGCATAGTGACAAATGGAATATCTTCTAGTGAAAAAAATAAAATGGCAGTGCCTACTAAGGATCAATGCTGAGGTTCATCTAATTAATTGATTAATTAATTAATAACGTGTATTTAGCGAGATTGCAATACCCCATTTTGCAGTTGAGTCTAATTTATCTTGGAGAAAAATGTCAGTTCAGTTGGCATAAATATCACCTTAACGTTCATGCTAGGCAAAATCGAGAAGGAATGCTATGAGCGAATTCAATCTTAGAGAAAGTTCTCTACGCTATGGAAGATTTAGGATACTCTAAATAGGAGTCACTTCCTAGTCCTTTCACAGTCCAGTTTTACTCACCGGTAGCTGACTGGGTTGAGAAGCATACTGTTCAACCCTAAGTTTTCTTTGTAGTATGTGACATCCTATGGTAAGACTAGGCCCCATGACTTCTCTGTTTCATATGGCCGGTTCATGGATGTTACTTTAATTAATGTTGTTTCCTAGTGTTTGAGGAATAATAAATGTATTAGACCTAAAGACTATTTAATAGCATAGATTTTTGTATAGTTCTCAAGATATTTTCTTAGTACAACATAAAGACCAAAGGAAAAAAATATATAAGCAATTCCATGCTGAATAAAATCTAGAATACATGGACACCAGGGTTCTATCCCTGATAGTCAAAGATGAGTTGTAGAGGGCCAAGTAATCTCTCTAAAATACGCATTTTAGAGATCACATCCAATTTTATTACTTTCAATATAATCTGTATGCTGCTGACTTCCAAATACATAGCTCCAGTCCCAATCTGTCCTCCATATATTTAGTCCCTTATTCAATTGCTTGCTAGTCATATAATTTCCAGTTATAAAAATGAGCAATTCTCAAATACAATATTCCCAAAATGGACACACTGTAACCTTTTTCTCCCAAATTAGCATTTCCAGTATTCTCAATTTCTGTTAGTGGGACTACACAAGCATCAAACTATGGAGTCATTTTTGCTCCTCACCTGTGTTCTTTCTACTACCTTATACTGTACCCAGATAAGTATACTTGAATGACCACTCTCTGAGAGCAGCCCCATAGGAAAGAGTTCACAAGCTCTTCCCATGCTTTATAATTCATGGATTTCATTTGTCAGAACAGGCTTCAAGGAATAAATATGACCTCCAGTGGTGAACTTTCTAACATATATTCCACATGGGTGATAAGCTGTAACCCATATACAGCATCATGCAGAAAGTAAGGGTACTAGAATATAAATACAGGCCTGCCAGACTGTAACTGTAAGGCCACTGTAAGGTCACCATCACCTGTTGAATCCCAGAGAAAGTAAACAGTGGCTTTGTCATTTATCAGTGTGTGTGTGAGTGGGGAGGGGGGCGGACCCCAACAGAAATATCTCAGCTTTCCAGAGGTTTACCTTATAACTGAAGAATGAAGGCAGCCCTTTAACCAATTCTGCATTTGCATTGGTGAGGATTATTTGTGGAATTAACCTTTGTATGTCATTTTTAGTCATAGAAATGTAAGTAAAGAATTACAGAGTTTGCAGTTGAGTAGAAAGCATACAAGAAATTTCTCCTTCGACTTTACATGTGGTTAAAAAACTTGTTATGGTGTCTCCTCAGGCTAGTGGCATGTTTGGTATCTCTGAGAGTTTCCCACTTTAACACTTCTCTCTACAAGGCACAGATTGGCAGGCAGATCTTGGTGGATTCAGAAGCTTCAGTTAATTTCCAGTATAGAAATGGCCTTAGGATGAGTCATGTAAGCTGCCCAAAAAAGATGGCACTTGAAGGTCAATGTGCAGTGTTGATCCACCCCATTTCCCTATTCGTTCTTCATTATGTTATTCAGAGTTGGTTGGACAAATCGTACTATTATTCATCTTAAAGCATTCTGCTGTTAAAAGTAAGTGTCTAATTCCAAGATTTAATGGTTTCAATTGAAGAATTAATGTCCCGTGGTGAGTCTACAATAAACATATTTAATCTTCTATCCCATCATTGTGAGCCACACAATTACTACAAAATAGTTATCAAATCCATCTATTTAAAAATGTTTTGCTAAGAATATAATGATGCTTCCTGTGCTCCCACTTTTCAAATGGCTTTGATGTGTGATTTGAATTTCTCTTTGGGTCAGAAATCTGTATATCAGTAATTGGACTGTCAACTCTCCCAAGGCAAAACTTGATTCTGAAAAATAAAATGACTTTTTGCTTATTTTTCCCCACTGCATACATTCTAAAGATGCTAACAGAGGTGAACTACACGTATGGTACTTTTTTCTATTGCATTATTGGTCTCCTCTATGAAGATAATTCAATTAGAGATTTGAGGAGTCATAAAATTGAATAAAATTGTTATTTTTCCTTTACTGGACTCAGTGAGAGAAAAAAAAAAAGCAGGTTGTTGGAAGTAAGGAAGTTGGGCTTCCTTGGGAACCCTCCCAAGAAAATAACCTGCTTTTCTGCAGGAATACCTGCAGTTACCTAGTGTTTTGAAGAATAAACTGAACTAAAAGAAATAAGTCATGTTCGTGAGCAAGGCAAATTCCACAATGCCTTTGCTTCACACAGAACGTACACGGAAAGCATTTAGGTCAATGCAGGAAAATGTCTCATCTTCAAAGCAATTCCTCTGGGGGAGTGGTCTTTTTAGAATCATATTTATCAACCCACGGTTTCTCCCCCAAATGCTCATCACTGTGTGACTACCTTGTTAATACTTTCTTTTGATTCATCTTGTGGTGTGCCCCACTTTTCCTCAGGTGAATTTGTCACATAAGCCTTATTTCAGTTTATCCCCTCTCAACTTCCAAATGGTAATATCCATTCTTACTTTTATCCTCACATTGAATTCTGCATTCTGTAATAGCGACAGATATGATGCTGCCAAGGTAGATCAGAGTCATATTTATCTTCTCCTTGGAGACCTTCTTGCATTATTTACTGTTATGAGGTCTTTTCATTTATGCTGCTGTACACCTTGTTGGGTCCCGAGGTCCTGGTGAGCCTGCTTCCAATCTGATGTGACACCGCTGATAGCATTTGAACTGCATCACATTAAGGGGCACTTGTAAGCCATTTCTATCAAATTCCACTAAGAACAGAGCAAAAACCAGACAGGGTCATTTTCTCAAAAGGATTTTTCCAGTCCTGAGCTATTCCCGTTAGATTTCTAGTGACTCCTTCAGGTCAAGCTTGAAGCAATGTCTTTTTTTTTGACAAGGCAGAGATTAATTTATTGCTTGGTTCTTTTGCTGACTCAATAGAAACTTGTTTCCACCAGAAAAATATTATACCTTTCCCTGGATAATTTGGCCTAGCTAGAATGTTCTTGGAGGATGTATATATTTTAAATGCCAGTGAGACAGATAAGGCACTTTGTTTTAAATTGGTTATATTGACATAACTTGATGTGAACATTTAAGTTTATTCTAGAAAGACACAATATTTTATTTTTCTTCCTCACAAACAGAATTTTCTAACTTTCCATAACATTCAGAAGATTGTCTTACTGGTCTTCTGATTCTCAGAAAAAGATTGCAATGGAAAGAGAACTGTTATCAATGTCAGGAGACCTAGTGTTCTCACGGCAAGCAATGAGTTTTTTAAACTTCTTTCTGTCGTGGTTTCTTCACCTACTGGTGGTCTTATCCAGTCCTTGTCCTTAAACACCAACAGTAGTGCTTTGATAACTGAAATTTATGTGACCAATATCTCTGATTGGATGTGTGGAAAACATCTCAGATTTTATACATACAAAGTCTAGAATTTACTCCAAACCTGTTCTTCCCTTAGTGTTTTCCATTTCAAAATGGCACCACCATTGACTCAGTTACCTAGGCCAAAAATTTTGAAATCACCTATAATTCTCTCACACTTCACATCCAACCCATCAACAAATCCAAAACAAATTTGAAATCCTATATATTCAAATATACATTTGGAATCTATTCCAAATTTGACCACTCTTATCAGGTTCGTGAGCACCACCCAAATCCAAGCCATATCATCTCCTCCCTGAACCACTGCAGTAGTTCCTAACTGATTTCCCAGTTTCCAATCTTGCCACTAATGAATCCATTCTCCATATAGAAGCAAGAGAAATATTTCTAAAACACTGTTCAGGTTATATCACTTCTCTTTTAAAACCCTCTAGTGGCTTCTCCTCTTCATTAGAATAAAACCTGTGAACCTTGTTCTAGCTTCTAAGGCCCTAGGCAATCTCTCTGGAACTTTCCAAGCTCGTCTCCCATCTTTCTCCCTGGTACTCACTTTGCTCAAGTTCTACTGGCCGCCCCCCATGCAGGTATTGAACATGCCATTTGCAGCAACATGGATGGAACTGGGAGGTATTATGCTGAGTGAAATAAGTCAGTCAGAGAAGGACAGATATCATATATTTTCACTCATATGTGGATCTTGAGAAACTTAACAGAAGACCATGGGGAAGGAAAGGGGAAAGAATAGTTACAAACAGAGAGGGAGGGAAGCAAACCATAAGAGACTCTTAAACACAGAGAACAAACTGAGGGTGGACAGGGAGGTGAGGGAGAGGGGAAAATGGGTGATGGGCATTGAGGAGGGCACTTGTTAGGATGAGCACTGGGTGTTGTGTGTAAGCCAATTTGACAATAAATTATATTTTAAAAAAAGAACATGCCAAGCACACTCCCTAGGTGATGCCTGAAATGTTCTACGAGCCTAATGCTTATTCAATTTTGAGAATCGTTTTCAGGCAATTAAAATACAAACATTAGATATAAAAGTGAATATTTAACCAAATAAATGTCAGTACTTTACAAATTTGAACAAGCTGGCAAACAGCATAATGATATTTTTATTAATTAATTATATATTTTTTGCTTTGGCATGGTGGATGTAGGCATATACTTAGGTACACCTACAACTGGGAAGGTGGTAATAGCTTAAGTAAACAGTGACTACAAACCACATAAACCCATGAAAACCAAAATAAATGAGTCCCTTGTGATCCCAACAATGCCCTGGCCACACCAATACCACCTGATAGGAAGGAGAGAAATGTGCTGGAGGTAGGAGCTGGAATGGAAAGAGGCAGCAAACAAATAACCAATTGTGGTTAAAATTCCTTATTGTGCAAACTTTACCAAAAATATATGACCCTGTGAACACATAGCCAGGGCCTTGGCAGAAGTCTGTTTAAGTGAGGGACTTTAAAAGCTTCAGCGTCTTTAGCTTCAAGATGAGTCTACCTGTAGCCTGGAGTTACCTTCCCGAATGCTATGTCCCATATGGTTCTCTACTTAAATGTCCCCCTTTCAATGAGACCTTTCTTGACTATTCTAACAAAAACAGGACAACTCTTCAAATAGTCCTCTTGACTATTCTAACTAAAACTATTCTAATGGAAACACTTCTTCTCCCTTCCTCTTCCTTATTTTCTTCACAGCATTTATCAGCCTAATATTATTGAATCTGTCTACTTATTTATTTACTTATTCTTTTCTTCCTCTGCTAGAATGGCAGCACCCTGACTGCAAGGACATTGTTTTGCTCCCCAGGGTCTAGAACAGTTTTTCGTATGTAGTACGTGTTCAATAAATATCTACTGAATGAGGTAATGGGTGTATTATCCCTCAAAATGTTTGTGAAAGCCAATGGGATTAAGGCATTTGAAAATGATATGAGAACAGAAAGGTTTCATTGTTATAAAGACATTAGTGATTCAGTTTTGGCATCTCCAGAAGCCTGCTTCCTCATAGAAAGGATATTTAATTGGGAAATACGCAGGAAGGACGTTGGCAGTGCAAGGAGAGATTTGGCTGGGTTTTAATTATGAATTTGTTAAAATTGGCTTGTACTCTGTGAAGTGGTTTGAATGCCGTTCCCATGGTTTTACCTCACCACTGGGAAAAACTGGTGACATTTTAAATGGCAATAGATGTTGGAAAGACAAATGGCATATTAAAACCCACACACCAGTATGTAATGCTGCCTCAAACCAATTACAACCCTTCTTAATAAAAACAGTGTCTCATCCCTTGCATAATAAAGGTTTCTTCCCTTCAACCCAAATGTGCATTGTCTATTTTGTGCAGACATGTGATATTTTTCTCCCCTTTAGCGTAAGTTGGAAAGCTGCCTTGTTGTTGAAGCCATGCAATTTCTCAGCTCTCCCAGGTTAGCTAGGCAGCTCGTCACTCACAATGATAGCTCCATTCACAAACTGACATCCTAAAAACACGAAGGAAGGTAAAGAAAGTATCGTGTAAAGAACTTTAAGACAAGAGAAAAAATAAACCCTTTGGATACTTCGGAATACAATCCCAATGAGCAGTGAATGGCAATGCCTTGAAATTTCTCTGTTTTAAATTCCTCTTGATATGAGAACTCCAAATCATTGGGTGCAATCACAGCTTGCCAGTCTTCAGATTAGCCAAGCACTGTGAACAAGTCCCGCAAATTGAACAATGATGGTTGTTCTGCTTTCGTACCCATAGGCTACGAAATGTGGGATGAAAAGATGGCCTCCATCTGAAGTACAGAAAAGAATGAAACCATTGATAAACCTGGGATCACGGAATTTCTTAAGCCTGGAAAAAACTAGGTTCACCTTAATAAAAATTGATGATGGGAAAACAGCACTTACTTAATTATTATTGAAAATTTTTTTTGGTGGAGGAGGGAGACACGATAGGTTCCAAATTATGTGTTAGTGTTTGTTATATGTCCCTACTCAGTTAGGGGATAAATGTTAAGCGGGAGACCTGTTACTCATCAAAGTGTCTTCCATTTCGAGTCAACCAACTTAATAAATTAGCCGTAAGATGTGTGGATCAGCTTTCAAGGCCCTGAGAGCAGTTGCTTAGATGCCTGGAACAGAAAAGCCCTGGCTTCAGGAAGGGGAGACAATGAACAACAACAGAAAGAGAGCCAAGACCGGACTTCCTCCAGAAAATGATGATTTCTCCACGTTTGTTTGTTATCACTTTGAGCTTTTATTGCAATCGAATCTCTTCTCTGAATTTTACCTTCCCATCCCCAGTTTTGAAGGACTCAGAATCGCCCTACATAGGATTAATTTAGATCAGCATTGGATCAGGAAATCTGGTGTAAAAAGGAAATCTACTTCCCCAAACCAATATTTTCCTCTTCTCTTACCCACATGAAAAGCATCACCAGTCTTCCCAAACCCTCCAGAAACCTTGGTGCTGTCACCAGACTCCTTTTCTGCTCAGTCACTGATTATCTACTTTGGAAATATTTCTCAAATTTGTCCTATTTCTACCTCCTGGTTGAGGCCTCCACCCCTCCTCCAAAAAATAAAGATATTTTCTAATTATCTCCATCCATTCCGCGCAATCCTCCAATTTACTGTCCAACTCAAACATTCTGCCAGAGGTACCATTAAAAATACACATCTGTTGAAACATCTCTGCTGTTCCGTGTTACATTATGTAAATTCTAAACTTCTCAGTCAATGTGCAGTAGTTTCCACAATTTGACCCTCACCTACTTTCCTGGTTGCATTTTCTTCACTACAGTTTATACTCCCAGGAGCCATATTCTCAAGCCACATCTCTCACTGCTGTTCCTAAAATAATTCTGTGCTTTATATATGCTCTTCTGACTAGAAAGGTCTTCTTCCCACCCCTGTTCATCAAAATCCTTTAGATTGCCACCCCTTTAGGGCCTTCCATTTCCCCCTCCAGGAAAAAAACAAAACAAAACAAAAAAACCTTCCCTTTTCCTATTTTCCATGGTATATTTTATTTTTAATATAGTCCAATTTTTCTCTCTATAACAAAAACATTAGAAGAAGTGTTGACTATACAAGTATCTCCAATTTTTCTCTTCATATTTCCTTTTGAACCTATTGAAATTAGATTTTCATTTCTATTACTCCACCAAGACAACTCACATCTGAATCAACAAACCCCTCTCTGTTACTATACCTAATGGCCAATTCTCAGACACCTTACTCAGGGAGGATATTGCATTTGCCCTCTTTCTTGAAATATTTTGTCCATTTGGCTTCCAGGATACAACTCAGTGTACATTTCTCCCTACCTTGTCAACCACTCCTTCTCAGTTCCTTTTGCTAGTTATTTATTATCTCCCAACTTCTAAACTTTGTAGTAACCCAGACTTCATTTTTTCCTAGATTTGCTCTTTTCAGCCTGGTCCCTGAGTGGTGATTTTATCCAGTGTAATGGCTTTAAATATCAGCTTTACTCTAGGGACTTTCAAAGTCAGCTATCTCAAGCATGAATTCCAGACTCCTTATCCAACTACCTATTTGACATCTCCATTTAGATGTCTAATGTGCATCTCAAAGTTAACATGCCCAAAAACAAAAGCCTGATTCCCTTATCCCCGTTCTGACCTAGGCTTCGCCCATAATTTTTCTAACTCAACAAGACAGAATACTGTCCTTCTAATTTCTTAGATCATCCATTTAAAAGCGTCATCCTTAATGACTCTCACATCCTCTACTGGATCCCTCAGCTAGGCCCAAATGCTCTGACTTCCTACTACATTCAGAGTCTGATCACTTCTCATATCTGCTGTCATTGGGAGTACTGGATTATGGCAAAAGCTTTTGATCTAATTTTTCTGCTTCTGTACTAAGCCCCTACAATCTATAGGCAACAGAGCAGCCAGAGCAATACTGATGCTCCTAAACCCCAAGTCAGACCCTGTTCCTCCTTTGCTTCCACATTTCAGTGGTTTCTCTTTTTCACTCAAAATAAAATTCCATGCCTTAAGTTGGCCTATAAAGTCATTCTGGCCCTAGCTACCTTTCTGATTGGACTTTTTCCCACTCTCCCCTGTACTCCTACAGCCCCAGCCACGCCTGCCTCCATTCCTTTCCTCAAGCATTCCCTGCATTGCCTTCGCAAGGTCCTTGCAATAGGTTCCTCTGCCAGGAATGTGTTTATCTAGATCCCTGAAGGATTTTTCTCTCTCCCTTCTTTCAGGTTTCTGCTCCAATATCATTTCCTCAGTGAAGATTTCCCTGAATACCCTACCTACGCACCCTCTAATCAGCCCCCACCTTGCAGTCTTTATTCTCATTACTTTATTTTTACTTTATCAACTTACCAACTTACCGACTTACCAACAACCGAAATAGCACACATTTTCTTATGTATGTGTTTTCTTTTCCCATCTCTTTTCAACAGACAATGCTAACTGCAAGAGGATGGGGGCTTTTATCTAGTTCTTCAGTGTATTCCCAGAACTAGAAGTGTCAAGCATATGGAAGACATTCAATAGATACATATTGAATAAACTTTATTCTATTTTTAGATTCCTTATTCTCAAGTCAACTTGTGGAAACATAGTGCATATAACCTATTTTTCAGTAAAGCATAGAATTCCTGTTCTATTTCAATTGGGTGGTGAAGGTGATGGGGATGATGAAGCTGAGGTTAGAATATCTTGAGAACTATTATGTGATTGTAAATTACCTGAAACAGCTCTTTTACAGAGGAAATGAAGTCATTGTAATCTCTTAGTCATCAGTAAAAAAAAAACAAAAACAAGTAGAGACGATGCAAGGCAAAAAGTCATTTTGACTGGATATTTTCATGCTTTGGAAAAGCTTCAAATTTCTTTTTTTAAGTTGTGCCCTCTCAAGTAAACTTTGACTCCCAAGTATATTTATTCAATCAAGAAGATTATTATTACATTGCAGTGCTTAGGAGTAGTGGCTTCCTGTGGCTTTACGATTTTAAGCAAGTGATGACATTTACCATAGAGATTACACATGGATTACAGTTTGGTAGAATACATTGTTGAGGTTTTCTTTTGGTATCACAGTCAAAGGAAGAAGGTTAGAGTTTAATATTTTATAACTCACAGCAGGTTACATATTCAAGCTAAACATATTTTAGTAGCAATTCTTCAAGCTACAGAAGGGCATTGCTCCTAGAGAAAAAGGAAATGTTAGTTTGCTACTATGACTCCCAGTGGAGTCCATACTATATAAGGAGCATTATAAAGGAATCTACTGGTTTATTTCTATATTCAGCTAAATACAATTTTCACTATGTGGAACCATGTTTGATAATATTTCTCTGACGGAAAACATGAGTTTGCATAATGATCAGGCCGTGATGTAAATTTTAATCTACTCATATATGTTTTGTTCCTAAGAGTGACATTTCCATGGCACTTAGTTATATACTGTACATACTGTTACAATGATATCATGGCTACAAATGGATTTAATAAGCTGGTTTCTATTTTCTCCTGTGATAAATTTCTTGAAAACTGTTATTTATTTGTTGCCGTTAATTTAATTAACATTCAGAAATTATACAGCCCATTTGGCAGTGCTTTAAATTAATGTAACAATTTATCTGGAATTGTTAATGTGATTTGAAACACTGATAGCGTCACCATTATCGAGTATTTGCTGAATATTTCTGCCATTTAGCACACTTACAATGTTTTGTCTTTTTCATGTAGATAGTTCTTATTAAAGACCTATACACTGTCACTTATCAGAAAGGATATTAAAGTACTACATAGAGTTAATCTGAAAATGTGTCCAGAATTGAATTAAATACAGACTCTTAACGGCCTTGGCTGCTTCTCTCCTTATCTGCTTTGGAAATTATGAGAGGATGAGGAGAGTAAACTCATCAACGACATGCTAGGAAGGAAAATAACATCATCCCTCTGCCACCATTCAGAGGTGTGAAAGTATTTACAACAGTCTTTATAAAAAAAATGGATATATTCTATCACAAGCGTATAAAGGCAAGTTATTTTCCTTAATTTGATATAATTCTTTCTTGTTTCTTCCATACTCTCAAAGTGTTTGAGAAAATACTTTCAGTTAAGCATCTTCAATGTTACATTGAAACTGCAAACATACACCAGGTAATACAGTATTCTAAGTGGGTACAAAGCTCAGATCTATATGGGAAAGTGACTAAAGTGGATGTGAACCCAATAAGAGAAGGCCAAAAGAGTAAAAAGCAGATTTTAGGATGACTCAAAACTGGAAAAGTTAGAAACACTGGCCTTTTATTTATACTTTGAAGAAACTCTTTGTTTCCTGAAATTACTTTGGCCTTTCTGTTCAGCCACATTCTCCTGCTTTTATTTTTTTATTATTATTTTTTTATTTTTAAAATTAAAAAAATTTTTTTTAATTTATTTTTGAGACAGAGAGAGACAGAGCATGAGCGGGGAGGGGCAGAGAGAGAGAGGGAGACACAGAATCCGAAGCAGGCTCCAGGCTCCGCACTGTCAGCACAGAGCCCGACGCGGGGCTCGAACTCTCGGAATGTGAGATAATGACCTGAGCTGAAGTCGGACACTTAACCAACTGAGCCACCCAGGCGCCCCTCTCCTGCTTTTAAACAACCATCAATTATAAATATAAAAGTTTGGTGCTCAGAGGAAGGATTCATCATTTTCTCTTACTTAGGCACCATCCAGAGTGTCATGTTAGTGAACTGGAGGCCGCTTGCTACAGAGATAGGAAAGTTATCTTTCCGTTACTTAAAAATAAGTGACTTAAGGGAACTCTTTACCTGATATGAGGTCAGTAAGCAGCCAGAATACAGAGATGTCATAGAACACCATGGGATGAGAGTTTATTGTGAGTTGATGGCTAAAACATAGATTACTAGGTATCTCTCACTCCCATTTTTTTATTGGGGAATATTACTAATTTCAAGGTGTCATTGGATCATTTTTAAAGTACATAGCATATGTATAAGATAAATACAAATTTCTTCTGATAGAATTTCATAAACAACATTGCTCTTGTCAAAGATTTTGTAATGATATTTTAACAGTAGTTTTCCTAGGGAAAATGGGATGGTGAATGCTCATTATATATATATAAAGAACATCCTTACAAACAAATATGCTGAAAGACTGCATATTTTAAAAATGCCTGTATAAAAAGGAACGAAATTAAAGAACATGTACAATGTGCTCAATCGCACCGTTGAAGCCTCTGTCTACAAGTAGCATACAATTCAAGAGTTTAAAGTATTTTGCAGCTCTTCAGAAATAGATCCTCCTTGTAGCATGTAAAGCTACTGTTTGGTTAAATTTGATAAAATACTTTCTAAAATGCACTAAGTAAGGAAGCAGGGGGACTGCCTGGCAGGGGTGCGAGAAGCAGGGCATTTTTACCCGTGAAATGGGGATACTAATTTTACATCTCTCGTAGAATTCTTGCAAGTTTTAATGATATCATGGCTATAAAGTACTTATCATGGTACTTGATGCATAAGAATTGCCCACTCAATGTTTGCTATTGTTACAGAATTATTACTATATTTTTAGGGCATACACAACATGCTAAAAGTTCAGGGGCAGGAGTCACAGAAGGAAGGGTTCAGAAGATGTACCATCTGAGCCTTATCTAGAATATGAGTATACAGCTGTCACGTAAAGATCGAACGGGGCTCCCACTAAAAGAATTATAATTATCAGTGAGGTTGCAACTGTTAATTGAATTTCAGACCACTTATCTTTTCTCTGCACAGTACCAAAAGTAACTAAATGGCAGATGTGGTACTAGGAAAATCTTAGGATTATCTCAGCATTTAAGGGCAAATCACTTAAAATATCTATGTTACTGAAATGGAGGAATTTCCTTCCTTTCTTGCCAAGGTCTGGTGAGGAAGAGCTGTTTTTAGAGCAAGTTTCTTCCAAAATTAAAAATGGCTTCCATGAGGATTTTCACTGCCAATATGAGGCTGTGTAAGTCGTTTCTGTTTCATGCAGGAGCCACTAACACTTAGAATTAAATCAGCCGAAATCGGAGAGCAGGGCTACTGCTGGGAATGTTCCTGCTGCAGCAGCAAATCAGAAGCATCCTGTGATTTTTTTTTTCTTCCATGCAGCTCCTGGCCCCACAAGAGTGACGCTTGAACAATCCCACTGGTACCAGCGAAATTAGCTTTTGCAAATGTTATGAGAATTTAAACTTACTCTGAAATACACACAAATTGGAGACACATACATGATGCTATCAGTTATTAATGTACTGATGCAATTAGAAATAAAGCCTGCAGACCAAGTTGAGTTGTTTTCATGAATGCTGGGGTTGAATAGGCCATCTATGCTTGGTCTTCCTGTCTCTCCCAGCAGGCGAATCAAGCAAGTGAATCAAATGTTAAACGTTCTCTCCAAAAATAATGAAAAAAGGGCTGAAATTTGTACCCCAGCTTCCAACCAGTGTGTTTGTGGTATCTGGAGAATTCTTCTTGATATTGGGTGTTTCTGTCTCTTTCCTTAACAAGAGATTTGGTCCTTTCAAAGATATTTGTTCTTTATGGAAATTGCTGGTTTTCACACCAATATGGGGTCATATGAAATAGAACGCAGGTGGAAACAACGTAAAGTGAAAACAAGAGATGCAGCACATCGATGGGGGCAGCTCCTGGCAGTGGATATTTAAGACCATTAAGATTACCGCTTCCAGGACTTTAACTCTCCTCTTCCTTTTCCAAAAATGTGAGAGTCACTGAGGCCTGGAAACCTAAGCCCCCTTGGAACCTGCCTGAATCAGTCCAGAAATGATTATTAAGTTATAGCCAGAGATGAAAATCTACCAGAGATGAAAATCTAGTGGAGTCTGGAATGAGTTTGACTTGTGTAACATTTGCATGGATGGAGGACTCCTTGTCTTTGAGTGTTCACCAAACCATAAACACGCCCTAATCTTCACTCTATTTTCCCAGTCAGATGCAGCTTCCCAAGCAGGTGCCTTGTTTCTTGGCTTCAGTTCCAGTTCCCCAGGTTGGACTGTCTCTCTTTTCTGTCTTCAGCAATCTTGGCTAGGGCCCTGACCTCCTGTCTAGGCCTGGTCCATCTTTTCCTCAGCAAAAGCTGGTCTCTGTTACTGTTCCTTCAGTCACTGGGGGAAGTCTTGCTCCCATGAAGCTCTTGATTCAATGGTCCACTAGCCTAAGGTACCTCTGCTTTGTCTCATAACCAGACCAGCCACGTGCCCCTTGAATACACACCTGCTTAGGCCCAATAAGAGTTCCATATGTTATTTTAAACATGGGCTTCTGGCCATTTCTTTTGTGAGTCATCCCTACAGCTGAATTGGTCTACTAACCCCAGTCTAGAACGTTGGGGGCCGGCCTAGACTCCCGAGAAGGGTCTGATGAATTCGTACTCAACAGCTGTGAGCAGACCTGTGAAGGATCCCAGTGACTCCCTTTTTTGGAGAATGCCTTTGTTTCAATGATATTCTTGCTTGATAACTTACCTACACTCTTCTCAGCAGCCAGCAGTCAATGATATAAAAAGGGAAGCATCCTGGTCTCAAGGTAGGACCAACTCTGTGGTGCAGTTTTTGTTCCAGGGTGAGGGACAGACCAAGCTTTTCCCCACACTTGCTCAACTGTTTTCCTCATCAGATCCCCATATCTCTTGCTACCTTTTTGAATGAATTCCCTTAAATAATTGGCTTTTCCAAGAATCCCCCTTCTAGGCTCTGCTTTTAAAGAAGCTGACTGAAGACAACTTTCTTTCCTCCTTGGCCCACTGCTAGGATCCCAGGCTTGAGACCCAATCATGAATTAACCATCTCTCATGCCATAAGTTAGGCTATAAAATCATCTCAGCGTGGCATACCATCTGCCAAACCAGCCAAGGCTATACTCATCCTTATTTTTCTCCCTAACCCCCACAGACCCTAAATATCACCTCTTCTTTACCCCTGCCCAAAGGAACTTTGGCAGGGCACAAAGCTTGTCGCATAAGCCTGGAAATACAATGGAACTCTATCGGAAACTGAAATGTATCTGAGTCCCCCAGATCAATGTATCTTACTAAGGGTATCACTGGATCCTGACTTAAAGATGTTAGTTTCTAGAGAAGGTTATTACGTACTCCCTTATTTCTTGGTTTGTTGGGATCTGGACTTCCTTTTTGAATAGAGCGGTCCTTTACAGACTTTAGGCCACAAACTATTTTAAGTTTTGCACGCAATATGCATTAAGCAACCCACGTGGAAAGGATGACCTCCTTACCATCCACCTGGAGCATGGAACAAAAATAATGAACTGAAGTGAAACATGAAATATCCATAGACTAGCTATTTTTCTTATTCCTTGTCATCTGTATTATGTTCCTTAAAAATGCCTTTGAGGCAAGTGTATTTTGAGTAGAATATACAATCAGCAAGTTTTCTATTATTTACAAATTGCTAAGTATATCCTGTCAAAACATTCCCTAAAAATACTTCACATTCTCTCAATCATGCTAAGAAAAACACAATAACTCAAGGAAGAGTTTGCCTACAGAATATCACACCCTTCTAAATAAAGTTTTAGGGAAACCACATGAGATACTTGGTTCCACTTTCACCCTTTGCTGAAAATTAGCTTATCCACAACCTGCAGAGAAGTTTTCCAAAGGCTTCATTAGCTCATGTTTTTATTAATGACTAGAAATATTGCTGTATTATCAGTCACTAGAAAAATTTAGTGGATGCATGGCTAAGTGCAGGTATAGGCTATTCTTTCTTTTTCCCCCCTCTTTCACAATTGTTTTTTTATCCCACATTCTTACCCTTTCCATAAAAACTGCCACTTCCACACCACAACTTTTCACTATTTACTGAAATAATCTTAATCTAGTTCAAATTCTGTCTAAACCATCCTTCAGCCAATTGCAAGGCGAATAGAAGCACCTTATATGAAGTCAGGAAGCCTGACTTATTTCAGCTCTGCTTTTTTTCCCCTTTCTGTGTGTGTTGTCCTGTTCGTTTCCTAGTCTTTCTTACAGCTCTCATGTTGATCATCTGTAAAATAAAAGTGTGAGGACACTGAACCTGAGGATATCTTTCAACAGTAACACCCTAGAACACTGTAAGCTATTTCTGGGTGTCTTTTCCCTGTCATCCTATTTCCAGCTTTTCTTACAGCAATGACTTATTATTGACCACTGCTCCTGGACACAGAGCTACTCTTTAGACTTTTTTTTTTTTGAGAGAGAGAGAGAACCCATACAAACAGAGGGAGGGGGTCAGGGACAGAGGGAGAGAGAGACTCTTTAGCAGGGGCTCTATCTCAGGACAGTGAGATCATGACCTGAGCCGAAATTGAGTCAGACTTAACCGAATGAGCTACCCAGGTGCCCCTAGACCTTGTCTTTTACCCTCCAATTCATCTTTCCATCCTGTGTCCTGTTCCTTCAGAATTTTACTCTCTGCATAGAAAGACCTTTGGCCATTCAACAAAGAACTAGGGCCCTGTTTTACCACTAATTAGCTCTACACACATGATGAATGACAGGCACTTCCTGCTCCTCAGGGGTGAAACGGAACTAATAATAGCATTCTGTAAGTTTTGAGATGTTAGGAGTTAGAAGAATGAGAGAGAAGTGAGTGTGAAGTATTGTCAGAAATGCAGTGTATTATGATAAATGGACACATTAGCATGGACTGCTGTGTAGTCTCTCCTAGGTAACTCCTGTTCTTTCTAATAAGACCTTCAAGAGACAAATTTCTTAATCAAAAACAATGACCCCGAAGGTCTTGTGAACATTCTGCCGATCTGGTGGGGGGTGATGCATATGGCAACTCTCTAGTCATACTCCAATTGACAGTTTTGTGGGTAAACACAAAGGGGATTTGTTTAGATTTATGTCTTTATGGGTCAAACTGTTCTAACTATACTTAACAGTATTGTGAAACCTTCTCAATATGCAAGCTCAGCGCATCAGGTGGATCTATGTTTACAGTTTGAATTGTATGCAGAAGCTGGGATGAAAAGGAAGGGGATTTAAGTCGAATCCTGTAAGATTATGTTTTACAATGAATAGTCATCCTGAGGAACGGAAGATTGTGAATTAAAAATAATCCCAGTTTAAGATGATATAATACAGCCTTTGATACCTCTGAAAAACTGTCCAAAACTAAGACCCACGGTGTTTAATGGATCAGCCACAGCCACAAAGTCAGATTTTTCTTTTCCCAAATCATTATGGGGATATGGCAATGGAGGCATATTTGTCCAAATATCAGGGCACTATTCAACAAGCCTGAGCCCTGGCATTTAGGTTCTTGGAGCCTCAGTTTCTTCGTATATAGAATTAAGATAACCTAAACCACTTGGTTGTTTTGAAGGTTCAATGAAATGATGCGTGTTGAAGTAGCACATATAAACTTGACCCAATTCAGGTGATTAGTCCAGTTCACACATTTAGTATTATATCTGTCTTTTTATTCTCTGAATTTTATACACCATATTCAAATAAGGTATAGGATTTTTGTGTTTTGGAATCATAGTATTATACTTTAAAAACAGCTATCACTTCCATCTTCCTTATACACGATGACTAATGCATATCAATTTATCCAATTATCATGCATTGAAAGTTTTAGATAGGAGAGACTGCAATAGCTTTTCCATAGTATTAGGTGTTAAAACCCATAAAATATCTAACCGATATCTTACCGGCTATTTTGTGCAGCAGACTTTCCATTCCCATTAACTGGTGGGGCAAGAATGTTTCTTGCTAGAAGAGTGGGCGGTGTAACAGGCAGATTAACCTCTGTAGAAAATGATTTTAACTTTTCTTGGGACTCTGCCATTTGTTTATTTTGTGATCATATAGAAATTGTTTCATTTCTCTGAACTTCATTATCCTCCATTATGAAATAAGGACGGGAAAGCTGGCTTGGCTAATTTCACAAAATTGTTAAATAGCTGCAAATGACTCTAGATAAGATATGAAGTTATAAAAATATAACACTTGATGATATTACGATTAGTGGTATAAATAATTCTGCCATATTGGGTTTCACTCAACTTTAGTCCCCTGATACCACTTTTACAATTTCTGTAGCAGCCAGGGATCACCAGAGCTTTTATTTACATAATATTTTGTATCAACATATCTCGTTACCAAAATTAATTTGCTTTTAAAAAGAAACCTTCTATCACTGTTTTAAATGGAAAACAAGTGTCACTTTGAAAAATAGTAGATAACTTTAAAAATGAATGCAATTAATAAATGCCATTGAATTCTAGGTAGATGCTGCTGTCTTCTGTGACCCTGACCTGCTCCATTTGTTTAAATCAGAAATTACTGGGGCGCCTGGGTGGCGCAGTCGGTTATGCGTCCAACTTCATCCAGGTCACGATCTCGCGGTCCGGGAGTTCGAGCCCCGCGTCGGGCTCTGGGCTGATGGCTCAGAGCCTGGAGCCTGTTTCCGATTCGGTGTCTCCCTCTCTCTCTGCCCCTCCCCCGTTCATGCTCTGTCTCTCTCTGTCCCAAAAAAAATAAATAAACGTTGAAAAAAAATTTTTTTTTTAAATCAGAAATTAGTAGCTGTTACAGGAGGCATTAACCATTACGCTAGTTTTACACCAAGGCTTTCCACTAGATGTAAGTCAGAAGTACTGAAAAATATTTAAAAGGGGTATCATTCTCACTGTATCATTTTTCTGGCTCTTTCTTAAATGACTTCAAATTATCTTGCCTACCTTCTGTAGGTCATATCCCCATTTGGAGGGGAATTGGTGCCACAGGAAGTGTATTAGGCTGGAAGTATATGTTCTGCCTCAGACCTTGACATGTCACTAATATCCATGAGCCTTAGTTCCTCAACTTCAAATAAGGGTGTTAAGATATAGTATCTCTAAGGTCTCTCTTCCCTGTAATACTCTGCAGGGTATTTTATTTATGCATGAAAAATACTTCATTTAGTAACTATCTGAGAACGTCTAGATTTTCAGTTTTAGAAGAATGATCTTGTTCATCATAATGTTCTATCTTTGTAAATAAGGTAATTCCGAACTTCTTTTGACATCACCCATTCAAGAGATGGCCAAGTTTATGGGGGAAATCATGGAATTCACTTTAATGCAGTGGAGGATTATATACCATCAAGTATGTGAAATTATCAGGTATTCATGAGAAACAGGCTCCCTTGACCTCTCCTGCTAGAGTGCTACAGAAAAGTCTTGATTGATAGTATGCTTTTACAACAGAAAAGTAAAAAGGATAGATTACTCTGCTTCGCAAGCACACCTGAATCAATACAGCACTAGATGAATTTGGGGGACCATTAGTTTTGTGTCGATGGGTTCTGAATGATTTAATGATGATTTGAAACTCGGGCCTTTGATAATGTCCTCAATTCTGCAAAGAAGTTCATTTAAATTGGTGAATGACACTGACCTATGCTTCCTATTGGATGTTTTATACTTTAGCTTTCTTGAGACTGTCATTACACATGTACACACACACACCTGTCATATATTATGTATTAGCACAAGGTAGGGCAAAGCTTATTTGCCTTTTAAAAATTTTTGGTAACCAGCTTTTCTTAATGTCTTATTTTATTAAATATATGCTCTCATAAAGTCGATTATCATATCATATGATTACCATAGTAAAGTGACAAATGTATACCAAGAGCTTCATATTTAAGGACTGGGATGAGAGGCTTGCTTAGGGGAACTGATCAGTGATTACAGTGGGGCAGTCCTCCCTCAGATCTTCCCTAAGTCTTCTGTCAGGTACACAATTGCTTGTCAATGTAGCTAACCAATCATTAGCTACTTATCCCCACTCCAAGACTCTTCATGCCCCACATCAATGTCTACCAGTACCTGACTTACCTCTCCTTTGGAATTGCAGTCCTCACCCTGAAAACCTTAGATCTGTTGATGATGCCCCAAACTTACCTTTATTACACACCACTCATTAATTGTTCTGGATTTCTCCTAAACTCTACTCATCTATTTTCATCTTCTGATAAAAGACCTACCTCACTAGACTCAGCCACAATTAGGCCCCCAGAGATCTCACTCTGTCACCTAACCCCAGTCCCCCAGCCCATGTGTATGGGTTATACCATTGTGTTGCCTCACATGGAAAACTCTCAGCTGTAAAGGGGCCGGGAGAGGGAAGACAAGAAAAAAAAAATACAGTTTGATTCCTTTAAATTAAAACTGATTATTTTTTAATCAAAGGAATTCTTAGAGTAAGTCATCAATATAAATGTAAAGTAGCTGTGGTTTCTTTCACGGAGGATAAATTAAATTAAAAGTCTCAAGGACAAACATCAATAACAGCTTAAATAAATAGAATGTGTTGGACTGAAATGTCACTCCATTTCTATTTCAGCCTTCTCTGGGAATGCTTCTGCCAATATGTGGTTTTGGCTTTGCAAGGCAAACACAGGAGAAGCTGTATTTTGTCTTTCAGATCTTCAATGGTAATCAGTATAACCTATCACTCCTGAATTGGTTAAGCCTAATTATTTTCGACCTTCACATATGCCTTCAAACCAGTATTACTCATCCCTGTACTTCAGTATCAGCCTAATGAAAATAAATGCAAAGTACCAGAGCATCTTTGATGCAGGACTTACAGGCTCTCTCTCTCTCTTTCACAGTGTTTACATCCTCATGGGGTGCCTGGGTGGTCTGTTGGTTAAACATGGGACTCTTGATTTCAGCTCAGGTCATGATCTCATGGCGGTGAGATGGAACCCCACGTGGGGCTTCACGTTGATAATGTAGAGCCTGGTTAAGATTCTCTCTCCCTCTGCCCCTCCCCTGCTTGTACTCTTGCTCGCTCTCTCTTTAAAAAAAAAAAAAAATCTCATGATTATCTGGGTTGTTATCTGAGCAGTGCTCTGCTAGTCTAATCTGGAGTCACTCATGTGTCTGCAATTATCTGACAAGTCAATTGCAAACAGCTTTATTACCACCTGGCAATTCGGGCTGGCTCTACCTGTCACTTCGCTGGCGTCTCACTTCCACAGCATGGTAGTTCAAGGTTCCAGGAAAGCAAGAACAGAGCTGCAAGGCCTCTTAAGACCTAGAGAGAGTTTACAGTGCCATTTCTTGCCACATGGCAAGTCATGAGGCCATCCTAGATAGATGAAGTAGACTCCAGCTTTTGATAGGAGTAGCCAACTCACATCACAAAAGGGTGTGGATACAGGGAGGAGTGATTTATTATAACAATCTGTCATGCCGATATACTGTTTCCATAAAGACAATTTAGAAAGAGCTCTTTTATCCTCATGGTCTTACTATTCTTGATTTTAAATACGATGTTACCCAAAGAATTGTAATTCTTACAATTAGCTCAAAGTATTCAGAGAATAACATGGAGAATTTCTGAAGATGACAGCTTTCCAGATGTTGAGGATTCCTAGTCAAACATTCAACTGTTTAATAATAAATTTGTAGTCTATGGGAAATGGTTAATGGTTCTTCTGAATTTGAAATGGAATTTCCTTGCCAAAAAATCTTTTTATTTTTCTTCAAGAAAGCCATTGGCTACATAATTCTTAAGATATTTTATCTAAAGCAACCCACCCAAATGAAGTCTTTGATACATTCTTTTGTTTCGAGGCTTAAAAGGCAAAAGCTGGAGAAAGGATAGTATTATTGCAAATTATTGATTTAAAAAAGGAAATTATGAGCATTTGGCTCATCTGAACTCAGAACTTCATTAATGAAGAAGTCAGAAGTCACCGAAGTATCAATAATGGGCATGGTAAGCCAAACTGATAACTAGAACAGAAACCCCTAGCATGGTCTGTGGAGTGAATACAAATGCTCCTGTACCTGTCAGATTATACCACTCTCAATTCATTGGCTCATTAACCCCTACCTGTGTCACAGGATGGCTTGGAGTCCACAGAGGTGCCTCATGTGATCACTCCAATAGGGCTCATAGTTCTTTCAAGACAGTCCTCTTACTGGTGTTCAGTGTCTGGGGGGCTACTATTGTGTGACGCTTCCGTACTGCCTCTGACACTTCCAAGGGAGTGATCACTCTGGTTCTCCTAATCCTGACATATTCATGGTGCTAAAATGTTACTAGATTTCTTTTTGTTCTCGTAGTGCTGTGATCATACTCTATCCTGTGTAGAACTGAGGGCAATGTTGGCTTCCCCATTTTGTACCACATTTTTTTTTTTACCTGCGGCCCTAGGCTCTACTGCTTATACTCCTATGTCACACAAAGTACTTCAGGAATTTGAGAAGTCCAGTCAACCTCTGCCTGCATTTTCTCCAGATTGTTTATACTTAGTCGATGAGATGGCATAGGGTAATTGTAGTAGTCAGGGTTAGAAAAACAGGACCAAGAGGATATATGCAGATATATATCAGAGAAAATTTATTATAGGAATCAGCTCACTTGGTTGTAGAGGCAAAGAAATCCCACAATCTTCCCTCTGCAAACTGGAGAAACAGGAAAGCCAGGAGTAGTATAATTTAGTCCCAGTCTAAAGACATGAAAACCAGGGGTGGGAAATGGTGTAACTCCAAGTCCAAAGCCCCAAGAACCAGGAGCTCAGATGTCTCAGGGCAGGAGGTGGATGCCCCAACTCAAGAAGAGAGAGAATTCATCCTTCCTTAGCTTTTTAGTTTCCTTGGGACCGTCAATGGCGTAGATGATGCCAACCCACATTTGTGACTATAGGTGTCTTTACTCAGTCTACTGAAGCAAATGTTAATCTCTCCCACATATACCCTTACAGACACACCCAGAAATAATGTTTTACCAGCCCTTTGGGCATCCATTATTTCTGTCAAGTCAATGCAAAAATTAACCATCACAGTAATGACCCAGGCTATTTTTCCCATTGACCACTTTTCTCTCCGTTTAAACAAGCACAGAGAGATTCACCCCCTCATCCCCTAGGCAACTTTCCCCACTGAAAATAGGCAGGTACAGTTCTCCACAAGCAAATAGACACTGGGGAAAGATGGCCATCTGTTGATTTCAGCAGTTCATGAGACATCTGAAGACATACCTGAAGTTCAGTTTAGACTCAGCTAAGATTTCGGGCATCTGACTTAACAAATATGTTAAGTCATGACATTAATACTTAATTTTCAGGATTTCTCAGGCAGGAAAGTCAAATTCTAGAATATACAGTGTAAAATCATGTGACAGGTAACCCTACAATTTTCCATAGTATTATGGAACTTTCCTTTGAATAAACTTTTGGAAAACACATTGAGAAAACAGCATAGTATGGTGAAAAGAGTTTGGAGTCAGACAGATCTTGGTAAACTAGCTCTCTCTCAAATTAGCATCATGTTTTTAAGGCATGTTTTCCTCATATGGAAAATAAGGATAATAAAACTTAATGTAGGATTATTTCAGGGATTAAAGAAGAAAATGTGTGTAAAGCTTCTAGCACACTATTTAGTAAGAGGTAACAGCCTTTTGATACAAAGAAGCTAGCATTGTTTTTGCAATCCAGCAACTTACTTCAAACCTGAGAGAAATTATTACCTTCTTGATTATGTATATATTAAAACAGTAATTTCTATATATCATAATATTATATGGAAATGATAATTTTTATATTAATTCTTAGTATTGTTATTAGAGAAGAGTGATGATAGAGAAGAGATATGAAATAGTATAAGACATCCCTACTATGACAGCACTTTAAAAGTAGAAGGGTGCTTGGGTGGTTCAGTTGGGTAAGAGGCTGGCTTCAGCTCAGGTCATGATCTCGGGGTTTGTTAGTTGGAGCCCCACATCAGACTCTCTGCTGTCAGCACAGAACCTGCTTGGGATCCTCCTCTGTCCCCCCGTCTCTCTCTGCCCCTCTGCCACTCTCTCTTTCTCTAAAAAATAAACATTTTTTTTAAAAAGTAGAAATATTGGGGCACCCGGATGACTCAGTCGGTTAGGCATCCGGCTTGACTTTGGCTCACGTCATGATCTCGCGGTTCCTGAGTTCTAGCCCTGCATTGTGCTCTGCGCTAACCAATGCAGAGCCTGTTGGGATACTTTCTCCCTCTCTCTCTGCCCCTCCCCCACCTGCTCTTTATCTCTCTCTCAAGAAAAAAAGTAGAAAGTACTACTTTTTCTACTTTTAAAAAGATATGAGGCATTAGAATTCATGCAGCAGACATTTGTTGAACACTAGATAGGGAGGAATACAGTCCAGGATGCTGAGCATAGAGTGCAGAAGGAGACATGTGTAATCCCTGCCCTCATGAAAGAGAGGCAGACAATAAACAAATGCTATATTATACATAGGAGGATGAGAAAGGAATATTTGAGTCAAAGAAAATAATTTTCAGTGGTGAGGTGGGGGCATCTCTCTAAAGAAAAGACATCCAAATGGAGACCTGAAGAAGGAGAAGCATCTAGCAATATAGAGACTGGGAGTACTAGTCTGGGGAAGAGCCAAAGCAAAATCCCAGGAGAAAGAGCCTGGTATGTTTTCACGGCCAGGCTTAGAGAAAGGGAGAAATGTGGTAGGAATGAGGCTCGAGAAGCAGGAAGAAAGGTAAGGTAGAACCATGGGGTTCTGAACCTTGAGCCCTGAAGAAAGGGTTCTTTCTTTTATAGCTGTGTCATTGAGAAAGCCAGCTAATATCACAAGGATCCAAATGTTTGAAATTCTTATTGTATTCAGTATTTAACAAATGATATATTATTAACCACTGAACTACCAACTGCTATTCCTTATGCAAAGAATGAGCTACTGACCATCATTCTGTCTGCCTGCTTGATTTTGCAAAAGACCAGTTAACTATAATCTCCCCTAGCTATAGTCAGTGTTACAGGACCTGCTTTTGCTTGCAAAAATAAGAAATATTGTATTTTGTGAAAGAGAGGGCAATATGGCTGTCCCTGCAAAACACACAAACCGTTCAGAATTCTATCCATGACCGAAGTTGACCTCTTTGCTTTGTGTGAAAAGCAAGGACTCCATCTAGTTTTCTTATCTTCTTCAAGTTGCCAATTAAACTTAAAAAAAAAAATGGGGGGTAATCTTTGACCTCAAGCCTAGATGATGGGTATGATTTGATCATTCCATCTTCTCTTTTTGAAACAAAGAAGTTTTCACGTGACTCACTGCCAGTCCCAATGATTGACTAACACTGGAGAGAAGGAAGGGATAGAAGAAAGATCTTTAAAACTGAGATGTTGTCCTCTTTGGATATCTCTGGTCTCTAGCTGCTTTTGTACTTCGGAGGTTCAGAGATGATTCAGTGGATTGTGTCCTTAGATTTTATTCCTGAGAGGAGAGCTCATCATTTTCCCTTTCCTTCTTTCACAGTCTGCCTTTTCTCGATAGCACATGGGCCTATGGGAAAAGCCTTGACTTTGGGAACCAAAGGCACCGTGCTCTAACGTAGCTTCACCTCAAGGTGCCAGTCTGAAGTGTGCTATGGCTAAACATTTGAGACTGTTTTCTCATTAGGAAGTGAGAAGAGTAATCTCTAACCCTTCACAGAATTTGGGTGGAGAACATATGAAAAAATATCTGTATGTTAAAAAAAAAAAAAAACACGCAGAATCAAGAGGCTTTAAATAGAAGGTATGAAGCATACTGTATTTTACAAATAAAGGAGAAGAAAATCAATTATTTAAGAATTTCAATATGCTTATAATCACATAATCAGATAATCAATAATCAAGTATATGATCATTATTCTCTTCTATTCAAGTCTGGGAGGATAACAGAAACTATATATGGAAGTAGGTATTATAGAAATAAGGCTGTGTTAGTAATTATGTTTTTAAAATAAATTATAGGATCTTTTTAACCATAAGAATAGTTGAGGGGCAGCTGGGTGGCTCACTTGGTTAAGTGTCTGACTCTTCTTTTTGGTTCAGGTCACGATCTCACGGTTCATGGATTAGAGTCCCACATCGGGCTCTGTGCTGGCAGTGCTGAGCTTGGGATTCTCTCTCTCTCCCTCTCTCTCTCTGCCCCTCCTGTGTTCTCTTTCTCTCAAAATAAATAAACTTAATAAAAAAGAACAGTTGAAAATATCCCAGTTGTTACCACATTATTTGCAAGTAGCATACTTAGGGCAGAAGCCATACTTCTTCTTTTGATAATTCTAGAGAATAATTTCTGTCTAATGTCATCTTAGTTTAATCACATTTGTGACTCTTCTTCCTTCAGTAGATTTTCTCATCAGGAAACTGCTAATGTTATCAGACTTTTAGTTAAATATACAAACAATTACTGCTGTGATTGGGGAGGATATTAATGCCATACGTGACCCATCTGAGGGATAGGAAATTGGAAATAAGTTGTTTACTTTTATATCCTGTTAGCAAAGAGTTTTGAATGGCATGCTATTAATTTCATGAAATAGAAAATGTCTAGTACAATCAATGGTAACCAGGCTTTCCTACAATAGACTTACACAATCCCATCTATTTTAGATTATAAAATTGCACAAAATTTGTCATGAAAAGCTATTTCACAATGTTTCCTGTTAGTCATCTGCAGTGTTCAAATCTAGGAATTGTGCAAAGCTGGAATCCAATGGCACGAAGTAAAGGTAAAGTGAAGAGGTTGGGTGAAAATCAGTCAAACTGGGGGATATTTCTCTGGCAACTGACCTAGAGAGACACAGTCTTGGATAAATCTTGAGGTGTTAACAAGAGAATATTGGAATAATTTGAAATTTGCATGGTCTTACCCTGATTATATTTTCTATCTCTCAAGAATTAAGGACAGGACCGCATGCTGACTGTTTCTACTGATCTCATGGCATTAGGGAAATAAAAAGAAATTCTACCTCACCAGTTGCTGAAGATTAGAGAACTTACTAAAATTAAAGTGTGGATATAAGCACCTTACCCAGTGACCTCAGAAAGGCGAGTGTGGGTGGACCAGAAAGTATGGACCACTGTAGCATAAGAAGAGTTGTCAATCTTGAACAAGCTGTACAATTTGAGACATACTTACCTGGCCTACCACTTTTCTACTGTTTCTTCATGAGCCACCCCAAGTATCACGTCTTCTATGAAACTTTTCCAAAGGATGTCTCCTCAGCAAGTAAAGGTTTCTTATACTCTGGTCCCATGTGTATAACTCAGTATTGGCACTAATCACATTTTAATATGATCAGTCCATTTATACCATTGGACAATTTTGTCCCCTGGGGGACACTGGGCTGTGTCTGGAAATATTCTTGGTCATGACATCTATGGAGAAGGTGGCTTGCTACCAACATCTATTAGATAGAGGCCACGGATACTGCTAAACATCCTGCAATGCACAGGACAGCCCCCCACTACAAACAGTTGTCTTGCTCAAAAATCAGTTGTGATGGGGTTGAGAAACCCTGTAACTACTCATTTTAAAACTCTCAGTAAGTATCAGAGCCTGTGCTAGATTCAGAAGAAAGAGAAAAATAGTAGGGTAACAGGGTCAACTTATTTGTTTATATGGCTATCTCTCTCTCTCTATATTAAAGTGATGATGTTGTTCAAGGAGAAACCATTCTTGTGACTCTCCCAGATGACCAGGCTCTTGGCTGAATGGATAGCACAACTGTTCATTCAATCACTCTGCTCCTCAAGACCAGGAGTCTCTGTGGTCTCTTATCTCCTATTTCCAGTTGATTACCAAGTCCTTCAGATGTTACCTACTCCATCCCACCTGCTAGATGTAGATTAAAATTTTCCACTGACCTTTAGCTACTGTTAGGATAAAGACTAAATTCTTCCAAGGCTTTTCACTTTCTTTCTCTGCTACTCCCTTAGCATCATCACACATTATGCCCTTCCCTGACCTCTTGTTTTCTGCTTTCCAATGATATAAGCTTCCTTTCAGGTTCTTGGGCTATTTCCCATTGCTGGGCCTTCCTACACACTATTACCTCTGAGTTCTGTTTCCTTTCCTTTGTTTTCCTGGTTAAATCTGATTCAACTCTCTTCAATTTTTTCTTCCTCAGAGATACTTTCTCTGCTCACACACTGGGTCTGTGCTCTCCCCATACCCTCCTAGCCCCTTTCTTCGTAGCATTTGTCACTGAAATTATGCCTTAATTTGTGTGATCACATTTGCTTTTGCTCGCCATTAATCTCCGGCAATTCTAAAGGGCCCAGCTCATCTTTAGAATTCATTAAACACTTGTTGAATGAATGAATAAATAAAGGAAGGAAGGAATTTGTGAATCTGAGGTCATGTTACAGATATCAGTTGGCAAAACCAGTTCCTGACATCATTCACAGTGTTTTGTTTTGGAGTAAGGACGTATGTTTTATTCATTTATTTTTTAATTTAAATTCAAGTTAGTTAACATATGGTGTAATAATGGTTGCAGAAGTAGAATTTAGTGATTCATCACATAACACCCAGTGCTCTTTGAAACAAGTGCCCTCCTTAATGTCCATTATCCACTTAGCCCATCCCCCACCCACCTCCCCTCCAGCAATCTCAGTTTGTTCAGTCTTTAAGAGTCTCTTATCATTTGCTTACCTCTCTGTTTTTATCTTATTTTTCCTTCCCTTCCCCTGTGTTGATCTGTTTTGTTTTTTAAATTCCACATGTGAGTGAAATCATATGATATTTGTCTTTCCCTGACTTACTTCACTTAGCATGATACCCTCTAGTTCCATCCACGTTGTTGCAAATGGCAAGATTTCATTCTTTCTGATCACCAAGTAATATTCTACTGTATGTCAGCCTGAACTAGAATTTGAGAAGATGCTTCAAGAGAAAAAAATTCCAGTAGAAAAGCTTGGCTTAGGGCAAAAAATACAGCACAGCGTTTGTCTGAGGATTTAGCGAAGAATGTGACTGCTAAATGCAAACTTAAAAGTCATTCCACTAAAACGTAGTAAGACACGGGGCACAATGCTTTGACACCCCTTTAGCAGAGTATCAAACAGAATTTACACAAGAATGAGAGAGAAATGCAATTACGAATTTTTTGATGGAACTCCAAACAACTCTGGGAACTTAGATGCCTATGGTGTACTAGGAGGGGCAAACAAACATGGCAGAAGCATCACCGGCACCTGGCAGAGGTAGTGGTAGCTGGCAAGGGCAATAGCAGTCTATGGCAACATGCGAATGATTCTGAAGTTCTCAGAAGAGGGGACCAGAACAAGAAATGAACAAAAGGACTGTGTTTGGCAATTAAATAATGGCTATACTTGAGGGCCTGGTTCATGTGCACAGGTAAGAAGTTTATCAAGAGGTGGTGTTGTGCATCTTGCGTATGCAAAGGGGGACCAAGAGCCATTGGAACATGGTAACTATTCTGAATGCCTACCATTTGTACCAAAAGACTGGTGAGGCCTGGGGGAAAGACTGGGGACACTTATGACTCATGAAACTCATAACTCAGTTCTTGATTCGTACTGATCTTTTAATCTTCACATTCTTCTGTCGCTTTCATGAGCTGTCAGTGCTGAGTTGGTCTCTTTCAAAATATCACAGATGTGGATATCAATGTATTCTTTGCAAATTGTGCTTATTCTTCAATGGAAGTATTATCTTCAATCATTTAATGAGGACTTTTATTCCAAAAATCAGTCACATGCATCAGATTCCATAAGCCATGGGTCAACCTTTACCTAGAATTTAAATGAGAATGATTACTTAATTAACTTAAACTTTATCTTGAGGCGAGGTGGGCAGGAAGAAACATCTGACAGACTAACCATATGTTTGAAGAACAATGCAGAATCTTTTCAATTATAAAATGCTTAGAGTAGGATAATGACAAATATTTCACTTTTCGTTTATTGAGCCCATTTTTATTCTATGTAAAGGACTTTTGTCATGGAGTCATAAAGCTGGAAACATACCTCCACATGTCATATAGTTTATAGTCTATTCTCCTGCCACACAGATGGTGGTCTAGCACACTTTAATATATCTTCAGGGATCCCTTTTTCTGAGCTCATGCCAGTGTGAATATTAAAACCCCTATTCATGGAGAGAAAATACAGCCTCTTATATTGCTTTTAGATCCTAGAAGTCTTTTTGGCATTCTATTATTTTTGTGTTTTGCCTTCTTACTGATTAGAATGGATACTTCAAGCTAAATAGGTAGGAAACAGGTCAGACTAGGAGGGACGAGATGGTGGAAATAAAACATGGCTACTGAGAATTAGTGGTTTGTAAAGGGAACGGGACACAGGCACAAATAAGAATAATATAGGTAAAAAAAAGATTGTGGTTAAGTTTGTGTGGTAGACAGAATAATACCTCCCCCCTCCCCACAATCAATAATAGTGCCCCAATCCTTAGGACCTATGGATGTATTAGTTTATATAGCAACAGGGACTTTGCAGATATAATTACATTAAGGTCCTTGAGATGAGGAGATTATCCTGGATTATCCAGGTAGGTACAATCTAATCACATGACTCCTTAAACATGGAGAATCTTTTCCAGATGTGATAGGAAGGAAGAATGTTGAGTCAGAGTGAGATATGCTTATGGAAGAACATCAACAGAGAAGCAATGCTGCAGGCTTTGAAGGTGGAGGAAAGGTCCACGAGCCTAGGAATGTGGGCAGTCACTTAAAACTGGAAAAAAGCAAGGGAATGAGTTCTTCCCTAGAGTTTCTGGAAAGGAACTAGCCTTACAGACACCTTGAAGTTAGCCCAGTGAGACATGTGCAGACTTCTAACCAACACAGCTGTAAGATAACAAAGTCATACTGTTTCAAGCCTCTAAGTCTCTGGTCCTATTTTATAGCAGCAGTAGAACACGGATATGGTTAGATCTTCCTTCTTCTGCCCTTGACTGTCTACATTTTACCCTTAAAATAACATCTGAAGTGATCCTATTAAAACAAAAGACAGACTATGTCTCTTTGCTCCTCAAAATTCTCTAGTGGCTTCCCATATTAGAATAATAACAAAAATCCTCATGGTGGCCTCTAAGGCCCTACACCATCTGTCTCTTCACTGCTTCTGACTTTTCCCCTACTCCTCTCATCCTGACTCCCTCTGATCCAACCCCACTGATCGCCTTGTTCTTTCTAGACCACATCTGACATGCTTCTGCCTTAGGACTTGGTGTTTAGTGTCTCTGTGACTGGAAACCTCTTTCTCTTGTTACCTGCCTGACATGCTTCTGTATCTTTTTTAGGTCTTTGTCCCAATGATGCCCATCAAACAAATCTTTCATGACCACAAATAAATTGGAATTTAAACCTCCTATTTTCACCCCCAGAATAATATACTCCTTTGTTTTTTGTCACAACCCTTTTACATATAATATGCAACACCATTTTCCATATATTTCATTTACTTATATTGTTCATTATCTTTCTTCCTCCATGAGAATGTAAGGCCTATTAGGGCATGGATTTTTTTTTTTCAATTTTACTCATTGCTGATTCTCCAGTATCTAGAATGTTTCCTGGGACATAGTGGATGCTGAATACATATTTTTTAATACATTGAATGAAGGTGATATTGGAATTAAAAAGAGGAAATTACCTCTTTTTGCTTATTCTGTCCTTGATGCTGTAATGACATTTATATTCAATGCAACCCAGGTATAAGCATTTTAAAAACATATGCCTCTCTACAGAAATCCACAAATCAGGAATTAGGTTGGTATACTTAGACTCACAATTAGTCTTTCTCTAGTTCAAGATGTCTCTTGAACTTATTTCTCAAAAACTTAGCATCGGTACAATGTATGAGTATCTGTGATTATGAATTTTGCCTTGGGGTCCTGTTTGTTTCACTCATTTGGTCTTGTCAGGTTGGCATATACTTAACCACATATGTGCTATCTTTCCACACCTCTTCTTAAATAGAGTTCACTGGACACAACAGCTGTAACTCGTTTCTCTATCACTAACAGTTAGCATGGTAACCTGGAATGTAGTTTGGCCACACACACAAAAGTTATTTCCTGATCGAATTTCTTTCTTCCTTCTCCCTTTATTTCCATTTCAACTTCAGTAAAATTCGCTAAGCCTTCCTTAGAGTTAGGTCTCCCTTTCTCACTCCAAATCAATACAAGTATCATTTACTTTGAGGGTTTATTGATTCACTGTACATAGGTTAAAGAGCTCATTACTGGGTTGGCATTTTATCATGAAACTTTGTCAGTGAATGCTGTCATTTTCACAGAGGAATAGCTCTAAACTCTTCTGCTGTCTGCCATTTGGAACTGTTTATTTCCCCAATTCGGGTTTCTACCAAATGTTATTTAAAAACAATTTTTTTTTTTTTTACAAATGAGAGCCCTGATTGGGCAGGGTATTGAGGCTAATTTATCACAGAAGGCTAACGGTGCTTTATATTTCATACCACTGATATCTGTTATCTCACAGGAATCTCACCACAGTATAAAGCCTATGTAGGGTAAAACTTGACTATTACTTAGATTTAAATAAAGCCTAAAGTTAAGCAATTATTAAGGAATTTGAGGTGACGGCGAGGGAGCTGAGGCACTGTGGTGTTGTGTTATATTGTGATGCCCAGTATTGAGATGCTGATCTGGAGTGTTCCCGATGAGCCATGTTCATTTTCTATGATAACCCCAGGTAGACACCACCTAGTCCTTGTAAATTTTCATTGAAAGAAAGTGCAACTCTTTAAAAGTAAACCATTCTATTTTCAGTCTATCATATGTAAGGCAGCTCTTATACTCAAGGGGAAAAATAGCTAAGTGATTTTTATCCATTGGTTGGAACATAAAGTACTGGTTTCTGGGAAAACACAAAGTACTTTCTGTTCTCGTCCACATTTGACAGTATAGGTAACAATATGGTATAGGTATAGCCTTGATAAAGAAACTCTGTCTTAGGTGTGACAATTCCATCATAGAAGAAAACATGCAAATAAGTTACAGAACAGTGTTTCTCAAATAAATAGGGGGAACATACTAACATCATGACTTCCAAGAACCACTGTACTTCATGGGATATAGGAGTTTGGTCATATTCCTCATGTATATTAAACAGAAAAAAGATTGAGATTTGCTGCTACAGGGAATGATTTCCATCTCTCCAATAGACCGTATTGTGACGCCACTGTTGAGCTTCGATAGATAGTTCTTATGAGCGCCCCCAGGGGCAAAGTAGCTCTTCCAGGTTCCTTGCTTTTTCTTTAAGCTAGACAGATATGTCCACCTGCTGATGAAAGTTCACAGTGAGCAGTAAAACTCTAACTCTCCTCCTAAATACAAATAAAGTTCATGGCGGCTTGTTGTCTGCTGCGTGCAGAACCCCATGCTTGTCCTTTAAAGCTATAGAAGCAAGAAATATTTCAGAGCTAGAATTTAACTTTTAATTTTTTTTTTTCTCACCACACCTGCAGAGAAGTCTCTCTAGGGATGCTGGGTGGTTGTTGAGCAAGAAAGTTAGGAGGAGTCACTCCCCCATGAAGGAATTCATGTGGATGTTTCCGCAAATGCGTGAAGATTGAAGTGCCTAGTGTTGTTAGCGTTCTGCCTTAATGAGCATGAACTTAACTTTGAAACAGCCCACCAATTTTCTGTAAACAAGCTTCTCAGTTAAATGCCTTATTTAGTGATTGCAGAAAAGGCATTTAGTTGTAAACTCGCCTACATGATTTGATTTAAGAATATTTATATTCTATTTTACTCTGGAAACTACATCGAGACATTATCCAAAGAGGAATATAATAAAGCAAACAGATTGCATATACTTACTTAAGTCTTTTACATTAAAGTTAAATGCTCCGAGTTTCAAATACTTAAGAGACAGTTTAAGAGAATGCTATTTCATTTTATGTTTTCAGAGAATGGGACCTATTTTTAATTAAAGGGCAATAAAAAGCGAATCACTAGAAAATTATTTCTGGAGAAATTTTGTTAAGGTAAATGTTTATTTAATAACATTTTAAGGATAATAACTCATGCAGGCTCATGTTTATTGTATATTACTCATTTATAAAATTATATCTAAGAGCCTAAAATTGCTGATACAAATTTCAAAATTGCTTTTCCTTCAGGAGACTTTTTGACTTTTTAGGATACAGGGTCTGGGCAAGAAAAATTCAACAAAGAAAAGCTGATTAGACTTTCTTGAGGAAAAGGAGCAGTATAATATTTTCCCAGCTTTTTGAGTAGTATTATAAGTGAGTCTGAAATATTTCGATTATTTTTATGTGCAACTAATTTTGGGTTTATTTTTTAAGTTTTTTGGAATAATTTATTATGAAGCAGTAAGTAAATGAAACATGATCTTTTTTTTAAAAATGCCCTCCTTAATGCCCATTCCCCACTTAACCCATCCCCCCAACCCACACACTCTCCAGCAGCCTTCAGTTTATTCTCTGTATTTAAGAGTCTCTTATGGTTTGTCTCCCTCTCTGTTTTTACCTTATTTTTCCTTCCCTTTCCCTGTGTTCATCTGTTGAGTTTCTCAAATTCCACATATGAGTGAAATCATGTGATATTTATCTTTCTCTGACTGACTTATTTCGCTTAGCGTAATACCGTCTAGTTCCATCCATGTTGTTGCAAATGGCAAGATTTCATTCTTTTTCATCACTGAGTAGTATTCCATGGTAAATTTTGGTGTAATTTTAAGTGAAATGGGCCCCTTCTTTCTGGAAGTCTTTCCTGATTCTTCATCTAGAATTAATCATTCCTTCCTCTTCTCCCACCAAATTTCCTTGGCTTAAATAACATTTTAGTTAGCTCTGCATGTAGCTTGTCACCATGTGTTGTGGAGAATAGGGATGGGAAGGATAAGGAAGAGAATAACAAATATATGTATAACAAAGTACTTATAGCAAAAGTAAAAAGTAGAAAGCTATAGAAATAACCATCAGAGGCCAACTCTACCCAAGTATTAGGCTTAAAGAAGAAAGAACTAAGACAATAACAGCAGGAACTTGAAGGTATTTCTAAAGACAGGTCAGCTTGTGTGAAGTCAAGAATGTGTGGAATGGGTATACATATGAGGGTTATCTGAAAATCAGGGACTGTGTCTGTTACACAGGGTATATATGGCGTATGGACTTAAGTGAGACTGGAAAGTTAGGTCGTAGTGAAATTGTGAACAACTTCAAATGCCATGCTAAGAAGGTTGGACTTAGTCTTTGCATATATTGGAAGTTTTAGATGACATTCACCCTCACTAGAGTAGACTGCCTTAGAACAGGGTCTGTCTGCACTCACATAAAACATGTGAGTAAGCTAGACTCTATGCCCCAGCATATACCTCAATGCATAGCATACTAGAATTGTAAATATTTGTTGAATAAATGTGTAAGTGCATGAATCATGTGTGAAACCAGATTATTTCCATAAAATTAAAAGCTCTGGTGTGGGAGAGGAACATGTCACTTAATAGCCTCAAAACAAGAGGAACAGAAATGTAGAGTTAAAAGCAACTTTGCCTTGTAAATGATTTTTAAGTGTGAGAAAAAAGAGGACTTTAGAAATATTCATTACTTTGTTCCATTTTTCCAGAATATATACAATATGCAATTTCTTGAAGCTGAATTTAATTAAGATGCACAGTATCTTTATTTTAACCTCCTTTATTTGAGCCAGATTCCTTACTGCCACTCTAACCTACAGCTCCTTTTGACAGTAGAACTGAAGAGAAGAAAAAACATCACTTCTACCTGAGCTCATCTCTGCCGACCGACCTCCCGTGATGCTTTGCAACTATTGTTTATGTTTGGTTCTAAGTGCTTGTATGTGAAAAAACATGCAGATTACATGGCAGCAAACATGGCAGCCAGCTGAAAACACATTTCTATTTTGAGTGCCAGAACCGATCAAATGATGGAGAAATGTTCAGGTATAGAGTATTTTCTAATCTGATTTTGAAAACTTGGTCCTGAGATGTGAAATGCTTATTTCAGAAAGAGAATGAAGTGACAGATGGGTGCTCGTTTTTGTTTTTTTCTTTGAACTTAGGCATTTTTATTTTTTAATTTTTTTTAACGTTTATTTATTTTTGAGACAGAGAGAGACAGAGCATGAACGGGGGAGGGTCAGAGAGAGAGGGAGACACAGAATCTGAAACAGGCTCCAGGCTCCTAGCGGTCAGCACAGAGCCCAACGCGGGGCTCAAACTCACGGACCATGAGATCATGATCTGAGCCGAAGTGGGACGCTTAACCGATTGAGCCACCCAGGCGCCCCTGAACTTAGGCATTTTTATAAAAGCATTTCCTTCACCTCTGAAGTGTATCTCTAGATAGGAAGAGGGAGAGGGCTGTTCTTTGTAGGAACAGCAAATAAACACTCTGCCATCGTAATTAGCAGAGAACCTGACTTCTGCAGAAATTGAAAAATGAAATGATCAGGACTCAACCAACATTTTGGCCGGTTGTTATAAGGACTTGACTATGAAGGTACAGGGTGAAGGAACCCCACAGTTTCACAGGTCTTAGTAATCTGCCTTTATAAACAGGGTTGACTGTTTAAGTAACCAAATAGGGAGGGAAGTTTTGATTTAAGTTGGAATTTAAAATCAAGGTAAGATGTTTTGCTTTGGTTGTGTGTGATTCAGCCAGAAACCATTAACAACAAATAACCTCATGGTGCCTACGTACCCTCAAGGACACTCTTCTAACAGATGTGGATCTAAGAATGAATATAATCTTTCACCTAGTCTCAAGAAATTTAAGGGATTGTTGAGGCAAACAAGTACATAGGCAAATTGGATAGCATGAATGTATATTAAAAAGGAAGATTATGGAGAACCGTAGGAGTTGGTATGAAGAGTTGAGTCCCCTCACCGATCTGGGAGTAAGGAGTCAAAGTAAGATACCAGAGAAGTGAAGTCTAAGCTGAGTCCTGAAGACCGGTAGGAGCTATCCATTTGAAGGAAAGGAGCAACAAAATGGCAGAGATGAGCAAGAAAATGGAAGCTTTGAGAGCTTTAAACTATATAATGTGACCAGAATATAAAGGGCCCCAAAGGCAGAGAGATAAGGATAGAGGAAAAAGCAGGGTAGAGTGTATGAAGAACGGGGAACTTAAACAATCAGGGTAGGATAAACAGATTTGTACTTTAGCTACATAGGCTGAAAAAGACTAAGACTGGAATGAGGGAGAGTCATGATGTTATTTCAATAGTTTAACATATGACTTCACTCATATGAGGACTTTAAGAGACAAAACAGATGAACATAAGGGAAGGGAAACAAAAATCATATAAAAACAGGGAGGGGGACAAAACAGAAGAGACTCATAAATATGGAGAACAAACTGAGGGTTACTGGAGGGGTTGTGGGAGGGGGGATGGGCTAAATGGGTAAGGGGCACTAAGGAATCTATTTCTGAAATCATTATTGCGCTATATGCTAATTTGGATGTCAATTTAAAAAAATAAAAAATAAAACAAGTTAAAAAAAAGAAATAAATATAGATGTTGACAATAAATAAATAAATAAATAATGTTCTGTTAGCCACATTTAAAAAATGAAAAGTAGTTTAGCAAAGAATGATAAATCTCTGTCACATCCATGGCAGAGAGATCCAAAAAAAAGATGTAAGGGAGGTGGAATTAACAGTTCTTAATAATTACAGAGGAATAATGGGGAGACGGAAAGGATGATTTCCATTTCCCCATGTGGACAACTAGGTAGGTGGTTGCACATTCTTTGAGATCTAGAACACAGAGGATAAGCATGGAGGCTGGTCTCCTGGGGTGAAGAGAGATGAGGAGGGAAGGGATAAACAATGGCTGCAGAATTTGCAGGATATCCAATGAAAAAAATTCAAAACACTGAACTTAAAGTAAGTAATTTATATAAGAACTATGAATATATAAAAGCAAAATAAGGGAAAAGCTTCTGTTCTTTATATCCTTGAGTTACCATTATTATGTATCTTTCAGTGTCAAATGTGAAAAACATACCTGCGGCCTCCAGAAATATTGAAGAGATATTTTATAGTCTCTGGCTGGAAATCTTTTCCAAAATAGTACTTTTCTATATGCATCTTGAAAGGCCATAAAGTAAACTCTATTGCAATCCAAGTTATTTTATTGAACTCATAGTTTTTGGTGTCAAAATTACTGTGTAGTAAGTTTGATACTTAGAAGTAATTTTGTTATTAGATTACTTATTGTGCTATTCTATTTAACTATATCATTGTGTTTATCATTAAAAGAATTACCTTTCCACAATATTGTTTTTGTTCAACACAAGAAAGTTTAGATTGTTCAAGTTGTTTCTGGTGAAATTCAAATTGCATTTTATATTTCTGTATAGAAACTAGTCAATAGATAGCCAAGATTGAATTAATCATATTGATTAAGTTGGAAAAACAATAAAATATTTTAAAATATAATTTTTGGGGGGTATAACAGAAAGTTTGAAAGAATTATACAAAATTACCTTTGCAACCATAACATGTAATACACCTATAGGAAAATAAACCAGGCAAACTTCTGGCCAGTGATCATCCTACTCTGAAAGCCAACATTTTGAAAAAACTATGAGGTAACATCTGTCTGATATGAACTACGTGCTGAGGATCATGGGAAAAGTTTATCCTGCACTTCTTTATTAATTTTTTTGCTATAGTTTATGTGATACAAAAATATTTAGTTGAATTTTTGATAAATGTATAATTTATATACAATAAAATTCCCCTTTATACTGTTTAGTTGTAAGTTTTTAAATGTACGTACAGTTACTTAACTTACACAATCAAGACAGAAAACAAAACTCATCATTCAAAAGCCCAATCCTGTGCCATTTTACAGTCAAATTTTCTCCCAACCCTTAACCCCTGGCCACCTCTGGTCTGTTTTCTGGCTCTATAATTTTTCTATATAAATGGAAGCATATAGTATGCAGTGTTTTAAGTCTGGCTTCTTTCACCAGCATAATGTATTTGAGATCCATCCACATTGTTGTGTATGTTGTTACTTTGTTCTTTTTTATTGTTGAGTGTTGTTCCATTGTATAGATGTATTGTGATTTACCATTCCGTAAGGAGATATTTGGATTATTTTTTGGTGATTACAAATAAACATTCACATATGCAATAGTGTGAAAATAAGTTTCTAAAGTGGCTATACAATTTTGTATTACCATCACCAATCTATGAGAGTTCCACTGGCTTGCTTTCTTGACAACACTCTTGGAATTGTCCATGTATTTTGGTCAGTTAAAAATAAGAAAATCAAAACCAAGAGCAATCAAAAATAAGAAAAAATAAATTTTGCATTTGCTTTCACTTATGTCTTTTCTAGAACTCTATTTCCCGATGCAATATTTTTATTTAAATAAAACTTATAAAATAAAATTGTTTTATTTCAAATTCACTTAGTTATCATATAGTGTCATAATGGTTTCAGGAGTAGAGTTTAATGATTCACCACTTACATATAACACCCAGTGCTCGTCCCAACAAGTGCCATCATAATGCCTATCACACATTTAGCCCATTCCCCCACCCACCTACCCTCCAGCAACCTTCAGTTTGTTCTCTGTCTTTTAGAGTCTCTTATGATTTATCTCCCTCTCTCTTTTTACCTTATTTTTCCTTCCCTTACCCTATGTTCATCTGTTTTGTTCCTTAAATTCCACATATGAGTGAAATTATATGATGTTTATTTTTCTCTGACTTACTTTGCTTAGCGTAATGCACTCTAATTCCATCCATGTTGTTGCAAATGGCAAGATTTCATTCTTTTTGATCATCAAGTAATATCTCATTGTGTATATATATATACACATGTCAGTCAATGGATATTTTTCTTTCCATAATTTGGCTATTGTTGATAGTGCTGCTATAAACATTGGGATGCATGTACCCCTTTGAATCAGCATTTTTGTATCCTTTGGATAAATACCTAGTAGTGCAATTGCTGGGTCACAGGCTAGCTCTATTTTTAACTTTTTGAAGACCCTCCATACTATTCTCCAGAGTGGCTGCACCAGTTTGCATTCCCACCAGAGGCTCAAAAGTGTTCCCCTTTCTCTGCGTCCTTCCCAACATCTGTTGTTTTCTGAGTTGTTAATTTGCCATTCTGGCAGGTATGAAGTGGTATCTCATTGTGGCTTTGATTTGTATTTTCCTGATGATGAGTGATGTTGAGCATCTTTTCATGTTGAGCCTCTTTAATTCTAGTCATCCGGATGTCTTCTTTAGAAAAGTGTCTGTTCATGTCTTTTGCCCATTTCTTCACTGGACTATTGGTTTTGGAGGGTTGGGTTTGATAAGTTCTTTATAGATTTTAGATACTAACCTTTTATCTGATAGGTTATTTGCAAATGTCTTCTCCCATTCTGTCGGTTGCTTTTTAGTTTTGCTGATTGTTTCCTTTGCTGTGAAGAAGCTTTTTATCTTGATGAGGTTCCAAAAGTTCATTTTTGCTTTTGTTCCCCTTGCCTCCACAGACATGTCCAGTAAGAAGTTGCTGTGGCCAAGGCAAAGAGTTGTTGCCTGTTTTCTCCTCTAGGATTTTGATGGTTTCCTGTCTTACATTTAGTTCTTTCATCCATTTTTAGTTTATTTTTATGTATGTGTAAGAAAGTGGTCCAGGTTCATTCTTCTGCATGTCACTGTCCAGTTTTCCCAACACCATTTGCTAAAAAGACTATCTTTTTCCATTGGATATTTTTTCCTTCTGTGTTGAAAATTTGTTGGCCATACATTTGTGGGTCCATATGTGGATTCTCTGTTGTGTTCCATTGATCTATGTGTCTGTTCCATTGATCTATGTCTACTGTTCCAGTACCATACTGTGTTGATGATTACAGCTTTGTAACACAGCTTGAAGTCTAGGATTGTGATGCCTCCAGCTTTGGTTTTCTTTTTCAACATTGCTTTGGCTATTCCCTGATGTAATTTTAAGTTTGGTTATACTATGTTCTTTCTGTATGAAAAATGTCTTTTAAATTTTCCTTTAGCGCAAGAATTCTGGTAATAAATTCTCAGTTTATATTTATATGAAAGGATCTATTTCCCCTCTATTTTTCAACGGTATTTTCACTGGATATAGAATTCTGAGATGATGACAGTACCCTCCCCCCAGCACTTTAAAGGTATCACTCCATCTTCTTCTAATTTGTGTGGTTTCAAATGGGAAGTGAACTATAATTCTTATCTTTGTTCTTCTGAATGTAATGAAAGAAATGTATGATTTCTTCTTTTTTTTTCTTTTTTTGGTAATGAATTGTAACTAGTTCCCATAAAGACTAAGCAGATCCTGCAGGATACCATTTCATGTTGAATTCAGTCAGATTTTCTTTCAGGTTCTGAAAACCCTACTAACTCTTCTGTGCTTTATAATGACCTCAGTCTATATATTTACTTCACTATATTCTTTCTTGCTTTTTTCTTTTTCTTTATTTCTTTCTTTTTAAATAAGGTTTTGTATAATAAGAAGACTTCCATCTCTTTTTAGTTTCTTTTTTTTTGAAAGACAGAAGGAGAGAGATCGAGCATGCATGAGAGTGCAAGCAGGGGAAAGGCAGAGCAAGAGAGAGAAAGATAATTTTTTTAAGTTTATTTATTTTGAGGGAGGCAGGGAGGGGCACAGAGAGAGGGAGAGAATCCCAAGCAGGTTCCACGCTGTCAGCGCAGAGCCCAATGTGGGGCTCAATCTCTCAAACCATTAGATCATGACCTGAGATAAAATCAAGAGTCAAAAGTTTAACCAACTAAGTCACCCAGACACCCCCCTTTTTTTTGAGAGAGAATCTTAAGCAGGCTCCACGTCCAGCATGGAGCCTAATGTGGGGCTTAATCCCATAACCATGAGATCATGAATTGAGCCAAAATCAAGAGTCCAATGCCTAACCAACTAAGCCACCCTGGTGCCGCATCTTTCCAGTTTCTTAATGTGTAGTCTTCACTTACTGGTGTTAAGCAGGCCTGACTGTCCTAAAATAAACCTACAAAAATGAATAACTGTTTTTGTTTATCTCTCAGATGTGGGTTCACTTTCTTTGAGTGATCTTCTCTTCACTGCCTGGCTCTATTCTGAGCAACCTTTGTTTTCTGGGTAGCTGTTTCTTATTCTGTTCTCCATTCTCTATCACATCATGGCGATTGGGTGCCTTCCTAGTAAACTCTTTAGAAGACTTTCCCAATGGAATGTTATTTTCTTTGGGGCAGGGAAATAAAGTTGATCTAACTCCCTCTCTGAAATATTGTCATTTACCAGCTAAAGAGCATCTGAAGGGTTGTAAACCTCTCAAGGCAACCATTGAATGGACTCTACAAAATTTGGTTCAACAGAAATATAGCATATTCCCTAGTCCTTTGGCTTATTATGACTTCCATCATCAATGTGTAGTGATGTATTTAGAATTCTAAATTCTTAGGATTGGGTAGAGCCTCTGGGACCCTTCCTACACTATTTCTCATGCGTTGATATCCAGCTTCTACCTAATGCCTCTCTCAACTACTCAGCAACCTAATTACTTTCCTCTGGACAAATTCTAGTTTTTGTGTCCTATTGAGATTTTTACAATATTGACTTCACCTACTAGAATTGGGACAATTAATAAGGAATAATATTTTCATTGGGTATCACTGCTTTTAGCAAAATAATAATGATATCTTGACTATACTACTTTCTAGTTGCATCATATTGGAAGTTAATCTCCCTTCACCTCTGTGTGCTCATCTGTAAAATGGAGCCAATGATATTAATTTCTATAAATAACCTTCTAGGGATTATAAAAATTAAATGAGTTAATATGAATAACACCATTAGAATCGTGGTTGCCACATAATAAGATTCAGCTACTAATTTGTGCGTTGGGAGGAAAATCAATCTGGAGAAGAAACGAAAGTAGCTGCTTATTAATAATCCCAAATGTCTAGGGGGTTTTCTTAAAACAAAATTTTCAGATAAACTTAAGAGAGACAAAATCTCATAAGGGAGTAACTTTTAGATAGCATTATTTTATGTTTAAGTATGACAGAGTAACCCAAAAGAAATTAATAAAAACTGCTAAAGATTGAGGGTTTTTTTATCAGTCATATTTTGTTTTTGTTCTTATTTTCCATTTTTTGGAAGCCAGCAATTGTGTTTACAATAACCCAAATCTCCTCTCCTTTCCAATTTAAATGAACCCACTTTGAATCCACTTCAGAGGCATGGTTTTATAATTTTATATTCACGAAGTGCTATTCATCTTCTCTGAACTTGCCTTGCCACCACTGACAATCAGAATCCCCTCAGATGAATTTCGAAGACCCTTGAAAATTAATCCTGCGAAAGGTTGAGGAGGCCATTGAATTTTTTAAAGAACGCTTTCGGCTCAGATCTCAGTAGTCATCTGAATTAATATATCCAGGCTTATCTTCCACTTTTTGAATAATAAGTATATCCATAAAGGAAATGGGAAAGGATCAATGGAGAGGAAATTTTGAAAAAACCTTCTGGAGTAGATGCTTCATGATTTTATTCTGAAATAATCCTAAAGCCATCAGGTAAATACAAATCTAGTAAGAAACACATTGATATCAATAGTATGTTATGGATTTTCAATATTTCATTACTTCTTTAATAAAAATGCATAAATTTCTGGCTCTAATTTTCAGAGGTTCATACACAGTAATAACAATTAATTACAAAGCAAAAACAAAGAGAATTTTCCAACTAGTCATGTTTTAATAAATCAGCTATTGCACTTGAGCCATACTGTCATATTAATAAGTTTAGAATTATGTGTTCTAATCATTGTGCCTATTGCTTTTGGCTTGTATGAGGGCCTCTTCAATGAGTATTCGTTGTTATTCTAGGAAATTGTCAAACAATGGCATAATTTCACTACAGGTGTTACCTAAACAGTCTTCTTTTTTTGACAAATTTCTGACAAAATGAATTAATCCTTAATAGCCAGAACACGAGGTGGATGATGGAGAACATAAACATCATTTTCCATGGAGTTCAAATTATCTACCTTATTTATTATTAAGACATTAACTCAGCTGCTGAAGTAAAGCTTGGTGAACTTATTTAAAGTCATTTGCTTCCTGGGGCACCCTGGTGGCTCAGTTGGTTAAGTCTCTTGACTCTTGATTTCAGCACAGCTCATGATCTCCCAGTTCCTGAGAGCCCTGTATAAAGCTTTGTGCTGACAACACGGAGACTGCTTGAGATTCTCTCTCTCTTCCTCTCTCTCTCTCTCTCTCTCTCTGCAAACCCCCCCCCCCCGACCATGTGCATGTGCACACTCTCTTTCTCTCTCTCTCAAAATAAATAAATAACTTAAAAAAAAAAAGGGTTTGCTTACCGAAGTGTCAGGGATGAGGAAAATGCTTTTGACTCTGAACTACTTTGAATATTAAGATTGTTATGAGAATTAGGGGCGCCTGGGTGGCTCAGTCAGTTAACCATCTGACTTTGGCTTGGGTCATGATCTCACAGTTTGTTTGAGCCCCACATCAGGCTCTGTTGCTGACAGCTCAACGCTTTGGATTCTGTGTCTCCCTCTCTCTCTGCCCCTCCCCTGCTCATGCTGTGTCTCTCTCTGTCTCAGAAATAAATAAAACATAAAAAAAATTTAAAAAATATTGTTATGAGAATTCAAGTGAAATCATGTGAAAATTCTTTGAAACATTAAAGCATTCTGCAAGTGTGATATGTTTTGGTACACTATGGTATATCATTAATATTTATAGCAGAGTACAGATATAATCAAATTTATTTCAGGATGATTAAACTATGTGAATATAGTTTGAAGGATGGCCTACAGTGGGGAGAGATTACAGGTTAGATTATTGGCTTGTGAATGAATCACTGGGACAAGAACGGACAGGACAAACACTATGGAAGTGGGTAACTTCAGTGATCATTAAAGTTCCTTTAATATTGACATTCTTCATTAGAATCTGATAAACACACACACACACACACACACACACACACACACACAACTATGCCTTGCCATACATTACACACAATTTTATATGATTCTCTCTAAAACCTACAAATACTTAAACTTCTTATAGAGTGTGAGAGAGAGGGAAATGTTACATAACCCAGATGTTTGGTTGCAGGTTGATTTGGAAGAATGATGGCATCTCAATAAAAATAAGAACAGCAAGAGGAACTTACAGGTGATGGCATGCAAAAAGCTTGGGGGTTAAGATAGGAAAGATATGACAGATAAGATGCTCGGGGTGTTTTTAATTTTAGAGGCTAAAAGGATATACAAAGGGAAATATGTATTAGGCATATCACTTGGGGTCTTGATGCTCATGAGCATGGTCAATTTAGAGAGTTAACTCTTACTTTTGGAGTTGTCTGCATATGGAAGATGAATGTTGGGAATACTGAAAACTTCTGGAGTAGTTCATTTCTGACCTTTTGAAAATTCTATTTTTTTTTCAATACCAAGGATTAAACCAGGGCTTTGGGTGTGCATTTCTAGGTCCTTATCATTACTGAAGCACTCATCTGCAAAGCTAGTGTCATTGTGTAAGTCCCTGTGAGCTGAAACGGATCAGCCAGAAACAATAAGAGGAGAGCACTGCAGTAAAAGAAGGAAGCCAGAAATCAGAGGTTAAGGACCAAAAGAGTGATACTAAACATCACAAAAGAAGCTGTGATTAGTGAAGACATAAAAATGAAATTAATTAGTTCAGGAATAGATGGGAACCTAAGGAATCAGTAGATTGAGGTTAATGGTTTGGGGCTATTTCTGAGAACACAGCAGGTTGTGGGGAGGCTCTTTTTAAAGATATTGGGCCAAGTCTGATTGTAGGACAGACTTACCAAGATAATCAGCCCATTCTCCATCTTCACTATGTTTTCCATCAATGTCTCCCTTTCTAACTATGTACAAATCTCAAGATACACTGCCAACCTTACCTACTCTTATCATTAAATAAAGCTTTCTTCCATAAGCAGCAGTAACTTCATTTCCTCAATACATGCAATGCTATCTTTTCTTTTGTTAACTGCATTATAACATAACAAAAAGAGATGTGAAAGCCATTAGTGTATATATCTCTTGGATAAAGCTGTTTTTAATATACCTTGTCAAATTTTTTTCTAATAAAAATTTTAAAAATCATGGTGTTAATTAAATAAGTTTATTATAGTCAGTTCCAATAAACCATAGAGATATTTTGTTCCAAAGGCATTGAAGGGAATCAATTTTATAAGTGAGAAACATTTTTATTGATGGTATATAAGATTGGGTCTGATTTTCACTCAATCAAAACATTTTAAAATATTAATGAAAGACAAGTTTGGGAAATCATACCTGCTTTGATACTGGTAGAATGATAGTTCATGAAACACCATCAGTTCTGCCAGTGGAAACTAAAAGATGGAGCAACATTGATTCCTTATTTAGAGAACCAGTTGCCAAAATGTGGAAGTATGTGAGTTTCAATTCATTCAACAAATATTTAGTGAGCTCTTACCATATGCCAGGGACTTTTAACCTATATTTCTCTGAAGAAGCTGGGTGAATTTCAACTATGAGGCAAGTGAATTCAGATTACAAGGGCAAATAATAAAAAGATATTATAACATGAAGCTGGAATCTTTTATTCCTCTAAGAACTGAATTGAATTGGATCTAGTCAGTGATACCTCTCACTGTGGTTTGGGGGGAAAAAATGATGTATTCATTTTCAGTTGCTCTTCAGAAGACCGTATCTCTGAGCACTGAATCAGAAGAATTTCTAGGGAAAAATTAGTTTCAGTTTGGTATGTCATTGTATTGCTCTATGACTTAAAATGTAGGGGGTACAACTATAGTTAGAGAATATTTTTCACAGCTTCTCACAAGTATCTGGTATTATTAAGCTTATGGGGGGATAAGGACAGTCTTAAGTGAGATCTGCATCCAACTAAGAAATAAACTGTGATGGGTCACCTGGGTGGCTCAGTCGCTTAAGCATCTGCTTTGGATTTTGGCTCAGGTCATGATCTCATGATAGGTGGGTTTGAGCCCCACATCAGGCTCCGCATGGATCCTGCTTGGGATCTTCTCTGCCTCTCTTTCTCTGCACCTCCCCAGTTGGTGCTCATGTGCTCTCTCTCTCTCTCTCTCTCTCTCTCTCTCTCTCTCAAAATAAATAAACTATAAAAATTAAAAAGCTGTTATAGTTCAAAACTGAACTATAAATTTCTTAGAGACATAAACTCATGCTTCTAAGGATATCAAAATTAATTTCAAATTAAGATTGATCTTTCTTAATGTCGTGTTAGAAGGTGGAGGGTAGTAGAATTATAAACTTGAAATTGGTGCCTAGGCTGATGCCATTGCCTGTCAAAGAGATCCTTACAAGAAATCCAATAAGCCTTAGGGAGTTTTTTACCTGTGTCCAATTTGAAAAATTATTTGGTATATCAGATGTCCTATTTTCTCTTGCTTCCCCCAGTGAATTAAAAGTAGTATACTACTATTTTGTTACTGTAGAGCAGAAAGTAAATGACTTTTGGAGGGAGCCAAGCAGGTCTTGGTTTGATTATCTGATCCTCCCTGTACTGCTTTATATCGTCTTAGTCCAGTTATTTAAACTTTGGGAGCCTCCTTTATTTATTAAGTCTGGGGATGAAAATGGAAATAATGCATAGAATGTACACAGTGCCTGTCAGTTTCTTTCCCTTTTTATGCTGGATACTCGGTGTCCATAATTCATCCTTTCAATTATTCATTTAACCAGTTAATTCAATTAAATCCGTGAACATTGAGCATCTACCCTATGCCAGACATTGCATTAAGCACTGGGGAAGCGGCAGTGAAATAAAAATGCCTTGCCCTTAAGGAGCTTATATCCTTATTTGTGAGATGTTACTACGATCCTTTTTTTAAAATATTTTTTTAATGTTTATTTTTGAGAGAGACAGAGCACCAGAGGGGGAGTGGGAGAGAGAGAGAGGGAGACACAGAATCTGAAGCAGGCTCCAGGGTCTGAGCTGTCAGCCAAGGGCCTGACGCAGGGCTCAAACTTGCAGACCAGAGATCATGACCTGAGCCAAAGTTAGACGCTTAACAGACTGAGCCACCCAGGTGCCCCTACTGCATTCTTATTAAAAAAGTTAATCACGTGCTTGTTTCTGAAATTATAAACATATAATTATAAAATTATTTAAGCTAAAATATTCCTATTTCTAAATCCATCTTTCTTTTTTCTCTTACTTCCTTTCTTTTAGCCCTTTCTGTTTTCCCTTCAAACTTTACACTTAAACTTGAAATGAGTTAGAGGGTTGGGTGATGTGATGAGGGTATACAAAAGTGTAAATCCCTAACTTCAAGAAGCTGAATGTCACAACAAAGAAAGAAAACATATAATTATGAATAATAGCTCAAATCACGTTATAAAACATAATCACACATTAAATGATAAATATCTATGTAGCCAATGCACATTCAGAGAAGAGATAAATATAAGTCAATGGAATTTGCCAAATAAACTTCAAAAAAGAAGTGGAATTTAAGCCGTTAAAGAATTAATAAATTTTAGAGACATGGAGAAAGGAAGAACAATCATGAAAGGGTAAGTTTTTTTTTTCCTCTCAGCTCCTAATGCCCAGGTTCTTAATTAGTATCATTACTCTAGTTGTGCTAGATTTCAGATTGATAAAACACCTTGTCAATTTAGCAAAGCACAACCTGGAAACAAACTAAAGATTTTCATTGGCTTCATCAATAAATCCAAATTTCCCATGTATCGTTTTTGATCATCCAATTTATCCAGCTATAAATGAGAAAGATCCTTACAGTTTTGCTTTTAAATAACAGAGTACAGGGGCGCCTGGGTGGCGCAGTCGGTTAAGCATCCGACTTCAGCCAGGTCACGATCTCGCGGTCTGTGAGTTTGAGCCCCGCATCGGGCTCTGGGCTGATGGCTCAGAGCCTGGAGCCTGTTTCCGATTCTGTGTCTCCCTCTCTCTCTGCCCCTCCCCCGTTCATGCTCTGTCTCTCTCTGTCCCAAAAATAAATAAACGCTGAAAAAAAAAAATTTAACAGAGTACATAGAGTGTCCTTAGACTGCCTATGGTCAAGTAGGGTCCACCCCCTACTACGGAGGCCGGAAGGCAAGGTATGTGTCCACAGCCTGTTGGCAATTTGTTGTGACTGACAAGGCGCAGTTCATTCTACATTGATGGTTCTGGTTATCCACCTGAGTTAGAGACGCATGCGCAGTTTGCAGTCCTCTGGCTCTGAAATACTCTGCCACAGCTCATCAGCAGCATTCATTGTTCATGCCCTTACTGTCTTCACCCCTGCATACGGTGGTTTTCTTGGGCAGCTAAGCATTCCAGGGTGTACGAAGAGAGGGGTGGAAACCTCTCTTGCCACCCTTTACTTCCTTCATGGGCCATTCTCCAAGTGCTTTCAGAGTATGTGCAGCAGTTGAGAACTAGTTGACTCAGGTATAGGACTCTCACCTTGGTTCCTTTCAAAGTTAGTTCCTAAATATTTGGAGGAAGTAGGCCTTTTTCTCTCTGGTCTTGGCAGTCCCTCCATACCAAGATTAGGTACTAAAAGTGTCAGTGAATCACAGGGTTCGTCCCCATCCCTGACTATATTTTTTGTGGCCATCTGCCTGTAATTCTGGGCATCCAGTATTAGGTATGTTGTCCAAGAATGTGTTTTTCCATTCATCTTCATCAAGAAGGCAGATCATTGAATTTCTTCCCAGATTTTTGGCATGTGGCTTTTCTAATTTATTCGTTTGTGGCATTATTGCCAGTTTTTTGTCTGTTTTCATACAGTCACAGGTATTTTAATAAGAATCCTGAGAGTCATTTATCAGTTCACCCCCATGCTGACTGGAAAGTTTCTCTTTCATTTTTGAAATCAGGACCAGCTACATAATTTGTGTGGCCTGGTGCAAAGTGAAAATGTGGGGTCTTTTGTTTAAAAACTCTTCCTAAGGGCCCACAAAAACAGAGTGCTCAACAAACATTGCAACCTCAGTGCTGGATCCTGGGCATCTGCCCGAAAAGCTGGCCCAGCTTAAAGCTGTCTCCATCTTCGGCTCTGATGCCTTTGCTGTCTCCCGGTGTTCTCTTTCTTTCTCCTATAGCTTCTCCATGCCTTAACTGCCTTCATTCTTCTTCTCTTTAAAACCCCTTGGGGCGCCTGGGTGGCGCAGTCGGTTAAGCGTCCGACTTCATCCAGGTCATGATCTTGTGGTCTGTGAGTTCGAGCCCCGCATGAGTTTGAGCCCCGCGTCGGGCTCTGGGCTGATGGCTCAGAGCCTGGAGCCTGTTTCCGATTCTGTGTCTCCCTCTCTCTCTGCCCCTCCCCTATTCATGCTCTGTCTCTCTGTGTCCCCAAAATAAATAAACGTTAAAAAAACAAACAAACAAAAACCCTAAGTACAAGTGGACCCGAGATTACACCTTCAGTTTCTTCACATTCTTTTTCTACCATGTAATTCTCAGAAATGCCAACTAGTTTAATGATCTCAATCACTCCTGTCTGAGGATGGCTCTAAACTCACTACCTCCAGCTTTACTGGTTCCCCTAAGTAGGAAGTACAAATTTCTAATTGCAAAGAGACATGTGCACTGACAGCTGAAACACCTATAGTGGAATCCTTCATCTTATCCTTTATTAACCTCATTCTTTCACATGAATTTTCTTTACGCTGACTCTTTGAATATTGTATCTCCCTGGATTCACAAATCTAGGTAACAATCAACCTTTGATCTTTTTTTTTAATTGGGGGTACGAACTCAGTATTTTTCTGGTTTTTTTTTTGTTTTGTTTTTTTTTAGTTTGTTCTATTTTGTCACGTTCTCTGAGTGTTTTAAGTACTTTAAATCTATTTTTTAAAGTTTATTTATTTTGAGAGAGGATACAGAGTGAGCAGGGGAAGGGCAGAAATAGAGGGAGAAAGAGAGAGAGAGAGAGAAAGAGAGAGAGAGAGAATCACAAACAGGCTCCACACTGTCAGCACAGAGCCCGATGCAGGGTTGGAACTCACGAACGGTGAGATCATGACCTGAGCCCAAACCAAGAGTCAGACATTAACTGACTGAGCCACCCCAACACCCCAGTACTTTAAATCTATTTTGGGGGGCACCTGGGTGCCTCAGTCATTAAATGTTCCACTTCGACTCAGGTCATGATCTCATGGTTTGTGAGTTCCAGCCCCACATTGGGCTCTTGCTGTCAGTGCAGAGCCCCCTTCAGATTCTCTCTCTGTCTCTCTTTCTCTCCCACTCTGCCCCTCTCCTGTTCACACTCTCCCTCTCTCTCAAAAATAAGTAAAGATTAAAAAAATTTTTTAAATAAAGTGGTAAAAATAAATAAATAAATAAATAAATAAATAAATAAATCTATTTTTTGGGTGGGGCAGAGATTAAGATTTAGTAAAATAAATAAGATCTTGACAAAAACGAGTTTGGGCAAATAGATGAAAACATCAAAAATACTTTTTTTTTTTAAGGTATGTTCAACTTATATCATCTTTAAGTCTTGGGTGATATACTTGGTTTTCAATTATTATTGTTATTATTATTATTATTTTAATTTGAGAGAGAGAATGCATGCGCGGGGAGAGGGGCAGAGAGAGAGAATCCTAAGCAGGCTCCATGTTCAGGGTAGAGCACAATGTGGGTCTCAACCCCATGACCCTGGGACCATGACCCAAGCCAAAACCAAGGGTCGGTTGCTCAACCACTGAGTCACCCAGGCACCCCCTTGATTTTCACCTTTGGTGTTAAATTGTAGGAAACATCCCTGCTAAAGAATCAGCTAAAAATTGTTTTCATATATTTTGATGTGTGTAAAAGGAAAAAAGCATAACTTTTATAGTGTATAAATATTGAACTGGAAAAGACTTTTTTTGTTTTTTGTTTTATTATTTAAAAAAAATTTTTTTTTAACGTTTATTTATTTTTGAGACAGAGAGAGACACAGCATGAACGGGGGAGGGGCAGAGAGAGAGGGAGACACAGAATCGGAAGCAGGCTCCAGGCTCTGAGCCATCAGCCCAGAGCCCGACGCAGGGCTCGAACTCGCGGACCGCGAGATCGTGACCTGAGCTGAAGTCCGACGCTTAACCAACTGAGCCACCCAGGCGCCCCTGGAAAAGACTTTTTTTTGAAGTATCAAGATCATTGAATCAAAGATACTGTGTGAACAAAATATCGTAAAACAAAGTTTCAAATCACAATTTTCTCTGATTTTTAAATTTTTTTAATGTTTGTTTATTTTTGAGACAGAGAGAGAGAGACAGGGCGTGAGTGAGGGGGCGGGCAGAGAGAGAGGGAGGCACAGAATCCAAAACAGGCTCCAGGCTCTGAGCTGTCAGCACAGAGCCCCACGCGGGGCTGGAACCCATGAACCGTGAGATCATGGCCTGAGCCGAAGTCGGTCGCCTAAGCCACCGAGGCGCCCCTCTGATTTTTAAACGTAAGGATATCATTTCCCAACTCATAATTTTGAGTCCATGTTGCATTAATGTAAAACAAACCACATGGTACCATGCTTTTCTTTGTATTGTACTTTGTAGCTTCCCATTTGTTAACTTCATTTCATTCTTACTGTTAATGACCGTGTTAGTTGGGCCATGTCATTTTGCCAAGGATAACTTTGGAACATTTTATACATTTAACCAATATAAGCCACTTATAGCATTGGTGTTCTATCTTGCTAATTTGAGGGAAAGCAAGCTTCAGCATTTAAAAATATTTTTGCAGGTAGCCTCTGATTTTTAGCTGTTGCTTTTATTTGAACATTTTATAACAAAATAAATTGCTAAGGTTGGTATACTCTACAGCTAGTTACTTAATGCAGTGTTTATGGGCTTCAGAAAGAGAAAGGTTTGTTTTGTTTTCTTAAGAATTATTTTTCTGTTCTGCTAGTGAAGTATTTGCAAGTTCATTTCTAGCCAAAGACATTCATCTCAATTATTTGAATTGGCTCCCTGCAGATAACCCTTAATATGGAATATTATTCACTTACAAAATAGTTGCCACAGACATCTGCCAGTGCTCAACCTGGCGGCAAAGATGTGTAAAACCGTTTCAAATTATGTCTTCGGACACACGGTGAATATCACTATACCATCATGTTCAGTGCTATGGTTTGTCTTCATTCACTATCTCTACTTATCTGGTCTCCTAAGTCAGCAGAATTGTCACAGCTAAATATTTTGGAACATGTAATAGTAAATTAGTTTGGCTGTTAAACTAGGTGGGAGAGTAAAAGGTATACTAATTTTTCTTTGGGGTTTCTGGTTAGATTTTATGGTTTATTGGTTCCATATTTCTTACTGTCATAATGATCACGCTCTGGAACTTTTCTTTGGGCAAGAAGAACAAAACATAAGCTGTTAGAAAGCTCAGAAACTACCACGTTTGTGTATAATGGAGGGGTCACTATATTTTTTAATAGTATTTTATGCCGTATTTTTATATTATGAGAGAAGCAGGTCCTCTGAGTTTTTTAGAGAAATATTTCAGTTGTTTCTGAAGTCCACGGACCTCAAAGTATGCACATACAGATGAAGTTCAACCACCTCTAACATGCATGATAGAGCCATGTGACATGTGCCGTCAGACCTCCAGATCTTTGCATGAGGAAGACTTTGTGCTCTAGATACCTTCTTCAGCCTTTCTGATTGTTGGGGAGGCTGCTGCTTTCCGCTGGGAAGGGCCATTTGTCAAGATTCAGTTCAGATACATTCTCCCCTGTAAAATCCTCTCTGGGAACAATAGCTGTTTATCAGACACATTCCAACTCTCAAACTCCTCCCCAATAGTCTAGTTAACATCATCTTGGAACTTAGGTAATGGCAATCGTTTTGCAATATCTCTGGTTTGACCACTTAATAGCACTAACATTTAGTAGCCATAGGGCTACTTTTTGGTGTTTGGCTCCAGAAAACATCTCTGTTAAAGAATCAGTCGAAAAATTGTTCTATTTTGGTTATGAAATTCCATATAATATCCCATAATAAGGTTTGATTATGAACTACACTGGGAGGAAATTATTTATAGTACATAAGACTGTTTTTGTAGTAATACTTGCAATCTGTACATGCATATGAAAATATGCTCTACCAGATTTTAAAACTTATAAAGTTACTGTAGTTAAGACAGTGTGATATTGATATGGGAAGAAATGAATAAAGGAACAAAAATACATGTATATGTAAATGTATCTATACATACAAGAAAATTTGGTATAAAATAGGAATAGCTTTACAAATCAGGGGAGAAAAGATTGACTATTCAATAAAAACATGCTGGAAAATTGATTGTAAATATGAGATAATACAGAATTCTATTTTTAATTATTTTTATAATGTTTATTTTTGAGAGAGAGAAAGAGACAGAGCACAAGCGGAGGAGGGGCAGAGAGAGAGGGAGACACAGAATCCAAAGTAGGCTCCAGGCTCTGAGCTGTCAGCACAGAGCCCAACTCAGGAGTGGAACTCACAAACTGCAAGATCATGACCTTAGTTGAAGTCGGACTCCTAATGAACGGAACCACCCAGACATCCCCAAATTCTATTTTTATTCATACTTTACCTTAAGTAAATATCAGATATACATACAACCAAAAGTAAAGCATTCAAATTTACAAGAAAATAGAGGCAGATATATATGACTTCAGGAGAGAAAATCGTTTTTAGACAAATTACCAAAAAGACGAGACACAAAATAAAAATTTGATAAAACTGACCACATCAAAATTAAGCCATTAACTTCAACCTAAGACACCAGGAATAAAGTTCAAACACAATGCTCCAAGCTGAGGGAAGATTTACAAAGTGTGTACAAACACATAGCAATACTATCTGTAATATATAAAACTACCCAGTAGAAAATTAGGTAACAGATTTTAAAGGGTAGCAGAAAAGAAACCCCATGAGGCCAATAAGCACCTAAAAAGAGGTTCACTGTAACTAGTAATCAAGGACATGCAAAATAAAGCAATCAGACATCATGAAATATTCATCATGCAGATACAAATGAAGGTGTGAACCGATGGTAGTGAGGGGCTGGAGAAACAGGTACACTCTGGTTCTGTAGGAAGGAGTGTTCATTGGTGCAAGCCTTGTATTGACCCTATATAGTATGGTTGAAGATGTGTTTAACATTCAACCCAAAGGACCCCACTTCTGGCTGTGTACCCAAGAGAACCAGAACTCATAAATGTGAGGAGATATGCACTATAATGTTCACGGCAGCATTGTTTATTTAAGAAAATACTGGAAACAAATTTACCATTCATTATGGAAGCATATATAAGTGAATTGTAGCACACTTACAATGAAATACTTAAAGCCAGAATGGATGAACTAGTGCTACCACACATCAACATATATAAATCTCAGGAATTTAATTTTGAGCAGAACATATATGGCGGAACGATATGTCATATATAACTTATATAACATTTGAGAAGTTACAAGAGAATTATATATACTTTGAGAATACATATACATGAACTAATAGTATAAAACACAGCTGTAAAAGAAAAACATCAAAATCAGCTTAGAGCTACTTTGGCAATGAAATTTGGGAAAGGATTTTTGGGGCATGCAATATTCTTCAACTAAATGGGTAATTATTTACTATAAATATTCAAAATCAAATCTAGCAAACTGCTAAGATTTAATAAAATTAGGTAAGTTCTCAGTGCGTTATCCACTCCTATTTTCTGTAACCTTAAAAATAGTTCATAATTAAAAATGCATCTTTACAAAAGAGCCTATTGTGTGCCCCTTAAATATTAATGTTTCCTAGATGGTTTAAAAAAGAGTTTTGTGTTTTGGGGTGCTTGGGTGACTCAGTCGATTAAACGTCTGACTCTTGATATCGCTCAGTCTGTGATCTCTCAGTTGGTGGGATCGAGCCCTGCATTGGGCTCTGCACTGACAGCATAGAGCCTGCTTGGAATTCTCTTCCTCTCTCTCTGCCCCTTCCCAGCTTGTGTGCACTCTCTCTCTCTCTCAAAATAAATAAATAAAAACAATAATAATAAGTTTTATTTTCAAAATTTATATACATAAATGTATATAACATATAAAAACACATAAATACCATTACACTGAGATGAGCTGTACTTAGATAGTCACAGATACAAAGTATATCTGTAAAGATATATTTTGCATATAGAAATGGATTCTATATCAAAGGATATATACAAACCAATTTCATATAGTGCCCTCATATTTAAATTATTTTATATAAGGGAAAGAAAATACTTATTTGGGGCAGGGGGTGCCTGGGTGACTCAGTCAGTTAAGTGTTGGACTTCAGGTCACGGTCTTGCATTTCATGAGTTCGAGCCCCACATCTGGCTCTCTGCTGTCAGCACAGAGCCCGCTTCAGATCCTCTGTCTCCCTCTCTCTCTTCCACTGCCCTGCTGGAGCTCTTCCTCTCTCTCTCTCAAAAATGAATAAACATTAAAAAAATTAATTAAAAAAAAGAGGAGAACCTGGGTAGCTCAGTCAGTTGGGCGTCCGACTTCAGCTCAGGTCATGATCTCATGGTTCATGGGTTCAATCCCCACATCTGGCTCTGTGCTGACAGCTCAGAGCCTGGAGCTTGCTTCAGATTCTGTGTCTCCCTTGCTCTCTGCCCCTCCCCAGTAGTGCTTTGTCTGTCTCTCAAAAATAAATAAACATTAAAAAAAAAGAAGAAAAAAAGAAAAGAAAATACTTGTTTGGAATTTTGAGGTGGTTTCCTTATAGTAGAGACTTATAAATAATTGTGGCAAGTAAACACCAAATATGTATAATCCATGTCCTTTGATTTAAATACATCTCAAAATATTTAATTTCTTAATGATTTAATCTTTAATAATTAATATAAATTTGTTAGGTTTGATCTTGTGAATTAAAAAAATAGACATTTCTATTGTCTGGTTTTGTAATTCACTTCCATGATGTCTATATCTTTAATTCGTCTCCAGCTTACTGTTCAGGCTCTCCGACTCCACAAACAGCCTAGAGCAGAGCTTCTGGGGAAACCCTGTCAGCATTTAATGTGATCATCCTGTCACTGTAATATTGCCCAGAGCTGTACTTCCAAAATCACATAACTGGATTTATGCTTGAAAACTTGGAATCATCAGTGGTCAAGGAAACACTTTTTCCGCAGAGAGGTTTAAAATTTTAGTTGACAATGTTGAATCTCAATTTGCTGAACTCATTCTGGGTGAAATAACTTTCAGACCATTTGGTTCTTCATTTTTTACAGGAAAACTATTCTTTTTGCATTTGATGTAGTAGGCAACTGAAAGAGTAAAAAGAGAATTCAAAGACATCATGGAAATAATCATTCTGAAAGCAGCTACCACCCCCATGGCTGGTGAAACAAGGAAAGAGGTTGGAATTATTAAAACAGACACTTGGGGAAGGGGCCCCATGGAGTAGAAAAGTCAGGTCCCTGAGAAATGGCCAAACTCAGCAGGAGCTGGTGCCTCTGAGGGGCAGCAGGATGGAGATGTTCTGCCAGTGTTGGGAAAAGTGCAACAGCTTCTGTTGCAGGGCAAACTGTCACCACGAGGGTGAAGAAGCCTTCCTGAGGGGAGGCTCACAGAAACCATGTGGACAGGAAGCTCACAAGAAACCCACGGGGAAGAGCACAGTCCTTTCTCTAGACTTGCAGACTCCCTCTAGCTCTCTCCACCGGCAGAGCCTAAGACTCAGGAGCTGGCCACACTTGAATTTAGTGGAATCACAGTCCCAGTAAAGTAAGTTGGGGTTGAACTGAGACACAGTAACTTAGAGCTGTCATGCTGTCTGTATCAACATATAAAGTAGGAGGCTGTCATTCTACAACGATCTGAAAGCAGATAGATGGGCAAGCCAGAACTCTCCTGATCTCTTCAAATGCTCTAACCTTTGACATCATAAATGTCTCTTGGGAATGTTCATTCAATAAATCCAGTATTTCTTTATTCACTATTTTAAATAAAATGTATTCATATCCACTTTACAAGAAGTGCTATTCTGGGCTAAGATGACATAAACTCAGTTCCTCTCTTCAAAGAATTGAAAACCTAAAAATGACATTATATATATATGTATATATATATATATATATAATCTGTATATATATAAAAAATGTATTATGTGAAACCTAAAACTGAGATAATATATAATCTGAATATATAAAAATATAAATATATGTAAGAATATATACATATATATATATATATATATATATAATACATATATCTAAAAAAAAAAACAAATGAACCAACACCAGACTCTTAAATACAGAGAACAAACTGGTGGTTGCTAGAGGGGAAAGATGGGTGGAGGAATGGACGAAATAGACAAAGAAGATTAAGAGATACAGACTTCCAGTTATAAAATAAGTAAGTCACAGAGATGCAAAGTACAGCATAGGAAATATAGTCAATAATACTACAAGAATGGTGTATGATGATGGATGCTGACTACAATTACCATGGTAAGCGCTGAGTAATGTATAGAATTGTCAAATATCCCGGAGCTAATATAACATTGTATGTCTGTTATACTTCAATAATGAAAACGTATATATCTATGTATATATACATATATCTCTATGTAACTATAGATATATTTATTCATATATACATCAATATATATTCTATATTTAAATTAATAGGAGAATAAAAGCTGTACAACCTAACTATACATCCTAAGGTCATAGAGCTCCAGATATGTCTATTCATTCTTTAAACTAACTGATAAAGGGATCAAAAGACTGAGGGATCATTTATAAAAGACTTTATAGGAGGAGTATCTGGGTGTCTCAGTCGGTTAAGCGTCCAACTCTTGATTTCAGCCCAGGTCATGATCTCGCAGTTCCTGAGTTTGAGCCCGGCTTGGGATTCTCTCTACCCCTCCCTTAGGCATGCACTCCCCCCCAACCAAATAAATAAATAAATAAATAAATAAATGTTAAAAAAAATAAATAAAAGACTTTCTTGGAGAGACCGCAAGCTTTTGAAAATGGGTAGGATTTTAAAATTGGATATTGGCATTAGGAAAGTCTTCACAGACAAAGAGACTGGCATGTTAAATCTGGGCTTACAGGAAAAGAAAAAAAATTTTAGTGGCAAAAAAGCATTGGATTTACACTAACTATGATGTTGATGTAAGGATAATGAGAGAGAAGTCTGAGGATGAATTAAAAATCAGACTATGAAGCCTTTTAATGCTATGCTAGGAAATTTGTTATTTATTTAGTGGATAAGCTACTGGAAATTTTTACACAAATAGGTAAAAAGCTTCACAGAGTCAGGCTAATGGCTGTGTACAGGTTGAGTCATAGGAGAAAGAACACACTGGCAAATAATACAGGGAAATCAGTAATGAAGCTGAACCAGTAGAAAAGAAGGAATAAAGGACTTCAACAAAATATATATTTCCATCTATTTTTTTTTCTACAGTGAGCCTCCATTTCTGCATAAGCTAGATGAGGTGCTAAAAATGTTTTTTATGTAGGTGGTTAGCCTCTGCTTCCACGTTCGTAATACAGCTGTCCCTGTCCATGTTATTTTTAAGAATTATAAAAATAGGGCAAAATCAGATACAGTTTGAGTAAAAAAAAAAATTAGAATGCCTCCTTATATTAAGCCTCATAGTTTTAAAAAATGTTTATTTATTTTTGAAAGAGTCAGAGAGACAGAGCGTGAGCAGGGGGACAGAGAGAGGGAGACACAGAATCTGAAGCAGGCTCCAGGCTCTGAGCTATCAGGACAGAGCCCGACGCAGGGGTTGAATTCACAAACTGTGAGATCATGACCTGGGCTGAAGTCGGACACTTAACCAACTGAGCTATCCAGGTGCCCCTTAAGCCTCATATTTTTATTATAGTATCTTTTATGGATTAAATACTTACAATATTAATTATGAGAATAATCAGCTGAAGAACTTTATTTAGATCAAAGATATAGGAATGATATCAATATGTTCATAATTTATAAAGCACTAGGATTTTAAAAAGAAGACTAACCCAAACATAATCAGATACATACACACATGTAGATATATATGCATACACACACATACACACACACACACACACACACACACACACACACATATATATATGCACTCATTTATCATTAGAACATTTGGAAGTACAAATTAAATTAGCCTCAACTAGTTTCCATAGCCAACAATGTCCAAGGAAATAAATAGAAAGTTCTAAGAAAATTATTTTGAGGAAACTATTCCTTCTTTTCTCCATTGCTACCAGTTTCTAGGACCTTATTGTTTTCTTCATAAATTAATTCATTAGCTATCAAAGTACTTCAGTATCTGGTCTCTTTCTCTCTCTCTCTCTCTTTTTTTTTTTTCGTATCTTTCTTTTACTGTCTGTCATGAATGTTTTCTCACTATCTCATTGCTCACATGCTATTCTGCACATGAGCTCCTCCATCTGGGCTAAACTCTGTGTTTCCCTTTCAACATTTTCTTTGCCTCTTACAAGCTGTATGATCTCGGGCAAGTATATAAAGCTTTCTGTGCTTCTAGTTATTTCATCTGTAAAATGAGATTTAAAATATTGCCTCCCACTGTGATCAATTATAGATGCATATTGTAAACATAGAGCAACCACTAAAGAAAGTTAAATGTAGACGAGTAGATAGTAACCCAATAGTGGGCAGAAAATAGGATACTAAAAATTTAATTCATCTAAAAGAAGGCAGGAAAAGAAAAAAAAAACCAAAAAGATAAATAGAAAACAAATAGCAATAAGATAGATAAAATAATAAGAAACATAACTGTATCATTCATTATCTTAAATGTAAATCATATGTAAACACTCCAATGAAAAGGCACAGTCAGAATAATGTCTATAAGAAATCCATTTCAGATACAAAGATGCAGATAGGCTAAAGTAGAGTAATATGAAAAGATGCAACATTTGAGCATTAGTCATAAGAAAACCAAAGTAGTGGGGCACCCAGGTGGCTTAGTAGGTTAAGTGTCCGACTTCGACTCAGGTCATGATCTCGTAGTTCTTGAGTTGGAGCCCCGAGTCGGGCTCTGTGATGACAGCTCAGAGCCTGGAGCCTGCTTTGGATTCTGTGTCTCCCTCTCTTTCTTCTCCTCTCCCCGCTTGCTCTCTCTCTCTCCCTCTCCCTCTCTCTCAAAAATAAAATAAACATTAAAAAATTAAAAAAAAAGAAAACCAAAGTAGTTATATTTTGGACTAAATTAAAATGATGATTCTATAGATCAAAATTATGGAATGTAGCTAAAGTAGTGCTGACAAGGAAATATAAAGCTTGTAATGCTTATATTAAAAAAAAAAAAGACGGGGCGCCTGGGTGGCTCAGTCGGTTAAGCATCTGACTTCAGCTCAGGTCATGATCTCGCGGTCCATGAGTTCAGGCCCCACATCAGGCTCTGTGCTGCCAGTTCAGAGTCTGGACCCTGCTTTAGATTCTGTGTCTCCCCCTCTCTCTGCCCCTCCCCTGCTCATGCTCTGTCTCTCTCTGTCTCAAAAATAAATAAAAGCATTAAAAAAATTTTTTTAAATAAAAATAAATTTAAAAAAAGAAGAAAGATCAACCATCTAGGCTTCATCTTAAGAAGCTAGGAAGAGGAGGGAAAATTAAATCAAATTAAGTACAGGAAAGGAAATAATAAAGAAAAAAAGAGAAAATCAGCAAAATAGAAAGACTTCTACCTAGACCTAAACTAAGAAAATAAAAAGATAAGATACAATTTAATAATATCATTTAATAAAAGAAAGTTGTTATTTCATCTCAAAAACATGTTGAACATAAGATACAAAAACTGTGTGTTGTATAATTCCACTTACATGAAATTCTAGAATAAGTAAATCCAACCTAGATACAAAAAGCGTATCATGCAGATGATTTCATATATAAGTTTCTTATTTTATCGTCTTTCAGAGAGCTACCATATTTGAGAGTATTCCCCCTTCCGGAATGTTTAGACATAACTGTTAATGGGGCAAAGGACTTTATTACCCAGGAAAAAGGAGAGAGCCATGGATCTCGCCAGGCGCTGGTCTTTTCTTCTATTGCTTTCAGTCTGTATTATACCAGCATTGCTTTCATAAATTACCGAAACTTGTTTAAGTTTAGGGAAATTGCTTAAGTACAAAGCTGTATATTGGTAAATAATAGTAACCTACTGGCAACCTATGTCTTGTGGCAAAAGATAAAGAAATGAAAGAAAAATAAAATAGTATCATCAATATAAAATATACGTACTAATTGTACTAATGCACCACAGATTTGCTGCTCTGAATGTTTTCCTTTGGGGAAAAGAGATTGGAGCAACCCTTTGTAGACTATCTATAGAATTAATGATTTCCTGACGTTGGTCATGGATTCCCCCAGGCATAGGATATGCTTTAATGGGTAGCTAAAATATCATAGGCTATTTCTCTCATTTCTCATAAATATTTATTCAGTGTTGTGATGGCTTTTATAGCCAAAAAGCAAAGAGAGAGAGAGAGAGAGAGAGAGAAACTGGTTTATTGTATTTTTGAGAGGAAAGTCATATTCATATGAATGAAATCCGTCTCAATCCAAAAGAGGGTGACCCTGGGGGCTCTGAAACTAAATTTCAACTCTTAGCATAATCAATTGCTGCAAAGTGACCAGGGCACAGCAACAGCCCTAGAGTGTGATAATTAAAGGTGGAATCTCTCTAGATGAGCTGATATGTTGCATAAACTTTGAGTCTTAAGCAGAATTCTTAGTAGTGATTGAATTTGCCATGAGACTATCTTTGCCAAAAGGCAGCTCGCAGGTACACAATGTCAAAATGATTCCAGTAAGGAGTGAAATTCCAACATCATTTATTTCCAAATATATCATTCCTTCCCACCTATCCACCTACCTTTCTCTCTCCTCTCCCACCCAAAGTTACAGAAATTAGATATCTTCTTCAATTAACTGTTGGTCCATACCAGAGTCTGCTCTCAAGAGTATTCATCATAAGAGAGGCGCGATGGACAACCACTAGCAAAGCAGATCCAAAACTGATATAAATTAGATGCCCCTCCTCAGAACATAACATAAACCAAATACCAACATGGACTGTCACCCTAACACACACACACACACATACAGATATTTCAAAATACCTGGATTTGATCTTGTCAAATAAATTATATTGTATTGCATTCAGTTAACTGACAAACACTTACTCAGTTCGTATGATGTTCCAGGTGCTGTAGGTATGTGACATAAAATGATGTCATGATAAACAGAGTTTCTACCTTCAAGGCATTTATAGTTGAGTGAGAGAAACAGAATTAGGTTAGCAGTTATGAATAGTTAATTAAGGCCCATGGCCTATCTTGTCCAATGGGAGCCACCATGAATGTAGCAACCCCTGACTTTAAGAGTCAATTTAAGGCTTCCTGGAGAAAGACATACTTAACTAAGTCCAAAGCATGATTAGAAGGCAAGAGCATTCCCTGAAAGAGGATATGTCAAGTGTTCAAAGACACCAGGCAAGAAGAGATAACCAACCATCCAGGAATGGAAAATAGGTCAGCATAGAAGAAGAAGAAAAATTAAAGCAGGAAGATAAATGTATAAATAGATAGATGGATAGGTAGATATAGTCTGGCTTTCCTTTTTCAGTGTATAAATCATTGTCTCATTTTTAAACATCTGTTTTTTGAAAAGTATATTGAAAATTCTGCTAAAGATGTCCCAGGAAATCGCGTGTCCTCAATTATCTTGCCTGGTTGATTGTTTCCTGCATAATCTCCCAACTGATCTCCACTCCGCTTCCTCTCCCCACAACCTCTCCCCCTCACCAAACCAAGGATTATCTTTCCAAAATGCAAATTGATCATGTCACTTCCCTGTTTAACCTCTTCAATGTCTTCCCACTGCCCTCAGGATAAAGAGCACAAACCTTAACCGGCACTGGGGGTGCTGGCCCTGCTCATCTCTGCAGCCTTGTCACTGCACACTACCCCATGACATCTGGCTCCAGCTACCATGGCTTTTCTTTCACACACATACCCCACCCCAAACCAGGAATGCTCAAATCCTCCTGTTCCATGCTTTTCTAGAGACATCCACCCTCTTTTATGACACGGGTAGTTACTGTTTTATTTTCATATTTAATTGTATAATTGTTAAATAGAGCCTGTCTCCTGCCGTAGGTCATGTACATAATGGGCTCAGGGACCCTATATGCTCTTAGGGCCAAGAGGACAGGGACTCTTTTGTGTTTTTTCCATTACTGTATCCCCAGCTCTCAGCACTGTGTTTGGGACATAGTAGGGCTTAACAGGTCTTTCTGGACTGAGAGAGTCAGTGTTACGTTCAGGAAAGCTGATTGCAAGTCAAGTTTTTCATGTCCTTGAAATGCAAGTGCAGGAAACAGGCCTCCTGAAGACTGACTGCTGATCAGACTGACAGGTGGCATAAACCAAAACTGAAGGTCTGTCTATGCATTTGCAAAACTATTTCCACTTATAACACACCGCCAGGATTTAAAGCTTCTGTATGCCCACATTCACACATACATTCTGTATTGTCTTTCACTCCGGAAGAAAACTGAAGTAACTATTTTCTGATTGCTGAAGTCCAGTGTTCCTTTGTGAGAGGCCTGTTATTTCTGAGTGCAAGTCAGTTTTATATAATGTAGCCATTGTTTCAGATTTTATCATCGCCTGCCTCCCTAGCATTGCAGAAGTCAAATTTGCCAGCGTAGAGGGAATATTTATTTATTTTCAAATGAGCCATGCCGTGTTATGATACAATGAAAGGACTAACACCTGGAGTTTGGTGGCCCAGTTTATATTTCTATTATGTTGCCAACTCACCATTAATTTGTGCAAATGACTGAACTCTTAGGTAAGGTTGACTCTGAGAAGGGATTTAAGGGCTCTGGATGTCTTCTGGATGACAAGTACAATACCTGAGAACCATCACTGATTTCTCTGGCAAGGAAAACAATTTTTTATAGCTCATAGAATTAGTTCCATATTTAGTTATGTTTTCTCCTTTCCTTTTTTTTAAAATTTATAATTTAATTTGACAAACAGCCTGTTGCCTACTGCCTCAAAAAGCGAAGAAGCTTCATGAGTTTTCATATAATTAGGACTTAAGTTTATTTTATTTGCTTTGGTTTATTGAATATTTTTTGAATATTTAACTATGGTGATATTGAAGGCGAGTAAAAATTTATAAAACATTGCATTGGGCTGATTGTATTGGGAAGGTGCCAATCAGTTTTAATTTTTCTCCTTTTTTACAGTTTTATTTTGTTTCCTTTTTGGCAATATGAATCACTGTTTATATGTTATGTGCCAGCTTTCTGTCTTGATATTTTCCTGTTGACGTGAGAGATAGCATAATGACACAGATCCTCATGTTAGCATTACTGTTAAAATACTCCAATGTTCTTAGGCTGGTTTAGAACCTCTGTGAAAAAGTTATCCATTTTTGGTTTGTATGGAAATTACTTTTAAAAAGGCATACAAGTTCATTTTCGAAAGATGGCTTTAAAAAATCTTTTTGTTCAAGATAACAACCTGAACCTACTCATTGAAGTTCTCTACTCCTGGAGAGTCCACTAAAAATAGTTATAAGCTAAACTTTCCTGGCAATCAACAAAGGATGAAGTCATTAATGAACTAGAAATCTCAATGAATTTCCTTGATGAAGGGAAGTACATGAATAAGCGTGGTGTGATGGAGCTGGATGGAAATAGACACTATATAGATTATGTTCTGAGGACCTTGCTGCAAGGTAGGAAGTCAGCATTTCTGCAGAACCCCAGACAGTCTCGAAGGCAAGAAAGAGAAGTATTTATAATTACTTCAGGAAAAATCGCATCTTGCCTTGCATTCCTGATCCCTCTGCTTACAGCATGCTTCCTTTTTTTTTCCTTAAGTTTTTTTACATTTATTTTGAGAGAGAGCGAGAGAGAAAACAAGTCGGGTAGGGGAAGAGAGAGAGAGAAAATCCTAAGCAGGCTCCGCACTGTCAGTGCAGAGCCCATATGGGGCTCAAATTCACGAATTGCGAGATCATGACCCGAGCTGAAGTCAGACACTTAACCAACTGAGCCATCCAGGCGCCCCCAGCATGCTTCCTTTTAATACCTCTGTTTTTCTTCCTTATTTCTTTCAAGTCCCTATTCAAATAACACTCTATCAAAGAGATACTCCTGAACCATTTTATTAGGCAAGAACTGTCTCTCCTTTTCCCCCTCAAACCCATCACTCTATATCTATTCTACCCTGCTTTCATTTTTTTCATTATACCTAGCATATTATATCTTTATGCTTTAATTTGTTCAGTGTGTCTCTTGCAAAAGAAAGTAACCTTCAAAAGAGCATAAAACTTATCTGTTTAGTTAACCAATTTGTGGACTATCAATAAAAATTTGTGGATTTTTTTTGATGTTTATTTTTGAGAGAGAGTGTGTGTGTTTGTGTGTGTGTGTGTGTGTGTGTGTGTGTATGTGTGTGTGTGAGCAGAGGAGGGGCAGAGAGAGAGGGAGACACAGAATCTCAAGCAGGCTCCACGCTCTGAGCTGTCAGCACAAAGCCCAATGCAGGGCTCGAACCCACAAACTATGAGATCATGACCTGAGCCGAAGTCAGACGCTTAACCGACTGAGCCAACCAGGTGCCCCAACAATTTGTGAACTTAATAAGTGAATGAATGGTTGAAATGTAAATATGAACCTGGGTATGTTACCTTCACCCCATCTTCACACTTCCTCAATACAATATTTACAATATCTAGTAGCCAGACATTTCTCCCAATTTGGAAGGGTAAGGAAAAGGAGTAGATTTTTCTAAAATGAATGAAGGATCAAAAGCAAACTGCAGCAGCTAGAATAGATGTTGGTACTTTGGGCAGTATAATGGCTGGGGTCCCATTAATTCATCAAAGTCCACAAACTTCCAGTCAACATATTTGCTTCATTCTTAAACATAATGATCGGTCAAGATTTGCCACACATTTGAAGAAAGCATGGGGGATGACAAAGATCAAGTAGAACAAACAGAAACACCTTACTCTAGAAAAACAAAGATAATCATTTAAAAACAGAAAACTTTAAACAAAATCTAATTCATATTCTTAGAGAGTTTTGAGAAGATATTGCATCCTCAACACTAGAACAAGATGCTATGAAGAGCCCTTAGTAATTAAAAATATACCAGGTAAAAATTAAAAAGAAAGCCAAAAGAAGGAAAAAATAAAAGTGAAGGAATTCCCCGCAATGTAGAGAATAAGATATAAAGAGGCTCAGTCTAGGAAGTTCAAGTTTCAACTATTAGGAAGTCCAGAAAGAGAAAAAAAAAAACTATAGAAGCGGAGATTCTCAATAAAATAAGTAACATTTCCTAGAAATGAAGAAAAGCATGGATCTTTAAATTCAAAAGGCCTAGTAAATATAAAGAAGAATAAAGGACAAAAGTAGCACACATAGGAATATCATCGTTAAACTATATGCCACTGAGGATAAAGAAAAGATCTTAAAATCCCCAGTGAAGTGGAAAAACAAAGGAACAATAACAGTACATGTTAACCAACTGGAATGTAAATAAAAACTTAAAAAAAAAAGCTAGTCACCACTAAAGAATGAGAATCATACTGACATAAATTTCAGCAATACCAAATGCTAATATACATAGATATTTGAGTTCAAGTCTTGAGAGAAATAGTTTGAAATCTAAAATCCAATGGCCAGAAATACTATCAGTAAATTAAAAGGGCAAAGTACAGGCATTTCAAGATTTGCAATGGCTTAAATTTATCTATGGTAAACTCTTACTTAGAAAATCACTTGAGGATATTTATCAGAAACTTTAGGGAGTAAATTTTAAAAAGAAATAAGTATTTGGGGGGGGTGCCTGGGTGGTTCAGTCACTTGAGTGACTGACTCTTGATTTTGGCTCACGTCATGATTCCATGATCCATGAAGCCCATGATTTTTGGCTTCATATTGAGCATGGAGCCTGCTTAGGATTCTTTCTCTCCCCCAGTACCCCTCTCCCCACTTAGTGTGTTCTCTCTTTCTCTCTAAAAAAAAATCCTATAAAGTCATTTCTGTAAGCAATCTGAAAAGGAGCCAACCCACATAGGATCAAGCTGATGGAGGACTCCAGGAAAGAAGTGTTCTGGGGAGATGGTGTGGAGTGTGTCACAAAAAAGAAAACAAGGTTGAAAGTTAGAAAGAATTTAAGGTTAGGTCAAAAGAGTAGAATATAAGTAAAAATAAAGAAAACTAAAGCCTTAAGAAGAAAAATAAAGTTAAAAGTCAGTGTTTTTCAAAAAAAAGAAAAAGAATGAATTCCAATCATAAGTCGGAAGACATTGGGAATATGGTTTCTTCTCCTGTCTTCCAAACACACACACACACACACACACACACACACACACACACACGCTTTTTTTTTTTACAGAATTATTTGAGAATAAATTACAGACATTATGTTATTTTACCCCTAAATACTTGAGTGTATATTTTTTAAGAACAAGGACATTCCCTTATGTAATCACAGTATAATTATCAAAATCAGGACCTATATCATTGACACTTTGCTATCTGTTCCAAAGTTCACATTCAAATTTCTTCAGTTATCTAAATTTTTCCTCAGTTCGGTGGTCTTTTAGAGCTAGCTATATATTTTTTTCCAGTTCCATTATCCAATCCAGGAGCACAGATTGTAGTTAGTGATGATGTCTCTTTTTTTTTTTAATTTTTTTTTAACGTTTATTTATTTTTGAGACAGAGAGAGACAGAGCATGAACGGGGGAGGGTCAAAGAGAGAGGGAGACACAGAATCTGAAACAGGCTTCAGGCTCTGAGCAGTCAGCACAGAGCCCGACGTGGGGCTCGAACTCACGGACCGCGAGATTGTGACCTGAGCCAAAGTTGGACGCTTACCCAACTGAGCCACCCAGGCGCCCCGATGATGTCTCTTTAACATGAAACAGTTCATCAGTCTTTCTTTGTCTTTCATGATCTTGACATTTTTTAAGAGGCAGACAAGCTGTTTTATAGACCATCTCTCAATTTGAGTTTGTTTGATGTTTCCTCATGATTAAATTCAGGTTATGCATTTTTGGCAGGGATCTCACAGAAATAAGACTGTGTTCTCACTGCATTCCATCAGAAACACGTCATGTTGGTTTGTTCCAATATTCCTGACATTATCTTTGATCATTTGGTTGAGGTAGAGGCCTTCAGATATTTTCATTATAAATTAGAATTTTCCTCTGCAATTACTAGAGAGTTCTTTGACACTATACAAATATCTTCTTTCTCATCAAATTTTTATCCACTGACTTTAGTGTGGAAATATAGTATTTTACATGGTAAGAAGGTGAGAGAAAGTTTTAGGGAATAATAATCTTTGATTTTTATGTCAGTATTCAAAGAACTTTCAGTCAATATTTCACCACTTTAAAATAATTATAGGGAGATTTAGAACCAGCAGTGCTGATTTCATTCACATATGTTTTACTATTTGTGATTTTTAAAAAGATACCTCTTTTACATTTAGTAATTTAGGTTATTTCCAACAATAGATTAATAATCAGTTGTTTCTAATCATACTCCACTGATTCACTATGAAGCTGAAAATAAAGGTGATGCTACAGTCTTCATCTGTGCATTGGAAAGGATTAGTACTTTTTATCCTATCACTATAAGTACTAGATAATTTTACCCTCTATTTGCTAACAATTAGATGTGGGGTTATATCATAAGAAATATACACAATAAAACCACCCATAATTAGCTTGAGTTGAAAAAGGAGGAAAATAAAAACAAGATAACAAATTAATGTCACCAATGTGTAAAGTTGAAAAAAACAAAACTAATAAAATTTTCAAATACTAGTGACAATGCAATGATAAATGACCTTGGGAAAAGAACCAAAAAAAATCTATTATCTGTCTATCTATCTATCTAGATATAAAAATTGATTTATTTTGCATACTTGATTGTATTAGATTCTTTTAATAGGTAAATAAACTACCAACTTAAAAGTATTACCAATAACAAAAAAATTTTCTGCCAAATTTATCAATAAGTATGACTTTACCAGAAAATTTGAGTTTAGTCTTGAAGTAGTTAGTGATAAAAAGGAAAGATTTCTGTTTTCTAAATGTATGTCACACTACATTAAAAAGGGCAGGAAGGGACATTAGCAAAAAGCTTTGGCTGGAAATAAAATGAAGGACAAGTAAGGCTAGAATACTTATTGTCAAAATAGGCAAGAAATAACAAGGGTTGGAAAGGACGTAAAGAAAAGGGAACCCTCATACATTGCTGGTGGGAATGCAAACTGGTGCAGCCAGTATGGAAAATAGTGGAAAAACTAAAGAGTAGAAATACCATATGATCCATCTATTCCATTACTGGTTATTTATCTGCCAAATACGAAAACACAAATTTGGAATGATCCATGCACCCCTCTGTTCATTCAGCATTATTTATAATATCAAGATATGGAAATAATATAAATGTCTACAATGGATGAATGAATAAAGAAGATGTGGTGTACATACACACATACACACACACACACACACACACACAGTGGAACATTACTCAGCCATAAAAAGGAATGAAATCTTGCCATTTACAACAACATAGATGGATCTGGAGGGTGTTATGCTAAATGAAATAAGTCAGAAGCATAAAGACAAATTCCATATGATTTCACTCATATATGGAATCTAAAAACAAATGAACAAATGAACAAATAAACTCATAGATGCAGGGAATAGATTGGTGGTTACCAGAAGGGAAGGAGGTTTGAGTGGGCAAAACAGCTAGAAATAATCAATTGTAGGGTGATGGATGGTAACTATACTTTGGGGGTGATCACTTTGTAGTGTATTCAGATGTCAAATTTAATATTGCATACCCGAAACTTATATAATAAAACAAACAAGCAAAAGACTAGACTACTTAATAGATACAATAAGTAAAGTAGAGAATAATAAAAACAATAAAATATTGCCATTCTGGGAAATCTACAGAATGACTATTGGAGACTTTTTAATGATAATGGTGAGATGTTAGTTTTAGGAGGAAGATGTTGAGCTCCATAATAATATGGTAAGCTTCAAAAATTGGCAGCATACGCATGGAAGATAGCCTACCAGCAATTGGTTAAAGGGACAGAGAGATCAGAGCTATTAACGCTATCATCATTCAACAGATGAACCTATGGCAGATGCCTCCGAGGAGAATCAGAGATGGGACACAGCACCAGGGATTTCGGTTTTGGCACAGCTTAGTCAAAGTGTAGAAAAAGAAGAAAATGCACTGGAGATTTTTCAGTGGGTGGAAGAAAAATAAGTAAAAGCACCATTCACAAATATGTCACCAAAGTCCTAATGATTCTCCCTTCTTAGTATCTCTTCAATCTCTTTTCTCCGTCTCCACTGCCTATTTCTTGGTGCAAGCTTTAATCAGCCAGCTAGTGGTCTCTGCTTCTAGGTTCCTTGGCCTCCCTTTCCCAATTTATTTTCTGAACTGCTGTGTGATCAGAGTGATCTTTATAAAATATTCAACTAACCAAAGCATTCTCCTGATCATTTTTTTTTTACTGGATTCCTCATGTCTTTATATTTAAATCTAAATTATGATACCGACATATTTACTACTCAAAATTCCCAAGTCCTCTATGTTATTACACATGATGGTCCTTCTAAAAAACGTTATATACTTTGCTTGAAACAGACTCCTCTCTTCCTCGCCTGATAATTCCTACCCATTCTTAAAAACTTAGATCAAATGCCACCTCTAGGAAGACTTTCTTTCCCTGGAAACAGGTGTCGTTCCTATGTGCTTTCTTCTGTCATAACTTCTGTCACATTACAATCACTTTGAGTGATTTGTACAGCCTGAAAAGTAATAGTACTCAACAGACTTTGTTGAATGAAAGAAGCAAGAAAAACAAACAAACAACAAAGAATGGATGAAGACAATCCTTGGGAGGCTTATGAACAAAAAGCAACTATGCTACAGAGACCTAAAAAATACAGAAAACTTATAAAAGCAAAGAACAAGTCAAAATGACTGCTGAATTCACCTAGAGGCTCAGGGGAGACCATAATAGTTTCACTGAAATGGAAAGGTTTGCAGATTCTAGGGAAATAAGAGTATGCCCAATCACTCTGATAGGGCCATATCACAAAATCTTGTTGCTTAATGCATAGATTCTTCTATTCTGTTAATAATATGACAGCTTCTAAGTTTCCACATGGTATCCAAATGGATATCTATAGACCCAGATATACCTGCTCTATCTCTCCAAACTAAAATATCAGAGTTATTGTATATATCTGGTCTTTAATTTTATTATAGAATTGGAAACTAACAAAATATAACGAAGAACGACACCATGACAGCAAAGCCTACAGTGTAGAGGACAAATTTCCAACAAAATTTTGCACATATCAAGCACTTACAAAAAAGTTACCCAAAATCATTATACAAAGAGGACAGGTAGAGTAGGACTAACTTTACCGACATAAGAATGGAGGAAAGGGGATGTAGGAGATTAACTTGCCCTGAAGGTTGATTTATAACCAACTTCTGCCCTGGAGTTAAATTGGAAAGTCAAAGCTTGAGAAGCCATTCTCAAATGGTCTTTAAAATGATGAAGGAAGGGGAGGTTTCAGGTGGATAAGAGATCCAGGGGAGAAGAAGGAACAGCAAGAAAGAGGGGTTTGGAGGTAGACTGATGAGCACCAGAGATTCTCATGATTGCTCATGTCAGGCCTCTGCTGGGTTTCTAGTATGACAGCATGTGGGCTGACTGGACCACTTGAAGACTGAGAATAAAACAGATAGGAGGTAAGATATTTTAAGAAAAATTTTAGAAGTAGTAGTTTTTGTCAGATGAAATAAAATGTGGTGTTTATCATTGTTCACCAATCTGGTCATCTAATATAGATGCCTTTGTCCTATTGAGATGATTACCATCAGTGGGTACCATTAAACACAAAGTGAGTACCATTAGCAGGAAGTAGCCATAAAGATGATTGCCTCTCTAGTGTGAAATATTTATTTCTGTTTGCAAAATAAAAATTTTTCACTGCTAGTAATGAGCAACCACAACATTTATATCTCAACTCCAAAACATAGGCTAATATAGACTGACATCTGCCAAATGCTTGTCAACAATTCTTACGTAATGACAGGAATTTAAGGCATTTGGTTTTTCGACCATGTGTTTCTTGCAAATTCTCCTAAAATGCAGTAATATGTAACAGTAAAGCAAGTTAACCTTTAGGGAACTTTTCAAGTAAAATTAATTCAATCTGTTTCAATTCAATATATGTATATATAAACAAGTGAATACAAAAACTAATTTGACCCAGGAAACTAGAGGGATAGAAATACCCATATATATCAAAACAGTCATGATTAAATTGATTGTTTCCATTGTATTGAGGTAAGCTGTCCAGAAAAAATATTGAAAGTATGTCTGATCAGTAGGTATTGAAAGCTGCATGGACGGCATATCACAACTTACCACTGAAACAAACTAAAACTGGTGAGGTTCTACAGTCTTCAGTTTTTGAGACAGTCTCTTCTGGGCATTTAAGAGAAGTAGTAAATTTACTGATTCGGGCCACCAGAATGATATGGATGTTTCAAAAGTAAAAGAGAAGTGTGTTAACCTGAGATCAACTTGGAATCAGTGTCTTGTGGATGGCCATTATTTATTAGTATCATAAGATATTGAGCCAATTCAACCTGACTACTACAGTTAACATACATATTTTTGCCCAGAATTCCTGGCTCAAGGCGAATCATCTGCCCCTTTCCCTCAGTAATCCTTTTTAGTGCCCGTAGTTCTGATAGGACTGATAAGGTCAAGCATGTTCCAAGCCCAACCAGAGTTCTTCATCAACCTAATCAGAGTGATTAAGACATAAGCATATAACCAAAGCTGGACCAGTGAGAAACTTCTAGGGGACTATTACCAAATTATCAAGAAAAATACTATTCCCTTCTTTGGGAATCACAAGTGATAAGAACTGGATATTCTTTGCACTCCAGAAGCCATCTTTCAGGCCTATAAAGCTGTGTCATTTGAGAAGGAAGACAAGCAGAGTAGAACAAAGGTGAGAGATGGAATAAGGCAGAGGTCTGACATTTAATACCTGGATGTAGTTGAGCCCGAAATAGAAAAGATGCACCTTTTTGGCCCTCTCAGCTATGAGAATGGGTGAATTCCCTGATTTCAGTTTAAATGAGTGTGAATTGGATTTCTGACATTGAAATTAGAGGCCTGATAGGGGCGCCTGGGTGGCTCAGTCAGTTGAGCGTCCAACTTCAACTCAGGTCATGATCTCACAGCTCGTGGGTTCGAGCCCCACGTCGGGCTCTGTGCTGACAGCTCGGAGCCTGGAGCCTGCTTTGGATTCTGTGTCTCCCTCTCTCTCTGTCCCTCCCCTGCTTGTGCTCTGTCTCTCTCTGTCTCTCAAAAATGAATAAATGTAAAAAAAAAAAATTTAGAAATTAGAGGCCTGAGTAATTCACCATGAATGACTTAAATTAATGGCTCCCAAGCATTTGGGGTAAAAGTACAACTATAAGAATGCAAAGGTCAACCTTCTTCTACTTCACTTCTTACACATTCCGACAGACTATTTCTATTCCTGCATTCCCTTGTGCACATGATTTCTCTACAAAGGTAGTTTAACTTTTTAGCTTGATCACGATGGTGAATCTGTCATTCTCCCCACAGACTCTGAATCCTTGCAGGCCTGGAAGTATAACACCGGGAAAAGACAGGCTTCGAGAGAGCAATGCTTCAAAAACAGTTTCCAACAGTAAATAAAAACATCATTTACAATATTCTTTAGACCTCAGCAAAGCAGACATGTAATGACAGCCTCCAGACAATATTCTCTACTACTTGCAGGGTCTATATCATCTCAGTCATTTTGCTTTTAACTCACCACCAACTTATAAATTTACATTATTTATCCATCTTAGAACAACTGAAGAAGGTTGATTGTGCTTGAATTAGGTACCGATATTTTGAAATCATATCCTTGAGAAAGTGAAGATTTCCAGGGCGTAAGCCTGTCATTTGATGTTCCTAATCACCTGAGGAACCTGACAAACTACAGACTCCAGGGGTTCACTCTGGCCCTGCAGGATTAAAGTTTGAAGGTGAGAGGACTTTCATTTTTAGTCAACACTCCAATTGGCTTAAGTCCATAATTTGAAATTGCCAGAATTGAAACCGGTACATAATTTTAATCAGTAACTTAAATAAATTTGTGTTAGCTTGTTCTTTTTTTAAATTTTTTTTAATATTTAAATTTTGAGAGGGAGGGAGACAGAGAGATAGAGCGAGCATGAGCAGGGGAGGGGCGGACAGAGAGAGACACAGAACCTGAAGCAGGATCCAGACTCCAAGCTGTCAGCGCAGAGCCCAGTGCAGGGCTAGAACCCACAAACCCGGAGATCATAACAACCCCTGCTGAAGTCTGACGCCCAATCAACTGAGCCACCACAGCGCCCCTGTGTTAGCTTATTCTTAATACTGTAATGGCAGTTTTATCTAACTTTTTTTTGATGTTTGTTTATTTTTTGAGAGAGACAGAACGTGAGCAGGGGAGGGCAGAGACACACACACACACACACACACACACACACACACACACACACACACAGAATCTGAAGCAGGCTCCAGGCTTCGAGCTGTCAGCACAGAGCCCAACGTGGGGCTGGAACTCATGCGGGGCGAGATCATGACCTGAGCTGAAGTCAGTCACTTAACCAACTGAACCACCCAGGTGCCCCGGTTTTATCTCACTTCATAGTGAATATGAAACACCTGACTCTTGTTAAAATGCACATTCAGTAGATCTGAGGTATGGCCTGAGATTCTGGATTTCCAATCAGCATCCAGGTAATAAGTTCACAGACCGCACTTTGATTAAGGCACCTCTAGTGCATTTCGCAAAAGATACGAAAAACTCAACAAAACTAAGTTGTAAATAAGTAGTAAATCTGGGCTATGAAAAATAAAGGTAGAACAACAAAGATAAGAATATCACACAGAAGCACAGGTTTCATGACCCTATAGAGTTGTGGAAGACTACATGTCTATTTTCCAGGCACTAAATCACGTAAGGGAAAGCACCCTCTTACAGGGTTCCCGAGATACGTGAAAAGAGCAAATTAAGTCTTAGGAAGAAGCACAAATTCTGTGAACACTATGAGATGTAACAGCTGTTGTAATTTTATCATTCAATAAATGTGTCTAAATTTTTTAATTTTATTTTTTATTTTTTTTAATTTACATCCAAATTAGCATATGGTGCAACAATGATTTCAGGAGTAGATTCCTTAGTTCTCCTTACCCATTTAGCCCATCCCCCCTCCCACAACCCCTCCAGTAACCCTCAGTTTGTTCTCCATATTTATGAGTCTCTTCTATTTTGTCCCCCTCCCTGTTTTTATATTATTTTTGTTTCCCTTCCCTTATGTTCATCTGTTTTTTCTCTTAAATTACTCATATGAGTGAAGTCATATGTTATTTGTCTTTCTCTGACTAATTTCACTTAGCATAATACCCTCCAGTTCCATCCACATAGTTGCAAATGGCAAGAGTTCATTCTTTTTGATTGCTGAGTAATACTCCATTGCATATGTATATATATATATACATATATATATTGCATATACACACACACACACACACACACACACACACACACACACACACCACATCTTCTTTATCCATTCATCTATTGATGGACATTTGGGCTCTTTCCATACTTTGGCTATTGTTGATAGTGCTGCTATAAACATGGGGGTGCATGTGCCCCTTTGAAACAGCACACCTGTATCCCTTGGATAAATGCATAATAGTGCAATTTCTGGGTCGTAGAGTAGTTCTATTTTTAGTTTTTGAGGAACCTCCAAACTGTTTCCCAGAGTCGTGCACCAGCTTGCATTCCCACCAACAATGCAAAAGAGATCCTCTTTCTCCGCATCCTCGCCAACATCTGTTGTTGCCTGAGTTGTTAATGAGCCATTCTGACAGGTGTAAGGTGGTATCTCATTGTGGTTTTGATTTGTATTTCCCTGAGGATGAGTGATGTGGAGCATTTTTTCATGTGTTAGTTGGCCATCTGGATGTCTTCTCTGGAGAAGTGTCTATTCATGTGTTTTCCCCATTTCTTCACTGGATTATTTGTTTTTTGGGTGTTGAGTTTGATAAGTTCTTTATAGATTTTGGATACTAACCCTTCATCTGATATGTCATTTGCAAATATCTTCTCCTATTCTGTCGGTTGCCTTTTAGTTTTGCTTATTGTTTCCTTTGCTGTGCAGAAGCATTTTATTTTGAGGAGGTCCCAATAGTTCTTTTTTGCTTTTGTTTCCCTTGCCTCTGGACAAGTGTTGAGCAAGAAGTTGCTGCGGCCAAGGTCAAAGAGGTTTTTGCCTGCTTTCTCCTCAAGGATTTTGATGGCTTGCTGTCTTACATTTAGGTCTTTCATCCATTTTGAGTTTATTTTTGTGTATGGTGTACGAAAGTGGTCCAGGTTCATTCTTCTACCTGTTGCTGTCCAGTTTTCCCAGCACCACTTGCTGAACAGACTGTCTTTATTCCATTGGGTATTCTTTCCTGCTTGGTCAAAGATTAGTTGGCCATACGTTTCTGGGTCCATTTCTGGGTTCTCTATTCTGTTCCATTGATCTGATTGTCTGTTCTTGTGCCAGTACCATACTGTCTTGATGATTACAGCTTTATAGTATAGATTGAGGTCTGGGATTGTGAGGCCTCCTTCTTTGGTTTTACTTTCCAGATTGCTTTGGCTATTCGTGGTCTTTTCTGGTTCCATACAAACTTTAGGACTATTTGTTCTAGCTCTGTGAAGAATGTTAGTGTTATTTTGATAGGGATTGTATTGAATATGTAGATTGCTTAGGGTAGTAGCAACATTTTAACAATATTTGTTCTTTCTATCCAGAAGCATGGAATCTTTTTCCATTTTTTTGTGTCTTCTTCAATTTCTTTCATAAGCTTTCTACCGTTTTCAGTGGATAGATTTTTCACGTCTTTGGTTAGATTTATTCCTAGGTATTTTATGGTTTTTTGTGCAACTGTAAATGGGATCGATTCCTTGATTTCTCTTTCTGTAGTTTCATTTTTGGTGTATAAGAATGCAATAGATTTCTGTGCATTGATTTTATATCCTGCAACTTTGCTGAATTCATGAATCAATTCTAGCAGTTTTTTGGTGGAATCTTTGGGTTTTCCATATAGAGTATCATGTCATCTGCGAAGAGTGAAAGTTTGGCCCCCTCCTGGCCAAGTTGGATGCCTTTTATTTCTCTGTGTTGTCTGATTGCAGAAGCTAAGACTTCCAATACTGTGTTGAATAACAGTGGCAAGAGCGGATATCCCTGTCTTGTTCCTGACCTTAGGAGGAAAGCTCTCAGTTTTTCCTCATTGAGGACAATATTAGCATTGGGTCATTCATATATGGCTTTTATGATCTTGAGTTATGCTCTTTCTATACCTACTTTCTTGAGGGTTTTTGTCAAGAAAGGATGCTCTATTTTTTCAAATGCTTTTTCTGCATCTATTGAGAGGATCATATGGTTCTTGTCCTTTCTTTTAGTGATGTGATGAATGACGTTAATTCTTTTGCAGATATTGAACCAGCCCTTCATCCCAGGTATTAATCCCACGTGGTCGTGGTGAATAATTTTTTTAATGTATTGTTGGATCTGGTTGGCTAATATCTTGTTGAGGATTTTTGCATCCATGTTCATCAGGGAAATTGGTCTATAATTCTCCTTTTTAGCGGGGTCTCTGTCTGGTTTTGGAATCAGGGTAATGCTAGCTTCATAGAAAAAGTTTGGAAGTTTTCCTTCCATTTCTATTTTTTGGAAGAGTTTCAAGAGAATAGGTGTTAACTCTTCCTTAAATGTTTGGTAGAATTCCCCTGGAAAGCCATCTGGCCTTGGACTCTTGTTTTATGGGAGACTTTTGATTACTAATTCAATTTCCTTACTGGTTATGGATCTGTTCAAATTTTCTATTTCTTCCTGTTTCAGTTTTGGTAGTGTATATGTTTCTAGGAATTTGTCCATTTCTTCCAGATTGCCCATTTTATTGGCATATAATTTCTGATAATATTCTCTTATTATTGTTTGTATTTCTGCTGTGTTGGTTGTAATCTCTCCTTTTTTCATTCTTGATTTTATTGATTTGGGTCCTTTCCTTTTTCTTTTTGATCAAACTGGCTAGTGGTTTATCAATTTTGTGAATTCTTTCTAAGAACCAGCTTCCAGTTTCATTGATCTGTTCTACTGTTTTTTTTTGGTTTCGATAGCATTAATTTCTGCTCTAATCTTTATTATTTCCTGCCTTCTGCTGGTTTTGGGTTTTATTTGCTGTTCTTTTTCCAGCTCCTTAAGGCCTAAGGTTAGGTTGTGTATCTGAGATCTTTCTTTCTTCTTTAAGAAGGCCTGGATTGCTATATACTTTCCTCTTATGACCGCCTTTGCTGCATCCCAGAGGTTTTGGGTTGTGGTGTTATCATTTTTATTGACTTCCGTATACGTTTTAATTTCCTCTTTAACTTCTTGGTTAGCCCATTCATTCTTTAGTAAGATGTTCTTCAGTCTCCAAGTATTTGTTACCTTTCCAAATTTTTTCTTGTGGTTGATTTTGAGTTTCATAGCATTGTGGACTGAAAATATGCACAGTATGATCTTGATCTTTTTGTACTTACTTAGGGCTGATTTGTGTCCCAGTATATGGTCTATTCTGGAGAACATTCCACGTGCACTGGAGAAGAATGTATATTCTGCTGCTTTAGGATGAAATGTTCTGAATATATCTGTTAAGTCCATTTGGTCCAGTGTGTCATTCAAAGCCATTGTTTCCTTCTTGATTTTTTTGATTAGATGATCTGTCCATTGCTGTGAGTGGTTTGTTGAAGTCTCCTACTATTATGGTGTTACTATCGATGAATTTCTTTATGTTTGTGATTAACTGACTTGTATATTTGGGTGTCCCACATTTGGCACATAAATGTTTACAATTGTCAGGTCTTCTTGGTGGGTAGACCCCTCGATGATGATACAATGCCCTTCTGCATCTCTTGATACGGTCTTTATTTCAAAGTCTAGATTGTCTGGTATAAGTATGGCTACTCCAGCTTTCTTTTGTTGACCATTAGCATGATAGATAGTTCTCCAGCCCCTTACTTTCAATCTGAAGGTGTCTTTAGGTATGAAGTGGGTCTCTTGGAAACAGCATATAGATGGATCTTGTTTTCTTATCCATTCTGTTACCCTGTGTCTTTTGATTGGAGCATTGAGTCCATTGATGTTAGAGTGAGTACTGAAAGATATGAATTTGTTGCCATAATGATGCTTGTAGAGTTGGAGTTTCTGGTGGTGTTCTCTGGTCCTTTCTAATCTTTGTTGCTTTGGGTCTTTATATATATATATATATATATATATATATATATATATATATATATATTAATATATATATAAATATAAATATATAAATATATATATATATTTTTTTTCATCTTTTCTCCCCTCAGAGTTCCCCCTTAAAATTTCTTGCAGGGCTGGTTTAGTGGTCACAAACTCCTTTAATTTTCATTTGTCTGGGAAACTTTTTTTCTCTCCTTCTATTTTGAATGACAGCCTTGCTAGATAAAGAATTCTTAGCTGCATATTTTTTTGATTCAGCACACTGAATATATCCTGCCACTCCTTTCTGGCCTGCCAAGTTTCTGTGGATAGGTCTGCTGCAAACCTGATCTGTCTTCCCCTGTAGGTTAGGGACTTTTTTTCCCTTGCTGCTTTCATGATTTTCTCCTTGCCTGAGTATTTTGTGAATTTGACTGTGATATGCCTTGTTGATGGTCAGTTTTTGTTGAATCTAATAGGGGTCCTCTGTGCTTCCTGGATTTTGATGTCTGTGTCTTTCCCCAGGGTAGGAAAGTTTTCCACTATGATTTGCTCACATAACACTTCTACCCCTATTTCTCTCTCTTCCTTTTCTGAGACCGCTATGATTCTGATGTTATTCCTTTTTAATGAGTCACTGATTTCTCTAATTCTTAAATTGTGCTCTTTTGCCCTAATCTCCCTCTTTTTTTCTGCTTCATTATTCTCCATAAGTTTGTCCTCTATACCTCTGATTGTCTGTTCTGCCTCATCCATCCTTGCCGCTGCAGCATCCATCCGTGATTGCAGCTCAGTTATAGCATTTTTTATTTCATTCTAACTGTTTTTTACTTCTTTTATCTCTGCAGAAAGGGATTCTAATCTATTTTCGACTCCAGCTAGTATTCTTATTATTGTGATTCTAAATTCTGTTTCAGACATCTTGCTTATATCTGTGTTGGTTAAATCCCTGACTGTCGCTTCTTCGTGCTCTTTCTTTTGGGGTGAATTCCTTCATTTTGTCATTTTGAAGTGAGAAAAGGAATTAATAAGGTAGAAAAATTAAAATTAAAAAATATTAAAATTAAAAAATTAAACACACACACACACACACACACACACAAATCAAATAAATGATGCTAGGTCCTAGGTGTGTTTTGGTCTGGGTGTTGAAAGTAGTTTGACAGAATAGAGAAAAAAAGGGGGGCGGGGAAAGGAAATAGTTTGAGAATTTGAAAAACTGAATACACTGAAGTAGACTAAAATGAGACGATGGGAGTAAAATAGAATTTGAAAAAATTGACACAAAAGTAAGGAATATAGTAGAAAAATAAAGAAAACTATTTTTAATAAAAATTAAAAATAAAAATGAGTTTTTTCTTTCTTCATTCAAGAAAAATAAAAGAAATGAAAAAGAGAAAAAAGAGACAAAAAAGGAAATCATTTGAAAATTTGAAAAAGTGAATACACTGTAGTAGACTAAAATAAAATGATGGAAGTAAAGTAGAATTTGAAAAAAAATTACATAAAAGCAAAAAATATAGTAAAAAGAATTAAAGAAAAATATTTTTAATAGAAATTGAAAGTAAAAAGGAAGTTATTCTGTTTCTGCATTCAAGAAAAAGAAAAGAAACAAAAAGAAAAAAGAAAAAGAAAAAGGAAATCGTTTGAAAATTTGAAGAAGTGAATACACTTAAGTAGACTAAAATAAAATGATGGAAATAAAATAGAATTTGAAAAAAAATACACAAAAGTAAAAAATATAGTAAAAAATGAAAGAAAAATATTTTTAACAAAAATTGAAAATAAAAATGAATTTTTTCTTTCTGTATTCAAGAAAAAGAAAGTTAGTGAAAAAGAAAAAAAATTGAATAGATGGACCTGCTACCAGATTGAAATAGGGCTGAAATTACTTTGTTTTCTTGTAGAAGTCAGACTATGTAAGCTAAGTAGGCAGTGCCTCCATAAGCTAAGTAGGCAGTGAAACTTGCGTTCATGATTAGCAAGGTTGGCCCAGTTGGGCAGGGCTCAGGGTAACGGTTCCATTCTCCACTAGATGGCGCTGCTCGCCTTCTGGGGTGGAGTGTTGTGGCATTCATAGGTGTGTATGCTCATGTGCTGGAGCAGTGAAAATGGCGTCATGCAGCTAGCCAGTCTCTAGTATCAGAACTCTGTTCTCCCGAATCAGCAATTGCACACCCGTCCTTTGTCTTCAGCTTTCCTCCACTCCCCGCTTCTTCACTGTCCGTGACGAAGCCCCAGGCAATACCTCTCTCCCGAGTTTTGTCTCAGATGCAGCTGTTTTCCCGGCGCCTTACTTCTGAAGGACTGCAGCTTTGACCTGTTCATCCCCTGTGCAGGAAGGCCTCACCAAGCAATGACCGAATGCCAGCTGCACCCAGGAACACCTGCTGCTGCTGGTGCCCCAACACTGCGGCCAGGTCCCAGTCCGCCCCAGAAAAAGTTCACAAGATAGTGTAGCAGCAGCCTTTCAGGGATTATGGAAAATCACAACACACATCTGGCACCAGGTTTCACCCTTAATGACCTTGTTCCAGCACCAGCGAATGTGGCCATTTTCTGGGGTCTGCTGGGACCAGGTGGCTTCAACAGTCTCTACCAAATGTCCTTCCATCAGTGGAACTACTTTTCCCCATGTGGCCCAAGAACCTCCCAGACCCCACTCTGTTCCTGGGGATTCACCCTTCCCACTGGAGCACTGCCAGGTATCGAGCTGCAGAGTTGCAGCCTTTGCGCTCCCCTTGTTTACAGTCTTAATGGACTTTAAACCCTCTCCTTTCTCCTTTCTCCCTTTTTAGTTTAGTCCCTGTGGCTGTTTCCAATTTTCCACTTTCTCTCCAACTGTTTTTGGGGAGGGGTGCTTTTCCTGTATTCTCCCCTGCCCCGTCTCCATCCTCTCTCCACCCGCAAAAGCACCTCCCTTCCCACGGCTTCTCACTGCCCACGTTCACCTCTCCATGCCACATACCTGCTGAATTCTGTGGTTCAGGTTGTGCAGATTGTTGTGTTACTCCTCCAATCAGTTTTCTAAGTGTGCAGGATGGTTTAGTGTTGGTCTGGCTGTATTTCATGGATGGGAGACACACAAAAAACTTCCATGCTGTTCTGCCATCTTGGCTCCTCCCTAAATTTCTTACTTTATCTCATATCAGACCTGAGGTCATAATAAGGAAGGAAATGTAATTGAGAAAGACTAGTTTTCTTGGAACCAAAGAATTTCTGATCAAAATATGTAATTCTCTGGTGGCTTTGCTTGGTACAAATGTAAATTTTACAATTGCTAGACAAATGGATGGGAATGACTTTCAAGCAAGTTAAGTGCCAGGGAAATTTAGAAAATTCAAAAGGCTCTTAAAATTTTTTTCCTACCTTGAGGAAAAGTACAGAATTGTCTTAGCAATGATCACATTTGTCAGGTATGAGGTAAAAATAGTACATGGACCATGACATGCAAAACAAAATGGGTAATCAGATCACAGAAACATTCCTCGCTTCCTCCTAGTTCTTTTTTTTTTAACTCTCCCAAGAGAAAAGAGCCCCCCTCTCCTTCTCTACCATGAGTCATGTATACTTTTGCTCATTATTTCTTTGATCTGTCCTTCATAATTAAGAGTTCTTTGGTTCTTTTTTATTCTTTCCAAAATCTTATTTAAATTCCAATTAGTTAACATACAGTGTAATATTAATTTCAGGTGTAGGGTTTAGTGACTCATCACTTACATACAGCACCCAGTGCTCATCACAAGTGCCCTCCTTAATCCCCATCACATATTTAATCCATCAGTCTGCCTACCTCCTCTCCAGTAACTATCAGTTTATTTTCTATAGTTAAGAGTCTGTTTCTTGGCTTGTTTCTCTTTTTCCCCCCATGTTCCTTTGTTTTGTACTTTAATTCCACATATGAGTGAAATCATTTGGTATTTATCTTTCTCTGACTGACTTATTTCTCTTAGCATAATACTCTCTAGTTCCATCCACATCATTACAAATGGCAAGATTTCATGGCTTTAATAAGTCATGGCTTATTAATGGCTGAGTAATATTCCATTTTATATATACCACATCTTCTTCAGCCACTCATCAGTCAATGGATATTTGGGCTTTTTCCAAATTTGGCTATTGTGGATAATGCTGCTATAAACATCAGGGTGCAAGTATCCCTTCGAATTCGTATTTGTGTATCTTTTGGGTATATACTTACTAGTGCAATTACTGGATCACTGGGTAGTTCTATTTTTAACTTTTTGAGACACTTCCACACTGTTTTCCAGACTGGCTGCACCAGTTTGCCTTCCCACCAATAGTGTAACAGGGTTCCTCTTTAAGAGATCTTTGGTTCTTAAAAAATAGAACCAACTTGTGGCGCCTGGGTGGCTCAGTCGGTTAAGCGTCCGACTTTGGCTCAGGTCATGATCTTGCGGTCCGTGAGTTCGAGCCCGGCGTCGGGCTCTGTGCTGACAGCTCGGAGCCTGGAGCCTGCTTCCAATTCTGTGTCTCCCTCTCTCTGACCCTCCCCCGTTCATGCTCTGTCTCTCTCTGTCTCAAAAATAAATAAACGTTAAAAAAAAAAATAGAACCAACTTAAGCTAGCTTATCCAAAGAGAGAGAGAGAGAGTGAGAGAGCGAGAATATTTTCCCTAATGGATATAGAGACACATGTGATATTCAAACCATTTAACAACTCCCAAATCACAACCTTCTTTGCCAAGAGCTTAAATAGGCCTTCAGTGATTGTGTATCCTCAGAATGTTTGTAAGACAGATATTTGAAAAATCAGATTTTACTACTAATGGCTTTAGGATGACCAGGACTGAAAGATAGAAAACACTTAAAAATGAATATAGTATAGGTGCCAATCAATTTGAATGAATTATAGTTGTAAACAAACTGATATTACTATACTAGTATATTCAGCTAAATTCCATCCCTATACAATCTTATTATATATAATATATATATATATATATATATATATATATATATATATATATATATAACTTTCCTGAAGTTGTGAATCATTTCTCAGAAACACTTGAAATCCTTATTTATTTATTTATTTATTTATTTTAATTTTTTTTTAACGTTTATTTATTTTTGGGACAGAGAGAGACAGACCATGAACGGGGGAGGGGCAGAGAGAGAGGGAGACACAGAATCGGAAACAGGCTCCAGGCTCTGAGCCATCAGCCCAGAGCCTGACGCGGGGCTCGAACTCACAGACCGTGAGATCGTGACCTGAGCCGAAGTCGGACGCTCAACCGACTGAGCCACCCAGGCGCCCCTTGAAATCCTTATTAATGGCTTTTAATCTATGACTAAAAGGTGTATTGTGTTGTATGTTTGGAGTTTTTTTCCTCAATAGATGTACATCCCTTATTAACTTCAAGGTGAATTCAAGTAAATATAAATACTGATCCCACCAAGCGTCATCCCAAGACCATGTGTTAATAAGTGACTAATGTATTAAAGATATTCCTGGGCCAAATACTCAAGTAACACAGAGGCAGACTCTATAACCATACCCCACCCCCTTGAAATGACCATTTTGTGACTCATTTACCAATTAATTCAAAGAAAATCATGAGAACAATAAGTATGAGCTAAGCACAGTTAGATGCTAAAAAAAAACCAGATGAATAAAATATAATTTCACCCCTGGGGAGCTTATGCTATAGAGGAAAGACATTAAGGAAACAGGTCACTTCAATAAGATGATAAGCACAGGGGGTTATGAGTGTCTCTAGGCTTATGAGGTGAAGAAATGATCCCAGATGAAGGTATATCTAAGATAATATATCAAATTAGTACTAGAAATTGGGAGATGGAGAGGAAGCATAGGCAAGTGTAGTCAGGGCTGGGATAAAGGAAAGACAAATAGAAATGCTAAAAGGCATATTCTGAATGTAAGGATATGAGACAATGAGACAGGACACACACAAAAAAACATGGTCCATTCAATAAATGACAAATACGATTTTCTGACTAGAGAGTAGAGCTCAAGATGGAGAGAAAAATGAGAGATGACACTGAGCATAGAAAGAGATCACCAATCGTCTGAGAAATCATGTCAGGAAGTTTGAATTTAATTCTGAGAGCAATGAGAGCCATTTGAAAAAAATAAGGATATAATCAGATTCTCATTTTAGAATGTAATTACTTTGACAATAATATGAAAATGGATTTGGAAGGGTAGGTGAATTGGAGGCAATGAAACCAGTTAGAATTGTACAGTTGTTCAGAAGAGAGGCGACTGTGGCCTGAACTAAGATCATGGCAGTAAGTAGGAAAGGGGGATAAATTTGAAGTCTTTAGAAGTTATAAATGAAGAAAATGGATAATTGATTGAATGGGGAAGGACATGGGTAAGGAGGAGAAGACAAAGTCAAGTATGACACCTAAATAAACTGAAAACCAAGATGGTGTCTGGGATGTGAAAAGTAAATTACCACTTGACTCAGTGATTTTCAGTCTCCCTTTATTAGCATCTGTTCGTATATTATAGGATAGATACCTATCTTCCTTTTCAATTTTCTTCTATTAAAATCATCTCCCTTTCATATTTACCTAGCCTTCATGGAAAACATGATTTCTTTGACCTTTCTGCTGGGATCAGAACTGCAGATATATCTTTCATTATGAACTAAAAATATGCTGTGAACTGCATTCAGATAGTTTGCCCCAATACTCTCAGCAGCAGTACCCTGCCATGAGTTTTCTATGTTACTATGGAAAAAAGAGCAGCAAGCTAAAACACTGCCCCCACCTAGTGGCTGGTGGGTCAAAACAGGAAGCTAGGAAGGTGTCACCAAAATAAGGATTCCACACTTTCTCTCTCTTCTTTTAACTTGTTAGTTGAGTGAGTGCCTTTCCAACAGTGAAGGCAAAATAAGAATTGTATGAAACATATCTTCCATGATAGTTCTCATTTTCTTTGCCTTTATTATTTTCCTTACCTTTTAGGGTATCTTGTTTTAATATATAAAGGGTTTCTATTGATGGCTCTGTCTCAGTGGGAGGAGCACACGCATACATGTAAACACTTTCAGGCAAATATTTTAGAGTAAAACACTGGGGACAAGAATACTGACATGTTCATTTTTTTTTTAGTGTGGTTCCCCCTAGAATTCTAGATAGAGTGCGGATACTCCATGATACATAGATGAAGCAAACGTTTTGGAGGTGCTTGTCTATCAGAACCCATAAGTCTTCACCTACATCACCACTGGGTCCCATTGACCCTGTAGCTGGGTGTTGGTTTTTGTATATATATTTTTAAAAAGACACTAATATTGTCTTTTGCTCAGCAAATTCTAAATATACTACTTAGATGTTAGTTGGGTGAATAATAATAACAGTAATAATAATAATAACAATAATAATAATAGCAGACCATCTCTATTGAAATGCTTAATACATGCTAGCTTTCCTTTTTGTTTTTGTTTTTTTTTTTATTTCCCACTACATATTTTTCTTAACTTCCACAAGTTTGTTTTTCATAACCAACCAAGCCCGTTCCCCTTCGTAGGACCAAGAGTAGCTGCTGTTTCTCCCTGGAATCTCATTGAGAATGGAGAAGTTTTCTGTCTTATTCATTGTTGAATCCTCAGCACCTAAAACTATCTTTGATGCATAATATGAATGGAATAAATATTTCTGAGTATATTGCTCATTAATTGTTTTATGTGCATCTTTCTCTTCTCTCTGAGCACACTGAAGGCAGGGACATGATACATTTTATATTCCACGTAAGGCTTAAAATTCTAGAACATAAAATTCAAAGTACTAAAATATTACTTATAAGGCTGAGTGACTATGTTAGTGAATATCCAAAAATATATACCAAATTTGAAAGAACAACTTCAGGAGGTATGTTTGTTTCCTACACCTGCAGTAATAAATTACCACCAACCAGGTGGCTTCAAACAACAGATTTTTTTTTTCCTCTCAGTTCTGGAAACCAGAAGTTTGACATCAAGGTGTCAGCAGAGCTGTGCTCCTCTGAAGGCTGTATGGGAGATTTTGTCCTTGTTTCTTTCAGCTTCTGGTGGCTCCGGGCATTCCTTGACTTGTGCCATGTAACTCCAATCTTGGTTTTCATCTTCACATCACCTTCTTTTCTCCCTGTTTCTCTCCTCTGTATATGTCTATAAAGACACATGTCATTGGCTTTAGGGTCCACCTGAATAACTGCAAATGATCTTATCTCAAGATCCTTAACTTAATTGCAGTTCCAATGTCCCTTATTCCAAGTAAGGTTACTTTCACAGGTCCTGGGAATTAGAATATGGACATATCTTTTGGGGGGCTACCATTCAGCCCACTATGGCAAGCATGAAAGGTATAGTAGAAAGTGTGCAAATTTGGACTTGGGCATACCTGGATTCAAACCCCAGATCATAACATTTACAAGCAGCCTTTTCGATCCCTCTCAATCTCAGTCTTTATATCACATCAGCTCTTATGAACTGCTAAGTGTGCCATGCGAGAACACGTATACAAAATGAAGAGCAAAGTATCTGGTCCACTGTAAATGCTCAAGAAATGTTAGTTCCATTCCTCCTGTCTTTGTCAGCACCTTGAGAGAAGGTGCTTACCTAGTTCAAGGCTTCCTTCTGAATGCCAGTTATAACTCATACGGTATTTCAGTAGCTATTTCTCTTGTTGAAATCTTCTCAGCAAACTTTTCAAACAAATCTTCAATCTTTATAATCAAATTCATCAAATAATATGGTCTTACAGCTAAATATAACTACCTTTAGAAATTAAACTAGGCTTCTGTCCTTGGATATTTGGAGGGAATTACAAATGAGGGGATTTGTCCCTTGTTTCTTGGTACCACTGAGTGGAAAAAACTAAACAGATCATAAGTACATCATTGTGCCTTCTATGACATTGTGTTAAAAAAAATAGTCTCTCTGAAATAACAGAGACGCTTGTCTCAAGTTGTTACCTTTTTTTTTAAGTTGCTCTCTGACAATGCAAAGAATCTCACAAAATAGATTTTGCTTAGAGCAAAATTAAGTATGTGTATAAGTGAGATTAAAGACTTCAATAAAGAGGCATGATGTAGAAATTTCCAAATGAAGGACTTGGAAAAAGTGCCTATATATATGCCAACTCAATTAACATAAGCTTGAGAGGAGCATTCACAACCTCATGGTTAAAAATAAAATAAGGTTGGTCTCAGTATTATATACTGCTCTTCAAAAAACTTGTATCAGTGTCACCAGGAACTCAACCTTAGTTCTGTTTGATCAATGTATTCATGATTGTAAACATCCAAGATTGTTAACAAATGCCTATTACATTCTGGACCTTGTGCGAGATACGGGAAAAAAGAACACATAAATACTGCCTTCCTGGAAGAAAGAGGCTAGGAAAAGATACATACATGTAGCTCTAGACAAATGCAATGTTGGACACTGAGTTTAATGCTAAGGTGTAGGACTGGCAGAGAGGAGGGAGAAAGTAACTCTCCCTGGGGTTCCAATGCTCAGCAGAGTGCTTGACACATAGTAACTACTCAAAAATAGCTGGTAAGTGACTAAGTGATTGCCTTGGGATAAATTTCAAATTGTAGACATTTCTAAATCAAAAATGTTGACATCATCAGGTAGGCATTTTCAGGATGTAAAGAATAGAGGGGTTCCTGTTATTTGAGTGATGATACAAGGAGGGGTCTAGAATTACTGGCAATAGTCTTAGCACCCACACAGCGGGGCTTCACTGGGAAATAGAACCTGACTCAAGATCCTGGATTAGCTCTAGAGATTCTCAGCAATAACATTAAGGGATCTCTGCTGCCTGTTGTCTTTGCTTCTCTGTAAGCACATCCAAGTCCCCTGTTTTCCCCAGCAACTCATGCTAAACTCCCCTTTTTTTCTATACATTGCTTCCTCTGGCTGTGTCTTTGTTTCTGCCCCATGCTATTAACTGTGTCCTTGTCTGTGTGTCTTACCTTCAGAAGGAAGAGAGTCTCCACTGAGTATAGAGCATACATAATGTGCAGCGTGAATATTTAAGGCCAATTTGTAGCCCACTGCCTAATCTATAGAAGTACTTTATTTGCATCAGAGAGTTGCGCCTAGTCTGGGAAAGTTATTTGACCAAAGTACAGGCAGATTCATATCAGAAATAATAGCTGTGGACCTGGCACACCCTCAGCAGACTATTTCATGTGCAGTATAACAATCACAAAGAGGATTCCCAGTGGTACCACGAGAACAATTGAGATATATTAACCTCCTGAAGTATCTCTGAGTTATACTTGCAGTAGTAATCACTAGTATTTATGGAATACATGAATGTATATGAAGCGCTGCACTAAGACTTTTATTATATTATCTCAATTAATTCTAATCTAATGGTGAGGAAACTGGACCTTAGAAAGGCAAAATGACTTTGTAACAGAGCTAGTAAATAACAAAGCTGAGGTTGAATTCAGATCTTTTTTACTTTAAAGCCTATGCTCTAATCATGATACCACATGACTACAGTTTCTAAAAGTGCAGCTTGGCAATGGATTTCAGAGAAACCATCATAGTCAACAGCCCATCATGCTTACTTCAGAAATGGGGTACTCATAAACACCATATTGCAAAGACGCCAACCTATGTGTACTAGGAGTGTTATATTATACCGTGACCAACCGGGATCTCAAAGCTCTTCACGTGGCTGTTTTCCCTGAATATTTTATTCCATTCACGTCAACATATTTAAGTCTAGTGAACATCGGCTGGTATCTATGTGCTAAATATTATGGGCACACAAGGATGAATGAGACATGGGGCACAACCTCTAAAGCATAGAGTGAGGAGACAGGCCTCTGAATAGCTACATCATGACCACACTAGGTGGAATGTGTCGATGCTCCATAGAGACATTGACAAAGTAACAAAGAGCAGAGTGGGGGGGGGGGGGGAGGTTAATTTGGCCCGGAGGGAGGATTGGGAAAATCTTTGACCTTGTAGGTAAGTAGGATTTTGATTTTAAGAAGAGAAAAAAGTATAACCAAACACTGAAGTATGGGAAAATACAAAATGTTAAAGAAATAATGAGTAGCCCTTTGTGTCTGCAGTAGCACACGCCTGAGTAGGCAGGTAGTCAAGAAGGAAAAGGTGTTGGAAAAGTACATGGAGAGAGATTATTGAGAACCTAGCTTGTCAAAGAAAAGTCTGGGCTTCTCTGTTTGAAGGTATAGCAACTACAAGCACTTTATTCTGTCAAATAGATTGTTCCTAGAATATAAATCAGAAACCATACCAACGTTGCCCATAGTGACTACACTCTAAATGATAGCATCATTTACATTCATGCACAGTTGCAGCGTGGCAGTCTGCAAGAATTTTCAACCACTCTCCTGAAAATAGGGGCTTATGATTGCTGTCCAGAGTGGTCTCTTCAAACATTTCAAATATGAAGGACGCTGGTTGCCCACATATGTGCCCACATTTATGCCCAGGAAAGGGGTGAGGGGAGCGAGAGAGACTGGTTGTGCTATGAGCACAGGAAGGATTTTTATGGACTTGTCTTTCATCTGTGTAAGAAAGGAGGATGACGTAGCAGGTCTATTTATAGAGCTCTAAAAATGATTTCTAGTCAGGTAATCTTGAAAAATCAGGGAATGCATATATAACATAATGAATATTTAAATCTAGGAGGAACTTCAGATCCTCCTGAAACTAAGGTATTTCTGCGGCAACATTACAAGGGGACGGACTCCAAAGGGATGAGCATTGTTACCATGGCAACTGTCAGGCTGACTCATTCATAGATAACTCCTTAAACTTGTGACATGAGAGAAATAGCTTGAGGATTTTTAACACTGAACCAAAATACACATTGCTCCATGCAGATGAAAAAATACATCAGCATAGTGTGTGATTTTTCTTCCTAAGGCTCTCTGTGATGTTTCTATACAAGACCTCCCTTGTCCTTGTCCTTCAGTCTCTTCCATATTCAGGATGGAGAAATGGCCACAGATGAGGTATGAAGAATTGGAAAGAACTCAAGCTGCTCTTCAAAAATAAAATCTGCATTATTCTTGCAGATATTGTTTCAGTGGCCATATTACTTGTTGATCCTTTATTTCCACTCACATCTGAGCTAGGGATTCAAATTTCAGTATGCTTCTGAGTTACATGTTTTAAAAACAAATGTGGGCTAAATGGGTGAGGGGCGCTAAGGAATCTACTCCTGAAATCATTGTTGCACTATATGCTAACTCATTTGGATGTAAATTTTAAAAAATAAAAAATAAAATAAAATAAAACAAATGTGCTAAGCTAAAAGTAGTGAGTTGGAAGGGCAGGAAAATACACAGTACGTGAAAGTAAAGATAAAGGACCTTCTCTCCTTTACTTTTTGTCTCTATCCTTCCCTTTTCCTCTTTTGTTATTCAAGAAAATGTGTTTCTTGTAGAGCAACACTAAGAGAAGTTTCCAAGGCTTATATTTGTTTTGCTTCAGTGAAAAGACAACACAAAAGGAAATTGATAAAATAGAGAATGACATTGTAAGTGGAGACAGGGGGGCACCTGGGTGGCTCATTGGTTAAGCTTCCAACTCTTGATTTCAGCTCTGGTCATGATCTCTTGGTAGTGAGATCCAGTCCCTTGTCAGGCTCCACACTGAGCATGGAGCCTGCTTAAGATTCTCTCTCTTCCTCTGCCTCTGCCCCTCTCCCCCACTCATGTGCTCTCTCTCTCTATCTCTCTCTCATCACTAACTAAATAGATAAGTAGATAGAGACAGGAACAGATACAGATTTTATAGGACTAATGAAAGCATAGACATGGATCATTTAGGATTTTGAAGAAAAATACCCAGGTCACCATTTCTTGAATTATGATCCGAGAATTAAATAAGCATAATAATGTTCTTGGAAGCCTTCATCCAAAAAATGTAAATTTCAGGATGGTGCTCCTTAGAATCACATTCAGTAGTCCAAGTGGTCCTGACGTTAATTACATACACGGAGTGTGAGAATCATTGATCTAGGCAACCCCCTCACTTTATGAGATGAAATTGCTCACTGTCTGGGAATTTGATTTGACAAAGATTATCCATAGATCTAAAACCCACTTCTCCAGATCCTTAGGTTTATTCTCATTAGCAAACCAAATCCCCATATGAATTTTTTAAGTAATATATCTAGAAAAATTTTATGACAAGGAAAAGGCTAGCATATGACTAAATTAATGCATTTTAAATATGCTTAAAAGGAACATGTTGGTGTGTGACTCCACAATTTAATTAGAAACTTGATTGGCTGGGTGGTAAATTATCCAAGGCAATTTCTTTTTCTGGGTCATTTTTGTTGCTGATGCCTAACTTTGAAACATACACCTCCCTTAGGGGTGGATAAGACACACTAAAAATAAACAAAATGATATAGTTTAAGAAGTGAGTCTTATTTGTCCTTGACATCTTTCACTTTACATGAGAAAACAGTTTTCTCAGCTAAATATTAGAATTTTGTAAAAATGGGTTTGGAGCTTATCTGTAGATTTTGATATTCAGACTGTTCATAGTTACTAATACCCCATCTCTCCTCTTGAGTGATAATTGATCAATTGCCCTGCATTCACACACTGAAAGAGCATTTTGGCATTTAGCCAGTGCAAGGTGGTGGGTGGGGGAAGACTGATATGCACCAAGCTTCTGTCCTACACCCTTGTCTTGCCTCTATCTTTGATACATTCACTTTGATAATCTCATTTAATTCTGTCCCCATAGAGTTGATGAGGGCTTATTAAATATATGCCCCTGATATCTATCTACTTATCTCATGATCAGTTACAATACTTATATCTCCACTTCAAACTCTTTGAATTAATGTCCAGCATAAATACATCAACTTTTCCCTGAATTCTGGTACTCCTCTAGTGATTGCCTTGTTTTCTTTATTTCTCATATTCCCAGCAACCAGTTTAAATCCATTCTCTTTCCTTCCAATGTTTTGTTTCTTACTCCTCTCCTTAGGCTACTCCTACTCTGCCGCCATTCAGATTCCTAGTATGTTTCACCTCTGCTACAATCTTAACTGGGCTGTCTCCCTCTGGATTTACCCTCCTCTCAACAATTTATTGCTTCATTCAACAAGTTGTTAGATACCCTCTGGGCTGCAGGCCTTGTCCTCAGCACAGGGAGTAATAAAATAGATATGTCTTCATGGAGCTCACAGGCTGGTGGAGGAAATGGAAGAGCACCCAGCCAGTTTTCCTTCCAGAGAAATACAGGTTATGAAGAGAGAGTCCTGGGGGAGCAATAGGAGAGACCAAACCCAAACTTTTTCTTTCCTGATTAGGGATAGAAAGGTACAATTTGGCTTCCAGTCTGAGGCCTGGATCAGTAGGGCGTGGCCAGGAGCAAGAGAAGAAGAATGATTGTTCTAGGACAAGAGGACTTAACAGCAAGAGGAAATACCATGTGTCTGAGAAACTGAGAGAAGACAAGCATGGCTGGATGATAGAGTGGAAAAGGAATCGAGTAAGGAAGTGAAATTAGAGAAATAGGAACAAAGGAAACACATTGTTTGCCCTTGGGCAATTTGTATTTTTATCTTCACAACTTGGAGGGGCCACCAAAGTTTAACCTTGGGAGCCACATATTCATCATGCAATTTTAAAAAATGGAAATGCCACTTTACCTGCCATATATCAAATGCATTAGGGAAGAAGAACAAGACCAAAAGTAGAGGACTAGTTAGAAGCCGCTTACAGTTAATCAGGTGAGAAATGATAAATGCCAAACTAAATCGTAGCATCTGTGGATGGAATAAAGAGATATTTTCATGAAATAGAAAGGTCAGGTTTTACTGACTCATTTAGTATGGAAATTGAGACAGAGAAAAGAGTCCAGAAAGATTTTTAGCTTCTGATTTGATCAACATGGGGAATGGAGATGGGGGTGGAGGTAGAGAAGCAGACTTAAGTGTGGGTGGGCGTGATTCTGTTTGGGGCCATGAATAGTTGTTTCATTCAGCATTCCATCATCCGGTGCCGGAGGCATAGAAGTAAAGCCTAGTAGCTCCCACCCTCAACAAATGTATGTGCTCTCTTCTCCTAGAGTGTTATCATGCGCACACAATCTAAATGAAAAGATCCTTAACCTCTAGGCACTTGCCATGTTTGCCTTTCATCTTACTGTTACTTAGAAATAACTGCCAGCAAGGAAAATGCAGTTGCTACCATAGGCAATGATTAAGAAGGCTTTCACTTAGAAGTAGTAAAATACTTTGGCAGGCTTTTGAATGGGAAGCCATCCTACCAAAAGAAAATTATCCTACTTCCTATACTCCTTGAGGATATCGTAGAACGAAAATGTTGTCTTTCCCTCAGCTAACATCTGAAGAATCATCCAGGGCAGTGATGGACAATTGATTTTATTTAGCATTCTGTGGGGATGTCAGCTGCACACAGATAAGAGCATGGCAGTGGTGTTCCTTACCAGCAACAGCTGATGAAGGAGAATTCATGGATAAAGCATCAGAGAGGACTGAAAAGTCTACATTAGAACTGATTGTTAATGATTAATCCATAATAAAGCAAGTCAGAAGTCAGCCTTAGGCAGGAGACAAAAACCATGTCCTAGTCGAAAAACCTTTCGTGCTTATGATACATACTTAAGCCATTGCTTGTTATATACTGGAAAGAACTAGGAGTTTAAAGTCAGACAGATGTGGGTTCAAATCACAAACCTGACGTTTTTTGAGCGGAGTCATTTTGGGCATTTCATAAACTCAGAGTCTCATTTATAAAAAGAGAATACTAATTCCAACTTCATAAAGATGCTGTGAAGTTTAAACAATATAACATATAGAAAGCACCTACTATAGGTAAACGTTCAGTAATAGGCAGCTCTTATTAAGTATTTAGAGAGGGGCATTGATAACTCAGCTAAAGAGAGTACAAATATATATTAGGCATTTCATTGCCCTGTGACATGTTTAAAGCTACTTTGTTTTCCTCATTTATTCACATATAGTTTTTAAATATTTTTAGGACTATTACATACATAATTTTGATTACTGTTACAACAAACTTCTTCATAGTTTTTCTGCCCTTCACACAGACAAGGAGATTAAATTTCCAAATAATTGACAAATTTGCTCTAAGATCACAGGACTAGTGAGCAATAAATCTTTAACTAGATTCCAACTATCTTAGTTCTATTTTTGCCAAAGACTTAGTTGATGGGTCAATTTGTTTTAGCATGGTGTTAGCATGGAGGTTTTATTCCTAGTTGGGTCCAGTGTATATCCTTAATGCAAATCTCTTGAGATATGCATGTTTGATATGACCAATGACTATGAAATTGTATTAGAGGACTATTAAGTTTATCAGAATTATTACCTTTACAATCCACAAACCACTTTTTCTATACTACCAAAGAAATTCCTAGACTTTAAAGTTTCGTTATTGTTTTGTTTTTCTCATTAAATGGTATAACATTGCCGAGGTCCTTCTCTGCAGCCAGGTCTGCCAAGTCACTTTTTAGCCGGATCCAGTCAGAGACCAAGAGAAGTTTGAACAGATGCTCAACGAGTTTGAGCCACCGAGGATGGCCAGTATGGATATTGATGTAGCTCTTTAGTTCTATAAACTTGACTTTAAGATACCTTACTTAGTTAATGCTTTTTATAAATTTGAATTTAGTTTAATATTTAGAAAATTATAGTACTAAAGGAGCAGTCTGTGGTTTTATTTTTATTTGTCTTAGCAAGTTGCCATATTAAGCTCCAGAGCATAGCATCACACAAGGCAAAAGATGCACTGAAACACCAGTACTTGTGATCTACCTATCTATCCATCATCTATCTACCTATATATCAAAAAATATTTATTTCAATGTTGTTTTTGGTTTTTTAAAAAACCCTGAAATGTTCTTCGTGGCCATTAATAGAATATGATTAATTTCTATATTATAGTACACTGTATAACCACCAAATGGAATGTTATATCTCTACCCATCGATTTGGAGGAATTTCTGTGCTGTTCATTAATAAAAGAAAGATTCATAGAAGTGAATATATATAATGCTATTTTTTTTCAACGTTTATTTATTTTTGGGACAGAGAGAGACAGAGCATGAACGGGGGAGGGGCAGAGAGAGAAGGAGACACAGAATCAGAAACAGGCTCCAGGCTCTGAGCCATCAGCCAGAGCCTGACGCGGGGCTCGAACTCACGGACCACGAGATCGTGACCTGGCTGAAGTCGGATGCTTAACCGACTGCGCCACCCAGGTGCCCCTATAATGCTATTTTTGAAAAAACAATGATAAATTCCCATCTATACATATATATGTTCCTATATAATTGTATGAGTATGAGCAAACATATAAAATGTTGCTCACCAAGTTACCAATTAGTGAAAGAAAGTAGGATACAGGAAGAAAGAGATCTTGACAAACAATAAACAAACAAGCAAATGAATAAATAAATAGCTGTGTAGAAGTAATAATTTTCTTGATAAAAAGGTAGTGTATATAAAATGATCTTATTTTTTTAAGTAGATAGAAAAACTAGCCACCAAAATGTTGATAATGATTATCTCTAAAAGGAAAATTAAAAGAAATCTAAGCAAAGGAAGACGGTACAGAAAAGAGAGAATGGAGCAAGAAGGCAAACATGATAAAGTTGACATTTGAGCATTTAATTTGGCTGCCCATTCTATTTTGAGAGTCCCCCAGGGACACCCAAGAGACCATTATCCATGGTCTCTTTAGGATGACAATCTGATGGATAATTTGATGGAAATCCATCTTCCTGTTAGAAAGTCTGAAAATAAAGTTCCTGAGAGTTTCTATAGGATTCCTTCCTGGAAGGGTAAGTGACAGCTCTAAGAGATATCAGAAATACTTGGCTCTTGAGAGAGCTATCATTGTATCCCATAACAGTCTCTCCTTTTCACCCTATTAGTTTTAAGTTAAGAGTTCCTGGGGCTCCTGGGTGGCTCAGTCGGTTGAGCATCTGACTGCAGCCTAAGTCTTGATCTCACAATTCATGAGTTTGAGCCCTGCGTTGAGTTCTGTGCTGACAGCTAAGAGTCTGGAACCTGCTTCAGATTCTGTGTGTGTGTGTCTCTCTCTCTGCTCCTCCCTTGCTCACACACTGTCTCTCTCTCAAAAATAAATAAACATTAAAAAAAAAAAGTTAAGTGTTCCTTACTCGGTTATCAAAAAGAATGAAATCTTGCCAATTGCAACAACATGGACAGAATTAGAGTGTATTATCCTAAGTGAAATAAGTCAGTCAGGGAAAGACAAATATCATATGATTTCAATATATACGGAATTTAAGAAACAAAACAGAGGAACGTAGGGGAAAGGAAGGAAAAATAAAATGAGATAAAAACAGAGAGGGAGGCAAACCATAAGGGACTCTTAAATACAGAGAACAAATTGAAGGTTGCTGGTGTGGAGGTGGGGGGGGCGGGCTAAATGGGTGATGGGCATTAAGGAGGGCACTTGTCAAGATGAGCACTGGGTGTGATATGTAAGTGATGAATCACTAAATTCTGCTCCTGAAATCAATGCTACACTCTATGTTAACTAACTTGAATTGAGGAGCACCTGGGTGACTCAATCTGTTAAGCCTCCGACTTCAGCTCAGGTCATGATCTCGGGGTTCATGAGTTTGAGCCCTGTGTCACGCTCTAATGACAGCTCAGAGTCTAGAGACTGCTTCAGATTCTGTGTCTCCCTTTCTCTCTGTCCCCCCCTCCAGAAAAAAATAAATAAACATTAAAAAAATTAACTAACTTGAATTTAAATATAAATAAATGAATATGTATGCACCATCTGACTTGGGGGGAAAAGTTCCTAATATCTAATTCTCCTGCCACAAAACATAATAGAATCCTTACTTTATATACACATATACATGTATCTTTTTAATATAATTTATTGTCAAATTGGTTTCCATACAACACCCAGTGCTCATCCCAACAAGTGCCCTCCTCAATTCCCCTCCTTACTTTATACTGACTGTTCCCTTTTAAGCTCTATTCACATTAAAAGATCACAATTCACAAAGGAAGACTACCTCCCTGGGCCGGAAAATGATCGCAAAGTTTTTTCCATCTCTTCTAAGTAGTGTGTGTTTTAACAGAACTTTAGTTTGATTCTGATTCTCATGTTTTTTCCCAAGCTTACATCACTTGATAATTTAGTTTTCTTGAATTGCCATGCATACCACATGATGGTTACCATCCTGGTCATATAATCATAGTTCAACTCAGGATGGTCAGCCAAAACTACCACCTTCTGAATGTTCCACTCCATGCATATGTTTTTACTTCTGCTCTTACTGAGATATTAGAGAAAATGGAAACATTGGTTTCCTAGGGATCTCTGGAACTAAGGAAGTTTGAAAAAACTTAGTGCGTCATATATATGTAATTAATTATGTGGTTTTAAACATCAGTAACATTTATGATTCTCTTGATGAATTAATCACCAATCTAGTATTTTACTGATAACTTTCAATATTGACTAATTTGTAAATGAGCTCAAAAGTTTCACTGAATACGGTCCATTTTTAAAGCTTTGGTGTAAATAGCCTTATGCTTCCAAAATGAGAAGTTACTACTGAAACTATCAATGAAATTTCATTTGATATATTTCAAAATATGTCTCTTAGTATTTTGTAGAAAGTCACTGTGACTTCAGCCCTAAAACGTAAGTTTGTTTTAAACTCCATGTGCTTTTCTCATTTCCCGGAGATTTATCAGTTACATATGTTAGTGGGAGTTATAGACCCATTAATCTTGAACAGTTAGAGCAAAAATACTCCGGATTAGAAATTATTTTAGTTAACTGTAAGTCCCCATGTATGTTATCTAAGGATGACACGTTTTTTTCAGAAAATTGGAACATGGCAAGATGAATTTGGACTAACACACTTAGTGCTTATATCCAGTGCTACAGACACACAACACTACTTAATTCACGTTCAGCTAGCATGTTTGTGCTCTCCACTGCACACTATGCCAGGGCCTAAAAATTAAAAACAAAATAAAAATCCTTTGCCCTTGGGGAGCTCAGAATCCAGTGGGACTGAGAAAGAATTGCAAGTGCTACAATCAAAGTGGGAGAACAGTGTTGTGGGAGCTCAAAGGAGTGAGTGACTAATCACAGAATCAAATTTCCCAGGGGTTCTTTCTTCTCACCTTCTACTGTCTCCATGGTGAGCCAATTCATTCCCATGACTTCATCTATCACTCATGACTCACATGGGTCTGTTTCCCCCTGAGCCCTATCTTCCTATATTCTGGCCCATAACTACTTACTTGGCATCTCAATGTGCAAATGCCACCGACACCCACAACACACACCAGCCTGAAAACCATTAGTCATCCTCAGCCCCAAATCTTCAATTCTTATTGTTACCTCTCTACTCACTTACGTCAGAAACCCAGTGGTCATAGCCGATGCTCTCTTCTAACTTCACTGCTGCACACGTTTTTCCTCTTCTCTTCTCCTTCAGTGCTGTGTTAAGTCAACTCTGACTTATCTATCTATTCCCTAGGTGAATGCCAGAGCTTGTTAAACCGACACCCTCCTACTCAATAATCTTGTCTCCTTGAGTAGGCAGCTACCAATGAAGATGGGAGGAACTACTCTGCTTCAGAGTATTTGAAGTGGAGGGAATTTCATGCAGGAATCTGGTTACACAGGTAAAGGAAGAGCTGAGAAGACTACAGAGAACAGCAGGACAGCTTGGGACTAATAGTGCTGAGTCTCGCCCACTGACCTAGGAGTTCCTGGAGGCAGGCAGGAAAAATGTGTTATTCAACTTTTTCTCCTCAGCATTTGGCATAATACAACTCATTAAGCATAGTAAAAAACCATTAAATGTTGACACAGTGACTCAGTCATTCTAATACCCTAAGATCTTTTTGCTTCAGAAGTTTCTAGAAAATCGTCCCCGCTGCGGGCCCAACATTTCAATATATCTTACCATGGAAACAACTCTAACTATTTGAGCTTCTGATTATTTAAACTTTAGAACATAAGACATTTAAACTGACACTGGATGAAACATTAATTTTATCACATCCATTTGAAGAAATTGGATTTGTTGTGTAGAAAAATGTTTTTATATTTTTAAAGGCAATATGTCTTTGTACCTTCTACAGTAGATATTAGATTACAAATGCTGAGGGGTGCCTTGGTGGCTTAGTCGGTTACACATCTGACTTTGGCTCAGGTCATGATCTCACGGTTTGTGGGTTCGAGCCCCGTGTTGGGCTCTGTGCTGACAACTCAGAGCCTGGAGCCTGCTTCGGATTCTGTGTTTCCCTCTTTCTCTGCCCCTCCCCCATTCATGTTCTGTCTCTGTCTGTCTCTCAAAAATAAATAAACATTAAAAAAATGTAGATTACAAATGCTGAAATTCTTATATTGTACAGTCTCAGTCTCCAATAGTACTTCCAATAGTCTCATAGTTCATTGCATCAGAACCCAAGTGCATTCTCTAGTTGTCACATCCCATGTCATCTGTGTGTTCATGTATCACAGTGATCACAACGGCCTGTGTGATTTTCTTAGGTGCCTCTGATTTGGTACAAGCCCGTAACTCGCTGTTTCTGTTTTCCCACGAGGTTGATTGACTCTAGAATTGTTCAGAACAAAACTCAAGACTGACAAAAAGCCTGACTACCCAGATGGATAAACCAAATGGGGCTATTTAGGATAAGGCAAAGGTAAAGAAGACTATGTTCTCTGAGGCATAGTGCAAGGCTCCAGTGTGTGGGCAAAAAATCAATAATAAATGAGAGTATGGATTTTGGAAACAATGACAGTGCATGTATTTTAAAGGCACTGTAGCAAAACATGGCTAAGGAGTAAGCACAACAAACATATATTAACAGTTAACTTAATAGTAGACGATGTTAAGATAAAAGATTATAAATTAACAGCAAACCTGGAGATACAATAATGAATTTCCATGGCAGAATGTATTTAACGGTGACACTGATACCGAAACATTCATTTAAGCAGGAGGTTGCATTAGAAACAGATGTTGTGCCGTTCATTTCAATTACAACTTAAATTGGTTTATTTATCAGACCATTTTCCACTACATTTTGTTTGCATGAGATGCATGTTGTGTGGGTTGTTTCCTCCTATCTTTATAAGCTATACTACTTGTTGCCAGCATACACACCTAGTCTCCAGGTTACTTTTTTTTAAATCTAATTTATTGTCAAATTGGCTAATATACAATATGTACAGTATGCTCTTGGTTTCAGGGGTAGATTCCGTGGTTCATCGCTTACATACAACACCCAGTGCTCATCCCAACAAGTGCCCTCCTTAATACTCATCACCCATTTTCTCCTCTTCCCCCACGCCCCATCCACCCTTAGTTTGTTCTCTGTATTTAAGGCTCTTTTATGGTTTGCCTCCCTCCCTCTCTGTTTGTAACTATTTTTTCCCCTTCCCTTCCCCCATGGTCTTCTGTTAAATTTCTCAAGATCCACATATGAGTGAAAACATATGATATCTGTCTTTCTCTGAGTGACTTATTTCACTTAGCATAATACCTTCCAGTTCCATCCACATTGCTGCAAATGGCATGATTTCATTCTTTCTCATTGCCAAGTAGTATTCCATCGTATATTTAAGCCACATCTCTTTATACATTCATCAGTTGATGGACATTTAGACTCTTTCCATAATTTGGCTATTGTTGAAATCACTGCTGTAGACATTGGGGTACATGTGTCTCTATGAATAAGCATTCCTGTATCCTTTGGATAAATTTCCAGGTTACTTTTCTTCAGAATTGTCATTGTGTTTGATAGGGAATTGTCTTGATTAAAATTAAATATCTTTTCCTCCTCTCTGTTTGCTCTTCCAGTTAATAAGCAAAGCCAAATATGTCTCTCTTTTTGTTTTTCGGTCATTTGCCATCTCTGGGTCTCAAATTTCTCATAATACCTCCCTTTTTTGAAATCGGGAAGATAGGCCAGATGACTGAGGTTTTTGTTGGGTTTCCTTAATATGTGTAATCTTTTCTTAATTATATTCTGATATGGATGTTGATCAGCATCATTATTATGGCTTTTTTCTGGTTGGAGAAAATAAAAATGAAGTTAACCAGCACAAAGAAAGCAAAGTTTATTGCAATGATATAAAGAGGGCTCCTAAGAGGTTAAAGTATTGAACATGTCCACATGTCCAGACCTCATGAGAACTAGAAATAAGAAGTAAAAAGCCTTCATGAACTCAGTTGTTCATTCTCTCACAATGTCAGACTCTCCCTCTTACGGCTGTATTCCCTTTCTCCGGTCCCTTTATGTGTAGGCTGGCTTCCTCTTTTTTTCATAGTCTCTCTTCTCTCATAACCTCATAATAGCAGTGCAGCCCTAGTTCTATGTCATGACTTCTGCACTTAGTCCTACAGCTCCTGTCAGATTCTTTATGCAAGAGCTAATTTCTGGGAGAGGGCTCCGATTGGTTCATCTCATCTTTTTGATCCAGGCACAGGTTTATTTCTTGCCTGTGGATCAGCTGCTTTTAAATTAGGTATCTACTCTCTGTTCCCAAGGTGGTGGGGGGGGGGGGGCGGGACAGGATCATGAGATTTCATTGTGGCCTTGTTCGGTCAGCAGGCAGGGCAGTTTCCATCCTAGAAGGGACCACAGAACTGGCAGGCAATGACGCACAGCTCTACCACAATCAGCTCTTAGGAAAAGCAGCCTTAGCTTTGGAAAGAGCACATATTAGAGTTCAACTAAACTGGCATGAATATTTTACAGGGAACACGGATTTGTGGTTGGGATGCTTTATAATGTATGTTCGAACTTGTGAAAGATAAAATATAAATGTGTGCGAGAGCACTGGTTCTTTTATACACGTGAACACACACACACACACACACACACACACACACACACACATCCCCTTTCCTGAGAACAGTTTGAAAAGAAGGGATTGTTCATATGATCCTTCTGTGTGGATGCAATATTACTAGACGTTAAAGCAATATTTTGTCTCTTCACTAACAAGTCAACCAGCCTGAGATGTGCTGGTTGTGGAGGCAACTCATAAAAGACCACTTTTTTAGCCCAGCATAACATCTAAGAGCTCATTCTAGTCACAGGCATACCCCAATAAAACACACAACTCTTTTTCCCTATTCCAATGCAAGATAATGCATTTTTACCAAATGATTTCTTATGGTAAAGTGGCAAATTATAAACCATCCAATGTCAGAATTCCCTAGCACAAAGTTTTGAGGAATATGTTAAAAGCTCAAGAAGACCAGTGAATATACACAATTTTCATGGTAAGTAATGGTAGAGGATTTTGAAATATTTTATTGATATTAAAAGGAAGGATATTTTCATCTAAGGCAGGGTTTCTTAGCTTTGGCACTATTAACATTTTGAGCCAGATAATTCTTTGTTGTGGGGTCTGTGCTGGGTAGTGCATTACGTGTGTGTTGAGAGGGAGCACCCCTGGCCTCCGCCCACAGATGCCAGTAGCACATATCATCACTCCCAGTTGTGACAACCAAAACCATCTCCAGACGTTGCTATATGTCCTCTGGGAGCAACATCGCCTTGAGTTTGAAACCACTGATTTAACCTTTGTTCTCCACAAGAATTATTTATTTATTTATTTATTTTAATATGAAATTTATTGTCAAATTGGTTTCCATACAACACCCAGTGATCATCCCAACAGGTGCCCTCCTCAATACCCATCACCCACCCTCCCCTCCCTCCCACCCCCCATCAACCCTCAGTTTGTTCTCAGTTTTTAATAGTCTCTTATGGTTTGGCTCACTCCATCTCTTTTTTTTTTTCCTTCCCCTCCCCCATGGTTTTTTTTTTTATGGTAAATAATTTCTTATTCCCTTAACGTTTTTAGATTTATTAAAAATATGTCCTTTTGGAGTCTAATGGAGCACTACTGATTTGGTATCATCTGTCTTGCTTTTCCTCAATGAATCACATTCTCTCATGCCTGAATCAGCCTGACCAATTTCATTAGCCAACTCAAACCCGTTAATCCCATTAATTTGCTTCAGTGTCAGAGAATCCCCGATGGCCCATAGTTTCTAAATCCGTTGCTCTTCTTCCTCTCTCAGAGTAGCTTGCATACTTGAGAAAGCTGGTTGAATACTTGTAAATACACCCAGAAGAAAAAAGGCTTTAGTGTTCTTGTTCAATGTATTGCTACCTTTAATTTCTTTCTGCAAGATTTTCCATTCTCCCTTGAGTGCTTGCACCTTGATTCATAAAGAAATAATAGAAAATCTGGTGTACAAGACAACAAAATGCAGCAGTTTTAAGCCTTTCTTTTCTGTCTAAAAACGTAGTATACCAAAACAAGTCATAGACTTTTACTATATTCAGATGTCATTGTTAATATTACTATTAAGATGCAGATAGAAAGAATAATTTCTTTAAAATACAGTACATCGTTTCTCTGACCTGTAAATAATAAATTCTCTCAGAGAGAATTTGCCTGTCTCGTGAGGTTGTAAGAACAAAATGTGATGGGGTTGGAAAGACTACAAAAACCACAGAGCCTTCTCCAGGAGAAAGAGATTATTGTGATGCTCGTGTCATCATACAGATAGTACATAAGAGACACGGCTGTATTTTGGATCTTTCCATAATCATCATTATCACCATAACCAAACTACCATTCTCTTCCAAAAGTTTTCATTAAGGATATCAATCTCGTATGTCCATATGTTCATTTATCATGGGAATGTCATGGATTAAGATAATAATGCTAGACATACCTAAGACAAGTGCAGAAAACTACTTGTGCCACATCACCCACTTCCAAATGTAAGATACAAGCATAAGTACATTTTCACTGAATTACTTCTTCTGGAAAATAGGGTAAATTACTGCTCTAATTTAGAAGCATGATGTGAAGTTTAGTCCTTATTTAGTAAAAAAAAGAGCGAGTTGTGGAGAGCAGAGATCTCACTGCATGTGTAGAATTCTCTCTTTACGGGAAACAAAACAGTTTCCAGAAAGGGAAAGGGAAAAGTCTATGCAAATGCACACACACACACATACACACACACACACACTCACACACACACATACGCACACACGCACACTCAAATCTACGCAGAGATTACTCATGTTTACATTATTTCCTCCTTTCTACTCTCCGTTGTTTACTTACCACAAACTCATATTTTAATTATAGCATTTATTATCAGAGTATTGTTTGCCATTATAATCCTTTATAAGTTTTTCCCCATCACATATTAAAACTTTATTGAGGGAGGGGCGCCTGGGTGGCGCAGTCGGTTAAGCGTCCGACTTCAGCCAGGTCACGATCTCGCGGTCCGTGAGTTCGAGCCCCGCCTCAGGCTCTGGGCTGATGGCTCGGAGCCTGGAGCCTGTTTCCGATTCTGTGTCTCCCTCTCTCTCTGCCCCTCCCCCGTTCATGCTCTGTCTCTCTCTGTCTCAAAAATAAATAAACGTTGAAAAAAAATTTTTTTTAAAAATAAAACTTTATTGAGGGAAAGTTGGTGTAAGGATTTTGCCCCATGTTCTCATTGTGTGGAAATCCTTTGTATCACCTGTGAAGGTCTGGAAACTAATGGCTATTCAGCCTGAGTACTAAAACATGTTTTCCACTGCTGACTGTGCTGATCATAATGGCAAAGTTTACAATAACATGGCTTTGGATAGTTATTACTTTTCTTACATTGGCTGAATTACAAATAAGAACAGAACACCCAGACTTACAATTGATCACAATTGCTTATTTTCGTGGTCATTGGGGTCCTTCTGCCTGTAAGCTTTTTTTCATAAACATCTCTTTAAAAATAGAAATGCTTATGAAAATGAATATGCACACTCAAAGTAATTTGGAAGTATGATATCAATCTTTAAATAGCAATAATTTTGAAGATCATATATTTGTTTAGCATATTACAGTTTCTAAAGAGCTTTCACCATAATTTCCCAAGTAATGTTCACAATACATTGTGAGTGCTAGTAAATGATATTATTTTCATCTTTAAAATGAGGCATCTGATTGGGCATCTGGGTGGCTCAGTCATTTAAGCATCAGACTTTGGCTCAGGTCATGATCTCATGGTTTGTGGTTCTGAGCCCGATGTTGGGGTCTGTGCTGACAGCTCGGAGCCTGGAGCCTGCTTTGGATTCTGTCTCATTCTCTATCTGCCCCACCTCCACTTGTGCTCTGTCTCTGTCTCTCAAAAATAAATAGATGTTAAACAAATTTAAGATTAATTAATTAATTAATTAATTAATTAATTTTAAAAAAACGAGGCGTCAGAGATACAAGGGGTTAAGTTAGTTACTCATGTTACATAGGTCTACATGTCATAGGCTTTGGAATCAAGGTATTTTGAAATCTAAGGCCCAGAATCTGTTCAATTCATTTTTCCTCCAAAAAGGTGCTATGGTAAAAAATTGAAGAGAATGCAAATGAGAATAGTAGCGGTTGAGAAAGGAAGTGTATGTAACCCTTTGGATATTCTTTTCTGTTAAATGAAGGTAAAGTGGAAGGAGATTTTAGAGCTTTAAGGGATATTGTGTGATTAATAGTGAAGAGCTAATGTCCTTGTCATTGAACAAGAAAGAATGGCTTTGAATTATTGCAAGATGCCACTTGAGTAAACAGTGTGAGTGTTCTTGAATATAATGGTTAAAGGACATTGGAGCTCATTATCCATAATGAATATTGTCGTATATTTTGGGATATTTCAGAAATGGCATACAGATCCATAAAGGGATCTATATAAAGTGCGGTTTGCCCAGATGTAAGGCATGATGTGAATCAATGTTTCTCAATTAGTGGTATATACAACAATAGCAGGACACATACATTGTTCAGGAGTTATGTAGTGTTTTCTTAACTGTCGCTAAAATATTCACAATCACTACTGACAGATAAATATCCTTTATTTTTTTTTATTTTTTTTTATTTTTTTAACATTTATTTATTTATGAGACAGAGAGAGAGCATGAACGGGGGAGGGGCAGAGAGAGAGAGGGAGACACAGAATCGGAAACAGGCTGCAGGCTCTGAGCCGTCAGCCCAGAGCCTGACGCGGGGCTCGAACTCACGGACCGTGAGATCGTGACCTGGGCTGAAGTCGGACGCTTAACCGACTGAGCCACCCAGGCGCCCCCTTAACCGACTGAGCCACCCAGGCGCCCCCCTTTTTCTTTTAAAGGATATTTATCGGGGCGCCTGGGTGGCTCAGTCGGTTAAGCGTCCGACTTCAGCCCAGGTCACGATCTCACGGTCCGTGAGTTCGAGCCCCGCGTCAGGCTCTGGGCTGACGGCTCAGAGCCTGCAGCCTGTTTCCGATTCTGTGTCTCCCTCTCTCTCTCTGCCCCTCCCCCGTTCATGCTCTCTCTCTGTCCAAAAATAAATGTTGGAAAAAAAAAATTAAAAAAAAAAAAGAAAAAGGGAACTCTTGAGACTCACATATTAAAGACTTTATGATTTTACTGCTACCATTTTTTAATGGACAATTACACTTTATATTAATGAAGTTCTTTAAAAACAGACAACAACTAAAACTCTAAGATAATCATCACAGTCCCTTTCCAGTAGCTTGATCTATTTATTGAACCCAAATCTTCCTGACTCTCACTGCCAGGGGAAACCTGGGCAGAAAAAAAAAATGCAAAAAGAGAAGTCCTTAGTGTTATCTTGTACAAGAGGTTTGGAAACAAACTCAAATACAAACCCAACTCTGACGTCAAACCAATTTCTAAAGCAAAGCAAGAGTGAGGTAAGAGAGAAATGGTTGAGCAGTTCCACAGCTGATTTCAGTTCTCAGGCCAAATGATTATCTCCATCCAAAGGTGATTTTTAGTATCAATAGACAAGTTGTAATTTGCTAGAAAGATCCAGATAATGGTAATTGATGACCCTTATAAGACAAACAGCAGTATTCATTCAAGAGGCAATTTAGAAAACACCCTCTCCTTTTAAGTGCATAAATTTTTAAGTTATTATTGAGCACACATTCCCCTCCAAAATGGTACCATAACTATAATATCCAGATGTTAACTTTTGTGAACATGGATCTTTCAGTACAACTTTCCTTTGTGACCCTCCTCGCGATCATGACCTTAACTTCAAACCTTAAAATTCATTTAAATGGATTTACCCTACATTGGAGGGAATTCTTGGCCATGCATTCAATTATTACTCCAACACTTGTAACCTACTGGTTGTCCCATACTTGGAGGTGAAAATTTCAGTGTATTCAGGTTTAACTTCTTCAGGGACAGCAGGACAGTGGATCTCTGGGATTATACAATACTATGTACTATCACTTTCATACAGAAGGCCTTTGATGACGATGATGAGAGTCCAATTTTTTGTTTCCTTTATTTCACAGGATTATACACTCACCATGTATTTCCAGCAATCTTGGAAAGACAAAAGGCTTTCTTATTCTGGAATCCCACTAAATCTCACGCTAGACAACAGGGTAGCTGACCAACTCTGGGTGCCAGACACCTACTTTCTGAATGACAAGAAATCATTTGTACATGGGGTTACAGTGAAGAATCGAATGATCCGACTGCATCCTGACGGAACAGTTCTCTACGGACTCCGGTAAATGACTTTGTGTTGTATGATTCACTGTTGCTGCTGCTGTTGTTATTGTTGTTATGTTTTATTTTTTACTTTTGGAAATGGGCAGAGGGAAGAGAAGCAAGTAGGAGAATATATAGACACTTTCACCTATGTAACAAAGTTATATTAAAGACCAGAAAAAACTCTTTTGGAATCATTTGAACTAAGTCTAGGCAACTTTGTTCATCAAGGTAAGTGAATTATTCGCCCTAAACTTCAAATAATAAACATAGGAATAAGAAAATGCATGTTTGCCAGATTTTATACCTAACTTAACTGTAGAAGTTATATCCTTTTTTAGCAAATTGCTGGTGGCTCAGAGCCACCCAGACTGAACTGAAATGTGTTCTAAGTATTGGGTATAGCTACTTAATTATGAAAGAGAATTGGGAAACAATACTTTGAAGAAGGAGGAAAATATTTTGTAGTGACTTTGCGAAGATACATAGTGTTTTCATTCCCTTAAGTCTCTCTTTCAGTGTTTGTATTTAGGTATATGATCCATATGGAATTAATTTTTGTGTTTCATGTAAGGTAGAGGTTGAGATTTAATTTTTTTCCATATGAATATCCAATTTTATAATTTATTGAAAAGATTTTTCTTCTCACACCAGATTGTGTTTGTGCCTTTGACTGGATAAGTGGGGGGGGGGGGGGAGTCTAATTCTAGGCTTTATTCTATTCCATTGTTCTATTTGTCTATTCACCAGCAGTATCACACTATTTTAATTACAATAGCTATATGATAAATCATGAAGTAGTGTAAGTCCTCCAACTTTGTATTTATTCTTTAAGATTGCTACAGATATTCTAGACCATTTGCTTCTACCTATAACTTGTAGAATCAACTTGTTGATTTCTACCTGAAAGCATCTGCTGGAATTATAATTGAGATTGCATTGACTCTATAGATCAATTTGGGGAGAATCAGTATCTTAAAATGATCTAACACTCTAATCCATGAACATGATATATCTTCACTTCTTTAGGTTACCTTTAATTTATATTAACAATAACTTGCACCACAGTGGATTTTGTTTTGTTTGTTTTTAAGAATCAAGTATAAAAGAGGTATCATATACTTATTATTAACCCTCATTTGGTTATGGGTTTATTAAAAATTTTAAGACTAAAATTCAAATCAACTTCCCATTTTACCAAAGAAATACCTGAATTGTGACGTTATTGTAAGATATGTAGAGTGGTGGTTCTTTAACCTTTCTTGTAACCTTTTAAAAAAAAAGAAAACAAACCTTTGTTGTCACCTTATCCTTTTGGGAAACTGTTGATAGCTATATCCACAAACTCATGTATGCCCCAAATTTTCCTATTATTTTAGAGTCTTTATAAGCCCCCTAAAATTCTTCACACACCACCAACAGTAAGCTAAAACTCTAGGTAAAGGATAAAATCATACAATTAATTTCTGTACATTCACAAATACCCCAGAACACTATGCAAGTGAAAAAAAACTAGATGTGTGATAAAACTTCTGAACTTAACCCAGTGGTTGACTATGTAGTTGATAGATTTGGACTTTATTTACATAGTAAAATAGATTCAGATAAAAATAATGTTTGGAATTTCTTCACTCTTTCAGTACCCCCAAAATCTTTTGACTCTAGTTTAAAATCTCTGACCTAGGGGCGCCTGGGTGGCTCAGTTGGTTGAGTGTCCGACTTCAGCTCAGGTCATGATCTTATGGTTAGTGAGTTCAAACCCCACATCAGGCTCTGTGCTGACAGCTCAGAGCCTGGTGTCTGCTTCAGATTCTGTGTCTCCCTCTCTCTCTGCCCCTCCCACACTCATGTTTTCTCTCTCTCTCTCTCTCTCTATCAAAAACAAACAAACATTAAAAAAAAAATTTTAATCTCTGGCCTAAAAGTCTCTGAGAAAAATGGCAAAATAAACCAACAATTCCCTTGAATGTATTGATAGTGACTCCTGATGAAATCTACTAATCCAAGATCAGTGGTGATATTAATAACGGTATATACCCTAGAAATCAGTTGTAATTTTTTGCCACCTATGAAACTTCTATCAGATATAGCCAAGGTATAAAAGGGACAAATCACTCTTCTAAAGTATTCTGGGAGAATAATTTCATAACCCAATTTAGTAAGCTAATCAATCACATGTATGATCACTTTATGTGATTAGTCAAGAATGCATAAAAAGTTGTTTTTGATTTAAAAAAAAAAGGCAATCAGGTTTTTACAGGCAAGAAAGTGGGTTGCAATCTCAGTTTACAGAATCTCACTTCAGGCATTTCTCAAATTATTGGCAGCCTCTACCAATGGGAATTGATGTAAAGGAAGAAAAACATTTGAGAATCTTGAAATTGAACATACCTCATTTTAAACAAAACTGAGGCACAAAATGACAAGGACCGTTTCTAAGCACCTTGTCTATCTAAGGGATTGGGACTAAAATGTAGGTGTCCTGACTCCCATAGTTGTGCTCTTCCCACCCCACTGCCTTTCAAACACACTTAGAAGAAAACACCTCCTTCCTAGTTGTCCAACCTTGCTCTTTCCTCTTGGGAGCCAACCCAGACTTGGAGCCCGCAAACAGATCTACCAAAGGAAAACAAATCCTTCGTCTATTATGCGAACCCTGATTTCTTTTAGGCACAAGCATTTTCCATAAGAACCTCACATCACTTCTGATCTCCTTCTCCTCCCTGTCTTCTTCCCTACTTCTTCCCTCACAGGTTTATTTTTCTTTTTCTGGAGGTTATAAACATCCTGGAGAAACCATAAGCTCTAGCAAAGAAAGCATGACTTCTGGAGTCAGAGGACCAAAAGCGGGCTCAAATTCCAGCATTTCTGATTGTTTAACCTTGCACAAGTTATACAAATTTACTGAATCTACAATAATGGGCTAATAACCCCTTATTCATTGTTGGGAAATTCTTATTAAATAATGAATATGTTAATATATGGTGAATTCTAAATTGTATTTTTCTAAAGTCATTGTGCCTTATATAGCTATATTAGGTACTGGAGGATGGCTTTCTCACTCTCAAGAATATCAGTGACCAGAACAGAGACACAGTTATCCAATTAAAAAAAATCAGTGAGTACCTGTATATGTTCATATACTCACTGTTCTGGCCCTGGAAATAATTCCCCAGAAGCCTGATAGAAATTTGTCATTATGGCAAAGGGGAAATCACCAGCGACTATGAGTCAAGAGACTTGTGGCTGAACTAGACTGTGCCCTTAAGTAAGCTATTTCCTCCTCTGGGCTTTGGATCCCTCAGTTTTAAAGGGAAGAGATTGCATAAAATTATACCTAAATTCCCTTCCAAATCTAACTTCCATTGCTTCCCTTATCCTATATATTAAGGAATGTTTATTTTTAATCCCTCTGATATAACATTTTCTAGTCTTAGAAATGACAACCTGTATTTTTTTTCTTTGTAATTGACTTTTCAAGAATAACTGCCATATATCACTCCCTAGCACATGTACTAGAAAATCCTTATCATACAACATATGTATTGGCATATTTATAGCTGTACTTATTTTAGATACGGGTAATCAGGAGAATGAAATTTCTTGCCTTATCCCTTTTCATAAGTCCAGCTAATAGTCATTATGAAATGAGACCATATACTAATGGGTTGTTTTTAGCAATGATGGGATCAATGGGATTTTCTGAATGTCCCTGAAAGCCCCTTTAACCAGGTATTCCATAATCATGAGACTATATCATTAAGCTAAATAAAATGTTTTCTATATTCAAACTCAGTGTGAGATGTTAAAACTTAATGTATTTGAAGCCGCAAGAATAGAGTTGGTTGTTTTCTATTTTTGTGAACTATGTCAAATCAGATTTTATACACAGGGAATGACACACAGTTGCGTTAACACTCTAAAATAACAGGGTGGTGTCTGATGTAAGTCTAGTGCTTTTGGAGGAACCAGACTGCAGTGCAACAGGCATTCAGCAAATAGAAGAGACTCCATTCCTCATGTTTTTTGCTCTCAGGTTACCTCTGCAGTGACAAAATGCATTACACCAAGGAACAGCCCCATCGTCACTATTGCTTCCTCTTCCATTTTGCTAGGGATCTAAATAAAAGAGGTCTGTGATGTGCTGTGAGATGTGGCAGGAGACCGGAATTTATGACTATGTCCCATGATCACTCCACCCTGCTCCTTTCAAAGCACATTATGTCATTTCCTTTCTTTTTTATAATATGAAATTTATTGTCAAATTGGTTTCCATACAACACCCAGTGCTCATCCCAAAAGGTGCCCTCCTCAATACCCATCATCCACCCTCCCCTCCCTCCCACCCCCCATCAACCCTCAGTTTGTTCTCAGTTTTTTAAGAGTCTCTTATGCTTTGGCTCTCTTCCACTCTAACCTCTTTTTTTTTTCTTCCCCTCCCCCATGGACTTCTGTTAAGTTTCTCAGGATCCACATAAGAGTGAAAACATATGGGGCGCCTGGGTGGCGCAGTCGGTTAAGCGTCCGACTTCAGCCAGGTCACGATCTCACGGTCCGTGAGTTCGAGCCCCGCGTCAGGCTCTGGGCTGATGGCTCGGAGCCTGGAGCCTGTTTCCGATTCTGTGTCTCCCTCTCTCTCTGCCCCTCCCCCGTTCATGCTCTGTCTCTCTCTGTCCCAAAAATAAATAAACGTTGAAAAAAAAATTAAACAAAAAAAGAGTGAAAACATATGGTATCTATCTTTCTCTGTATGACTTATTTCACTTAGCATAACACTCCAGTTCCATCCACGTTGCTACAAAAGGCCATATTTCATTCTTTCTCATTGCCACATAGTATTCCATCGTGTATATGAACCACAATTTCTTTATCCATTCATCAGTTGATGGACATTTAGGCTCTTTCCATAATTTGGCTGTTGTTGAAAGTGCTGCTATAAATATTGGGGTACAAGTGCCCCTATGCATCAGTACTCCTGTATCCCTTGGGTAAATTCCTAGCAGTGCTACTGCTGGGTCATAGGGTAGGTCTATTTTTAATTTTTTGAAGAACCTCCACACTGTTTTCCAAGAGCGGCTGCACCAGTTTGCATTCCCACCAACAGTGCAAGAGGGTTCCTGTTTCTCCACATGCTCTCCAGCATCTATAGTCTCCTGATTTGTTCATTTTAGCCACTCTGGCCAGCGTGAGGTGATATCTGAGTGTGGTTTTGATTTGTATTTTCCTGATGAGGAGCGACATTGAGCATCTTTTCATGTGCCTCTTGGCCATCTGGATGTCTTCATTAGAGAAGTGTCTATTCATGTTTTCTGCCCATTCCTTCACTGGATTATTTGTTTTTTGGGTGTGGAGTTTGGTGAGCTCTTTATAGATTTTTGGATACTAGCCCTTTGTCCGATATGTCATTTGCAAATATCTTTTCCCATTCCATTGGTTGCCTTTTAGTTTTGTTGATTGTTTCCTTTGCTGTGCAGAAGCTTTTTATCTTCATGAGGGCCCAATAGTTCATTTTTGTTTTTAATTCCCTTGCTTTTGGAGATGTGTCAAGTAAGAAATTGCTGCAGCTGAGGTCAGAGAGGTCTTTTCCTGCTTTCTCCTCTAGAGTTTTGATGGTTTCCTGTCTCACATTCAGGTCCTTTATCCATTTTGAGTTTATTTTTGTGAATGGTGTGAGAAAGTGGTCTAGTTTCAACTTTCTGCATGTTGCTGTCCAGTTCTCCCAGCACCATTTGTTAAAGAGACTGTCTTTTTTCCATTGGATATTCTTTCCTGCTTTGTCAAAGATTAGTTGGCCATACTTATGTGGGTCTAGTTCTGGAGTTTCTATTCTGTTCCATTGGTTTATGTGTCTGTTTTTGTGCCAATACCATGCTGTCTTGATGATTACAGCTTTGTAGTTGAGGCTAAAGTCTGGGATTGTGATGCCTCCTGCTTTGGTCTTCTTCTTCAAAATTACTTTGGCTATTCGGGGCCTTTTGTGGTTCCATACAAATTTTAGGACTGCTTGTTCTAGCTTTGAGAAGAATCCTGGTGCAATTTTGTGTTCTCAGTTTTTAAGAGTCTTTTATGGTTTGTCTCCCTCCCTCTCAAACTTTTTTTTCCTTCCCCGCCCCCATAGTCTTCTGTTAAGTTTCTCAGGATCCACATAAGAGTGAAAACATATGGTATCTGTCTTTCTCTGTATGACTTATTTCACTTAGCATCACACTCTCCAGTTCCATCCATGTTGCTACAAAGGGCCATATTTCATTCTTTCTCATTGCCACGTAGTACTCCATTGTGTATATAAACCACAATTTCTTTATCCATTCATCAGTTGATGGACATTTAGGCTCTTTCCATAATTTGGCCGCTTTGGAAAACAGTGTGGAGGTTCCCCAAAAAGTTAAAAATAGATCTATCCTATGACCCAGCAATAGCACTGCTAGGAATTTACCTAAGGGATACAGGAGTGCTGGTGGATAGGGGCACCTGTACCCCAATGTTTATAGCAGCACTTTCAACAATAGCCAAATTATGATGTCATTTCCTTTCTTACTCAAAAGTGGAGACCAAACAACCAAATTCCTCAGTGTCATGCATCGAATCCTTAAGCTTCTGTCTTCCTACCTTCCATTTAACTCTGAGGGAGGTTTTCTCCTCTTTTGAAGGCCAGTCTCTCCACGTATGCATTTAATTTTATTGCTGCACACTCTTTTCAGACTTTGATCCCTGCTTTTAGCGAGTCTTCAGTCTTCCCTCTCCATGGGTTCCTTCCCCTTGGTTTTGTCCTCAAACCGGTCCTCTCACACTTCACCTCTTTGGTTTCCTCTACTCCCTCACCATTTACACCTCAGTCTCCAAAACCCTGGCTGCCGCCCATGGTACTTTCCTAAAACAGCTCTGTCCAAAATTAATGGCACTGTTGCTGGTTCTCAATCTATACTCCTGACTTCTCTGCATGACTTAAGAGTGGTGACCGACCTCGACTTCAGGACTTCCAAGACCTGCCCCCAAGTTTTTCATTTGGTCTTCTTTTGGTTTTCTTTTGGTCTTTTTGCTATTCCCCCACCAATTGCTCTCTTGCCTCTAGTGAGCTAGAAAGATTCCTTAAGTTTTGACCAACTCACTGATGTGACAGCTTAAATATCTAAAATCCCAATTTATTGAGCTCAGAAAAATATTTGTAATTACTTACTGAGCATTTGTATCTGGATGCCCACCTGGCCAGATACTCCTGACATGGCCCTTATTTCCCTATTATCTGTTTTTCCTAAAACCAGATTCTCCTCCTTACACAGCTGTTAACAAAAGCCATCATTCTCCAAGTCAATAGGGATATACTTGTAGGCAGTTTTGCCTCTACATCTCTTTTGTCCCGAGGTCCAATCTGTTGCTTCCACTCTGCTGTATCTCAGCTATGTCCATTTGCAAACCATTTCCATCATCTCACTTAACATCCTCACTGTCTGTCACTTCCTGGCCAATTTCCTGTCACAGTTTTTCTTGTTCTCATCACTGCCATCTTATTCCTACAGCACACGTCAGATCAAATCACTCCCACGTGAAAAAAAAAATGTCTCCACAGTCCCTATAAAATTGCATTTTCATTCTTCTGTCTATAATCTAAGACCGTCTATATGTCACCAAACAACTTTCCCACATAATCAGCCATTTTCTTCCTCTCTGAAACCTAAACTTTTATAAAACAACTTACTTGTTTTCTCTAAACACATGCAGGGTGTTTCAAACTCAAGTATGACCCAAATATATGACCCAAATAGATTATATTTATACTAAAGAATGATTTGCTATTTACCTGAAATTCAAATTTCACTAGGTATCCTGTATTTTATCTGACAACCTTACAGCCCTGCTGAGATGCCCTTCCCTTCTCTATCCCCAAACCCCCTTTCCCTCACTCTATCACTGTCTCCCATTTTATCCCTTTTTCTTACAAGCCTCTCTCTCCCATTTTATCCCTTTTTCTTACAAGCCTCTCTCAAATTCCACTTTCTCTAGGAGGACTTTCACAATCTTTTTAACCAGATAAAAACTCTCTCTGATTTGATACCTTACTTTGCTTTAATCTCATGTAGGCCCATGGGATTTGTAATACTCTTTTGATGCTATATCTTTCTCTGTCTCAGAGTTATTTTCCTGTGATACAAACAAGATTGTATATCCACTGAAAATGTGAACTGTATTTCTTTAACCTTTGATCTCCTCTCTCAAACCAAATAAATGTTTGAAAAATTGAAATGAAAATTTGTAGGATGTGGTCACCTGACTCACAATAGATGTCAGCTGCAACATTTCCTATAACTAAATTATGGCTCTTAACCAAAGAGCGATTATCACTATTAATGACCAGATGTGTTCTGCCTCTTGTCCAAACATGATCCAGCTGGCTGCAAACACTGATTCTCTCCAAGGCCTGACCCTGTGGATGCTGAAAAACTGTGTTTATCTTTCCCCGAAAATGGCAGAAATGGATGACTTAATTCTGGGGACATATTTAGTGGGATATTTAACCTTCTTAAAACTGCCCTTCCTTTTGCCTTTCCCTCCCAACCCTTGCCTTGGTTTTTCTTTCAAAAGTTCATAATGCTTCTTTCCTGCATTTTCTAGCAAAGGTGAGCATGGGGACAGGTAGTTTTGAGGAGCTATGTGAGAATGGGGAGTGGAGTGAATAGTGAAAATCTTTCTGGCCCAATACTGGCTCACATTGGACCTTGTAAGTATGTTGAGTGTTTATCTGGGCTTGTGTGCACATATAAGCACATGCAGAGTAAGTCACACATACCACATCATTTAAATGAATATTTATAGCGATGAAGGCAAGGGATTTAGCTAATAACCAAGCATGTAAATAATTGCAACTATCCTATGCACAAGTGCTATTCTACTACCCAAGTATGTAAGCGTGCTAACCAATACCCAACTATGTAAATAGTTAAAACTATACTATGCTAGGTGCTCTACCCCTATTTCCATATTTAATCTTTACCCCAACACTATGAATTGTTTACTATTATTATACTGTAGAACAACACTAAGAGAATCCAAAGTAACTTTTCTTGCCTCATAATTTATTATTTGTCAAGGTGAAACAGGTCAAACAATTACACACATTACATTTAACTAATAAACTATCTAAATACTGAAATCTCTTTTACTTCCTGTTCCTATATTTCCCTCCCTGTAAATTGCTCTAAAAAAAAACATGAATCTTTTACGATTACATCCACTTATTATAAATGTGTTTCTCTATGCCCTGTATTTGAAGCTTGATCAGATTTAGATTATTTTGTTGTGCTTTGGCAACACTGCTTCGTAAGCCATATCGTACAGTTCTATCAGGAGACACAGAATGCCTGCTTGTCTCTGTGTTTGTGAGGTGAAGACTGATGAGCAGATTTAGCCATTGACAACTTGATCTTATAATGGTGTAATAATGGTATAATAATCCTGTTAATTTTGTATGTAATCATATTAGTTTGCTAAGGCTGCTGTAACAAAATACCACAACATGGGTGACAACAGAAATCTGTAGTCTGACAGTTCTGGAGTCAGCAAGGTTGGTTCCTATTGGGGGCTGTGAGGAAAGGATCTGTTCTAGACCTCTCTCCTTGGCATGTTGGCATGACTGGTTTCTCCCTGTGTCTCTTCACATTGCCTTCTTTCCATGTGTATCTCTGTGTCCTCTTTTTTAAAGGACACTGGTCATATTGGATTAGGACCTACCCCAACTAACTCACTTTAAATTGATTACCTCCATTAAGACCCTACCTCCAAATAAGGTCACACTCTGAGGTACTGGATGTTAGAACTTCAACATATTAATGTAGGGAAACACAGTTCAGCCCATGACAAGTTTAGCAGCTACTGCTAATCTTTGCCTACACCTGTTTAGACTTTGCAAACTGGTGATATTCCATCATTCCTTCTTAATTTATTATCTAGATTTTTCTCTAAACAAGAACTTCCCCTGATCAACTGTTTGGTAATCCTGAAATAAACTTGTTGCAGGGAAGACAGGATAAATGCTTGATTGTTTCCCTTTATTTAGCAGTTTTAAAAATAACTACTTGTTTCCCTAGAGTCTCCCAAAAGTGGCCACTGAGGTTTGACGTTTTGTTGTTTTTTGTGTGTGTGTTTATCATGAGATCATGGGTTGTGACAGGTATGTCTGTTGCAGTCCACTCCACCTGTTGTTACTTTTGACCCTCACTTTGTCTCATCTTTGGCCACTGGCCTGGCAATCCCTTTAAGTTGGCTCCTGAGTTCTTTCAACGTATGATCTCAGTAGTCATTGACAGCTTCCTTGTCTTCTGATACCTCAGTTTGTCCGTTGTCTGTCCTACAAGTAGAGGAGACGCATCACAAGTTCATTTGGACATTTCTAATTCAAATTTAAAATTATAGGGCTTTTTAAAAAATTTAAAAAAAAGACTTTAAGGGGCGCTTGGGTGGCACAGTTGGTTAAGCGTCCGACTTCAGCTCAGGTCTCAATCTCGCGGTCTGTGAGTTCGAGCCCCGCGTCGGGCTCTGGGCTGATAGCTCAGAGCCTGGAGCCTGTTTCAGATTCTGTGTCTCCCTCTCTCTCTGACCCTCCCCCGTCCATGGTCTGTCTCTCTCTGTCTCAAAAATAAATAAACGTTAAAAAAATTAAAATTATAGGGCTTTTATTCAACTTCTTTGATTTTATGTTTGTTTCTTTCATCTTTATTATAAATATTGATTCCTAATGTATAAACATGATTATTTATTTAGTTTATCCTGTTTTATATATAAAAATTATGTTTATATATATACCATTTTAAAAATGACAATAAGAATATTTTTAAATAAAACTACCAACATCATTGTTACTAATGATGGGATTACTAGAAACAGGTTAAGAGTTCTTTGCAGTGATTTTGCCTTTAGGGCATATCCTATTAGGGACATAGAGTAGAATTACTATTTTTAAAGTTACATTTTAAGCTTCAGTTTAGGAATAGTTCTGTACTATATGGTTAAGCCACCACTTAAAATGCATTTTACTTTTGGTTTAGATTTTTTAAATTTGATTTAATTCTATTTCATAATTATATAAAACATTGACATAGTTCTAAAGTCAATGAAACAAAAGAAGTATTACTTCCATTGTGGTCTCAACGCTTTCCCATTTTCTTCCCCTGTAACACTTTAATTTTCTTTAATATTTTCCTTCTATTAGACCCACACATATTGTCTGTCACCACCTTTGCCTGAATATAGCACAGTGTACCTGCTACTCTTTACCTTGGGAAGTGATTTTGCAAAGCCATCATAATTTTGAAAGCAGATTTTAACCCAAGTTTCCTCATTTCAGCCTATATTCTTAGCTCCTACACAGAGCAACTTTTCGCTGTCCCGTTTAAGCTTGTCTTTCCCTGCGAGTTATTTCCGAGAAGACAGTCTTCTCTGTCTGATGCTTTCATTGCTCACCATTATTGGAATGAAAATAATTGGAGAGGGTACCCAGCATAAATGGGAATAGTTCTGCCAAGTGTGTGAGCTTTATAAAATGTACACAACTTTGTCAGGTTTTCTAACGCACAGTAATGACTCAAAATTGCAAGAGACGCTTCTAAGTTTTAGGTTTCAGAAATGAATTTAATGTTAACCAGAAACCTGTGGCCTGATAGGGATTTTGAGAACTCCCTTGCCGTATTTGCTTACCTAGCTCTACTCTGAATCGATTTTTTGATGTTCTTGATAGTGCTTGGCCGTGAGTTGTGCATGAGAATAAAATGAATGGCTACATTTATTGAATGTAAAAGAAAAACAGAGTTTCCCACTATTTCTTGGAGGATCATTTCATCTTCATGATAAAGTAAAGTAAAACGTAGAGGCAATTATTTTGAAAATACTGATCCAAAAAAAAAAACTCACCACTATTGATTTTTAAAGCAGTTTGGGGTCCTAACTGTTTCATATTAGCTCTCTACATTGATTGTACACCCTGAAAAAAAATTATTTCTCTCTCCTAAGGACTTTCTGTATATAGAAGCAGTTATGATTACATTCAGGAGTCCTGGGCAGATCACACAGGGCTTACTGTGAGATATGCTGGGCAAAGATATTGTTGAGTTGATTGTAGAGAATAAATATGTGGGCTGACGCAGTGTTTACAGAGGAAGGCTGGCTGATATTGACAAATGCATCCTGTTAAGAGAAAGAAACTTCTTACTTCAAATGGAAGAGAGAAAAAAGAGGCCATGCATAAAGAATAGGTAGTTCACTCTATTAGGAAGAATGCCTGGAGACTTTCTTTGCAATTCCAACCAAAGAGCACAGTATTGCTATTCCCCTCACACTGTAGTTGACATATTTTAGAGTTTCATCAGCGGCATACAGAGAAAGCAATTTGAAATGTTCTCCAGTGAAAGGGCTGCTATTTTTTTCTTTTCAAAGTTTTTATTTTTATTTTTAATGTTCTTTAGTCATCTATCTACATGTGAAACTCTTTATGATTAAATATTGGTCAGAGTCTCTGTTTTGATAAATATGAAGATGTGACTAATTCAAGTACTAAAAGACCAATTTAAATCATTATGCAATTACTATAACGATTGTTTGGCCATGTGATCTGTGGATGTGTCATTATGATTAAACCTCCTTAATGAAATTAATGTAGATGATTAAGTAAAAACGGTGACCATAAATATCTTAAAAAAGAACAGCATCTTCTGAAATTCTTCACCTTGATTGAGTCTCTTATGGTATAATCCAAAATCCGAACTCTTAGCAAAGAAGAAAAGAATGAGAGAGAAAAACGTAAGAAGAAGAAAGAAGGAAAGAAGAGGGATGGAAGGCAGGAAGGCAGGAAGGAAGGAAGAAAAGAAGGGAAAGAAGGAAGGAAGGGGAGAACAAAAAAGGAAAGGAAAACCAAATATGTTAAAGATGTGCTCTGAATTTTAGATCCTAGTTATAGTATTAAAAACACCACACACATTTTCCAAGAAGATGTATTAGGTTTTGACAACCTAATAAAATTTGTGAAATTTTAAAAGTAATCTTCTCCAGTACCCTCAGTTGATTCCATTAAGCCATCATTTCCATCTTCAGTATCTTAGTACCACTTGCATGAATTCTGCCATATCGTCTGAAATTATTGGCTCATTTTTTGCATATGTATATATGTATATCATATATACATAAATACATATACATGTAATGTTTTTAGTGTTTTTATTTACTTTTGAGAGAAAGACAGAGCAAACGGGAGAGGGGCAGAGAGAGAGAGAGAAGGAGACACAGAATCTGAAGCAGGCTCCAGGCTCTGAGCTGTCAGCACAGAGCCCCACGTGGGGCTCAAACTCACAAGCCGGGAGATCATGACTTGAGCCAAAGTCAGATACTCAACCGACTGAGTCACCCAGGCACCCCCATATATATTTTAAAGGAAACTTTTATGGCGTCTGTATGTAGAAAGCTATTATTTTAAAATAGACATTAAAGTACATCTAAGCTAGAAATTTTATTAAAATATAAAAATTCTTATCCATATTCCACCTACAATGATCTTTCCTCATTTATAGAATTGAGATAACAATATTACTTATCTAATGGGATATTATTATGGTTAAATAAGTTAATACAGTAAAGAACTTACAACATTCTCTGACACACAGTAAAGGCCTAATGAGCACTGATTTGCCTTGTTTAAAAGTTTTGGCACATGTACACATGGATAATAAACATATACTGTTGACATAATAATGATCATTATCAAAATAAAGGCCTACGTTTTTCTACTAACCTTTTGAGGTACCAAGTTAAAGCTAGCTTCCCTTTCAGTGTTTGTGTCTCAGATTATGAAATGTCCAACCCAGCAGTCACCAGCTGGCTATATTGCAATTCAGCTTCTCATTTTGAATACCAAAGGGAAGCCAGAGGATGTTCTCAAACCTAAAATCCCACCTTGGTTTGTCTATCACAGGTAATACTATGCCTGATATGTCACATCTTTTTTTTCTTTTTCTTAATTTGAGAGAGAAAGAAAGAGCATGAGCAAGGAAAAGGAGCAGAGGGAGGGAGACAGAGAATCTTAAGCATGTTCAGCACAGAGCCTGACGTGGGGCTCAATCCCATGACCCTGGGATCATGCTCTGAGTTGAAATCAAGAGTGTTGGAAACCCAACCAACTGAGCCACCCAGGCATCCCAAATCACTTCTTGTTTTTAAGTATTATGATATTATAACTTTCCAGATGTGGAGTGACCAATGTAACACGATGCTTATAGATTATGCAGCATTCCGAACCATTATGGAAGAAGTAGTCTACCCTAGACCAGAACGGAAATGTCTAGAGAATTTCTGGAAGACTATATTCCATTAAAATACAAGAGAAAACATTTTCTTTAAGGAGAGATCTTTTAGAAAAATATTAACTTATTTTTTATACCAATGTAAGCAAACTCACTGGTGTTAATAACACATATTTGTGGTAAACCTAATATTGCTTAATTACATCTAAAAGAAGTAATGGGGCAATGAATACCGTATTTCCTAGAGTTAATGCCTCATCCTTCAGAGTGTCACAAACCACAAAACATATTTTGGGGAAAAATGTTTTCCTGCATGACCCAATTTCCCTCCTGTTTGGAAACAGGAATAAAATATTCTTGAAGAGACGAATTTCCTTTTTCCTGGTATTGGCCATTCTTTAATTGAAAAGGTAGAAATATTCAAATTGCATAGATATGGTCATGACACCTTAAGCAGTGCTCACAAGTACTGTTAGTCTAAGTCGAACATGTTTTGTTCTTCCCAGGACATAAACGTTTAATCAAAGAAGCAGCTCGTTGTCCAATGAATTAATATTCACTCTTCAATGTCTTTTAGGAAAAATTTTGGCTTATTGTTCCTAAACCTTGTTTTCTTCTCTTTAATATATACAGAGATAGTGGGGTAAAGCCAGCCTGTAATGAAACCACAAAGAGCTGAAGCTTATAGAGCTGCTGATCTATTTCCTTCTAATTGCAAAGCAGGGGTAGACACTTCGACAACAAGAACAATAACAAATAATGTAAACACAGGTTTTATTTTTTATTAAATCCTCACATTCTTACCCCTGTTTTTTGAAACTTGGAAAAAAGTTGCTTAAAGCAGAATTCTTTGCTCTTCCTACACATCAAAGGATTACTGAAGATAGAGGAATATATTGCTCTGGAATCCAAACAACAGTTTGCTTTGGGTTCTACCTTTCCAATTAAAGAATGGCCAATACCAGGAAAAAGGAACTTCATCTCTTCAAGAATATTTTATTCTCAAGCCTGACAGTCTCAGGTCCCAAGGCCTGCCAGCATTTCAATGTTTTTTGAATGAGACATGAAAAGCAAGGCTTAACGGCTTCAAACTAGAAAACTTTGAGATAAAAATTAGAATTATTGATTAAGTGCCTCAAAATCTGACATTGTATCTACAAGTCACTCGCAGATTAAAAAAAATCATAAAACTCAAGATCATAAAAGTTATTTTTCATATTATTTTTGCTGCATTTGCTCAAGAATGCCTTAGGCTAAAAGAATGCTCAAAAAGACCAAATTCATGCTCTCTTTACTTTGGGGTTTTCTACCAGTTCTCTTACTTCTCTTTTTGTTCTATCCTGCAGCCTGCCAGCAGATTTGTTTTAATAAAGCACCATTTCATCACACCGTTCTCTTGCTAAGGAACCTATTGATTCCCAATTACCTACCACCTCAAGTCAAAGCTTTTCTCCAGACATTCATGACACTTCACAATTAGATCTACCCTTGTTACACAGCCTCATTTAAGATTTTTCCCAACCATGAAGCCTTACACTGCATGTGCAGGTTTCTTTTTATTTTTCCTAATTACTAGACTGATTCTTATTTCCTAGCTTTTGTCAGTGGTTCCCTTTTTTTTTAACTCATCGATGAAAATTATTTTTCCTTTCTCAGGTTCCAAGACCCAATTTAAAGATCTCCTGTAACTACCTTAAACCTTGTAAGTCTCCCCCTCCTTCGTTGTACAGAACCTGGAACCACTTACAAGTATAGCATTTAATTATGAAATGTCTTCTCCGGTTAACTACTGTTCACTATGTTATTCTCATCTCCCCAAACACTGTAGCCTCCTTTGAGAATAGAGTCTATTTTTCATACTTCTTTTCCCACAGTGCATACCACACTCAGCATATACTGAGCAAATGGTACACTTACCTTTTACTTATTACTTTTAAAACTCAATCTTGGTTTTAACTATATCTCCATGACTATGATTTGTGTGCAGATTTACTAAATTTTAAGGAGAAAGCTAATGCATTTTATGAAAATAAATCTGATATGAAAATGGAACCCTTAAATGAAAATTGTTAATTCTAATGCATAACATTCTGCTGTAGCTTATGGGCAGGGGAGCTTTTTCCTAAGAGTATAAATCATTTTAAGATATGAGGAATATATACAGTGTTATGGATCAAGTTCTTCTATTTTTATCAATGCATAAATATGTGCATAAGTGCTTTCTCTTCAAAGTAGCTCCTTCAGAAAACTATGTCCTTATTCTTCAAAGTATCTTTACAACTTCTCTTTAGAAATTTCATTTAAACTCTGGGTCACATGTTTAAATATTCAAGGTGTTGGAAATTGTTACCTTGAAGGTGATGATTAGAAATAAATAAGAGTGAAGTTGCTGGATCATAGGGTAGTTCTATGTTTAACTTTTTGAGGAAACTCCATACAGTTTTTTAAGAGTGGCTGCACCAGTTTGCATTCCCACCAACAGTGTAAAGGGTGCCCCTTTCTCCAAATCCTCACCAAGCTACTACTACTGCAAGGTATTTACCCAAAGGAAACAAAAATACTAATTCCAAGGGTTACATGCACCCTGATGTTTATAGTAACATTACCAACAACAGACAACCTATGGAAACAGCCCAGTGTCTAACAACTGATGAATGGATAAAGATGTTGTATGTATGTAAGTGTGTGTGTGTGTGTGTGTGTGTGTGTGTGTGTGTGTGTGTGAATATTACTCAGCCATCAAGAATAATGAAATCTTGCCATTTGCAACAACATGGATGGAGCTAGAGACTCTTACACTAAGTGAAATAAGTCAGAGAAAGACAAATAACATGTTTTCACTCACATGTGGAATTTAAGAAACATAGTCAAATGAACATGGGACAGAAAAAGAGGAAAACCAAGAAACAGACCTTAATTATAGAGAACCAACTGATAGTTACCAGAGGGGAGGTGGGTAGGGAATGGGTTAAATAAGTGATAGGGATTAAGAAGGGCACTTGCTGTGATGAATGCTGGCTGTTGTATGTAAGTGATGAATCACTAAACTCTACACCTGAAACTAATATTACACTGTATGTTAATGGAATTTAAATTAAAACTTGGTGGGGGGAGAAAAAATAACAGTAGGAAATAAACTTGTGAACAATATTTTTGGTCAAAAACTGATTGCAACACTCCCACACACACGTTTTCCTGTGTAGTTTGCTAAATAACTATAAACACATAGTCCAAATTAAAGTAGAAAGATGCTTTTAGCTGAGGAAGCATACAAATCAAATAATTTCATATATCTTCAATGGGATCACTTTAAAGAACGTGAACACATCTATATTTATTATAACCTATTGTTCATAGACCAGAGTCAGTAGAAGAACTATCCAACCAACTACTATCTGACCTCCATCCTATCGGGTAAGGAGAACTATATTCCAGCTGGCATTGTTAAAAACAAACACGGTTTAAAAATTATTGAAAATAAGATTATTAGCAAATTACAGGAGGGAGGTTAACTATTCAAAGGACATTTAGTTAAATCAGTGCACTGATAGATTTGCTCATAGTTTGGATCCATGTCGTAAAAGAAATAGAGTAGCTAAGGATGACTCTAAGATTTTTGAACTGAGGAACTGGAAGAACAGAGTTGGGGAAACTGTAGACAAAATACTTTTGGGGAGCACCTAAGCTCCGTTTTGGGGGATATTGTATTTGACGTGCCTGCAGACTCGCCAGTGGAGAGATTGGTTGGCGGTTCGATGCAAAAGCTTGAGATCCAGGAGCGAGATCTGAATTCAGAATCATTAGTACATAGATGGCCTTTAGAACTATGTAACTGGATGATGTCACCAAGGGAATGAACATAGACCAAATGGAGATGAGACCCACATCAGGAAAAAACAGAAGTACTCCAATATTCAGAGTTAGAAAGAGCGGGAGGGAAACCCAAAAGAACCAGCTAGTGAAAATAGACGGAAGCCAAGAGCGTGTGGATTCCTTGAGGCCAACTAAACAGAGTCCTTCAAGAAGGTGAGAATAATCAAGTGTTGCTGATCAGCAGAATAACATGAGGGTAATTGGTGACTTTGGCATGATCCAATTGACTGCAGTGGTAGAGGAAACAGTCTAACGAGTAGATTCAAGAGAGAGGGGGAGGATTGGAATTGTAAACAACGGGCATATAAGAGTGCTGTTGAGAAAAATACATTTAAGAAGGGAAATTTCATGATTCGGAAGAGAGTAAAGAGATACTGGGGCAATGTCCTTGAATATGCAAAAAGGTATGAGAGCTACTGCCAAAGTGGAGGCTTAGCCTTTAATAGAAGCATGAGCAGTTCTTTTATTGTTATAGGAGAGAAAGCAGAGTTAGGGGATGAACTCAGATGGAGAGCTCAATGCAGTGGTGGTATTTAATCATCCCATTTTCTCTGAGGAAAACTGAGGCATCAACAAGTCAAAAAGCTAATTTAAAATCATATCGCTGGAAAGTGACTGAGCCAGTATTTGAAATCAAGCAATCTGACTTCATGGCCTAAATGCTTAACCACTATTCTATTAGAAATACAGAGTTTAGCGCAATGTCTGGTCCTGGCTAGACTATTTTTCTCAGTCCTGGATGACACAACTTGAGAACAACATTGACAATCCAGAGAAACACGGGTGGGATGGCAAAGAACAAGGAAGTCTGTCCCTATGAGGAAAGTAAATTTCTTAAGAAGTTCTGAAGATTAACACTCCCAGATCTTTTTATCTTCAAAGCAGAGGAGACGCCACTATAGTTGATTAGTTTTTAAAACATGTAAGAAAAACAGAAACTATGGTTTTAAACAATATTTGAAGGAAACAGGAGGAAAATGTAGAGGGAATTAGGGAAGGAACTCATTTTACCTAGGCTGAAAATAAGCCTAGTTGCTGGAGACATATGATAACTCACCTAAAATTTTTGAAAGTCTGCCATTTCAAAGAAAGCTTAGACTTACTCTGTGTTGCTCTTTAACAGAGGATCAACATGTGAGATTTTCAAAAATATGTCATTCCATTTGTCTGCTTTTGTGGGCCTAAGGTGAAAAAAGTACACTATAAACATTGATCCTACATTCAAAAGTGGAATTAATGCCTTGTTACGAGTGTCTGTCCAGAGGTGGGTAGGCTGGTGGAAAAAAGAAGTGAAGCTTTAGAATCAGAAAAACCAGCCACACCACGTACTGGTTGCACGTCTTAGGAATCACTTACTCAAATTTGCTGAACCTCAGTTTCCTTACTCATAAAATGTCTGTAGTGATATCCATCTTTCTTTCAGGTTTTTATAAGAACTAATGTGTGTGAAGTGAAAAGAAAAACATTTTTTTTGCTTGTTTTTCTCTTACCCTTCTCTCACACTGACCTTTCCATTGCCAGCAATGCTTAGACAGAGCTTCGATAAGTACAAATTTATGTCAAAGATGCTACAAATAGGGTTCCAGCCCTGAGTGTGAGGTTGATTAAGTGGGTTAACAGGTGCACGGTAACTCCATATTGTTATAGACCTAACAGAAACCTTATTCACAGAGATGAAAAGCATGGATGTTAGAGGCAGACAGTCCTTGGATATAATCAGATAATTCTCCAGTATGTCAGCTATAAGACATGTTAATTAACCTGTCTGTGCCACAGTTTCTTTAATGGGATCATGATATGCCAGTGGGATATCATTGTTGAGACAATTAAATGAGAAATACATCTAAAATGCATAGCAAAGTGCCTGTCCGGTAGTAAGCACTCAGTAAATGGTAGCTATTCCTATTCGTAGGAACTGCTCTGTGAGTTAAGAGCCTGTCTCTCTAAAGTGTGACTCCGCTTCCTTGGGACGTCCTGCTGTTTTCAAGATTGAATGGAAGTCTCTTTCATGGCCCTTATAGAATCATTTGGATTACCTTTGATGGTATCTGTTCTTGACCTTTTAGAATCTCTGTAGGTTTGTTCAAACTGGACAAAGAAGAGGACTATCATTCTTAGATTTTTAGTCATTAGATTTTTGAGTCATTGGATTAGTGAGGCCAGAAAAGAATGAAGTCATTATCTTTGTGCAGGGAATTCTGTTATTGCTCATTATTTTCAAGTGTTATGTACTTTCGTCTTTTGTGTCGCAGGATAATTCTGTACCAAGGAAACCATATGTGCTGAAAATATGGAGTCATTTTTATTCACCCCATATAAAAGGGGCAATGAGGAATGCCATTTTTAGATAAAGATGAAAAGTCTTTGAAGATAAGCCTCCTTTGTGTCTTTCAGCTGGAAATACACATGCCAAATGAGATGCCAAGAGATTTCATTTCTGCTAAGAGGCTTAATAAAATTAAAGGCTACAGTTGTGTGTAGCGCTTATGGTTTAATATAGAGAAAAAATATGGTATAATGAGTTTCTTTGTTACAGGTTTGACTTTCATGTTCTGTTTTTATCCCCATCTTTATTGTCAAGAAATTTAAAATGTTACTATTTCAGGCCTGTGAGAATCATGGGCCATACTCTTAAGTCATTTACGTTTTCCAAAATGGATGTTTTACTTGTTTCCAATGTTGGGAAAGAGTGGAAAGGAAATAATAGCAAAATATTTAGCCTATATGGTATATTCTAAAGAAAATACAAAACTAATGTCCAGTCAGACAGGTGTGGTGCTACCAGGGTCATCTCTGGGATACCCCAGAGTCTGAAATAGTGCTGGAGAAATCTTTTGCCCATGACCTTCAGCAGCTGGAAGAACAAATTTGAGAAGGGCCACCTAAATGTTCACTACTCTATGCACTGACTCTATTCCCTGGACATCCTCCCTTTTCCTCCTTCTACTGGGAGAATCAAGAAATGGCATTGGGAATCAAACAAGCCTACACTCTGAATCATAATGCATCCAGTAAGACTCTGGGATTAGTACATTAAGATAAGATCATGCATTTAAGATAAAGTTTGGAATTTAAGGGGATATTAGTCGTCTTGTCTAAGCCAGAGTCACTGATGAGCATCTGGAACACAGCAAAGGCATTTCCTCCCTGCTGTGGATCTTGTATTTTCCCTCCGTTCCAAATATTGTAGGAAGAGAGTGGAAAGTCCTCTTTGTTTTAGCAGGGCTTTAGGAACAAAATCACAGGAATCAGAGGGTAACAAAAGTGGCACTATGACTCCTTCTGGAACTAGAATACCAGTCCAAGTCAACCAGTATGCCAGGCAAATGTCTGTGGCAATTCTAATGAAATTATCTGGGCCTCCGAGGTCACCAAGTCCCTGCTACTGGCATGCACCGGCTCTCGAGAGTTGGGAGGGGCATTAGGCACTGGTGATAACACACACTCAGAAGGTTCAGATGATCAGCTAGATGTCCTTGGGCAACGTTCTCAAATTATAAATCTCAGTTTTTCCTTCTAAATTAAAATAGTAGCTACTTCATGGGGTTTTTTTTCCCCCCTGAGAATTAAAGGTGAAAATTAAAGTTTAGGGTGAGAATTAAAGGTTAAACAGTATAGAGCCTGGCACATTAGCAGAGATTCAACAAATACGTATTGCCATTCTTATTAGCTGGCTGATTATCTCCATCCGAAGATTCTTTGGTAGAAATTAAAGCTATAGTTTAACCATTAGCTTATCAATTAGCTCATGCATTCCTTGGCTACGTCACTACAGATCCTGTTGAGAAACCACTACCACAAGGTACTATTCTAAGTGCCGTGATTTCAAACCCTTTCAAGATCACCAAACAAAAGAAAAGAAAGCTGCTGCTACCTGGGAAAGAGTGAAGCCTCTTGTTTCGAGTGTCAGCTCTATCCATCACCGGGCAGCATAGGGGACATGTTCCTGGCGACTAAATCACCTCTTGTCAATGCAGAAAATGAATAGCAACCCTCATACTGGTACCAACCACTCTGATGCTCTGAGCAATCCACTCCTCCCCATGCGGTGTTTTATATTCTCCTGAGGGCTTAGGTGCTGATCCAGAATGGTCAACATACATTTTAAGAGTGTGCTGTTTGCACAGATGCACACGGTGATAGCCCAGTAGCACAGTCATAAGCCACAGTCTCTTTTTCTGTCTGAAGCTCCTTATACAGAGAAGGAGGCTGCATGACATACTCACGTGATCACAGATGCCACTCACCTAGTGGAGGAAATGTATTCCAGCAAAATCTGCTCCAAAGTGAATGTGTACTGTGCATAATATTTTTCCATTGAGTTACTTAGCTAGAATTGTTTATACTTTGGATGTAGTTAAGAGTTACATTAAAATTGAAGTGACGCATAATGATGCTATGTGTTTGAATGGAGAATAATATTTTTGATAAAATAATGTTAACATTAAAATAAATGTTTTATTTTAATTAATAACTTTAATTTTAATTAAATTTTAATAATAAAATTTTAATTAAATAAATAAATTTATGTATTTATTATTTATTTATTATTATTTATTTATTTTTATTTATTTATTTTATTTATTTTTTATTTATTTTTTATTTATTTTTATTTTATTTATTTTATTTATTTTATATTCATTTATTTATTTATTATTTATTTATTTATTTAGTATTTATTTGTTAATTAAATTAATAAAATTTTAATTAATAAATTTTAATTAAATTTTAATTAATAAAAATATAAGGTACTCACAACAGAAGGCAAAAATGATATGAAGCACTCTATAAAACATAATCATTTGCCTTAAAATGCCTCTCCTATTTAGAGAAGGCAAACCTCTAGACAGTTATTTGCCTGCTTTTGAAAATTCTCTTTGAATCAACTTAGCATTTGTAAATTGACAGTTACATGTATTTATCCTTTTGGGATTTCTCTTCACTTGAACTTTCTGATTTCTAAGTATCTTACTAAGTCCTGCATAGTTTTGGATGGGAGCTAATAACTATTGCAATAACAACAGCTACTATCTATCAGGTGATATTAACTGCCAAGCACAAATGTAATTTTATTTAATTCTTCCATCAGTTCCAGGAGAGAGTATTATACTTTCTCTTGCAACAAGTGAGGAAACTAGAGTTCAGAGAGGTTAGACAAGTTCCCCATGGGAACTTTACTACTAAGTCCATGAACTTTACCAGAATAGTATTAGGCTTTGTATTGGAAGTTCTCCCCATTGTCTGTGGAAGCATCATTCCCTGGCAATCAGCTGGTATCTGCCTGAAAGACCAGAAACAAATAATTTTATTGTGTCTATATCAGCTCTTCTGTTTCTAGTTTATTAGATTATTTAACTATTGACTAGAATTTTCACTAGAGGTCATTAGGACTTTACATATTATTTATCACCCTTTTGGCAAAGCTCTTTTCATTGAGGGACATTAGCCAGCTTGTAGAATTTGTCTGCAGTCAATAACTCAAAATGAGTCTGGTCATATATGTATGTGGTAATTTCTTCAGCTTATCCCTTTAATTCATAATCCTGATTTATGTAATCTAAAACTAAGAGACAGTGTCTCCACAGGCAGTTTATATGTTATAGGTCAAACTCTCAATACCTCTGACAATCAAAAGTCTTTCTGATTTTAGGAAACTACATGACAATAGTATTTTCTAAAGTCCACTTTATAAATGTTTGTGAATGAGACATTAGCATGGCAGCTACCATGATCTAAAATATCACTGTAATTTTGTATGATTGTACTCTATTTAATTTGCATACAAACCTAGATAAAAATAGACATGATGGTTTTCAGTAATGCAGGGAGAAAATAGGTGTTTAATGTTAAGGATCTACTAGGTTAGAAAAGTTCCAATTAAATGTGTGATCTCTCCATCCAAGACCCCCAAAAAAGCCTCCTAGAATTAAGCCAACTTCATTTATGTGATCAGCTCATCCAGAATGACCTGCCAACAATGTTCATAGCACAGGTTCATGATATGCTTAGAATCTTATTTCTTTCCAAACCCAGCAGGAATGACGACGATAAAAAATGAAACCTTACAAAAAATAAATCATTCAAGAAAACAAAACAAAACAAAAATTTAGTCAATCAGTTAAGGGAAGTAGTTTTTCCTGGATACTGGATATTTCTACATCAATAGATAATAGATACTTCCTGGATATTTAAGTTAAAGATTATGCTAAGAGAAATAAGTCAGTCAGAGAAAGACAAACACCATATGAGTTCACTCGTATGTGGAGTTTAAGAAACAAAACAGATGAACATAACGGGGGGAGAGAAAGAACAAACCATAAAACAGACTCTTAACTACTGAGAACAAACTGAGGATTGCTGGAGGGGTGGTGGTCAGGGGAATGAACTACATGGGTGATGGATACTTGTCGTGGGCACTGGATGTTGTATGTTAGTAATGAATCACTAAATTCTATACCTGAAACTGAAAAAAAAAAGTCAAATATAATTTACCTTTTATCTGAAGATAAATTAATTAACAGACATAGTCTCTAAACTAGCATTTTGCTTTTTTTTTTTTTTTTTTTTTTTTTTTTTAGGAAGTTAATACTGTCCTTAGCCTGAATAGGAGTCTGAGCAAGTCAGATATGACATGAATACCTCCAAATTTTATATAATCTGTATTTGAAATGCTAAATTTGGCCTGGTTTCACACCTAAAGATTGTATCCAGATTACTGATGTGTTATTTTATGTATGTATTTATTTATTTTTACTTTAGCTTTATTTTTAATTTTATGAAGAATTAAAAAATATTGAGAAATGATATTCTTTTAGTTTCTGGGTATACGCAAATTTATATTTTACAGTGATACAAATGCTGCTTGAACATAATATTTAAATTTGTCTTTTTTCTAGAAAAGTCTAAAGTAAACCCATATCTCTAATCCCTTCACAAATATGACAAGATCTGCTGCTTTAACTATCCTCTGCATTTCTTCCAATTTTTATTGTCAAGAATTTTAATTACAGCTTATTTTTGAACACACAAATCTATTGTTATCGCTTTGGTATTTTAAGAATCAATGCCATTGGCATTTATCAGCAGGAATTAACAATTTTTGTTGTTACTCATTCTTGTTTCTTACACTCCCCAACTTCCTTTTTATTTTACTTTTCCTTCTTGCCCAAATGTTAAGCAGCAAGAGTCTGGTTCATACATCAGAAAGTGTATTTGTTTCATCTGGGTTCATGTGTTAGATTTTGGGTATAATATTCTACTTTTAAAGATATTTTTACTCAGCACTTTGAAGGTTCATCTCCACTGTCTTTTGAATTACATTACAAATTTAAAAACCCTCAGTCTTTCTATTTCATTTTAGAATTTCTGTCATTGATCCTATACCTGATTTGACTATAGTGTCCTTTGGTGTGGGGTTTTTTTGATGATTTTTTTTTCTTTTTAAAGTTTATTCAGCATTCTGGGATATTTTATTCAAATTGAAAACTCATACATTTTATTAATTCTGGTAAGTTCCCATCTATCATATCTTCAAATATTAATTTACCACCATTCTCCATATTCTCTCCTTTTAAAAAAATTTTTTAGCTTATTAATTTTGAGAGAGAGAGAGTGAGCATGAGCAGGAGAGGAGCAGAGAGAGGGACAGAGAGAAGACTAAGTAGGTTCCACGCTGTCCGCATAGAGCCTAATGCAGGGCTCAATCTCAAACTGTAAGATCATGACCTGAACCAAAAACAGGAGTGGGAGCTTAATCTACGGAGCCACCCAGCCACCCCTCCATATTCTTTCCTTTCATAGCTCCTATTAGGCTTATGTTGGAGCTTCTGGTTCTATTCTATTCATCTTTCTTAGTATTTTTTATAATTTTAATATTATATACTGAATTCTAGGGCATTACATCATTAACTTTTTAATTCAATACTCCAGGCTTCAGTTGTGTCCAGGGTTCCACTTGGCTTATCATTTGGGACTTTTATTTCTTTTTTTTTTTTTAATTTTTTTTCAACGTTTTTATTTATTTTTGGGACAGAGAGAGACAGAGCATGAACGGGGGAGGGGCAGAGAGAGAGGGAGACACAGAATCCGAAACAGGCTCCAGGCTCTGAGCCATCAGCCCAGAGCCCGACGCGGGGCTCGAACTCACGGACCGTGAGATCGTGACCTGGCTGAAGTCGGACGCTTAACCGACTGCGCCACCCAGGCGCCCCTGGGACTTTTATTTCAACAGGTATATGTTTAATTTCCATGTTTTCTAATGGATTTTTTATAACCACCTAAATAATTTTATAATTTTATAATTTTATTTATGCTTTTTACTCTTTTATCTACTTAGGAATATTAATTACACGTCAACTGAAGTTCTTTCACATTGCAGTAGAACCCAGTGGCTGGGAATAGGAACACTGGAGTTGGATGTGGGAGTTGTAATTCTGGCTCCATAACTTCTTACCTTCCTGCTCTTGAGTAGTTACTTAATATCCCCATCTTTCACTTTCCTCACCCACAAGAGGTGGAAAATACCAGTATCTATCTCATAGTGTTTTTAGACCAATAATGAGATATATATGTAAAGCATTTAGTATAGTGCTTGGTACCTAATTAGTGTTCATGAATAGCTGCTATTGTGGTTGCTGTTATTATGATTATAATTACTATTTGCCCAAGTGTAAGATTTCAGAGTATTTATCTCCTCTGTGTATCGGGTAAATTTTACTTATTATCTCATCTTCCAAGGGAGATTACTCCTGCAAGCATCCTGGGTTCTAGTGACCTCACAGTTAAGGCTGCCTTGTGAAAGCTTCAGCCCCAAATTTATAGAGGAAAGTGACTATACCCATATGTTGCCTCAGACTACTTAGTTCAGAGGTCTGACTCTGATAGTATGGCCAGTGTTCCACCCTGTTTCTCAGTAGTAGTTTGAGCCCCCATACTTGCTCAGACCATATGAGTAGAGGCACTGGTCATTTTGACCCCAAAAGTGAGCGATCTCGTGTTAGTAGCTAAAAGGACTTGTTCATGGCAACATGTGAGAAATTTCATAGGATATCACAGAAATTGCAAGGGAGATTTCTAGAATACGTTTTTGTTTATTTTCTGTGTGTGTGTGTGTGTGTGTGTGTGTGTGTGTGTCAGAGGGGAAATTATAATCAGGTATGCTATTGATTACTATTAATGCAATACTTTTTCAACTCCAGGATGATATGATGCAGGAAAGCATGTTGTGGTTTCACACGACAGAAAATAAAGCATGACATTCAGATTTTTCACATAAAGAATTAGAAATATTTTCTTTAATAGTTTTTCTAAATTTATTTATTTACTTTGAGAGAGATAGAAAGAAAGAGAGTGCAAGCAGGGAAGGGTCAGAGAGAGAGAGAGAAGGAGAGAATCCCAAGCAGGCTTCATGCTGTCAGTGTAGAGCCTGGAGCTGGGCTCAATCCCACAAACTGTGAGATCATAACCTGAGCTGAAATCAAGAGTCAGACACTTAACTGACTGAGCCACCAAGGTACCCCCAGAAATATTTCCTAATGTTTTTAATTGATGTGCAAATATCCTGTAGAATCTCGTTTACTGAGGGGTAATAACCATGTTTTATATCGTTCCCTTGATGTTTAGAAAGGAAGACGTTTTCTTCTTAAGTGCATGGGAACATTATTTGACTCAGAAGACAAAATCTTAGGGGCGCCTGGGTGGCTCAGTCCGTTAAGCATCCGACTTCGGCTCAGGTCATGATCTCACAGTTTGTGGGTTCGAGCCCTATGTCAGGCTCTGTGCCGACAGCTCAGAGCCTGGAACCTGCTTCAGATTCTGTGTCTCTCTCTGTCTCTGCCCCTCCCTGCTTGTATTCTGTCCCTCTTCCTCTCAAAAATAAATAAACATTAAAAATTTTTTAAGAAGATAAAATCTTATTTCATGGCACAGTGAATAGATGTAATGTGGAATTTTGTTATAATTCTCTGGTCCTTGTTTGTTAAACTTTTAATGTTCTACCTTGTACACGATATAAAAATTGACACAAAGAATTAAGTTGTTTCTTTTCATCTACATTCCCTGACCAGATTTAAGTCAGGAATGGGGAGTGATTAAATAATGATGATTAAATCAAAGTAAATATGTTGCCTTAATATTTTTAAAATAACATGTAAGTTTATATTTATGAAAGGACTCCTCTGCCAGTGCTATAGCAGGTGCAGACTCGTATTACAGGTCAGAGATTTTTACATATTGCTTTTAGGAGTAAAACCTCAACTTATATAGCAAACCAAAAAATAAATTCCAAAGAATCTAGGATTTTTATCATGTCTGAAGATACTCTTATACCAATTATTTATTTATTCATTTATTCAGGTGCTTCCTTGTGCTGTGAAAATTACAGGCCTCCTATGTACTGATTTTCCTTTCACGTGGACCAACGCCACTGTTGTTAGTGGATGTATTAGTTTATTTGTCAAAGCTCAGGTTACATCTGTGATTGTAGTTCAGCAGAGTGGTTCATTGAAGGTACCAAAGCACATGGCGTTGATATTAAAGAGGTGAAGCAGTGGCAATCATATGCTTCTGTGACATCTCTGTGACCCTCAAGCACTTCAGGAGTATCTGCGATGGTGAGAGAACTGCTGACATTTACAAGAGCGGTCCCAACACATTAACTGGCACACTATAGGCTCTTCTGCCTTGTTGTATATAACTGATTTAGCACCTTTCTTTTTAGGCTCAGTTTTCCTTTCTTAATTCATATCTGATAATTCCATGAATAACATAAGATAACCAGCACCTTTCTCTCTCTGCTGGAACTGTGATCTGCTACTCTTAAAGCATGACCAGTCCACTCATTTCTTCCATGGAACCTCCCACCTTTCCTCATTCTACCGAACTCTGGAAATGAAATGCCACATAGATATCTTCATTCTTCCCAGATGCTGCTTCTAAACAATTCAATCACTCCCCTTTTTCCATATTCGTCTATACCCCCTCTTCCAACCCCCACTAGTGTTGCTTTGCATCCACATGAGGTTATAGCTATTTTCTTATATAACTCACATAACTCACAGTTTTGTTTTTGCTTTTCCATCCTATTCCATCTTTAACCCAATGCGTGCTATATCCAAATAGATAAAATTATGGACCACTTTACTTCTCAGTTGATTTACCTCCAGCTTCATTCTTATCAAAAAAATTAGCAGAAAGTCTGCACTTGATCTATATGCTTTTTTACTTTAATCTCTTCACCCAGTCTTCCAAAAGCCCTCAACTGAAGGTTCTGCCCTGATAGTTACTCCAATTCATGGTCCCTTCCCAATTTACTCACATTAGAGTCCTGTTCAGTCAGGATACCATGGTTGGCTAGTATAATGTGGTTCCTCACTATACTTTAAAGCCATCCACCCTCTCTAGGAAGCTAGTGGCCACCCTTGGTTACTCTCATAATCTACTTTCTTTGTTCCCATTTGTGGGCACCAGAACAACATGGGAGAAAGCCACTGTTTTTCATCCATTCTTTGTATAACCCCACCACTATACCAAAACAGCCATCCTTTAAGTCATTAGTCATCTTATAACCACCACACTCCATGACCTTTCATCTGCCTTGTGAGTATGTATTGTGTCTCCAACCAGATTATCAAATTAAGGGAACAGATTCTCTTTTATACATTTCTCGATTTCCATAAACATTGGTTTATTGAAAACATGTAATTTTTGAATGAATGAATGACTAGATGGATGAATGAGTGGCCTCATGGATAGGGGAATGATTGGAATTCCCCCAAAAAACAATAAAACCTATGTTGCTCCACCTTACCTTACTCCATATCACTGTAACTTATGCACAACAGTGGTAGAGTGGCTTTTAGCACTACACTAAAGCAATGGAAAGTCCTGCTCATGTCAATCTTTCCCCCAATTTAATTATTTCCTTTTAACAACTTTGGTTGTACTCCCACGAGCTGGGTCAGACGACTGAAGCCAACCCAAGGTCAAAATTCGGGTAAAATGGTAAATTGCACTCAGCTGAGGTTAATTTAACTTGGTTTGTTCTTCAATCAGCAAAACTGAAGGACAACAAGATGGCCATGGCTCCCAGCTCTCACCTCCCTCATCATTCACAAAGATACACCTACTAAACTTTGGTGACTTCAATGGTCCTTGCTACAGAGGGAATCCTAAGATCAGAGAGTGCCAGAAATGCAGGATTTTTGAGTATTGAATATCTTAGGCAGAGTAGTTGAAGAACAGGTCAGGAGTTAGAGATCCACCTTCTTACCACAAAATGATTACATTGCTATACCAAGATGATGTGTCTCAGTTGTTATGTCTTCCCGAGCCATGATTCGGGCTACAGGGCAGCAATCTTGACGTACCTGCCTTTCCTCCTCTAAAATAGGCATTAGACTTCTTTTTAACTTATTTCCATCATGTCTTAAAAAAAGTTCTGCTTATGTTTTCCAGATTCTTTTCATTTTCCTTTGCCAATGAGTCATTTTCTCTGTGCTTATCTTTGTGCTTTTCTAAAGATGACCAGTCTTTGGAACATAAAGGTTAACAAAGCCCTTCAATTTTTTCACTGGACACACTGTCCCTCAAGATTATTCACAGGCAATTGGATCATTGCAAAGCTCCTCCAGTTATTCCAGAAACAGGTGATCTTCCTGCTCTTCGTTCTTTTCCTTCCTTCCTCCATAATAAATTCCTAGAAGAAATCAGTACTACTGCTTTTGGGGAGTTGTTCGAACCACCTCCCCGCCATGGAGGAAAAGGTCATGGCTTACATGAAATCAGTCATATGAAAAAACGAATTAAATTTCAGCCTCAAATCTAAAGGTCAACATTAAAACTTCCTGACAGAAAATATATGGAACCGTCCACTGCTCACTCTTCTTTTTGTAAAAGATAGTGTTCTGTATTGTCAGGCAGAGTGATGGAAGCATACAAAACTGTGTTCAGTTTCTAGTCCTTTCTATTAGCTGTGAAACTTTGGAGTATTCAATCTCCCAGCACTTCAGTTTCCTCATCTGAAGATGCTGATAACATCTCACAAGATTTTCATATTAGGTATCACTGTGTGCAAAGTAACTGGCACAATAAGGGTTCAATAAATGGTAATTATGGGCCCACTGCGATGAAAACATTGATCAAAAATTGGCCTGCAGATCTCTGCTCCAAGCGCTGGAGCAGAATCCCTTGAAGCTAGCCGCAACAGATTGCTGCTCTCCTCTTGTTCAGATGTCTCATGGCGGAGCACCATGCATGGCTGTGCTCTATTTAATCAAGTGAAAACATCGAGCAATGTTCAAAACTGGTCATGGCTGGCCTATATATAGCTTTTTCCAGAAGGTCCCCAAAGTGCTTAATCAAATGTCTTTTCACATACTGCATGAATCCCTAATAATTGCTCTGACACCAAGCATGTGTCTCAAAATGTCTTAAAAACATTAAATTGCATTCTAATGGTAGGATTTTTGATCAACATTTCCTGGATGCACCTTTGATTTTACAAAACCAAGGAACTAATTGGTGGGAGGAACATTTCCAAGTACCACTAAAGCAAACTCAGGGAGTCAGTCCTGAGCTCGCTCTTAAAATCATTGTGTTTAAATGTCTTTCAGTTGTTCGTCAGAAAATCAGGAACTGTGTGCTAAGCACACCGGCTCACATACTAAGCATCAGATCATGGGCCCCAAATCAAAAAAAAAAAAGGTCCCTATTTGTAATATTTTTAGTTTGGCTAGAGTTAGAAAAGCAGGTGTAAACATGAATTTGTAGAGGAAACTTGTCCAAACACTTGTAGCTGTTCTCAAATGTGCATTAAAAATGCCTAACAGTTTAGAGCATCTAGTGTCTCATGGCAAGACACATTGGTGAAAATGGTCCATGCATTTGGAGGTCTCATGAAATTATATATTTAACCAATTTACTTTTCTGAATCTTCAAAGGACTCCACCTATCACAAATTGACTGTCACGCACAGACAATAACCATGGAACTCAGAAATTATCTCTCATGAAAAATAAGTTAAAAATAACATCCTATTGGGGCCCTGGGTGGCTCAGTCGGTTAAGCGACCGACTCTTGATCTCTTGATTTCCATGCAGGTTATGATCTCAGGGTCCTGAGATCGAGCCCCACGTTAGGCTCTGTGCTGAGAGCATAGAGCCTGCTTGAGATTTTCTCTCTTCCTCTCACTCTGCCCCTCCTCCACTTACATGCGTGTGCACGCACACACACACACATGCGTATGCACGTGCACATGCGTGCACTCAAAATAAATAAAGAAGATTAAAAAAATAACATCCTACTAAGCAATAATACCTTCAACTAAACAGGACAATATTAATTCCATCATATTATTTATAGTAGGTCCCCTTGTCTGAGAGACAATTTTGGCTTTGTTGTTGGTTAGCTTTTAGAGGTGCTTTGAAGTCACGGTAGATAACAATTGAATAAAATGCTAGAATTTACTGAGTCCTTGCTATATGCCAGGCACTATGAAAACCAGTTTACACGGATTATTTTATGGTAATCTCACAAAATCTCTCTGAGGTAAACTAATATCCTTATTTTAGATGAGGAAATAAAGGCCCAAGGATGGTCAAATAACTTTCAAAAGATTGCACATGTAGTAAATATTAGACGCACTGTTATGAAGAAGTAGGATCTATGGTTCCATGCTTTTAGAACTACATTTAGCTTCTGTCTAAACAAATTCTCTAATCTACAAAGCATGCAAACCTACAGGTAACATATGATCTTCATAATAAACTACTTTGTAGATAAGCAAGTTTATGGCAAGAAGTGTTAAGGTCACAAAGCTTGCTAGTGACACAACTTGGAGCCCAAGCCTGACTTTCACTTCAAGTCACTCAAAATTGTTAAGAAATTAAACTAAATCCACATTGGCAAATAAATGTTTCTTTTAGTGGGACCCACTGCATATGTACATGGAGGGTGACTATAAGTTAATTATATCCTCAGTAAATCTTGGATCCAACTACATTTTGCCATGAACATTGTTTCTCTCTAGTTGGAACCACCATTATTTCTTACCTGAACATGCCTGCTCTCGTTCCTTTACAGCTGCAGCTCATGGGATCACGAATATTTCTGAGGAGCTGGTATAAGAAATGAACATCACCCTCCATGAAAATAAATGTTCATGCATATTCACACATACAGGCATATGTATAACTGAGCATGAAATTTCATGGACTCTCCTTAGTCGAGATTCCTTCTCTGAGTTTTTAGCCTCTCCTCGAAGTCGATTAGATGCACAGCGGCCATGGTGATGCTTAAAACAGAAATCAGTTCACTTCTCTACCAAAAACCCTCCAAAGACTTCTCACTTCAATCAGAAAAGTATCCAAACTGAGATACCACACAATCTGACCCCAGGGTACCCTCTTGCACCTTGTTTCCTATCTCATCCCTTCAATCATTTATTCTGGTCACAAAAGCCTTCTTGCTCGTAAACAACAAACTGACTCCTGCCTCTGGCCCTTGTTCTTCTATTCCCTCTGCTGAGAAAGCTCCCCCTCCAGAAGGCCACAAAACTCGCTCCTTCACCCAGATCCCACAATGCCACCTGACCAGAGAGGTCCTCTATCACATTCTCTCCTCTTGCCTTAATTTGTTTACTGCCTTAGCAATTATAACTATTTTTCAAATTATGTACTTCCTTGTACTTTGATTCCTGTCTCTAAACATCAGATTCTCTGTTCCCTGAGTACACAAGCTTTGTTTTGTTAACTGCTGTAATCCCAGTGACAAGATCATGGTTGGCACATAGTAGCCACTCATACTGTATTTGTTGGATAAAAGCATGAACTAGATAAAGGACTTAATGAGTAAATATGACACAAAATACAAATCTAAATGAGTGTCTTCCCGGTCAAATTAACCACTTAAAACAAACAAACAAACAAACAAACAACAAACACCCTAACTTGTCTTCAAAGTTGTTCAGAATGAAGTTAATTTCATTATTCTAGAATAATATTCATTATTCTTGCCTTATTTGTCTTCAAAGTTATTTCAGAGTGAGGTTAATTTCATTATTCTAGAGTTACTTTAGAACTTTTTTTAAGTGCAAGATGGTATATTTTTAGATGAATAACCCATTTCATTTACCAGATGTGTTTATGGTTGATTTTTCACCCCAAATCTAATTGACCTTTAAAAGGGAAAATTGTATTTTGGGTGCCAAGTTAAATGATGCTGTGCTTGTTGAACTGCAATCAATAGTCTGCTCTGAAATTTCTTATATATCAAAAAAATATATTGTTACTCTAGGAGTTCACTGGTTTGTCAGAAATCCAATATGCTTTAGAAGGAAAATCAAGAAACCATTTCCTCTGTTCCCTCCTTTTTGATGTGTGACGTTGAATACTGGGCCAAAACAGTCTTTAAAAGGTGTAAAGAAAGTATGTTCTCACACTAAGGTAGACTTAATTAAATAATAACATTTCATCAATTAACACGTTTGAAGATCACTGATAGAACCCAAATAAAATATTCAATCTTCCTTTGTGCTAAAGTTGGTATGTAACTTCCTTGCTTATACAAATTCAACCTGTTTTGGGTTTGGGGGGTTACAATAAATGTCAATCTATATCAGGCAAATACCCTATGTCATTGATCTCTAGTTATCCATTCAACAAACTTTTCTGGAGCACCAACTATGTTCCAGGAGGACAGAAAGTTTCTGGAGATACAAAGTTGAGTCGTACGTATAGTTTAGAGAGAGAGAGAATCTGGGAAAGGAAGAACAGCTGCACAATGTACAAAGTATCCTGAGTGAAAATGTCCAGAATCACAAAGGAACAGAAGCCTAAGTCTTCAAAGAAAAATGAAAAGAGTAGATACTTATGAAGAAGGTGACAATTGAGCTCAGTTGTGAGGGATGCTAAAAAAGTTAAAGAGAAGAGGTCAGGGGAAGGAAACAGCTATCAGGGCAGTGGAAATTGTTGGAAAGGCTTTGAGTGGATGGAGAATACACTGAGTGGGTAAGCATAGGAGTCAACATGGAAGGGTATGTGGGGTCCTTATACAGAGTATTATAGCAGAGATCATGAATCCTGAATTTATAAAATAGGATAGTGACTATTTCAGAATTATTTTTTAGCAAGTCCCTTTCTAGGAGCAATGTGTAGGTTGAAATACAAGGAAGGTGAGGTTGTGTTGGATTTTTAGTAGCCAACTTGAATTTCTTTTTTTTTAGTTTATTTCTTTATTTTGAGAGAGAAAGTAAGAGAGAACAAGAGCAGGGGAGAGGCAGAGAGAGAGGGAGAGAGAGAACCCCAAGCAGGCTCTGCACTGTTAGTGCAGAGCCTCATACAGGGATTGAACCCAGGAACCGTGAGATCATGACCTGAGCTGAAACCAAGAGTTGGATGCTTAACCAACTGATCCACCCAGGCCTCCTGGTAGCCAACGTGAATTTCTAAAAGGAGCTAGGTATTTTGTTTGTTTGTTTCATTTTTTATTTTTTTACTCAAGTATAATTAACATGCACTGTTATATTAGTTTCAGGTGTATAATATAATGATAATGATTCACCAATTCTGTACCTTTCTCAGTGCTCATCAAGACAGCTGTACTGTTAATCCTCTTTATTTCATCCATCCCCTCACCCACTGCCCCTCTGGCAACTATCAGTTTATTCTTTGTATTTGAGAGTGGTGTTCTTTTTGTTTGTTTGTTTGTTTGCATGTCTCTTTTTTTCTCTGTTTATTCATTTGTTTTGTTTCTTAATTTCCACATATCAGTGGAATCATATGGTCTTTGTCTTTGACTGATTTCACTCAACATTATACCCTTTAGGTCCATCCATGTTGTTGCAAACAGCAACATTTCATTATTTTTTTATGGTTGAGTAATAGTCTATTGTATATATCCATTCATCTTTATATATTCATCTATCAGTAGCAATTTGGACTGCTTCTATATCCTAGCTATTGTCAATAACACTGCAATAAACATAGCGGTACATATATCTTTTTGAATTAGTGTTTTTATTTTCTTTGGGTATTACACAGTAGTGAAATTACTGGATCATATGATAATCCTAGCCTTAATTTTGATGGTAACAAGAAGGTAGGTAATTTTATGCTCAGATTCAAAGATCTGACTCTATGCCACACTGGATTATGAGTTCCTAAAGGTAGAATACACGGTCTTAATCATCTTTCTTTCCCTGGGGTGTAGCAGAGTTCCTGGGACCATAGGTACTCAATAAATAATTGACTCAGACGGTTACATTGTTTTCTAAATGCAGTGAGTTTCCAGGCTCTGTTGTACAACACACTATATAACACAAAGATAGAAACATCCTTATTAAGCCTTTACAGGTGTCCACTGGTCCATCTTTGCTAAGAAGCAGCTATGCTTGCATTTACTCTCCGAGACAACTGCACTGAAAAATTCAAGAAAGCACTTGAGACCACCTCAGTTTGCTCTCCCTCCTTGGCAGGATAAAGCCAGAACAGACAGTTCAATTAGAAGCAACTTGGATTTCCTATGTGATCTGATTCCCTTAATCCTCTACCTCTACTAGGTTCAGTGAGTAGCGTAAAGGAATGTAACAAGATTTCTCCGAAAAGGGGGCTGGAGCCATCATTGGGAAAATTTAGTTAAGAAAATAATTGTATGTGTCATATGGCCCATCTTCTGGCAGCTTGCTCAATAGCTGAGGTAATAATAAGTACAGCCCACCCATTCCCTTCCAACCCTATTCAAACTCTATCTAAATTAGTTTAATTGATGGTTCTTTTTTAACTGATTTGGCAAACAAGAGAAGTTTAACTACCATGTTGTGTACACACACTGAAAATCAGCATACAGTATGTGCTAATAGCTGTATACAATTTTTTTAATCTTCCCCCCAAAACGGATCATGGTTAACGCCATATGTGCTTTTGAAAGCCATCACAAACATGTTGAAAAGCTTCTAAATCTCTTGAATCCAAAACATAATGAATATATTATTTTGAGAGCAAAAGAGAAAGGATATGGAGCTAAAATTCTGAGAGGTTAAGCTGGGAAACGTAGGTAATAAGTAGTGGGACGAGGATTTAAATTCTGACTCCCAATCCCCTTGGTTCTCAAATTTTACTCCCCCCTCCCAGTTTTACTGAGATATAATTGGCATATAACATTGTATTAGTTTAAGGCATCCAACATAATGATTTGATACATGTATGTATTGTGAGATGATTACCATAATTACTTTAGTTAGCATCCATCACCTCATATAGTTATAATGTTTTTTCTAGTGATAAGAACATTTAAGATAGACTCTTTTAGCAACTTTCAACTGCACAAAGCAGTATTGTTAGTTATAGTCATCATGCTGTACATTACATCTCCAGGACATTTTTATTTTATAACTGGAAGCTTCTACTTTTTGACCACCTTCACCTATTTCCCTTACCCACCACCACCTTCACCTCTGACAACGACCAATCTGTTCTCTCTAAGAGTTTGGTTTTTGTGCGTTTGAATCACCTCGGGATCTTGTGAAAACTCATATTTTGATTCAGTAGTGTTATGTGTCAAAGGCGGGGACTGAGATTCCAGGGACCATACCTTGAGTATAAACACTCAGCCACTATGGTTGTAAACCACTGCACTGGACTGTGAGCACAGAAAACTCAGTCCATGCCAATGACTGTGATAGATATCTGATTTAGCTCTGCGAGTGCTGGACTCGGGTCTAACTGGCACATGACATTCTTCCTTGGCCTGGCATTGTATATCTAATTACTTGAATTTTCAGATTTTTAAGAACAAATTCAGGTTGTTTTGAGACATTAAACTCCCAGCAAAGTATTTATGATCCACTTTATGTTTGTCCCCTCACCTGGAAAGAAAATGCCCGCATAAAAGACAAGTTAGAGATAAAGAAGGGATGATCAAAGAGTCAGAGGACCCACAGAAAGCTACATCACTAAACCCATGTTAAGATGTAACAGGATAAAGAAGGTGAATTCCCCCCAAAGTTTTTTTTCTTGCAGTTCCTCTAAAACGCCTGCTCTTTGGTACCTCAGGGCCTCGTTTACTGTCCCTTTTCTGGAATATTCTTTCCCCAAATCACATGGTGGTTTTCATCTGTCAGTTTTCAGCTCAATGTCACCCCCTCAGAAATGACCACCTTATCTAAAATAGATCCCCCACCTTTATTTCTCCCCCAAAATTTCCCATTACCTCCAAAAATGCAGGGACCCACTTCTTCCTTATTCACCAATTTCCATAATTGTCCATGATGAGTGAAATGCATGGTAAGATTTACAAATATTTGTGAAATGCATAAATGATTTGATGATCATCCCTCTATATGAGCTTTTGAAAGTCAGTGCAACCATTCTTCAAGGCATTTCAATCACCTGACTTAGTTCCAGTCAAATTTGAATAAAGTAAAAATGATGAAAAGAATATTTCAAAAATACATTTCAGTCTATAGTTTAATTATTAGTCATTATATATATTTTCCTTATTATATCATTGATTAAGATGTTCATACTACCTATTTCCAAAATGATTCAAAGGAGTTTCTGGATTAAACTAAAATTTGAACATTTTATAAAACTAAAGCAGAACAGATTCTATCTTAATATAACAAATCACTTTTTAAAATATAGAGCAGTTTTGAATTACACATTTATAATTGAATGTGTTATGTTTCTCCCTCCACTAAATGGTTGAAACCTTGGAATAAAAGATTATGCTCTCCCACTAATCCACAGTGGTTCCACTATAATCCATGGTAGCTTCTGCAATATATTTTCTTTATTGTAAAAATGTTTTTAAATCAACATTGAGGAATATAAGACTAATAATGGATTCAGTAGTCAAAAGAAATCATTAATAATATTAGTTATATTAATTATAGCTAATGTTTATGGAATGAAGGTCTAAGGTCCTATATTAAAGTTCTGTTCTAAGACACTACAGTTCTAAGGAACATGTATTAACTCATTTAATCATAACAATCATATGTTGTGAGCACTACTTTCATCCCCATTTTAATAGAGAAAACTGAGATATAAAGCAGTTGAATAACTTCAAGTTTACATAACCAAGAAGCAGAAAAGCTAGAAATTCAAACCAAGGTGCTCAGTATTCAGAGTCCACATGCCTAACCACATATGGAGGGAGTTTTCAATCCACATGGAGCCAGCACTGTATAAAAAACACGAGCTTTTAATTCTTCCCACAGCTCTGTGAAATATGTGGTGTTATCCATGTTACAAATGAAGAAATTGGGACTTAGAGTCAGGATTCTTATATCTGTGAGCATTGACAATTTACTTAATCTCTCAAAGACTCAATTCCCTCATTTGTATAAGCTAACATCAAGTGTGTTTTAGAGTTGGGGGGACAATTAAAACATGTATGTAAAGTGGCAAGTAATAGATTCTACACAAATGGCTTTTTGTTGAAGGTGTTACCTAAATCTGTCTCCCCAGGAATGTCTTTCCCAAGGACCTGGAGGGCATTTCTTTGAAATATAATCATTAGGGAAGATCAGGGCCCTCTCTCCCAGTCTCTACAGTGGGGTAAGTGTAAGTACCAACCAGCAAAACACAGGTGGCATTATCACATTGAGCAACCTCACCAGTAAGATTCACTAGTATTTTCTACTAACTCACCAAAGAGCTTAAAAACTCTCCCATCTATGGTTTCAATGGAGTTACATTCACTCTCTCCCCTTACTGTAAAGTTTTGGAATAAGATCTTTCTTGCCTGTTTAAAAGTCAATCAATCAAAATTTTTTCCATAATGGAATAACAGTCTACCTTGAAAGCATTGAATCTAACCTCATGATTTTTTGCAGACGGGATGCTGCAGAAATAGGATAAAGTGTATACATATATGCAGTTGACCCTTGACAAGTTTGAACTGCATGAGTGTACTCACACGTACATGTTTTTATGTAACTACAGACCAGTATTATAAATGTACTTTCTCTTCCTCCTGTTTTTCTAATAACATTTTCTTTTCTCTAGCTTACTTTACTATTAGAATACAGTATATAGTACATATACAAAATATGTGTTAATCAACTGCTTGTGTCAACAGGAAAGCTCTGGATCAAAAGTAGTTAAGTTTTTGGGGTGTCAAAAGTTATACTCAGATTTTCAACTGTCCAGGGGTTGATGCCCCTACCCCGCCATGTTGTTCAAGAGCCAACTATATAAGTGTGTGTGAGTGTGTGTGTGTGATTTAAATTAAATTATTGCACCATTCCACAATTCTTCATTGAAGAGTTAGAATCTTCATCACTCGACAATAAGGCAAGATTATGAAAAATGTGATTGATAGCTGGGTGCCATTTTTATGGCCAAGAAAAGGTCAGCAGCTCCTTTTTATCATCTAAATTCCATACAAAATGCATTATTTCAGATACAATACTCAAGGATGAGATGCAACAGATGATTATTTTGAAAATGACAGCATTAACTATACTCTGCTTCTCTTTCAATTTTCACCAGTTTCGCTAACGATAAAATGGCTTGTGCTTTGACTCTGGTACTCACATCTCAAGCTCATTAATATACTGCTTTTATTTCTTGCAAAACTCATGTCAAACTGATTAAACCAGGACATAAGTTCAACAGCGTGGAATAAAATTGACGTCATTTTGTCAGATGGTCTCCTTGCCTGGAATCAGAAAACAGCCTGAGCTGTGTATTCCAAATCTGGAATGTGTTTCTTTAGCCAGCCTAAGGACCACACAATAATATACATACTCTTTTTAACAAGCTTACATTTTTTCATTGGCTGAACTCTATTTAGAATGAGTAGTTGTTTCTGCCAGTCTTCTTGTTTTGCCTTCCCCATCTGTCATTTCTGTTATTTAAAATGAGTGAAAATACATAAAATTACCATTTGGGGGTTATTTTATCTCTTCTTCTCATTCCAAAAATGTTGTATTAAACTTCTAATTTTCTTTTTACTTTCTTTAATAATACAGAGAGTTCTATGTTCTTACAGCAAATACTATTTTTCCCATGATGAATCATCGGGTGGGTGTTATTCAAAGCAGCGCATCAATGCACAAAAGTTACCAGATAGAAGTATATTCTTAAACATTTAATAAGATATTTTATTGAAGACCTTCTCAATGAGGACATTTCCAAGAGTCACTGTAGGACTCAATGAATGCATTCTAAAGAGAAGGTTGGTGTCATTGAGAGGTTGAATCACGATTCTTCAAGATGTGGTGCACTTTGTACCCAAAGGATATAAAGTTCCTTAAATAACTATGGCCACAAACTAAGAGGAAGTGGCTAGGGACCAGAACAGAGGCACATCTAGGATTTAGGGGCCCAAAAGTTGTACAACTTGATATATAACTGCAAGACTCCTTCTAGAGTCTTGGAAAGGATCCAATGAAAATAAGAAACCTTGAAGTTGAAGACTCATTAGTTGCACAGTGAATCTGCCTCTTGACATCAGGTGGGCAGAGGCAGGTGAGGCAGGTGGTGATTGTGCCCTACCTACATAAATCAGTATCCCAAATTATGATTCTTAGCTTTTAAATGCTCCCATCACTTCATGCTCAAAATTAAAACTATCTAAACTGTCCTTGATAAGGATTACAATTCTGGACCTTAATATTTTCATTGAATTTTATTCCCATAAGGACGCAGGCCTCCAAATGCAGTGTAACTGTATTTTGTTGTTGTTGTTGTTCTTTCCAAAAACGCTAACATTAAGCACTTACTAGGTTCTAGAAACTGTCTTAAAGAGTCTACTGAATAATTTCACTTAATTCTGTCAATAATACAGAAAGAAATATGATTTTTAAATTTCTATTTTTGAGAAATTAAGACTAAAATCACCTATAATTGCCTAATGTTACCAGTGATTCAATAGCAAACGTTGTCTATCTGATGTCAAATCTATAGCTATCTTTTCTCTGGCCCCTCATGCAACACTGCTTCTGTGGTATCGAGTGAATAAGGAAAGTAAAAGCAAACGTTGATAGACATTCCTAGTAGTGTGGAAAGCTCAGAACATACATAATAGGAGTAAATATTTTAAGATTTCAGAACAGAATTGATGACACTAATGGCTATTTATTTACCAAATAATGCCTCCCCCTGAGGTCCCCACACGCATGCTAAATCATAACCTTGGAAAGCAAGGGATATGGATCTAAAGAAGTGAGACAGTCAGCTCTCACATATTCCCCTGAAAGAAAATTCTTGAGCAGAGAGTGGTTTGTCAGCCCGAACAACTCATACGTGGAATATAATTGAATTGTCACAGTTGGGAAATACGGTCAGAAGTACTTGGGCTGGGTCTTCATGGGATTCGTTCTCTAGTCATCATGCCCATAGTGGAAACAACAGGGGGATTCAGCACCGGGTAGATCCAGTCCAGAATCTTGGACGGTACCACAGAGGCAGACTGAGGGGAGCATTGAGGGCTCTGTGTGTGTGTGCAAACAAGGAAACAATATGGGCACAAGAAGAATAGCCAAAAAGATCTTCACTCTCTCCTAGAACAGAACCAGACACTCCCCTAAAGACACCTGGAGTTATGGTTCAGAGGACAGAGGTGTTTTGGGGTGGAAGGTGTGTATAGAGAGACTAGAAAAAGGTTCGGACATATTGTTAGATTCTCAGAAAATACATGCCCAAATGAGTTAAAATCTGGGAATTAGTATTAAAAAACAAACAAACACTGCCATAAGCAAGGCAGTTTTTTAGAGTAAAATTGTAAGTACTTTTCATCCATCAGATTATGGTGTAGCTAGAATAAATATGCTCTGAGTTCTTTTCTGTATTGTGTACATACATTTTACATTAAGCATACTATGGAACATTTCTTGTTAACTTGTCTTCACCGCCACTAAAGTGAGCTCCTTGAGGACAGTGTTTATGATTCCTTCTTGCATGTGGCCCTTATGTCCTTCATACATAGACTCTCTCGGTGTGTACTTGTTGAGTTACTGACAAGAAACTGAGACAAAGTGAGGTTTAAGTAACTTACGTTGGATAACAAAAACTTGGCAAAAACAAAATTAGAGCTAAGTCCATGACCTCTGGGTTCTTCTGAAGGGCAGGGTTCTTCTAATAAGCTGCGCTAACAACTAGGTGTCCTCTGGAGGTGGCCAGACATCACTGAGAACTGCTGGAGGTCCTTGAGGCATCTGGTATTACCACATGTGGAAAAATTGTGTGCTATGGTCTACATAGCTTTCTTTTGCTACAAAGCCCATAACTTCCTGTGTGTATGCTTAATTTACAGTTCGTTGTGTGATTTGAGAGGATTTGTTCATTGGGCTTTATATTTCCTGGATTAATAAAAACTGCATTTTCCAGGCACTGATCACTCCACTCTGCCCCCAATTCATTAATGGCAATGTGGCACAATAAATAAGCCCAATCTTCTGGCCCGTTTTTGTTGACCTAATGGGGTGGTTCATTACTACTGTTGCTTTTCTTTAATATTTACAACTGAATCTGCTGAAGGCAAATAGTGCTACATTGTCCATTTCCCCAGGCAGAATCAATAGCTATTTCTATAATATAGCCTCTGAGCTCGTAACTCTATCATAGATACTACTTTCTGAGTCATATTATAAAATGTCAGAATGTAAAAGCTATGATCCCCCCACTGGAATACAGGCATACCTTGGAGATATTGTGGATTTGGTTCCAGATTACCACAATAAAGTCAACATCACAATAAAGAAAGTGGAATGAATTTTTTGGTTTCCTAGTGCCTTTAAAAGTTACATTTACACTACAATGCCGTCTATTAAGTGTGCCATAACATAATGTCAAAAAAAAGTATACACCTTAATTTAAAAATATTATATTGCTAAAAATATGCTAACCAACACCTGGCTTTCATTAAGTCATAATCTTTTGGCTGGTCTTGGAGTCTTGCCTTGTTATTGACGGCAGCTGACTGATCATGGTTGTTGTTCCTGAAGGTCGGGGTGGCTGTGGCAATTTCTTAAAATAAGACAGTAATGAGGTTTGCCACGTGGATTGGCTTTTCCTTTCATAATGATTTGTCTGTAGCATGCAACACTGTTTGATAACGTTTTACCCATACTAGAACTTTCAAAATTGGAGTCAATCCTCTCAAACCCTGACACTGGTTTGTCAACTAAGTTTATGTAATATTCTCAATTCTTTGTTTTCATTTCAACAATCTTCACAACATCTTCACCAGAAGTGGTTTTCATCTCAAGAAACCACATTCTTTGCTCATCATAAGAAGCAACTCCTCATCCATTAAAGTTTTATTATGCGATTTCAGCAATTCACTCACATCTTCAGGCTCCACTTGTAAGTTTAGTTCTCTTGTTATTTCTGTCATATCTGTAGTAACTCCCTCCATTGAAGTCTTGAACCCCTCAAAGTCATCCATGAAGGTTGGGACCAACTTTTTCCTAACTCCTGTTAATTGACATTTTGACCTTTTCCCATGAATGTCCTTAACTGGTCTCTAGAATGTTGAATCTTTTTCAGAAAATTTTCAATTTACTTTGCCATCAGAGGAATCACTATCTATGGCAACTATAGCCTTATGAAATTTATTTCTTAAATAATAAGACTTGAAAGTTGAAATTACTCTTTGATCCATGGGCTGGGGAATAGATGTTGTGTTAATAAGCATGAAAACAGCATTAATTTCATCTTGTATCAGAGCTCTTGGGTGACCAGGTGTATTGCCAATATTTTGAAAGGAAATATTTTCTGAGCAGTAGGTCTTAATAGTGGGCTTAAGATGTTCATCTTGTAAACAGATGTACTATTATCTAGACTTAGTTGTCACATTTATAGAGCACAAGCAGAATTCAGCAGAATTCTTAAGGACCCTAGGATTTTTGAAATGGCAAATGTATATTGCCTTCAACTTAAAGTCACCAGCTGCATTTGCCTGTAACAAGAGAATCAGCATGTTCTTTGAAGATTTGAAGCCAGGTATTGACTTCTCTTCTCTATCTCTGAAAATCTTAGACATATCATCTTCCAGTATAAGGCTGTTTTGTCTACACTGAAAATCTGTTGAAGTGCCTGGGTGGCTCAGTTGGTTAAGCATCCGACTTCGGCTCAGGTCATGATCTCACGGTTGATAGGTTCAAACCCCACGTCAGGCTCTGTGCTGATAGCTCAGACCCTGGGTCCTGCTTTGGATTCTGTCTCCCTCTCTCTCTTCTCCTTCCCCATTCATGCTCTGTCTCTCTGTGTCTCAAAAATAAATTTAAAAAAATTTTTAAAAAAATGTGTTGTTTTGTGTAGCCATCTCCATTAATTAATTTAGCTAGATCTTCTGGATAACTTGTTGTAGCTTCTAAATCAGCACTTACTGCTTTATTTTGCCCTTTTCTGTTCTAGAGATGGCTACTTTTCTTAAACCTCATGACTCGACCTCTGTTAGCTTCAAAGTTTTCTCCTGCAGCTTCCTTGCCTCTCTTGGCCTTCACAGAATTGAAGAGAGTTTAGGTCTAGCCCCAGATTAGGCCTTGGCTTGGGGGACTTGCTGTGTCTGCTTTGAGCTTCTGTCCAGACCACTCAAACTTTCTGCATGTCAGCAATAAAGCTGTTTTGCTTCCTATCATTCATGTGTCCAACTAGAGTGGCACTCTTAATTTCTTCCAAGAACTTTCCCTTTGCATTCATAACTTGGCTAACTGTTGCAAGAGGTCTAGCTTTCGGCCTATCTTGGCTTTTGACATGCCTTCCTCACTAAGCTCAATAATTTCTACTTTTGATTTAAAGTGAGAAACATGCAAATTTTTCTTTCACTTGAACACTTACAGGCCTCTGTCAGTTTATTAACTGACATCGTTTCAATATTGTTGTGACTCAGGGAATAGGGAGGCCCAAGGAGAGGGAGAGACAGGTGAACAGTCATTGGTGGGGCAGCAAGAACACACACAACATTTATCAATTAAATTCCATACCATATGTGCACATTTTGTGGCCTCCCAGAACAATTGCAATAGTCACATCAAAGATCACTGATCACAGAACACCATAACATGTAGAATAATTATTAAAAGCTTGAAATAGTATGAGAATTGCCAAAATGTGACACAGAAACAGTAAATGAGAAAATGCTGTTAGAAAAATGGCCCAAATAGACTTGCTGAATACAGGGTTGCCACAAACCTTTAACTTGTAAAAAAAAAAAACAAAAAACACCAAAATAAACAAACAAAAACAAAATTGCATCTGTGAAGTACAACAAAGCAAAACATGATAAAAACAGGTTATGCCTCTAGTGTCACTTCTGTCCTGTGTGTTCCAATCTTTTGGAAGAACATAATCATCTGTTGCTTCATCCTATTTTAGATGAACTTGCATAGAAGAGTACCCTCCATAGCCTTAAAGGAATCAACATGGGTCCTCCCATCCTAATGCAACATGTACTACCTTCACTCCACAAGAAATATCCTGTCTTTTGTCTTTACACCCTCACCATCCTGGTTTCCATGGTAGAGATTTTGGCACAGCCTTCATTCACTTAATAAGTACTTTGAATATTGTGTATGGGTAAGGAATCATGAATTTTGAGGTCCCTTCTATCCCGTGTGAATAATGCACTTTGAATTTTACAAATATATAAACTCTTTGGGTAGTCCACTGGTTCCTATGGAAAAAGGGGACAATTGGGAGGTACTGTGGCACCAGAGCTAGTGAAAGGAAAACAAGCACAGAATTGACATGACTGTCTCAAAGACGTATTTCCTTTGTATGGGGCTAACACTTAATTCCCAAGGAGTGGTTGGTACAGCCTTCATAATCAGTGTGAATAACTCTTTCCCAGGAATGGAAATATCCTATCTCAGAAATCTCCCAGGAACTCTCAGCACTATATAAACACTACTTCTTTTGAACTAGTGACCCATCTCTTGGGCCATCTGGGTGACTCAGCCAGTTGTGCATCTAACAGTCTTGATTTTTGGCTCATGTCATGATCCCAGGATTGTAGGATCAAGCCCAGTGTCAGGCTCCATGCCTAGCATGGAATCTACTTAAGATTCTTTCTCTCCCCTTCTGCCCCTCTCCGTAAAATAATTTTTTTTTAAATTTTTAGATGCTTTGAATTGTCCATCTGTTATAAAATAAAAAGAGAAGCAGGCACTGACTGCCTGGTTCGTTGTCTGCCCATGTGAACAGGAAAAGCCCACAGTGTTCATCAGCATCCAATATCAAGGCCCGAGAAGAGATTTGTTGCACTCAGTCACTCTCAAAAGGGACACAGTGTCATTGCTCTGCGAAGTGAGCATTCAAGACTTGGAAGATGGAAGAAATGAGGCCTCTGCTGCCTCTACCTCCCATGTGGACACCCTCTGTGCAGGGCTTCCTGAAGAAAAATGCTGGTCCTGTAGACTTTCTAGGTATGTCATCCATATTCACTCCTTGGTTGACAATGTTAGTTAAGAAAATAAGCAATCCCACTCACTTTCAGCTAATGAGAACTTATTTCTTCCGCCTCCCCACCCAGGGCATTCAATGACTCTAAAATCTACCACCTGCCCTCCCTCCTCAGGAACTGATGTGTGTGTTTCCACTTTGTAAGGAGTTGTTCAGTGTATAAAAGCATTTTGTGATGCTTCACTTTCAGTGGTCAAATGCCACCAACTGCCTCTACCTAAATCTGAGTCAGGGGTGCCTATCATTCTTATTATTTCAATCAGTAACTGAGCTTCTCACCCCAAAATCCACTTCTTGGCTGAATACCCAGACATATCATAGAACCGATGCTCCCTCATAGGAGCATAAGGGTAAGTAGGGATTTTTGAAGCAAGTGGAAAAAAAAGAGACATAAAGGAGTGGGAAAATCTGCTTCTGCTGTTACAACTATCACTCCTTCCTTTTAGTAATTGTTTTAACACAGAGGTGCCCTGGCTGTTGGTGGCAGCCTTCATTTGTGACACACTGATGGCACACAGCATATCTTCTCTCCATGGTCCCATGGGCACAGAACCAGATTGCCATGCATATTGATTTTTCTCTCATCCCATCGAGACATCACAGCTGCCCCCTCAGAGTGTAGGTGGAGGCGAAACCTCACTCCTGAGCAGGACAAATGTATGCTCACAGCACTGCTCTTGGAACAACTCCCATGCTTCTCTGAGCCTTTTCCATTTGCTCCTTCTGGGGTTGAGAAAATGAAAGCAAGGACCTCAGAGGACCTTAGACAAGTCTGAAGAATAAAAAATAAAACAGCTGGGTTAAAACCAGCTCAATAATTTTTCTGCACTTTGCACTCTCCTCCTCCAAAACTGTGGCTCTGGAAGATGCTGAGAAAGAGAAAATTGAATCTGGCCTTGAGGTTTAAAGGAGGCAGATGCATCTGAATGTAAGTGGTAAATCACTGTGGTCTTCTTTATGAGATGATTACATTATCTGACTGGATGCTTGCATAATTAATGTTCTAACACATTGGGCCTGGGATTTGTGGTTACATCCTTGGCATACATGTGGTCTGGTGTCTCTGCTCACAACTGGCTACACATCGTGATTTCTCTGTCTGTATTTGAAGATCAAAATCAGAAGAACAAGCAGAAACTATGGCGACAAACAGCACTGATTTGGACATAATGTTTTCAGGGGTTCTGAAGCTTGGAGCCTGGTCCAAGTGATTTTTGGACTTTAGACCACAGGTCAAATAGTCAGAAATTATCGTTTCGGTAGTTTTCTTCTGATTAATGGGGATCTTGAGAGCTAATTCTTCTCACTCATCTCCCATGAGAAGTCCCCAAGCATACCCATCAAAAAAATTGTCTAATCAAACACAACTCTCATGGCTCATCTTGGGCTTTAATCTGTTGACAAATCAACAGCCTTACACATAAGCGAAGTAAATTAGTACGTCGGGGGTTTCGGAGACGGCTTTCCTGCCTTTCCTCCACTTACCATTTCACCACACACAGTTACACATGTGTTCATACACACAGGCCTACAAATTCGGTCTGAGGCTGCAGGTGTATGAAATCTCTGAAGTCATAGACTTTACTTTTAATTCCAAGGCTTAATCTCCAAATACTCCTGAAAAAGTCAAAGCAAATTTACACTGACAGATTCCAGATTCTTATATAAGAATTGTTTTTACTTAAAAAGGCATTGGTGTTACAACTGGATGGAGAGAAAATGTGGCAGAGCAGATAAATTTGTCTATTTTCCAGTGTTATAAGAAATATTCAGTTCAAGGGAACTATGATTAAGTCACATGTCTAGACTTAGTTTATGTCATCTTCATAAAATATATTGGCTTGTAAGAATTATGGGACAACTTTGATGCTGTATTCATTTTTTCCTTGACTTTATTTTCTTTAAATTAATTTTGTCCAAAACAAATCCTTGAACGTATCTTGATTTCACCTCAAATTTTAAAAACAATTCAGTTTAAGATTTATGTGAATGTATATTCTGAAATATCTTCTCAAAATTCTATAAAATGCCTTATAGGGATGGTTCTGGAGGCCATGCTCTTAAATGTTGGTATTACAGCCTCTCGAAGTTTTTCTAATTCCAGTTACCATCTAAAACAGAGGTGAACATTTTCCTTTGTTCTTTATTCCCCATCTCCTCTTTTCTCTTTGAGTTCCTGCAATTATTGAATCAAGGAATAGTAATGGAAGAGAAGAAAATATCTTCTATGTAGTGCTAAATCAAACCCCTCTAAAGGAGATCTTTAAGGAAATCTGCTAAACATAAGTTAAGATATTTGGGGGAGATAAATGATTATACTCATTTGTTCAGAGATATCTTTATCATTCTCCAGTTTTTTTTTACTCAACTATCTGTGAATGCTTAAAAAGACTAGCACAGAGTATATTCCCAGAGTTAGTAAAACCTTACAGGCTTAACTGCACAAGAACCATGGGGATTTTCTTAATAAAACACTTCACATTTGAGCATTAGGGTCACAAGATTAAAAAAAACTCAATGCCTTCAAATCATGAGTTGACCTTAGGGCTGTTGGCTTTCCCTCTGCCAGGATGGGCCTTGTTCATCTTTTTTTATCCAGATACTCTGGTGTAAAAACATACTTTAAAAAGGATTAGTTAACCTGCTGGGGGTGAAAGAGTGAAGGTGAAAATGTTTCATGCTGGGTTTTTGTTCATTGTTTGTTTTAAAATTAACGGAGGCTCTAAACCCTGTCACAGTCTATAAATAATTCTAGTAAAGAATGCCAAGGGTAGAAATGGATTTCTCTCCATGGGAGCTGGATGGCATTTGATCTCCTTAAATACACAATGACTTCACACCTCTTTCAAAGGTATCCCTAGTCTTGTTCAACTTTTGCAACTGGGTCTCAAAATAATAACTGATAAAATATCTAAAATACATTTATTGAATCCTTATTTTCAAACATATTGAATATCATAATCGAAAAATAAATGTAATCGCTAACATTGGTTTACTACATACTATGTATCAAGCATTGAGTTTTATCATTTCACTTAATACATTTCACTTAATACATTAAGTGAATACATTAAGTGAATACATTTCACTTAATACATTAAAAATCTAGGATTTATGGGGCGCCTGGGTGGCGCAGTCGGTTAAGCGTCCGACTTCAGCCAGGTCACGATCTCGCAGTCCGGGAGTTCGAGCCCCGCGTCAGGCTCTGGGCTGATGGCTCAGAGCCTGGAGCCTGTTTCCCATTCTGTGTCTCCCTCTCTCTCTGCCCCTCCCCTGTTCATGCTCTGTCTCTCTCTGTCCTAAAAATAAATAAATGTTGAAAAAAAAATTAAAAAAAAAAACCTAGGATTTATGATTTTTCTCATTTAACTGAGGAAACTGCAGGATGGAGGTAATTTCTCCAAAGTCAGAGGGCTAACAAAGAACAGCCAACCATATGACCCACACCGTCTAACTCACAACCAAACACACACCAAGCATAAACACAGGGACAGATATTCAACATTTAGAGAATAATTTCATTTTACTGAATTATGCTTATTACTTCCCAGATTACACCAGAAAAAGTTATTTGAATTTATAATCTTATTCAGGAGTCTGAAAGGCATTAAGCCACTGTGACAATGCTTTCTGTGAGTGGGTTTTCCATCTTCCTGGCAATCAGTGTTACTCTGAAATGAACTCAAACCTAGTTCCCTGACAGGCAAGGAAGGAACAAGATTTTTATAAATAGATGGTTAGAATTCACAAGTGTATACCAGTGACAGGACATGTGGAAACTTGCAGCATCATGCCACGACTTGTGTAAATGCCGTATAAGGTTAGCTTATTTATCTACCTCGTTGAGCCATCAGCTTGACGTTAATGTGGCGTTACACTCAACTTGAGCTTCTCTCTGGTTCTCTTGTCTTTAGAATTCCAACTTATGATTTTGTTTGCTTATTAGTCTATGAACTCTAGCTAGGTTCTAGGAATTGAAAACTATGCTAAGATAAGGATTCCCCAAAGCTGGCCCCTGTTGTTTACTCTTGCCGCAAGGTTCTGCATCAGATGCCAGTGAGAAAAACAGGTGAATCAGAGCTGATTTCTCTTTTGAAATGAGTTTTCAGGAAAGTATCATACAATTGGATGTGGCTTCCGCAATTCTCATACTCTTAAATACCTTTCTAGGCTTTGTATACAAGAGACTAGAAGTTAGCAGTCAACCTTTGTGATAAAATCTGGATACTGTAGGTATTTAAAGAATCGCTGAGGTTTTCATCCAGTGATTTCAAATGCGCACTATTTTTACATAATAATGTTAAAGCACTCACAGAAGCCTACTATACACACTAATTTAAGAGTTCTTTCTCCTCACCTATATGGCCAGCTATTCAATTACATTTATTCAGGTTCCATTCTATGTCCCACCTCTGTAGCACATGGAACTCCAAACTCATTTTAGCCCCAAAGGTACCCAGGTTAGTTGTAATTATATATTTAATCTAGACGTGTCAGTTCATCTTGGAAAATAGAGTGCGATGGAAACGCAGTCTTTAGAAACTTCTGGCTATGACTTCTTCAATGACTTTGGAAGAATTGCTTAACTTTTAAACTGTTAACTCTATGGATTTACTTAGAGTAATCGAATAATGACTGTAAAGATGGATTGTTCTGATTGTATGCCAGTGTTCATAGCAGCATTATTCACAATAGCCAAAATGTGGAAACAACCCAAAGTCTATCAACAAATGAGTGGATAAACAACATATGGTATACCCAAACAATGAAATATTACTCAGCCATAAAAAGGAATAAAGTTTTGATATTTGCTACAGCATGGATGAGCCTTCAAAGCATAATGTTAAGTAAAATAACCCAGTAACAAAAGGACAAATATTATATAATTCCAATTATATGAAATATCTAGTTTAAACAAATTCATAGGGATAGAAAGTAGATTAGAGGTTACCAGGGCTGTGGGGCAAGGAGAACGGGGAGTTAATGCTCGATATGTACAAAGATTCTGTTTGGGATAATTTTAGAATTTTGGAAGCATATACTGGTGATGGTTGTACAACATTGTGAATACAATTAATGCCACTGATTTGTACGCTGAAAAATGCCCCAAATGGCAAATTGTGTTAATACATTTTATCACAATGTTTAGAAATTAATATTTAATACTATATACCAAAACCCATTGTTCACTGTAAATGTAGAAATGGTATGGTATATGAACTGTATCTCATTAAAGCTGTTAAAAACAAACAAAAAACAAATTGTTCTGAGGTACAGATGGATATCAGTAACTAAAAGGGTGAAGGGATGGAAGGACTTGGGGCCACAGGGGGAGGTCAGCGTGGTAAACAAGTGAGAGCTGTGCTCCTGTAAATTGCTCGGGCTTGTCTCTTTTCCCTTCTGGTCATGCTTTCTAGCTTCGAGCATCTTCATTCTTCCCTAGAGATGGGTCCATTCTGAGAAAACAGACAGAACCAAAGTTCCTTAAACCAACTACTCTGTTCGGCTTTTGGCATCACCTGTGTCACTAACATGTTATTGAGAGTTGAGGAACAGACTTGATGTTGGCCTCTCCTGTCCCTGAGGATGAGACTGTGCTTAGCCAAAGATAATATTGCTAAAAATTTGCCCGTCTTTCCCCTTTGTTACTCAGACAGCACTTTAGATCACAGATGAGGTTGACCACCACCTCGGAACGTTGATGATAGTAATTATTACACTATTCTTAGACCTTTCCATTTCCCCCTAACTGACATGTCTCCCAGGTATTTTATATTCTAAGAAGTCAGTAATTGTCTTTTCACTAAAGAAGGAAAAATTCCTGAGCTGTTAAATCTAATCTCATATTTCACAAGTTTAGACTCAGATTTGATTCTATACCTCAAGTGTTTCAGTGATCCGTGGCTGTTGCCAAGCAAACCACATCTCCTGCTACTCCCTTTGATTGTAATATTTCTATACCATGTAATCACAATAATATTCTCATAGTATTCATCGCAGTGCACAATTTTTAGTATACTTGTCAGTCTCCCCCAATAAACTATGAACTTCAAAAAGGCAGGCACCATGTGCTATTTTTCTTCTCACTTCCACCAGAGTGCCTGGCCTGTAGTAGATGCATGAAAAAATGTTTGCTAAATGAATCAATGAACAGAAAAAAATTAATCAGTAAATGAATGGCATTGAAAGAGCCCAGTAAATAAAATAAATCCTTTACTGATTTAAAAAAAAAAAAGACATCTCAGTGAAAAAAGTGCCCAATTTTGTGAGTAGTCAAATATCCAGTGGGCCAGTCATCAGTCACCTATGTGGGTATGCTTTCCCACCTGCTATGGCCTCAGTAGTCGCAAATACCCTTTCCTAACTGGCTATATATATATATATATATACACACACAGTCCAAGCGTTGTAGCTCTGTTAAAGTAGAGTAAGCATAATTTCAAAATAAGCATAATTTGATACATAAATGTATCAAAATCTGACTAACTACATTTTTAAAGTTCCAAAGTGCTGTTTACTCACTTAAACTTGTCCTTAACTGATGTGCCATTAAATATACACCAGGAAGGGCAGAATGCAGAACATCTAGTAGAATGGCTGTTAATGGCAATACTGTCATTCTTTTCTAAGAAATCGTATGTATTAAATATGCACTCCAGGTTTTTGACTCAATTCCAGAAGAAAATCAATGTAAGTTATTTAACCTGATAGCTTGTACATTCACTAAAGCCAACAGCTGAAGTGCACACAGAGGCTGTAAAGCACATGAATGAACGAAAGCTGGCATGTACTTGTGATAAATTACCCACATTAAATTTAAAATTTTTTTAATGTTTACTTATTTTTGAGAGAGAGAGAGAGAGAGAGACTGAGGGTGAGTCGGGGGAGGGGGAGAGAGAGGTAAACACAGAATCCGAAGCAGGCCCCAGGCTCTGAGCTGTCAGCACAGAGCCCGACGCAGGGCTCAAACCCATGAACTGCAAGATCATGACCTGAGCTGCGAGATCATGACCTGAGTCGAAGTCAGACACTCAATCGACTGAGCCACCCAGGCGCCCCATCCACATTAAATTTAGATAGCGGAAGGGAAGTCTCAGGAATCTAAGGATTTTCAATTTCATATGAGCATTATTTTTTCATTCTGATATCTGGCTGTTCCGTTTAAGGTAACTATTTTCACATTGTGGCATTACCCTTGCATTATTTTTGTTCTAAAGTCTTGAATAGGGCTGCTGGGTACTATTAAAAGCTTTTAATTTCAACTCCGGAATGGATAACACTTAATACTAAGAACAGCGCTGTCTTCATACAATAACAATGTAGATTTAACTCTAGATACAGTATGTTGTTCACTGGGTCACTCATGATAGATTCATTATTTATTAAGACTTTTCTATGAACCATAAATTATGCCAGGTGGTAAAGACATAGAAAGATAATAGACATAGTTTTTCCCTAAACGAACTCAGTTTCGTGGTGGGAGATGAACAAGCAAACAGACTTCCAATATTTGACTAGCAAAGATGGATACAACCAGAGGAGTTATGGGAACACTGAGAGTGGACACCTACCTCGGCCTGTGGGTAATGAATGGCTTCTAGAAGGAGGTGACAAGTAGGAATTAGAAGCAAAGAAAAAAAAGAGGACTTTTGGATAAAGACAGCATGTGAAAAGCCCAGAGACATGAGCAAACCATCCTGCAGGGCAGAATGATGAGTTTCTTGGACATTTAAGAGCTTTAGAACATTAGTTAACCAACAGCTGACACTGACTGGGCTTCGGCATTATTTCTTTCCCAAATCACCAGAGTCAACCTGCCTTTTCAGGTTTATCCTGAGAGTTTATCATACCCCATTCTTATGATTTGGACCTAAGCCCTAGGAGGCCAGATAGCCTCTGTATCCCCAGCCCCTACTACAGTGGTTGGCTATACGGGATTATGTGTCTATGTGTGTACCCTGAGACTCATAAATATGGAGAACAAACTGAGGATTACTGGACGGGTTGTGGGAGGGGGGATGGGCTAAATGGGTAAGGGGCACTAAGGAATCTACTCCTGAAATCATTGTTGCACTATATACTAATTTGGATATAAATTTTAAAAAATAAAAAATAAAATTTAAAAACAAATTCCAAATCTGCAGCAAAAGTTCAAAGTTCATGGCAAGGAATTACATCAATATTTAACATATTTGCACATTTGTGCACTCTCTCTCTTTCTCTAGCTTAGTAGCTCTCCTTTTTTTTCTCCTCTCCCATTTTTTCTCCTTTTCTCTTTTTCTCTCTTAGTATTGATTTATGTTCTAATTTTTAATTTCTTTTTTTTAATTTTTTTTCAACGTTTATTTATTTTTTTGGGACAGAGAGAGACAGAGCATGAACGGGGGAGGGGCAGAGAGAGAGGGAGACACAGAATCAGAAACAGGTTCCAGGCTCTGAGCCATCAGCCCAGAGCCTGACGCGGGGCTCGAACCCACAGACCGCGAGATCGTGACCTGGCTGAAGTCGGATGCTTAACCGACTGCGCCACCCAGGCGCCCCTAATTTTTTAATTTCTAATTCAACTGTATTTTGATATCTGAAAATTTTCCTTTAAGTTTATTTATTTTGAGAGAGGGATAAAGAGAGAGAGAAAGAGAGAGAGAGAATCCAAAGCAGCCTCTGCACTGCCAGCACAGAGCCCGACCTGAGGCTCAAACTCATGAACCATGAGATTATGACCTGAGTCAAAACCTGAGCCACCTGGGTGCCCCTGTTAAATATTGTTAAAATATTTAACAATACTTAACTAAGACTGGGGAATTTTCCTACTGTTTTCCTCTCCTTTATGGTATGTTTTGGGAAGACTGTTTATCATCTGACATTCTATGATTATCATTTCTATTTTCATCTTATATTAACGTTGATTGCCATCTTCTGTTAAGTATGAAATGTCTTCTGTCTTTCTGGGCCAACAATAACAGGTGCATGGGGTGATTTGTGCGGCTTACACAATTTCTTAGCTGAAGAGAGCTTCTTCTGTTCATCTCAGGAAGCATTTTCCCTTGTTCTGTGCAGAAGGTGTACCTCCTTATTCTGTGATTATTTTCTATTTTGGTGACACTCTTAATGTTCACTGCTTTTTTTTTCCTTCTTTATCGCCAAGACTTCAAGGTTGTTCTCCATCTGCAGCAACAGTGTCTTCATGAGATAATCTCCTTCCCTTCAGCCCTCTGAGCTGTCAATTCCTTGTTCTGTCCTCAAGGTTTCCCCTTTTATGGTGGGACTCTTTTTATCTGGAGTGAATATTATTTGTGTTCTATCACCCCTGCCCCCACTGCCCCTTTCCCTCTTCCTCACAGTTTCCACTTGACTTGCAGCTCCAACATGAGCTCTGCAGCTTGGCTCCATTAGTTTGGAAATATTTATCTACCTGCACAAAAATTGTGGTTGTGGTGTTCACTGTCTTGTAGTTATGCTATAGGCATAGGTTATCTGTGATTTTCTCTGCTCCCCTTGTGAATCTGTGTTGTTTGTTTTTTTTAGAGAATGCATAAAAAAAGCTGTATTTAGAAGGAAATGAGAATTTCAGTGGTGTTTTGAAAAAAAATCGTAGCCTCTCTTAGGCAAAATATGGCTATAGAAGTCTTTAAGTATCATATATTGTATTAACTCATATTTTTATTATTAAATTATAAAACTCCTCCTAAAATGGATCTGCTGGCCACATTGAAAACAGTATTCTCCCCAACCTTCATTTTATTTCCAAAGTCATCAGTCAACAGAATTTCTCTACAATAGAGGAAGGTTAATTAATGTTGGGTGTAAAGACTAGTAGAAGTCACCAAATATCTATTCTTCACTTCTTTGGGAACGGAACCCTAAGTTTTAGTTAAGCATATAACTGTTCTAAGTAAAGATTACATTTCTTAGCTTCCCTTACAGAAAAGCATGGTCATGGAACACGTACTGTTCAGTTATATGTAACTGAAGGTATCATTTTGTGACTTCTGTAGGGATCTCTAAAAAAAAAATGGGTATACCCTTATATATCTTCTCCCATTTCTGCTGATTGGAATACCAACATAATGGTTGGAGCTCAGTCATCTTAAACTAGGAGGAGGAAGTTCCACATGTTCAAGATGGAAGAGCAACAAAATAGAAATAGTTCCTGATAATTGTGGAGCTACCATATCATTTCAGGAATGCTGAATTCCATATTGTATTTTATTTTGTGTGTATGTGTGTGTGTGCATTACTTATTTATATTTAATTTTTTAAATTTACATCCAAATTAGTTAGCATATAGTGCAACAGTGATTTCAGGAGTAGATTCTTTAGTGCCCCTTACCCATTTAGCCCATCCCCCCTCCCACAACCCCTCCAGTAACCCTCAGTTTGTTCTCCATATTTATGAGTCTTCTGTTTTGTCCCCCTCCCTGTTTTTATATTATTTTTGTTTCCCTTCCCTTATGTTCATCTATTTTGTCTCTTAAAGTCCTCATATGAGTGAAGTCATGTGATTTTTGTCTTTCTCTAACTAATTTCACTTAGCATAATACCCTCCAGTTGCATCTACGTAGTTGCAAATGGCAAGATTTCATTCTTTTTGATTGCCGAGTAATATTCCATTGTTTATATATATACCACATCTTCTCTATCCATTCATCCATTGATGGACATTTGGGCTCTTTCCATACTTTGGCTGCTGTTGATAGTGCTGCTATAAACATGGGGGTGCATGTGTCCCTTCAAAACAGCACACCTGTATCCCTTGGATAAATGCTTAGTAGTGCAATTGCTGGGTCGTAGTGTAGTTTTATTTTTAGTTTTTTGAGGAACCTCCATACTGTTTTCCAGAGTGGCTGCACCAGCTTGCATTCCCATCCATATTGTATTTTAAAAACAGAAAGCAAAGTATCTGTGGTTTTTAAGCTGCTGTTATTTTACATTTTCTGTCCTTCTCAGCCAGACCTAATTTTTAAAGCAAGCAGGGAATTGGGGATAACTACAGACATAAATAACTGCTTCTGCATCAACTGTAGCTGCTAAATATGGGGCTAAAATCACCTTTGGCTCATATAAATATAGTTCAGTTCTGAACCATCAGCAATAATGTTGCTTCATCTATGCATTGAAATGTCTGCATTATATATAAATTTCCTTCATCTTCTTGTTGATGTAATTGATTTTGCATCATAAGACTCTTGATATATTATCTTTAACTTATAACTACCATAAATTCTTCTAGCTTTATTTCTTTACAAAAACTCATGCATCTTTTGTAAGATTGATCTTAGATAATCTTAGAGTTAATGATACAAATGAAAATGAATTCCTATGAATTCATCTAGTATATTTTATAAGTTATATTTATTATTGCTGTCGATTTGCATAGGCTTGCTCTATACCTTATTGAACTCTCATATTAATTCTAAAAGTTTTCCTGCAGACAACCTAATTCTGCATTTGAAGTATTCAATAAACATCATTTATTTATGTAAATTTATTTATTTACTGACTAATGACCAGTCCTAAAGACTGCTAGGTAGAGAAGGGAGAACATAAGAAGATGGATATATATACGATGGAATATTACTCAGCCATAAAAAAAGAATGAAATCTTGCCATTTGCAATGACGTGGATGAAGCTAGAGAGTGTTACGCTAAGTGAAATAAGTCAGACAGAGGAAGACAAATGCCGTACACATTCACTTTGAATTTAAGAAACAAAACAAACAAGAGAAGGGGAAAAAAAGAGAAAGACAGAAAGGCAAACGAGAAAACAAACTCTTAACTATACAGAACACACTGAGGGGTTGCTGGAGGGGAGGTAGGTGGGGGGATTGGTTAAAGGAGCAATGGCAATTAAGGAGGGCACTTGTCATGATGAGCCTTGGCTGATGTATGTAAGTGATGAATCACTAAATTCTACACCTGAAACTAATATTACACTGTATGCTAACTAACTGGAATTTAAATAAAAACTTTAAGAAATATATGAATAAATAAATAAGATATACCCTGGATCAGTTAAATGCTAATATACTTTGATATACCATAAGATATTGAGTTTCTCTATTCTCATAAATGATAAGAAGAATAAGAAGAATAAGACTCTATCATATCCTTAGAAGAATCACTAATTTTGATTTTTATTCTCTGGATATTTCAATAAACTGATCAACATAATTATTGGAATCCATTTAGGTCAATAAGATAACTTATCTACAAGGAATAAGCCCACTTTAGAAGTTTTGTTCATACTGGATATTCAAACACTCTAGAATGGTCTTGGAGTAAGACTGGATACACCCTCTTCAAAAACTCAGTCTAGTTCTTTATTCATATTGGATGACACAGCTCTGCTCAAATTATTCACACAGGAGCTTTGCAGCTGCATAAATTATTTCAAGTGGCTGATATCACAGTCTATGAAACCCTTTACCTTAAATGAATGGCTAGTGTGCTTGTCTATTATTGACAAATGGGAGTGGAATACATTAGTCATAAAGAATAGGCTTTCCAAGTTAAAAAATGGAAGTAAGTAAGAAAAACGGACTATGAATAAATATCACCTTTTCAGAAGAGAGCTGAGAAAATATGCCAGATTTTATGAGAAACTTTTCTCTTTTTTACAGTTCAAAACCAGCCTTTTCAGAGTGATTTGATCATTTTTCACTCTTGATTCATTCAAAGTTCATTCTACTTCCTCAAACTATTGATAATATTATTGTACTCTATTTGATATTTTAGAAGAGGAAAGGGTGTCTTTGGCCATAAAGTACCATACTATTGTTTGATACTCCATTAAGAAAAAATCATGGTGATTGTAGAAAACATGTGATGGGAAAGTAATCACTGACATTCTTAAGCAGTTCTCCCCAGAATGAACCTCAGGGATTATTGTTGAGCTGCAGGAGAACCACCTTGAGCATCATTCAACATTGGGGCTCTTTGTAATGTGACACTCTTTGCTGCCATTTTCAGTCATATAAATAATTCATTATAATAAAAACTATTGTCAAAGTAGTATCTAGGCCAATAGCTAAAAGTCACACATGGATTTCTAATGAGAATTAGAGAAGTTCAATGACAAATGAACGTATAATAAGATTATCAACTCTGCTAGTAATTGAGGAGAGAACACTTCACACCCATTTGACTGGCAAAGCTTAAAAAAAGTTTGACAATGATATGTTGGCATTAAGAATTCTCATGCATTGCTGAAAGGAATGTACATTTGGGACAACCACTTTGATGAGCAACTAAATCATAACTAATAAACTGAATTTGTGCATTGTTCAACCCAGGAATTCCAGCCTTAAGTTTTTATTCTTGCACATGTGTTTAAAAAGAATTGCAAAGAACTGTTTATTGTAGCATTGTTTTAATAGTAAAAGAAAATTGAAAGAAACTAACTCTTCATTAACAGGAAAATGAAAAAATGATACACTCACACAACAAAACACCACACTGCAGATGAAATAAACAAGTTAGATTTGCATACATCAATACAGATAAATATTTTTTAACTCATTTTAAAGAATACGTACAAGATGGAACAATTCATATAAATTTTAAAACATGGACAGCAATACTATAGTTTATGAATGTATACTTATAGAATGAAGACATTTTTGGAAATGAAAACCATTGAGTCTAGGAATGTATAAAGAATACCAAAGTAATAGAGGACAGCTACACAGGGATTTTCAACTATATTTTTAGTGTTACAGATCTACAGTGGAGATAACTATATGTTCGTTATATTATTCTCTATTTTTTTTTCATTTCTTATATATAATAATAATAATAAATATTATTTGTGGTACCCTAGCATGGCAAGAAACAGCATTAATATCAGACCCTCATACCCGGTTGATGCCTGAGTTTCTTCAGGGTATAATCTGACACTTACCTGGGAGATAAAAACTCCCAACAGGAAAAGGAAGAGCTGTCTACTAGCCATAGACATCTTCTACCAACTGATGCCACCCTCTAGAATTGACCCAGAAACATGATTTTGAAGCAACTCGTGAACAAATTCCATGTTTGAGCCCTCAAGCTCAAGCATTGTTTCCAGAAGCAAGTCATAGGAACTTTTTCCCATGCTTTTTTCATTTCCTTGTTGCTTTCTCTAGCTTACTTGTCCTCATGTCTGCTTCTCTTGCTTTGATAGGAAGTAGTGGTTATGTATTATTCATTTTTTAATCTCTCTTTTCTCCTTATTCCAAGGCTAATGGTATTTTACGTGTGTTTCATTCTAAAGTTTATGTACAATACACAATAAAACGATGCCAAATCCTGCTAGGCTAGAGCAAAGTGTCCCTGAAGTGATGTTCCAGCTTGTACATCTGGGGCAAAGGCAGAAAACTAGACCTAAAATGTCTGCTTATAGAGATACCTCTATCACCATGCACTCTTCTTTTGTAAAAATTAACATTAAAAGAAAGTGGAATCTATGGTCAATAGACTGGTTTCAAAACTTGGTTCTATGTATGATTAATGAGCCATTTGATCTCTGGAAAACTTTTAACAACCTCTTACTCTGATTCTTATTTCCTCATTTTAAAAAGAAGATTAATATTTGTGGGTTTCTCATGAGAATTAAATGAAACCAAATATGTAAATGTTGATAAAAATATATACTTTAAAATGTCTTATGACATGTTGTATAATTGTAGTGACCATGTCAAAATCTGATGATATAATATTAAAGTTCAATTCACTGAACATAATTCTATAAAGAGCTAGCTAAACCAACATGAAAGAGTCCTATTGCCTTCCAGACTTCCATTGCATTAAATGTGAGATCTGACACTCCCCACAGAAGTTAGGTACTGAAGTACCTAGCCTAGTACCTGGTGCCTAGCTAGGTACTCCACAGATGTATTACAGAGCACTATAATAATTTTTTGTTATTATTTATATTCTAACATTCTTCTGTTAATTGCCTTAGAAACCTTGTAAACAACTATGCCTGAACTCATTCATTATAACTGGCCATTGTAAATTCTTTTGGACTCAATGTTGTTCATATTTGCTTTGTGGCCCTCCTCTCAGTTCCCTCTTAGTCATTGTTCTTTGATAACAGTCCACTGAGAACATCAACCCTGTTCCTCACACTCCTCATTCCAGTGTCTATCATTTCCATCTTATTTTATATTTAGGTATATCAATATGCCTAAAATCACTCTACCTTCCAAAACCAAAACGTATGAAAGCCTCCTCTCTAACTCAATCCACAAGCTATAGTTTTTATTTCTTCACTTCTTGATCTTTCTCAATCTACTACTTCTTATCCACAGCGTGCTTTGATCTTGACCTCTTTCAGTTCTTTCAGAGGACCACATCCACTCAAGAATTATTTGTTTCCTTAAGGAAGCCTAGATCTCATGGTCAATCATTTCAGAATTGCTTTTGTCAGAAACAGAGAATTCTTATATTCTAATTTTTTGCCATGCCAGCCCTCCACTTCCCAACTATGATTGGACCCATTATGTTATTCAAAACTCCTCTGTCCCAAATCACAAAATCCATCTTCAAAGCATGCTCCGAAGGGTCCCTCTCCTAAATAAACTTCTTCAACTGAGCTACCATCCCATTTTTTCTTTAGACACTAAATATTCCTCAACTTCTTTCAATCTGACTTCCCACTGCAAGATTTCTTGAATCTTTTATTTTTTTAATCTTTAAGATTTATTTAAATCCAAGCTAGTTAACATACAGTGTAATAATGATTTCAGGCATACAATTTAGTGATTCATCACTTACATATAACACCCAGTCATCATCCCAACAAGTGCCCTCCTTAATGCCCATCACCCATTTAGCCCATCCCCTTACCCACCTCCCTCCATCAACCTTCAGTTTGTTCTCTGTATCTTAAATCTTCTTTTAAAAAATGATTTACAAAGATCTTCTACTCATCCAAACAACCTTTCCTTGATAGTTGATTACAACTGGGCACTTTCCTCCTTCTTCTTGTCTCTCCTGATCCCTCCTCTTTGCATTCTCCTGATTCCTTCTGTTCAGTGAAGGCATCCTTCATACGTATATTCTCCATCTTCTTCTGCAATTGCCTCAATGTGGAAATGTTATCTATCATCACAGGTTTATTAACTACCTCTCTACAGATGGTTCCCAAGTATATACTGCCAGCTTAGCCTCTTCTGTGTTTCCTGCTTCCTAATGGTTACCTCTCCAAAGAGGTTCTACCGGAAACAAAAATAAACATGCCCACAGCAGATCCTGAGTTCCTCTCAAAAACTGTCTTTCCAATTTCAATTAATGACATCACCAGTCTGATACTCAGATAGCTTGGAGTCTCATGCTTATCTTTCATTTCTGAATTCTAGTCTTGTTCCACAGTTCGGTGCATTAGATCTCTCCAATATCTGTGGAATCATTGCCCTCCTTGTGGATTTTGATGTCCCTTTTATCTATTATCTGGCTATTGTGATAATATGTTAACTCTTCTCCCTGCCCCTCATGTGGTTCCCTCTCTCCAGTTAATCTAATCCTGCTGCTGAAGAGAACTTTTGACCTAAAGCATAGCTCTGATTTGACTGCTTCTTTCACTCAGAAAGCATCAGTTGTCTAGACATTACAATTTAAGTTATTTAATATGGAATTAAAGACTCATCATGATCAGGATTCAATTTTTTTCTTGACTCTATGCAACTGTAACTACTAAAGAATAGTAGTTACATGCTCAGCTCTGGAATTCTGTAAACGTGGTTTCTGTCTTGGCTCTACTATTTCATTGTTGCCACAAATACTTACTAAGTACCTTAACGCATTCCAGAAATTATTTGGGGGGGGGCTGGAAATACACAAAGGAACAAGAATACGAGGTTCCTGCTCTCACAGCTCTCACAGAACTTAATGCGTTTTTAAAATTAGTATTTGTTAAGTGTGCCAAGAGTGTCTACTAACATTTGGTTCCAGGAGATACAGCTGTAAATAAAACATACAAGTAAATGAATAAATAAATGGATGACGCAAACACATACAAATATGTATTATTATAATTAGTATCAAAGTTTGATAGGGTGTTCAGGCTAACCTGTCTAAAGAGCTGACACTTGGGTTGAGACCTAGCAGAGAGCATTCTAGCAGAAGGATCACAAGTGCAAATGTCATTGGCGAGAATGGCGAGAATGTGCTTGGCCTCGTTAGAGAAACAGGAAGGGACTCCGAGATGGAAGAGTGCTGTGACTCTCTAGGCAAGTTTCTCTGAGCCTCAGGCTTCACCTCCGAAACAATGATATCAGTACTCTACTTCAGAAAATGGTAGTGAGGGTGAGATGAAGTCATGCATGTGAAATGATTAGAGTATGGTAGCTCTTACCAGCTTTGATGAAACCACTTCACTAGACGTTCATTATACACTTCCCAGTGTCCAAAACTTTCTCCCACTCCCCTCTCCAGCATATCTATTATGCATGATGCTCCTTTCTTACAAAAGAAATTTCATTTTCCCTCCTCTTTATCTGTTAAAATAGCATCCATATTTCAACGTCTCTTCTATGAATGCTGCACTGATTTTGCCAGCCAAATGCATTTCTCATCTCTGGGCTCCCTTAATACTTTGTGAACATCTCCCCTCTGTGTGATCCAAATCACATTCCCCACTGCCTTATTTTCTCTACCAGATTCTGAGCTTATTTAGGATAAAACCAAGTGTTCAAATTTTGGTCCCCAGCCCCAGCAACCTACATGTGATGATGCCTTGCCCAATTATATAAATACTTGATAAATAGTTATCAAATGAATTGTTATTGAACTAATTCCATTCACTTTGGGCTTGGAAGTCACACAGCTCAGTCCATAATACTCCATCCATGGACCCCGGAATTCATGTCCTTCTCTCATGCAAAATACATTAATACCTAAAAGATTTAACCTGTCCCAGTGTCAACTCTAAAGCTAAAATCTCTTCTAAATATCATCTAAATCAAGTTTGGATGAAACTCATGATTCATCACAAGGCAAAATTCTCCAGCTGTGAACCTTTGAAGCCAGACAAGTTATCTGCTTCTAAATTACAGTGGTGGGACAGGCACAGGATAGACTTCCATTCTAAAAAGGAGAATCTGGAAAGAAGAAAGGGTCATGGGTCCCACATGTGTGGAATATGCTACCTCCAGAGGGCAAAAACAGCCTACCAAGTATTTTCCTTCTTTCTCAGTGGTGAGAAATGTGAGATACAACAATCCCTTTAACTTTGAGTGGCACAGCCTTGCATTCTAGGCTAAGAGATCCTTCAAACTTCATGTAGCAGCTACCTGGATATTTGTCAGTCTATCATTCACCCTTTGGAGACTATCTTACCAAAGTCTCCAAATTGCTGATTAACATGACATAAATAGGACTGGACAGATGGAGAATTTGAATTGCGTAGTAATGACAACAGAGGCCTCGGCGAATTCCGCAGGATGATCAGAGTTGTATAGGCTTTCAGGGTTGACTTTGTACCCTCCCACAGCTGTGAACAATTATCTGATGCCTCTGGTAAGGAGGCATAGCTTTGGGCCACACAGTTGACTTCAGTGAGGAGCAATTCCTGGAAAGAGACCTGTAGATGAGTCTTTTGGTCCTAAAGGAAGTTCTTTGCCATCCACCATAAAATCCACTACCATATGGATTAGTGCTTTTATTCCTAACGAAACATGAGATAACTACTTTTTTTTTAAATAAGGCAGAATAACTTGTCTCAGATAATAAGAATAATAAGTTGCAATGCTGAAATCAAATCAGGGAGATTAGCACATGCTATCATATGATCTGATATTACATACTATCATATGACCTCACCACTATGTTATCATACTTATAAAGGAGAGAAAGAAAAGAAAAGAGAAGAAAAGAAAAGAAAAGAAAAGAAAAGAAAAGAAAGAAAAGAAATTAATCCACATTCTCAAGGAAGGAATAAATATCAGATTAGTATCAGATATTTAATGAAATAAATGAACAGGATAATTTCCACATATTCTCAATAAAATGGTGTTCTTACCATGATGAATCTTTCCACAAGAGTCTCCTCCCACCTCAAACTCAAGAACCTTGTTTCAGGGTTAAGGCTGAGCTAACATGTTTGCTCATGGTGGACATGGTTTTATTAAGCTGCCTTTCAAGCCATGTAACACCAGGGATCTTAGGCTCTTTCTCCAGGTGTAAAAGTGATTTGCAAATCCAGGCACTCTGCTCCACCCTTGGAGCTGACAATACTATTCAAACTTGCTGTGTCCCCCAGGATAGGAAACAGATGGTACATTCCAACTGGCCTATTTGGATAAAATCTAATCAAGGGACTCAGAAAAGGTGAGGTAGAGTCTAGGGAAACCAACAGACACATGGTGTGTTACCTAGAACTACCAATAGTGAAGTCCCTTAAAAGAAGAGGTAAAGGAGAGAGTAGCTTTATAGGAGGATCATCTGACATCAACAACCAAGGGGAGCCCACAGGAGGGAGCTGGAGTAACAGGTACCCTGACTTCACTGTCCTCCTACGTCTAATCTTCTGCTTCTGCCTTCCATTAGCCAGACCCAAAAGGAAGCCAAAAGGCCACAAAGCCCTCTGTATAGTCCACATAGGATAGCATCCTGGGGCATGGAGGAAAATGGATAAAGGGTGGAGAGTAGGTCTGGAAGGGCAAATGGGAATATCAAACACACTTTCTAACTCTATTGCACTGTGCCTTAAGTATCATCAGTTTTGGTTTAATGGATCTCACAAGCCTGACCCAAGTAGATAACACAACTAGAACTCTCTTGTTGTCAGTATAGATGTATATATTCATAGTGTGGTGGAGAAAGAGGAAGGAGGACATATTGAGGAAAAGTAGAAGGAGTCTCTTAAAACTCCCGTACGTTACCCATAAGGAGACAATTGAAGTTACTATGCATTTAATTCAGGAAAAAGTATCTGATAGTTGTGTTTCTTTAAGGGAATTATCCTTGACCAGAGATATTTATTACATAATGCTATAGAACATTGGTTCTTTCTGTCCTTGGATTCAACCCACTGAAACACTCTTTATCAGTGAGGCCGAGTCACAATGAGATTCTTGTAGAATAATGGAGTTGACAAGGCAAAGGTTAGAAGTCAGATTCATGTATGTGAGATGGAACAAATTATTTTACCCCTCAAATGAGCCCAATTTCTTCTCCAAATGGGTATAACAACATCAGTTGTCTGTAGAGTGCCAGGCACTGTGCGGGTGCAGTGGGTATTCATATACCCATTTTACAGATGAAGAAACTGACACTTAGAGAGGTGAAATAATTCCCACAGCTAATAAGTGGTGGAGTTAGGATTGGAATCTAGTCTGTCCAACTTCAAAACTCTATATCTTAATCACTATGCCAAACTCTAGTTCAAATGACTTTTGGGAAATTAGGTAAACTAAATTATTTGGAGTGTCTGACTCAAATGTGACATATATGAGGCTGAATGCATGTTTGCTGAAAGAAGTTGAATGAATGAATGAAATTCATGCTGAATGCCCACTAGGTATTTTTATAGTTTATTTTATAAGAAAAGCCCAGTGTATGTTAAGGATAGGAGACAAAGAGAGAAGTAATATTTGTCACTGACTGAACCACATGCATTAGATATGCAAAGGTTATTGAATGGCTTGTGTGACATCCAAGTATCAGATAATTCTATATTGATTTCTAGAAAGAAAATGAGAATGTCCAAGCAAAAATGGAGTTTCAGTAACCATATCTGTGGTATGCTGAATTTAATGTCCCCTCAAAGGTAAAGTCACTTCCTCATCCTTGGAACGTGTGTACATTACCTTATGCGGCAAAAGTGTAAATATTACTTTATAATGCAAACAATGCGACTAAGTTAAAAATTATAAGAGTTGCTCATCTTGGCACAGAGGTGGACCCAAATGCAATCACACGTATCCTTAAGAGAGAGAAGCAGAGGACACTTTGAGATAGACACACATAGAGAAAAAGGTGATGTGAAAACAAGGGCAGATAATTGGAGTGATGCAGCCATAAGTTTAAATATCTATTTATTTTTGAGAGAGAAAGAGTTGGGGAGAGGCAGACAGTGGATCTGAAGTGGGACCGTGCTGAGATTAGTGAGCCTAATGTGGGGCTTGAACTCGCAAACCGTGAGATCAGGACCTGAGCTGAAGTTGGTGGCTCAAGTGACTGAGCCACCCTGGTGCCCCAGTGTGGCCATAGGTTTAAAAATGCTTATCTTCAGAAGTCACCAGAAACTGGAAGAGACAAGGAGGGGATTCTCCACTGGCTTCTGGAGGGAGTGTGGCCCTGCCACAACACCTTGGTTTTAGGAATTTGGCCTCCAGAACTGTAGGGAATAAATTTCTGTTGTTTTAAGCCTCCAAATGTGTGGTAATTTGTTGCAACAGCAATAGAAAATGAATACAATGTGCTTACAAGTGATACTTTATTGGATTGTACTAGCTTTCAAAGGAAACAATTGGCAAAATAAATTATTGCCACTATAATAAAGCCTGAATTCTACAGAAAAAAAAAATATTGTTATAAAAATAAGGAAACCCCAACATTTTGTTGAAGACCTACTTTTCATTTCCCCAAAGCCTCAAAGCTAGCTAAGAGAGAGAGGGTGTTGCCAATGAATTATGTGAGCGTGTGGTGTGGGGGAGGGTTAGGTGACAGGAAGGAAGAAAGCTGAGTCTGGAAGTGGGCACTGTCACTGGGGAGCTAAATGCTGCTGGAGGGGATGCCCACTGGATCTTCCCATAAACCACAACTTGGAGCACAATGCCATGATTACCTCAGAAAATGATTTAAAGGAAAAAAAAAAAACAGACCACTCAAATCCATGCACAGAAGTGGGAAGAAACTCTAATCATTTCAATGAAAGGGGTTTTTTTGACAGATATGGTAGTGGGGAGACAGAGTATATTTAATGCACTCCCCACCCCTTGGAAGAGCAAAATTTCAGTGATTATGACACAGGTTTGGTTCCAGGCCAGAGAGATATCCTTTGAGGGAAGTGACCAGGATCACAGTTCAATGGGTCAAATCAAAGAAGGCATGATCACCAATGCCTAACATCGAACTTGTTGTGTATTTTCTCTCATGCACCTATGTTCTCCCACAATAATGTGAAGACTGGGGTCCATTCCATTGATTAAAAATCCCAGTGTCTAGGGGCACCTGGGTGGCTGAGTCAGTTGAGCATCTGACTCTTGATCTCAGCTCGGTCTTGATCTCAGAGTCGTGAGTTCAAGCCCTACACTGGGTGTAGATCCTACCTACAAAAAGAAAAGAAAGAGAAAGAGAAGAGAAGAGAAGAGAAGAGAAGAGAAGAGAAGAGAAGAGAAAAAAAGAAAAGAGAAGAGAGAGAAGAGAAGAGAAGAGAAGAGAAGAAAAAGAAAAGAAAAGAAAAGAAAAGAAAAGAAAAGAAAAGAAAAGAAAAGAAAAGAAATCCTAGCATCTAAAACAATGCCTGGAACATGGTGAGTATTCACCAATTGTTTGTTGAAAGAATAAACTTCCAGTGAAACCCACCTTGGGCATTTATGCTATTGGAGAAGGGTCCATTATATGGAATTTGGCCTTCATTGTCTTAGGAACACATACTGAATATCCCATGGAAGGCAGCCAAAGAGATGCCCAATTTCATATAATAGACCCTCATTTGAGGCTTCAGTCAGACTGGGACTCTTGTCAGGGCTGGAATTATAAAGTAAAGAGGCTTTAAGGTCTTCCATACCTACCAATTCAGTCTGAAGTTAGAAACTGTGGGGCTAGGGATAAGGTTCAAAATGTTGCACCAGAAGCAGAAATTCTTGAGTCCCAATCCTTTGTTCCTTCCTAAAGCCACACAGGCACTGGTGAGGCTTTAGAAGCTACTGGAAAATTCATAGCAATTAACTAACAATTAAGGCATTTGTATTAAAACAACAGTGAATGATGTTTGGTAAAATTGATTTTTCCATAAGAGAAGTTTAAAATAAATTAGCTATTTCAAGAGAATCATGGCTGTCAGCAAATAGAAATGTCATATGCTTAACTCAAATCACAGTAATGCTCTATGTTAGTCATCTGACTTCTTTGGGTCTCCGTTCGTTCATTTGTAAAAGGAGGAGATTGAAAAAAATAATTATAGCCATGTCATAATCACCAATTGGCCTAGCAACCTATGACTCAATCACTAAAAGCTGGAAATGTTCTGCTTCTATGATGATAAATCACTTCCTTAGTGCTGTAAATGTACTTAGAAGCAAATCAAAATTTACTGGATAGCAGTGGAAATTAGTCTATTATATGGTGCTTTTTATTATTGGAAAACACAAAGTAACAATGCAGCCATTACCTAGGAAGTGGGGACTCTTGGAGACAGACAAATCTAATGAATTTGAGGGACCAGGTTAGCTTTTTGTATTGACCAGAGAGATACTGTGAGCTCTTTGAGTACGTGAACTGTGTTTACACCATGCCTGGAACATAATGGTAGGTACTCATGCCCTCTGTGAAAGCCTATTGTTAGGCCTTTATTTCCAGACACAGACATGATGAGGAAAATCACAATTATCTGTAAATTTTTGGCATTGTATCCATGTTAAACTCTGTTGGAGTTTCAATAAAGGTTTTCCAAAGCAACTGATGATGCTCATAATTACAGTCAGTACATTGTATTTTTAAAATACTGTATCCAAGTTCCAAGTATCTTTAAACCCTTCCTGTAGAGCTTCTTATTCTTTCCAACAGTTGCCTACAAAAGAGTAGGTTATTATCCTTCTAGCCTACAGATAGAGGAAGCAAATTATAAACATGACTGTACATTGGGGTTTTGTCCAGGGTATTAGAGTTAACTTCTGTATCACCTGTTCCAACAGTGTCAGGGTCAAGGTCCTTCCTGGTGCTTTAAACAAGTGTCCAACTCTAAACTTTTCTTCACAGCCTCACACACAGCAGTCATGAGCTGGGTCCTCAAGGATGATAATATTGACTTCTGATATTTCTTTCATGGAGATCAACAGGAACTCCTAAAGGCCAAATTCAGATAACTATTTTTAATTCTCATTCTATTTAGGCACATCTTAGATATTTACATATTTATGTATTTTCCTTGTTCTTTGGCTTTTGAGATAGAACTTTCCTACGTCTTCTCTTTATTTTATTGACTTTCACCCTCTAGCAATCCTTCAAATTTTAATCTTCTCCAGGTTCCTATACCAACATTTCTCATTTGGCCCATCAGCGATCCCCTACTCTTGTGACTTTGAAAAAAAAAAACATTTTTTTTTTTTTTTGCTGAAAACTTTGACCCATCATCTGACCCCAAACTCAATTACACATATTCCCATCTGGACTCCCTGCACTTACCTCACATCTTAAGTTCTAAGATGGAACTTGTAGTCTTCCCTTGTAAGTCTGCTTCATCTTCAACATGATGCACTTCCACTATCCCCCCCCCCCCACATCATTCCAACACCTTCATCAGACTAACTCTACTTCTAGAGGTAGAAGTTATCAAATTCTTCAGATTCCTCTTTGAAAAATGCTTCTCTAATTCCTTTTCTTGTCTCCATGCCTGCTTCCTCTGCCATAACTCAGATTATCACCACCTTTTTTGTGTGCTTTTATAACTCTACTCTTCTTCCTACTGTTTCTCTCCCTACTTTTGACCATTCTCTATATTGCTGCCAGAGTCCCTTCCCTCCAAAATGACACTAACCGTATTTCTCTCTTACTTGAAAACTTCGCTGAGCCTCCAGAACCTTCGATAATTTGAAATAAAATTCTCACTTCTGCACTGATATGAATGGGTTGACAATCTCGTTCCAACTCCTTTCTGGCAACATCTTTTCTTCTCTTTGCAAACACTTAGTGCTACTGGCATTGAGCTTCCTTACTCCCTTCTCATATCCAAATCTTTTCAAGATTCTACTTCTTTTAACATATTCTTTTTTCATGATGTATGTAACTTCCCAATAAAATAGTTTCTTATTTGGGGCACCTGGGTGGCTCAGTCTGTGAAGCGTCTGACACTTGATTTCAGCTCAGGTCATGATCTCACAGTTCGTGAGATCAAGCCCCACATCAACTCTGCACTGACAGCATGGAGCCTGTTTGGGATTCTCTCTCCCTCTCTATCTGTGCCTCTCCTCCATGCTCTCTCTCTCATTCCCTCAAAATAAATAAATATTTTAAAAATGAAGTATTTCTTATTTTTTGAGGATTGATTAGTTGCTCCTATTCTCAGAGTCTTTGGATCTTATGTATATAAGTACCATGTACTATACTATAATTTTTCAATTTATGTCAGTTCACACCACCAGACTATATTATCAATTTTTACGTACAAGATTCTTGACAAATCCAAAAAATGGAACGTAATATGCCATACATTTTAGCAATTATGTGCTAAATACATATTGTGGTGTTTTTTTGTTTTCTTTTTAAAAAGCTGTAGTTTCAAATCGTGCAAATGCTAAGCATACCAGACATTGATAGCTTATAAACTTTGGGGAAAAGTATTTAACTGCCAGTCATGAAACTGCATATAACATCACTAGCATACTATTGAAGAATAAACTCCACTGTCTTGTGTTCTTCCCTAGAATATTCACTTTTTGAAACCTATGGTGTGACACAGTAATAAGAAAAATATGATCCTAGAACATTCTTTTCACTGGTTTTAACAGAAGATTTCCTTGAGAGTGATGAATTACTTTGAATGCAGGCTATGCAGTTGTTCATAAGACCTTAATAAAACTTAAAAGTTCTAAAGCATAATGCAGTGTTTCATCACTCTGAAATATGGCAGGGACTCCATCACTTTAGGGTTTGTTATGCTTCCCCAAGTTCAAAAACAAATGCTCTATTGTATTACCTTGGCTTCATTATTTGAAAAAATTCTATTGTCTACTACTTTTATAGAAAATTTTTATTGCTTTCCTTGTTTTGTAAGACTTTGTTGATGTTAAGATTGCTGGCTTAAATTTGTGACCTAATTCAGAGCATTTTAAAAGGAAGAAAAAATTCTCCCTTTATTAACATCTTTGACCTGAACAGGTTTTGATATTGCCACACACACAATTGAAATTCTCCTTTCATTCTACCAACATAGCCAGATTTGCGCATAAATATTGGTGTTGCTACATTCCCTATTTTCAATTTGTTCTTAAGCAGCAGTCATTGAGAAAGTGCAAATGAGAACTATGGGTAAGGTCTTTGGAAACATGGAAAAAGGAACAATTCATTCTGACTGAACATAATGGAAGATAAACATCTTATCTTAAAAGTCAATATAATTAAACTGCACTACTTTATTTGATAAATGGAATAAAATACCAATTCCAGTTTTCATAGGATATTCAAAGACACTTTATAGGTAAACATCTTCAAAACCATTTATATATTAATGCATAAGCAGCAGGCAAGAAGCATGAAGAAGATAAAGCTAAATAGATAGACAGACAGACATAGGTACACACAGGTGATTGATGATAGACTTGCTTATTAATTTTACAAAAGTTTTAACACAACAACTCCAAATGTTGTTAGACTTTTAAAAATCAGGAGTAAACACTCAATGGAATAAAAATTGGGGTTTTAAAATATATTTATTCTTTATGACCATTTGAGCAAAGAACAACATAACGGTGGGTAATTTTTCATAGTTTTTTGCCTAATTAGATATTCTTTTTTTTTTTAATTTTTTTTTCAACGTTTATTTATTTTTGGGACAGAGAGAGACACAGCATGAACGGGGGAGGGGCAGAGAGAGAGGGAGACACAGAATCGGAAACAGGCTCCAGGCTCTGAGCCATCAGCCCAGAGCCCGACGCGGGGCTCGAACTCACGGACCGTGAGATCGTGACCTGGCTGAAGTCGGACGCTTAACCGACTGAGCCACCCAGGCGCCCCATAATTAGATATTCTTATGAAGAGTCATGAATTTGGACTTATATTTCACATTTTACACTGCAATAACTACTGAATCAAAGAACATATAACATTTTGTAAAATATAAAAAGAAGCATAATAGCACATTTAAATATGAAGAAAGAGAAATTCAGGCCATTCAAAGAATGAAGATTATTAGAGACAAAATATGCCTGACCATACAAAGATAAGTTTTTGTAAGCTAAAATGCAGTAAACTTAAAATAGCAGAATTAGGAAAATATAACAGATGAACATAATAGATAAACACTTGCTATTTGAAATATATATAAAACTGAGATTAATAGATATGGTCAGTATACAGATTCTGTTTAAGAAATGATCAAAAAATAATACACAAATGGAGAAATACAGGAAGTTAGCTAGTATTTGAGAAATCTACCTCCATTCTAACAAAAAAAAATTTAACTCCATTAAATGATTTTAGAAGCATTGTACTTTGATTTTTAAAAAGTGATTTTTTAACAAGCCCTAGTGTTGGTGAAGATGAAACAGAAAAGGTAGTCCTATAAATGTCATTTGAGAATGAATAATGTCAGCCCTTTAAAAGTAATATGGCATTAGAATAGGCTCTGAGAATTCACTTATGGCCTTTCTCTGAATAGCCCCATTTCAGCGAAATAAACTGAGAATGGAAAACTAAAATAATTCATTTATTCTGAATGCAAAATTGAAAACATCATAAGTTCTGAAAAGTAATGGAATGGTTAAGTAAAGAGTCTATTAATAAAATGCTATCATATAAAGTAATCAATATGTGAGCTATGACAGTGCTAGGAAATGTTAACATAAAATTTTATTAAGAGTAAAAGACTCATTAGACCAGACGGAATGAACAGACATATACAGAACATTCCATCCAAGAGCAACACAATACAGATTTTTCTCAAGTGCAGATGGAACATTCTCCAGGATAGATTATACGTGAAACCACAACACAAGTCTTAACAAATTTAAGAAGATTGAAAGTATATCAAGCATTCCTTTTAAACCATAATGGTATGAAACTAGAAATCAGTTACAGAAAGAAAGCTAGAAAATTCACAAAAATGTGGAGATTAAACAATATCCAAAATTAAAGAGGTAGAAGCCTCAATGTAAATATCAAACAGATACCAACGTTTTGATTGTCCTAATTCTTTTCTCAAAAGGGGAAACATGAGCTAAAAACTAAGCAGACATGGAGTCCTCAGCTGTGGTGGGAAGAGATTGAGAAACATCAGTTGGGGACATAAGTTCACGGTCATTGACCAAATTGTGGCTCAGACTATTTTATTTTTCTGGCACAGCTTTTGTTTTATTTGTTATTGTTTTGTTTTGTCCTGTCATGATGTAATTTTGAATTGAATTATGACAGACTAAAACAGTAAAATGCAGACATAGAGTAAAACCAGTATTAAATGTTCAGTTCGATGCAGTTTTACAAATCTGTACATCCATGTATCTACCCCAGATCAAGATGTTGAATAATTTTCAACATCCTAGATGATTCTTTGTAACCCTTTCCAAACAATACCCCAGCCCAAAAAATAACCATTATTCTGACTTCTGTCATCATCTATTGGTTTTGCTTGTTCTCAAACTTTACATAAGTCAAATCACATGGTCTTTTTAAAATTTTTTTTAATGTTTATTTATTTTTGAGAGAGCGAGAGACAGAGCATGAGCAGGGGAGGGGCAGAGAGAGACACACACAGACTCAGAAGCAGGCTCCAGGATGTCAGTACAGAGCCCGATGTGGGGCTCAAACTCACAAACTGTGAGATCATGACCTGAGCCGAAGTTGGACACCCAACCGACTGAACCACCCAAGCGCCCCAAATCACACAGTCTTTAATCCTTTGCATGTGTTTTCTTTCAAATCAGCATAACATCTGTGAGGGTCATTCATGTTATTGAATGTATCAGTACTTCATTTTTATGGCTGTGTAATATTCCGTTGTATGAATATACCATGTTTTAATTACCCATTTTCCTATTACTGGATTTCTTTGGGCTATTTCCCAGATTTTGGTAGTTATAAATAAATTTGCTTCTAAATGACTTTCGGTGAACATACACAGCCGTACCTCTTGGATAGATACATAGGAACAGAATGGCTGAGATGAGGGCTAGGCGTGTGTTTTGCTTCGGTAGATTCTGGCACATTTGGGAGAAAAATGAATTAGCAATGGGCCTGTCCAGTTACAAACAGGCCCTATCACCTCTGCAGCCTTATTTATCTGTGTTGCTTGGTCCAGAAGGGCTTTTCGTTTGCAACTTCTGCCAGAAAAAGAACTTAGCACACTGATTCATCTGAAATTATAAACGTCAAATTTCCAGTGGTAATGGCTTTTAAGTATTTCAGTCAAAGAAAGGCAGAATCGTTAAAGTACAGTCAACCCATCTTCTCAGGACAAAGGTTACTTCAAAGTCAAGAGCAGCCATTGTTTTTCACGTTCCCGGCGAGGCGCGCAGGGTTTACAGTGTCCCGCGCTCCCCAGCCTTCCTCGCTCAGCATTCAGCCTCGCGCTCTGTGCCGGGCTCTGCCTTATGAGCTGCCTAATTGGCCGTGCTCACTTCGTACGGCCACAGGGCCCAGCGCTCGGGCCAAGGCAATCATCTTTGAGCACATTTCTACTACAAGGATCTTTCCTTTTCTTGTATTTCACTTAATAAAATTAGTCACTACACATGGTGGATTAGCAGCCGCTCAGCTTCCTCGGATTTACATGAATTTATTCTCAGTGGAGAGATCAAGAGGCAATTTATTCAGTTCCTGGCCTTGTTAGGAGTTCCCATCATCCAACCCTGCAGCTCTGTCTGAATAGCATGTTTGTGATTATTTATTATTTGGGATGATTCTTCCCACTTTTGCAGGCAGCTATGAGGAGATCATTTCCTGATTCGAAATTTTTTCTGAGCTGGTTTTAAAAGAGCAAGAGGGAGCAAGAGAATAAAAGGTAGAAGTTTTTAATAGTGGACTTAAATGTCAAAATTTTGAGCACAGAACTCCTCCCGAAGCCTTTATTTTTGACAAAGTGATTAGCAGGATATTTCTCCATGCGATAAGAGCTGTGCTTTCGAGTAGACTGTATCTATACATTGTGCACGCATAGTTAATAAGTGGAGGATTCAGTTTTTCAGGAGTGGTAGAAATTAGCATTGTACTGGCCTACAGCTACAGCGAGAGAAGAGGCAGTCTTTCTGGACATCTAGACCAAATGGAAGCTAAACAGGAGGGAAGATCTAATCGTGTAAAACCATCCTTGCTCCTTTCATGTCCAGAGATATTTTTGTAGCTCCACAGTTGAAAAGAGCTGCATCTGAAATCACCAAGAGCTTGAATGTAAAGACACCTTTTCTTTCTGGCTTCTGCATATATGAAGAGGCTAGGCAGGTAATTTACAAGTTCAGTGGCTTTTTTTTTTTTAAGTTTATTTATTTATTTCAAGAAAGAGATAGCACAAGTCGGGGAGGGGCCGAGAGGGAGAGGGAGAGAGAATCCCAAGCAGGCTTCCACGCTGCCAGTGCAGAGCCGTATGTGGGGCTCAAACCCATGAAGCTGAAGGATCATGACCTGAGCTGAAGCCAAGAGTCGGATGCTTAACTGACTGAGCCACCCCGAGGACCCGAGTAATTTACATATTCAATGCCTTATTCTTCTCACCTGTAAAATGAGTGTGAGAGCAATACCAATCTCAAAGGACTCTGGTGGGGATTAAGTGGAATCAGGCCTTGCAGGAGCACAGCACTTGGTGGCATTTGCTAATATCCACTTTCATCGTTATTGTGCCTGTTCTTGTACTTGCTTTCTTCTCCTTCTCCCTCATCCTACTCCTGTTCTTCCTCCTCCAGCCTCCAAGTCCTAGGTGAAAGAACCACAAACTGTACATTAAGCTAGCCTCTGTGATGAGAAAGAGCCACAGAAAACCCAGATGTCTACACGCTAGCCCTCTTTTGTTATTGTTGTAGGTAATACATCAGCGTTCGCCATTTCCCTTGCAGATCAGTTTCAGACTTTTGCAATTCAAAAAGCTATTACTTCTTGTGTTTTAGCTGTGCAGCCTCATTTGTAGCTTTACAGGTTATCCTCCCAGTGAAAGAAACTGAAAATCTGTGTACAGTGACTTCTTATGGTGGGTGGCAACAATACAGCTTTTGTACTGAAAATTACTTTTTCTTCTTTTTCCTCCAAAGTGATTTGGGCTCAGAGGAAAGGTGCTAAAATATCGTAGGATAAGGTTGGTATGTTCATTCCTCCCTCCTTTTGCCACGTTAGAGAATGTTAGCCAGCTTAAGGGATTATTATACATTAGCACTGACTGATGAGAGGAATGTCGAGGTCATGTGGTCTTGCCCACAGTTCTGTGGGAGAAAACCACACACGTGCCTACCTGACCGTGAAGTTAGCAGACTGGCACACTGTAGGTGTGCTCTCACCTTGACCTTCTGTATGCTCCAAGCTTGCATCACCCTGTAGAAAATTTTCACCAGCAATCTTCGCTCGCCATCAACACCCTTACTGGAATGTTGGTAATCGTTGGCTTAACTTCTTATCTCTTAGATGCTGGAATCAAACTCCCAGAAAGGTCACCTCCTCATCCACCTAGCAATGCCCAAGGGTTCCTAAACTTTTACCTCCAACTTCCCCTTGCAGACTAGGAAACATGAATTACGAAGACACTTTTTAATGTTTGTATAACACATATCTTATTTCCATTGATTATACAGAAAGTATGGGCCTGCCTCCTTGAGAGTTTTAAACATACTATTCTCTGTAAGAAATTTCATAGGCTATCTTCACTTAATTTTTTTTTCTGCATCCAGTATGCTAAAGTGTAAAAGTGTACTATTTTCTAATATAACCAAGTAATAAAAAATGGATCAAGTGCCCAGTATTAATATTTTACAGGTAGCCTATCATTTTTGCTTTCTAATTCCAAGTTCTCAGTTACTCAGGGAGAGATGTGGAGATGCTGATGCTCAATTATTCCGCATTTAAAACAGTCACATAAGGAATTGCCAATTTTCCTTGCTCCCTGGAAAACTTTTTAGGGAATCTGGATGTTACTAAGGGATTGGAAAAGAAGAGGGAGAAAGATTTATATACCTCCAGAAAATTGGGGCAGTGAGGGCTGGCTGCAATAGACAGCAGTCTACACACACAGTAGCCAACAATATGACATGGCTCCGTGAGACCAGACAGAAAGCTACATGTGCAACAAGGAAAGTAGTTGATAAGATCTGAAACATGATGACACAAAATTCCCAAATACTTGAGCTGGCCCATGAGGGTACCGTGTTGAGTTTTAACCACCATATTTTTACATTTGGCACCATGAAGAGCATTGTGCATGCTCTGGTCTTTCCATTGAAAGAGAGAGAGAGACAGAGAGAGACAGAGAGACAGAGTCAGCACAGTAATGCTCTGAAGGAATATCTAAGAGACTATTACCAGTGGTTGCCTTTGCTTTTAATTGTATACATTTATTTACTGTTCAGATTCCTTACCATGTCTACAAAACTATCTTTATTAAAAATAAAACTGAGAGATTTTTTTTATTTTTTTAAATGTTTTATTTATTTTTGACAGAGAGAGAGCATGAGTGGGGGAGGGGCAGAGAGAGAGGGAGACACAGAATCCAAAGCAGGCTCCAGGCTCTGAGCTGTCAGCACAGAGCCCAACACAGGGCTTGAACTCGCAAACTGTGAGATCGTGACCTGAGCTGAAGTTGGACGCTCAACTGACTGAGCCACCCAGGCGCCCCAAAATTGAGAGATTTTTTAAAATCACTTGGAGAAATTCAAAAAGGTGATAACAAAAATAATAATAGTAATACCAAACACCTTTGTAGTGCTTGATATATACCAGACACTGCTCTAAGAACTTAACATAGATTGGCTGTTTGGGGTGCCTGGGTGGCCTAGTTGGTTAAGCGTCTGACTTGGGCTCAGGTCATGATCTCACGGTTCGAACCCTGTGTTAGGCTCTGTACTGACCACTCAGAGCCTGGATCCTGCTTGGAATTCTGTGTATCCCTCTCTCTCTGCCCCTCCCCCACTCATGCTCTGTCTCTCTCGCTCTCAAAACTAAATAATAAATTTTTTTTTGAATTTTAAATATATAGAGAGAGATTGGCCATTTAATTCTCATAATAACCTTATCATACCATTTTACAGATGAGCAAAGTGATGTACAAAGAGGCTAAGTAACTTGACCCAAGTCAAATGGAAACCATGATTTAAAACAGGGCAGTGCAGCTCCAGGTTCTGGGCTATTGAATATACCGTAAAGTAATTAAGTTAAAGGAAGAAGGCTGAAAGATAGTGTGATTTTTATCTGTATGCATATGAGAAATTTAAAAAGGTGGGGAAGTTTGTTAGTTGTTTAGGTCCACAGAGAACCCCATTCGTAAAACATAAGCTCTAATTAAAGCAGAAAGAAATGAAATTTAGTATTTGAAAGAACTTGACTTCAGTTGAAGAAACTCTGGAATGGCAAAACAGGAAGATGACTTTGAAAACATGGGTTTCTTTATTATTAAAAATATCTCTGTAGGGTAATTACAGTAATTAAACTTTCCATCTTCACCATTACCATTGTCTTCTTTGTAATCTAATATCTCTCCATCTCTAATTCCATTTCCTTACTCTTATTTACAAATTGTTCCCCTCCACCGATCAAGTATATTCAAATGCCTTAAGGGATACTAACTTGAACACTATCCACCCTCCTTTATTACAGTAACAATTTCATTTGATTGGCCCCATTACTCCTATAAGGATGAAATTAAGATGATTAAATAAAACATATAAAACGAATCATTAGGGTAGTCTATGTGAAGTTCATACAGGAAAACTAATGGAGATTTTTGAGTTTCACTTTCTTAGGACACAATTTTCCAGTACATAAGGAAAAGGCCATAATAGTCATGTTTTCCAAAGAAATGTCATAATGCAATTTCTTTAGTGAAATAGCTAATGGACTGGTAATTGTGTACTTTATTGAATATGCCAGTACTTATCATTAATGTGATCCATAAAATGAATAGTATCTCTTACTTTATTGAGATTAGAGTAGCAAATGAGCTAACAATGCTTACAAATTAAAGTCTAGGCTATAGCACTGACAATGGGGGGGGGCATCTTATTTTAAAAAGAAGGAAAGTATTGAAACTTTAAAGTGGTGATTTTGTAAATGTGGTAGATCATTTTCTCTCTGAGTTGTGACTAAGGTCCATGATCAAGAAGATTGAATCTTGCCATTTCTGTGCCAGAGAATCCACTATCACAGAACCTCCCTACCTTTAGTGAGAGATCAAATTAGGAGAGGCTTTCTCAGGAGTCCTGATATCCCTTATGCCCACCCCATCATACATTCACCAGTCCCACAAAGTACGCATGACATTTTTCTCTTGCTGGAATGTATGTGATGGAATATATTCTCATTTGCACAAAATAGATTGTAATTTTTGCACAATTCCTTGCCCCAAACCTATATTGCCCACCTTCCCCTCCTCCCTTTACCAAAGCACAATGAAATGCCAAAATCTGGAAGAAACATTATTATATAGATAACTTTGATTCCTTCTCAATGTATGCAAGGATAATTCATAAATAAAACCTATTATAGGTATTTTAAACCGTATTTGTAGCAAACCCATACCTAATCAGTGTGAAAGAAATAGTCTGTCATGACACTGTGGGAAAGAACTGACACTGGACCATGTCATAGTAAGTCTGCCATTTGCCTAGTGACTAATTGAAATTATACATCATTGCCTACAAGACAAAAATGTTCTCCTTTCTCGCTGTTCTTTGAATTAAAAAGGGAATCCTTGAGAGAAAAATAGAGGCAATTTCTTTCTCTGTGTTTCAAAGACAATATGATGTTTAAGTATCTGATCTTGGAGGTCAGGCAGACCTGAGTTCCAATCCCGGCTCTGCTATTTGCTAGATTTGTAATCCTGAACAAGTTACATAACGCTTTTGAGTTTTGGTTTCTTCGTCTACAAAATGAAGCCCATTAAACAGAGTCAAATCATTAACTGTTATTAGTAGGAGAAGAAGTAGTTATTCATCATTGGCACATTTTCAAGAAAAATCTGATTACATAAAAGTTCCTTCCTTTCTCCTAAAAAATTCATCAACCTTTCTGAATAAATATTTGCAGAAAAACTTTTCCCAAAAAGTCACCATGAGAATTAGTTTCATTCTTTTCAAACATGGTGGTCATATAAACAACTAGTTATTTAGATTCAGGGGAACTAAACTTAATTTGTTGCAACTAATCAGCAAGTCAATCCTGGAGTCTTTGCCGCTTAAAATGAGTCTTGAAGTAAGTAGAATTGCCATTCCAGGAAGAGACTCCCAGCATAAGCCAAGATGAAGAGGCATAGCAATGGATCTCAAAATTGAATGTGTCCCAGAATGACCAGGAGACTTTGTTAAAACATAAATTTTTGGACCTCAGCCCCAGAGTTCCTGGTTAAATAAGTTTCAGATAAAGCCCAAGAACTCACTGTTCTAATGATTTCTAGTTGACTCTGATTCCACCGGCCTGGGGCCACATTCTGAGAAGCATTGGAACAGGATGATGTACTGGGGGACTGCAGAGACTGTGCTTTGTTGCTGATGAAGTGGTGCAATGAGCACATAGCCAGAGATGGACCAGAAGAGACAGATAGAACCCAGATCATGAAGCAACTTGGACATCTACTGAGGGATAGAAGTTTAGTCCAAGGCCCAATTTGGAAGGATCACTGCTATAGGAATAGATTGGGGAGTGGGAAGCCTGAGGCCTAGTTGGTCAGTTGAGAAGTTGGTGTAATCATCCAAGGGAGAGATGCTGGGGCTTGAGTTAAGTCAACGTGGGGACAAGGATGAAACAGACAGAGCTTGATGATGTATGTGGTAAAAGGATGGAAGGAGCCTGGTTTGAAGATGCTCTTCAAGGACTCAATCCATAATAAATTATGTAAACTATAATAGTTCTAATTATATGTCAGAAATTGTTTTTTAATTACTCCAGATATTTAAACCCATAATAAAATAGAACAGGTTTGAAAAAATGTAATATGTTCCAACCATTTTAGCAATCTCTATCCATTTAGTAAACGATTACCAAAGTATAACAATGATAGTAGTGTGGAGTTTCCTCAAAAAATTAAAAATAGATCTACCCTATGACCCAGCAATAGAACTGCTAGGAATTTACCCAAGGGATACAGGAGTGCTGATGCATAGGGGCACTTATACTCCTATGTTTATAGCAGCACTTTCAACAATAGCCAAATTATGGAGAGAGCCTAAATGTCCGTCAACTGATGAATGGATAAAGAAATTGTGGTTTATATACACAATGGAGTACTACGTGGCAATGAGAAAGAATGCAATATGGCCCTTTGTAGCAATGTGACGGAACTGGAGAGTATTATGCTAAGTGAAATAAGTCAGGCAGAGAAAGACAGATACCTTATGTTTTCACTCCTATGTGGATCCTGAGAAAATTAGCAGAAGGCCAGGGGGAAGGGGAAGGAGGATAAAAAGAGTTACAGAGAGGGAAGGAGGCAAACCATAAGAGACTCTTAAATACTGAGAACAAACTGAGGGTTGATGGGGCATGGGGGAGAGGGGAAAGTGGGTGATGGGCATTGAAGAGGGCACCTGTTGGGATGAGCACTGGGTGTTGCATGGAAACCAATTTGATGACAAATTGTGTGTGTGTGTGTGTGTGTGTGTGTGTGTGTACACAATGATAGTTAATGTGTATTTAGTGCTTGCTTTGCACTAGGAACTCTCCTGCACACTCAGTATTTTACTTAATTCTCACCACACTCTAGAGTGGGCACTATGATTAGTCCCACCTTACAAATGTGGAAACATGGCTCATAAGTTAGAACATTTCCTGTTTCAGACAGCTTTCATGTGCCCCTCCAAAGCCACTCTCCATTCTTTTCTATCTGCTTTCTGCCATAGGAAGCTGACCTGTGTGTACAAGCTTCCATGTGGGTTTAGCCAATAGGAGAACCTGGCAGGAGACCAGAGGTAGGGAACAAAATGAGGTCAGGTTTTATTCCCTCCTCACATGTTGTCTCACACTGGCTATGTTCCTCAACAAAATGCCATAGATCTCTGAATGTGGCCCTGTCTACACAGCTTTCTCCTTCCTGGTTCCAGAAAATAATTTTTCTCCTCTTCCTTTCGGGTTTAGGAGTAGTAACACCTCTTCTGTTCCTATGACCAAGGTACCACACTAGCTGTTGTAGTTTTCTTGCAAAATGCTTACACTTTTAAATGAGTCCCTTTATGACAGTATCACTAAATTATCCCACATTGAACAGTCAAGGAATATAGGGAAAGGGTACAGGAGGCAGGGATTCAAAATCCCACAGTCTGACTTTAGACACCAAGTCCCTAGAGTCTGCTGAAGTTGGGGAGAGGGAAAGAGAAAAGCTTGGTCAGTAGTGTCTCTTCTCCTGTATTTTGGAAATGAGTCTAGACAAAGGCAAAGAACCATCTGGTTAAATAGATTTCTACAAATCAAGAAAAGCTGAGAGTCCGAAAAAAGATTAGTGAAAAATCTATTCCTTGTCCTTTTGACCAGTTCACCCTAATTGGGAAAGAAAAGAAGAGTTTCTACATGGCCCTCAACATCTTTATATGACAGCAACAAGATGTTTAAAAATAGATAGGGTTTTAAGTAGCATCATTATGAAGATACTAAGTGGGAACCATTGGTTTTCTCAATCTCACATCACACTCCAGTTCCTGCCCCTTCCATCAGCAAGACAAGGAATTAAAATAGTGTGGTGAGCAAAATGAGACAGGATGGAGTCAAAGCTTCTGCGAAATTTCTAAAGGGGCTGTTTAAACTAACAACCTTGTACATGATGTAGGTGACTATTTTTTTTTAATGGGTGACGGAGGAGAAGCACCATTCTGGAGATTAGCTTTTTATTCTCTCATATTCATATCCTGTTTAGTTAAAAGAACTCATTTTCTTGCAGTGTGTGGTATCATATTCCTGATTATAGAGTGTCATATATAGTGATACATACAGTTATATGTAACTAAAGTTAATATACATGAAATCTTCAGAAAACAGATGGATGTTCAACTTTCCAAAACTGATTAGAATTGTTAATCAGAGTTCAGAGAAGAGATAGTCATAGCCAAGATACCAGCTCCATCAGCTTGTGATGATTTCCTTAACATCCTAACAAGCCCCATATCGCTATCCTAACCATAGATAAGCTTAACCATGCAGCTACCATTTTACATTTAAATATATTAGTTGCTGAGGCACCTGGGTGGGTCAGTTGGTTAAGCGTCTGACAGGCTCAGGCCAAGATCTCAAGGTCCGTGAGTTCAGGCCCCGCATCGGGCTCTGTGGTGACAGCCCAAAGCCTGGAGCCTGCTTCAGATTCTGTGTCTCCCTCTCTCTTTCTGCCCCTCCCTCACTCATGCTCACTCTCTCTCTCTCTCTCTCACTCTCGCTCTCTCTCAAAAATAAGCATTAAAAATAAATAAATAAATAAATAAATAAATAAATAAATAAATAAGTTCCTTAGCCCAGAAATCAAAAGCTATGGAGATGTTGCTGTAAAATTAAATGTTAGATAGTGAAAATTCACATGGTAATGTGACCACCACTGAGAAAATAATAAAAGACTTGAGAAAATGAGAACAAATAAAAGTCATTAGATGTAGCAAACCTAGTTTTTCCAGGAGTTATAAAGCACAAATAAATATATATATATTACAAAGGAAGTTTAAAATTTTTAAACTCAAAAGAAAAATACACTTATCAAGACTTGATTTCTTAATGAATTACAATATTAAGTGTATTTCATTTATGTACACAAAATAACATGCAATTTTCTATAAAACCACTGTGATAATCACATTCAATACATAGATAGTCAAAACAGTTCAATTTCTTTTCCCAGAAATAATCTTATTAAATTAGAAATGAGTGATATACCAATGCACTGTAAAATCTAGATCTCTTGACTCTAAGCCCAGGATTATTATCAATCTGATAAATTTCTATTCTAACAAATTACACAGAAACCATTAATAAAATGTCTTAGTTCCCATATGTCTACCCAACTTGTTTCCTTGGCTTTAATTAACTTTCTACTTGTTCCTTGGCCTTAAGGTCATGCCCATATGCAGCTGACTTAAGTGGACTGCACCTTTAAATGAGACTTTCATTGCAGCCATTGATGTAATCAATTCAGTCCCCACAGCCAAACTGATCATTGCAGCAACAGACATCCATCTTTGAGACAGCTACATTTAACAATCCCAGCATGCCGCTGTCGATTTACTTTTAGCCACTGACAAGTCTGGCCCTCACCTTGGGCAAGCTTTCCCAGACTAGAAAGAATGATGCAGTTGGTCCAAAATTTCAGGGTTAATGATGTGAATGATCCACCAGTTTATAATTATAACTGTGTCAAATGAGAGGATGTGGGGGGACCAAAACTGTGAAAGTAATGAGTAAACCAAACCTGGTCACTAAAACCATTAACTGTTTCTTCTGTAATATTTGTAAGGCTTATTTGTGTTTTAGAAATAGTTAACGTGTATTGTACCCTGTATGATCAAGGCAGTGTTGTGGGTTACTTTTTTTTTTTTCCCCATCTACTATTTCATTCAATCCTCTCAACATCCCAAGTTCTGTTTTTTATTCCTACTGTTTCATTCAGTTCTTTTGACATCCTACAAAGTATTATTAACAGATTTATAATGAGGCTATGGAAAGTTAAATAAAGTCACATAACAAGTGGCTAAGTTAGGATTCAAACTCACATCTGAAAGGTAACATTGGGTAATTGGGTTTTAGTATTATAAACTTTTCCAGTCATAGCTAAGGTCATAATGACTTCCCATTCTAGTGATAAACACATCAATCTTTGTGTCTCATTTTTCTAGTTTTCTCAACCCCAGCTCCTACTAAACCTTACAGAAAGGTTGAAATTTATTCCAAATTATTACTAATGGGAAGGAGCTTAAAAAATTAACAAGAATTGAAGTTTTTAAATTTTTTAAAAATATTTATTTATTTTTGAGAGAGAGAGACAAGACTGTGAGCAGGGAAGGGGCAGAGAGAACAGGAGACAGCATCTGAAGCAGGCTTCAGGCTCCATGCTATCAGTGCAGAGCCTGATGTGGGGCTTGAGCCCACAAGCTGTGAGATAATAACCTGGGCCGAAGACGGATGCTTAACCAACTGAGCCACCCAGGCGCCCCAAGAATTGAGTTTTTAAGGCAAAATTAAGTCTGATTTGAAGCACATATAGAGAGACTTAATTAAGGGAGGCAAGGGGGATTTCTTTGAACTCTTAAAATGACCCATTGGTAGTCACCTTCTCGGGAATGTAGGCAGCTGATATGAGTACAGAGACAAGTTAAAAAAAAAAAAAAAGTCACCATGAAGGGCAGGTGATTAATACTATCTCAGAAAGGGCAGAGACCAATCACTTGCATGTTTGACTCAGCACTTCACTTTGAAGGCTTCTTAAATATTCAACCACTAACTCATTTCAAAAATGTGAGCTTGGGAGGTGGGGATCTGGTTAAATATGGAGGAATAAACACAAGTCTATTTCTTCCCAGACTTTTCACATTACCAAAATAAAAGAGGAAAAATGAAAGTAGTATAAACCCTCAATGGCAAAACAGAGAAAGAAACAAACATACAAAAAAAAAAAAAAAAGGAAAGGGGACAACAGTAGAAAAGAAGGAAAGAATATAGATAAAAATTTTATAGGTAGGAAGTTGGTGAAGGAGAGATCACTGACTTAGTGGTGAAGAGAAATCTAAACTCTTATATAAGTGCCACAGTAAATAATGACGAGGCAAAAAATACACCCCTCAGATATCTCAACACTCGGGTTTGGGGCACAATGTTCCATGAAATGTCAGGGCAGAGCTTAGGGCTGAAGATAGCAAAGTGGAAAGGCTTCATAAAAAAAGTTAGGCCCAGGGGTGCCTGGGTGGCTCAGTTGGTTGAGTGACTGACTTTGGCTCAGGTCACCATCTCACAGCTGGTGAGTTTGAGCCCTGCGTTGGGCTCTGTGCTGACAGCTTGGGGCCTAGAGCCTGCTTCTGATTCTGTGTCTCTCTCTCTCTGCCACTAACCCACTCGCATTCTGTCTCTCTCTCTCTCTCTCTCTTTCAAAAATAAATAAACATATGGGGCACCTGGGTGGCTCAGTCGGTTAAGCGTCCGACTTCAGCCAGGTCACGATCTCGCGGTCCGTGAGTTCGAGCCCTGCGTTGGGCTCTGGGCTGATGGCTCAGAGCCTGGAGCCTGTTTCCGATTCTGTGTCTCCCTCTCTCTCTGCCCCTCCCCTGTTCATGCTCTGTCTCTCTCTGTCCCAAAAATAAATAAACGTTGAAAAAAAATTAAAAAAATAAAATAAAAATAAATAAACATAAAAAAAAAATTTTTTTAAAGAAGAAGAAGAAGTTAGACCCAGATTTCTTCCTGCAACACTTGCTGCCAGGCAACTATCCATCCCCAACTTTCAAAGACTAGAAGAGTTTTATTCTCTTATGAAAATGAACCAGAGAATTTGGACTCACATTCCCCCTGTGATGGGGCCATGGTGAGTTACTAAAGAGATAGCAGGCAATTAAATGAAAGTCTCAGTAGTTTCTTACTGGAACTCCCAGCCCCATTCCCACACATCTGCTCACAGACTATTGGTAACCCAGGGTATATCTACTGCCTGAAGATTTGTCTCTAAAAAAATTTCAGAGGAAACTTGCAATTAGTAACATAGATGATGGTCTCTGAATGCAAAAAGCTAGTCTTAAATTCAGTCCATCAGCTGAGAAGCCAGGCACAGCTTTTAAATGCCTAGCTCTCCAAATGAACAAACAGCAAATAGTAAGGGCAACAGCAATTTGAAGATAAAGCAATTTGAAGAAATCCTTCTATGTGGGACACAGAGGAGGGGGAATGGAATTTAGAAGAAACAGAGCCAGCACAAAGGACAAAAAATAATTTCAAACAGGAAAGAATTTAAAAATATATCCATAAACAGAAAGAAAAGATTATATCCATAAACACACAAATGGGATGCAAATGGGATACACAAATGTAAAAATTTTATAGCTCTGGGGAAAAACTGTCCATGAAAGAGTAGAACAAATAAGCAAGAAAACTTCAGAGAAAGTGGAATGAAAAGCAAACAGATGGACAATGAAAGAGAAAAAAAAACCTAGGAAATTCAAGTGTTAAGAGGTCAAGCATCACAGCAACAGTTTCGTAAAGAAGGAAAAAAATTAGTGGTTCCTGGGTGGCTCAGTGGGTTAAGCATCAGACTCTTTATTTGGGCTCAGGTCATGATCTCCCAGTTTGTGAGTTTGAGCCCCATGTTGGGCTCTGTGCCAACAACATGGAGACTGCTTGGGATTCTCTCTCTCTCTCTCTCTCTCTCTCTCTCTCTCTCTCTTCTCTCCCCCACTCATGCTGTCTTTTTCTCTCAAAGTAAAGAAAGAAAGAAAGAAAGAAAGAAAGAAAGAAAGAAAGAAAGAAAGAAAACTAATTAAAAAAAAAAGAATGAAAAAAGTTAAAAGGAAGAAATCCTCAAATTAACTCAGGAAATTTTCACAGACTGAAAAAATTAAGTTTCCAGGCTGAAAGAGTTCCCCAAATTCCCCAGATGAGTAAATGAAAGAGACATTCCAAGGACCATCACAAAGAATTTACAACCTCCAGGAGATAAATGAAATTCATGAAAGCTCCCAGGAAGGAAATGTAAGTCATATCCGAAGAATAGGAATTAGAATGACAGCTGATTTCTCATCAGCAGAACTAAAATCTAGAGGTACTAGTGGGAAAGTACCTTCAAAATTCTGAGGACAAATTATTTCACCCTAGAATTCTATATATGATAAGTCATGGAGAATAATGATATTTTTTGATATTCAAGACCAAATAAAATTTACCTCCATTTGTACGCTTTCTTTTATATATATATTTCATAATGTTCATCTATTTTTGAAAGAGAGACAGAATGAAAGTTGGGTAGGGACAGAGAGAGAGGGAGACACAGAGTCTGAAGCAGGCTCCAGTTCTGGGCTGTCAGCACAGAGCCGGATGCAGGGCTCAAACCCACAAACCACTAGATAGTGACCTGAGCCAAAGTCGATGCTTAACTGACTGAGCCACCCAGGCGCCCCACCATTTATATGCTTTCTTAGAAAATTGCTGTAGAATATCCTACAGCAAAATGAAATAACAAACTGAAATAAGAAACTAAAGTAATAATAGCAGTAATGATCATAATAATAAAGAGACACATGCAATCTAAGTAAGACAATAGGAGAACCCAATAGGAAAGAAAGTGTGACATGTGAGAAATCTGCAGATGACTAATGTGCACCAAACATGGAAGGCAGCCAGCCCAGAGAGAGACAAAAAGAGCTGTGAGAGGGGACAACGTGGCTGTGGGTATGGAGTGGGGGCACTGTTTGAAAATTTAAAGACAGTCCAAATATCCATGTGACAAAGAGCAATAGCATTTGAAAAACATGTAAAAGCATTTTTAAAGTTTTTATTAATTTATTTTGAGAGAAAGAGAGAGTGACAGAACGAGTGAGAGAGGGGCAGACAGAGATGGGGACAGAGGATCCAAAGCAGGCTCTGTGCTGACGGAAGAGACCCCAATGAGGGGCTCAAACTCACAAACATGAGATCATGACCTTAGCTGAAGTTCGACACTTAACCAAATGACCCACCCAGATGTCCCAAAACAGGATAAAGTTTTTAAATGAGGCTGCACCAATTTGCATTCCCACCAACAGTGCAAGAGTGTTCCTGTTTCTCCACATCCTCTCCAGCATCTATAGTCTCCTGATTTGTTCATTTTGGCCACTCTGACATTCCTCAGAAAATTAAAAATAGACCTACCCTATGACCCAGCAATAGCACTGCTAGGAATTTATCCAAGGGATACAGGAGTACTGATGCATAGGGGCACTTGGACCCCAATGTTTATAGCAGCACTCTCAACAATAGCCAAATTATGGAAAGAGCCTAAATGTCCATCAACTGATGAATGGACAAAGAAATTGTGGTTTATATACACAATGGAGTACTACGTGGCAATGAGAAAGAATGAAATATGGCCTTTTGTAGCAACGTGGATGGAACTGGAGAGTGTGATACTAAGTGAAATAAGCCATACAGAGAAAGACAGATACCATATGGTTTCACTCTTATGTGGATCCTGAGAAACTTAACAGAAACCCATGGGGGAAGGGAAGGAAAAAAAAAAAAAGAGGTTAGAGTGGGAGAGAGCCAAAGCATAAGAGACTGTTAAAAACTGAGAACAAACTGAGGGTTGATGAGGGGTGGGAGGGAGGGGTGGGTGGGTGATGGGTATTGAGGAGGGCACCTTTTGGGATGAGCACTGGGTGTTGTATGGAAACCAATTTGACAATAAATTTCATATATTAAAAAAAATTTTTTTTAAATGAGGAAATCAATAAAATCAAAGAACACAACTTGTACAAGAAAGGAAATAACAAATATGGTACACTACTTGGCTCACGGTGAGCAGTATTTATATAAGTGTAATAATACAAACACTAACCCCTAATTGAAACAGGTGTGTATATATATATATATATATACATATATATATATATATAACATATATATATACATAAATAACATATGATAATAGCATAATTATATGATTAATGTAACAATTATTGCATTGATAGATATAAATTTTATCTATACATATAAGTTTTGTGGTAAAATAAAGGAGGTGGGTATAAGAAAGCTGAATATTCAACTATGGTAAGAGGAAGGCAGTAGAAAATAGTGGTTTTGGTTTAGTAAAAAATATACATAATTGGTGTTTGCCCTTGGTTCCTGGCATGAACCTTCAACCCCTTCAAATTTTCTCAGTGATAGGAGTATGTCTTGTTATGCATAAAGATGTGTTTCTTTCCAACACGTGTTATTTTATACTCATGAGATGGGACCCTAAATAACTTCAGGATGGGGGTTGGTCAGCAGAAAGAAACAGGTGACTAGAGCAGTGGAACTTTCAGCCCCATCTCCCAACCTCCAGAGATTGAGTTCAATCATATAGCCAATGGTAGTAATCAATCATGTCTATGGAAACCTTGAATAAAAACTCTGGACAGCTAGGCTCGGGGTTTCCAGGTTGGTGACATCAATGTGCTGAGAGATGGCATGTCCAGATTCCACTGGGAGAGGGCATTGAAGCTCTGGGTCCTTCCCACACTTCCATCCCTCAAGACCTTGCCCTATACTTCTCTCCCATTTGGCTGTTCCTGAGCTGTATCCTTCATAATAAAACTGTAACTTAAGTATAGTGCTCTGAGTAAGTTCTGTGAGTTGTGTAGCCCACCAAATTTTTTAACCTAAAAGGGGCTTGTGAAGACTTCCAAATTTGTAGTGAACCAGGAAGAACTGTAAGTGGAGTGGGGACATCTAGGATTTGCAACTGGCATCTGAAATGGAGGAAATCATGGGTGACTGAGCCCCTCAACCTGTGGGGTCTGTACTAACTCAAAATTTAATGGATTTGTGAGACACTAAGTTGCTGTCAGAGAATTGGATGTTGCAAACACAGTGGTCAAACAAAATGTTCAGAAATATGAAAATTAGTACCGGAAGAAAGGTAAAATGGTTCAAAGTTATTTTCTCTAGAGAGCTGAATTGAAGGGCAGAAATGAGTGGGCAGGTGCTGCTTTATCTCCTTAAAATCTTTTAGATTTTTTTATCATTTTCATGTATTACATTGACATAAATTAATTTTATTAAGAATGAATTCATTTCTAGGAAGTGAAAGTATCATTTTATTATTCACTAAGCTCTCCAAATTATGATGCCCATTACGTGATCATTAATTAACACCTTGATTTGTCCCCTCTTTATTAAATATCTGACATTCTGTGCCCAGCAGGGAATAAAAATACTTTTGGAATGCATATTTTGATTGGGAAGAGCTACATGAAAAACATGAGGCCATATGCAGAGAATAAATACTACAATATTTTTTAAAAACTCATTATCAATATTATTATCAACTGGTAGAAATAGGCATTTTTGCCTGGGCATATTTTCATAGTATACATTGGTATAACATGATTAACTAAATATAGGATGCAATTTTCATTGTACATATTATCAGTAATTATTATACCAAAGTCATAAAAATTATCAAACTACTAAAAAATTACATAGTATGTGTGGAAAATCAGTCTGTGAGTATGTATCATGGGGAAATGCATGTTTTATACAGAATATGAACTCAAGACGCTTTATCTTCGTGCCTAGCTTCTCGTTTGGCAATCACTTTTTAGTTTAATATTGGAGCTGTGATCTGTGCCACAGTTCATTTTGATGGTCTCCAAAATCATTGATTTTGGCTTGATCTTACCTACTGCTTAAGATTTACTCAATGAAGTTTAGGCCGGTTTCTTTGTTACGCATTTTAATGTCAATTTATTATTTTTAGCTTGCAAAACGAATTTCAAATGCATTTTCTTCTCTGTTTAAATTCCCAGAAGAGACATAACTCTGCCTTGGTGGGGCTGGAACCTCCTAATCCCAAACCCCCTCCTTCCCCATTGAAACAGTGGTTTTCATTATGCACTTCTTTATTAACTTGAGGTTTCTCAGGCAAACATCACTACATCAGTGTAGACACACACTGAGACATTTAACAACAGAAAGCAGAATTTCATCGGGACATAATCAGATGATGAAACCAGTATATTAATGCAGTGAATTCTGTAAAGTCATCTCAGGTAGTTGCATCCAGTGAGATGGGGCCCCGTGGGGTCTAGGGCTGGGGTGGGAATTGCGGCAACATTTGACAGTTGAGAAACTGGTAATGCCATTAACCCAATACAGCCAGATGCACCTCATTCTTTCAGGGTCCTTTCTCCCTCTTTCTTTGCCTTGTAGCATTTTATTCTTCCTTATTTCCCAACACTCCTGTTTTCCCCCATGCCTTTATCCTCCAAATATTCCCTTTTATCATGTATTATGTGTCAGAGCTGATACGCAGTGTATACGTGATAACTCTCTAATCCTCCCTACAACCCTATGGGATGGGTGTTATTAATATTGCCATCATACTGATAAAGAAACCGAGACACAAGATGAACTCCCCAAATTCACATACCTAGAAAATCTTACATTCTTAATTATTACTGATACACTGCTTAAGAAGCCAGATGCTCTAAGGAGCCCTTGTCAACGCCTTCCCCCAAGTATACACAAGGCTTTCTGCATCTAGTGATTCTTAAAGAAGCCCAAAAAATTCCAGCTTCAACTAGTTCACCCAAATCAGTCAGTCTGTTGCCTGCAATGCAGTTGTTCGTTTTCCAATTTGCGTTTGGATTCTTAGACCACATCTATCTTCCAAAGCAATGTGGAGTGTTGTTACAGACAGATAAAAGGAAAATGTCAGATTTTCTGAATCTGAATTTACCCATGTGACATGACCTGTTTTGGTTTTAGCCTTAGGGAGCCTTTTTCCTAAAGCTCACCTGTGCTTTATAAGATGGTGTGGGCAGACTGTTGCTCCTAAAATGAGGAATAATTCCTGCCCATTAGCAAGTGAGTTTGCCTCCAGGAAACCATTGAAAGTAGGTACAAATCAGAAGAGTTTCCGCAGGGGCCTAAATTAACCTGCAGGGGCCTTTCGAAGCTGCAAGCGGTATTACTCCCAAGCACAGCAAGGTCAGCCCAGTCACGATTTTGGCTCTGCTTCTGAAGTGGGAATAATTTTTGAAAGAGACCTTGCCTGTTGCTTTATGTTGTGGAGAGGAAAAAAAATAAATAAGAAAATGTGACTAATCAAGTGCTGGAAGACTTGAAAACAGAAGTTTTCTGATTAGTAATGCAAAGCTGGGATCATGTCTTCTTGTATTTGTCAAAATGGAGAACATAAAATCCTGCTAACCTATTCAGCTAGCTAAAAGGTTTCCATGACAACTGTGGGAACTTGGAACATTCAGTACTCTTGTCTTCAAAAATAACCTTTCCGTATAGGCAAGAGATTGTTAAAAGCACTAACCCACTTCACCTCTCCAGTCCAAGGTAACTACCTGACCATTATGTTGGTCTCTCACTACCCTGGAAAAACTTCAAATGGTCTGTTTATTCTACAGTGTAGGAATAAAAATTCAGATGACTAGCCCAGTATAAACTGTGTTTAATCTCAGCATGTTTTAGCCCGTTCACTTTGTGCACTCATTAGTTTTTCTGGAGAAAAGAGAACTTACTTCTATGCAAGGAATTACAGATTTAAAGGTTGTTTCTTCTCTCCTTTTAAAGCCAATCAAGTCGAAAATAGAAAATATAGTTATCTCTTATGAAATTTTGCCCCTGAAATGCCAGCAACACGTGCTCATGGTAGATAATATAGGACACACAGAAAATGTTAAGGAAAAAAAAAAAAGGATCCATTATCTCACAAACCAGAGAGCCTGACCATTGTTGAAATTTTTATATATCCTCTTCTAGTGTTTATATCATATCTCTGTTTCATTAGTTCATTTTTTAAACTGAATCATTCCTTAAGCTTGACCCACCCATAGAGATAAGCTTGGATAATGGAGGGTTTATTGCAAAAAAAGACAGAAACAAGAAGATACATAGTAGATAATCACTGGGGTGGCAGTGCCTCTAAGAGCAACTTCATGAAGATCCAAAACAATAGCTTAACAAGTATTCAAGATAATTAACCTACCTCATTTGTGCTTTGGCGTTCATATTTTCCCACAGAGAGGTTCTGATGGGTCTGTTGGCCCTCATCCAACATGGAACATCTATTTTTCTGGTTTACTTAATCCTCGCCCAGGTTGCAAGTTTAGTTTCATGTATCACGAATGGCAGAACCCCAGAAACTTAACTGGGCCATTTTAGCCTTCCTTGAGTAGAAGGCAGTCTCAAAGTCTCCTTATTGGTATGTCTTATGCACAATTCTATATTTATTTTCCCCCTGAGAGTCATCATCTATTTCAAAAGTGGGAGAGTAGAAATGGTTGAACCGAGGTGCAAGCAATGGTGGTGGGAGGAGAGACAGCATTTTAGAGAAAGTAAAAGCAATAACTAATAAATAAAAACAATGGAAATTCAGGGTGATTTGTATTATCACAATGTTTCAGCAAGTCTAAACATTGGGAATAAAATACTCCTTCCCCAAAATATTTTTTGTTGTTCTAATTTCTAAACAATCAGTGAAGACACTGATGGGTTTTACTAAAATAATATATATTTAAGCTTCAAATTAGCACATCTTAATTACTTACACTATAATCAACCTTGTAATCTATGTGGGAGTTAATTCAAAGGACTCCCTGTGTGGCCCATGACAAAGAGGATTAATGTTCCTCTCTTCTCAAAAGCAAGTTCCATAGGGTTCAGAATTACTCAAGCTCACTTTGGGCCCATTTCATTTATTCAGCTCCTATGTCCTGTACATTTCTGGACTTAGCCAGTAAATTTGACATAAACAATGGTAGCATAGTGGTTATAAAGATAAATGAACAGAACTTCAGTTACTTCAATTCAATCATTCTACGCACAAATCATTTTTGGAAATGGGGAATGCAGTCTTTTGAAAGTATTTCTCCCTGTGCTCTTCCTTCTTTACAAAAAAAAAGTACTTTAAAATATTAATTTATTCATTTTTCCTTTTTTATACCATAAATATTTATTTTTAAAATATACTTTAGTCTATTTTCTTTGTTGGCATAAAATCATATTAAAAAGTTCAAGACTCGAATTTTACTATCCATGGTTTTTTTTCTGACTATTGTTACTGTTTGTTACATTTCTTTTTTTTTTTTTTAATTTTTTTAATGTTTATTTTTGAGAGAGAAAGAGAGACAGACAGAGTGTGAGCAGGGGAGGGGCAGAGAGAGAGGGAAACACAGAATCTGAAGCAGGCTCCAAGATCCAAGCTGTCAGCAGAGCCCATCACGGGGCTTGAACCCACGAACCGTGAGATCATGACCTGAGCCAAAGTCGGTCACTTAATCCACTGAGCCACCCAGGTGTACTTTACTGTTTGTTACATTTCATGATTATTACTGAAAATAATTTTGTCCTATACAGGAGGAAAGGGTATTTAAAATGATTCATTCCAGATGTCAACTACTCTAGATATTCCATTGTCTACCATATTTTAAGCATCTAATAATATTAACTTCTCATTGTAAACTATTCTACTATAATAATATTCCTTTATCCAGAGACACCAAAATCTATTTAACTCTTAATCTGTTATTGGGCGATTAGCTTGTTTCCAGGTTTTGTTATTATAAACAGGGCTAGATGATACCTCTGTACACATTTTATTCCTACTTTCTGACTTTGTCTCAGTCTAATCTTATGGGACTGCTTTTAGGCAATAAACAGTGCCAAAAAAACTGGACGAGAGCATCGCAATTGATTATCCACAAACTAGATGGTGTGAATCATCACTGCAGTGAACTGTAGCTTATTCAATAGTTAATTATCCACAGAGTATCCATAATTTATATGACCTACCTACAACATCCTCATAAAAATAAAAATTAAAAAAAAATCTTATGGCGCATTGTCTTTAAAAAGCCTTAAGAATCTCCCCTTTTTTTATATGCATCTATTATTTATGTGCAGTATTCTTGAACATTTCCATCTAACATGTTACGCAGAAGCTTTGCAGAATAAAATCCTCCCAGGCAGCTCCTCGTCATCTGGGGCACCCTAATCTGCTATATTTATTCATGTTCCAATGCACATGCTAAATAAGAAATTGGCAAGATGATGCAAGGGGCTATGGATATTCAGCTTTGTTCTTAAGCTTAGAGTCAGACAACATTTCTCTGGGTAGTTTACTTCCTACCAAACTGCGTGCAGAATAGAAGGAGAATTTGATTTACACCCACACAGGAGGAAGCAGCTCTGCCCTAAAATCACAATGCAGTATATTTGGGAGAGGATTGTTCTGCGAGAGACAAGGCAAAGCCGTGGTATGAGTTTGGCTCTAGTGCCAGACTGCCTGAGTTTGAATTCCAGTGGCTGGTTGGGTGACCCTGGGCTAGTCAGTGGCTGAACTGGGTTCTGTGATAAAAGAATAAACAAATTATCGTCCCTGTACTCATGGAAATTTACAGTTTAGAGAGAGTCAGATAATTAAAACAATCATTATGTAAAAGAACACAGATCAGGACATCCCACCCAGCCTCAGAATATCTGTCAGTTATATTATTATGAGATTGATCATGTTACCTCCCATAAAAGATTAAATATCTTTGAAGGTAGACCACTGACACACACACACACACACACACACACACACACACTGAAGGTAGATTTTCTCTCTCTCATAGATAAATACAGACATAGATACATATATAGATATGTATATAGATATACATATACACATATATGTATATATGTGCACACATACACTGAAGATAGACTCTCCCTACACATACATATACACATTTACATACATACCTACACATATTTTTCCTTTAGGAAAAATGAAGGGATGCTTTCTCCACTCTCCTCTACTCTACAGCCCTCTTCTTCATAACTTTTTTCCCTTGCTTAACTAAAGCTACATGTCTCAAATCCAAATTCTACTTCTTGTCCTTTTTTTTTACCTTCTCCAAAATTACTTAGTCTCACTAAACCTCAGGTTATCTTAAAATGAAAATTAAAAACCATATAATCTCATAGGGATTTTATGCAGATTGTAAACAATAATGTATACAAAATGTTCAACATAGTGCCAGGTACATAGTTAAGAATTCAATTAATGTTGGTTGCTTTTACAATTAGCACTCAGTCAATATAAGAATCATCCACAGACTTGGAGCTCATTATTATTCCCTTCCCTCTGGTATCTTATAATTATTAGAGAACATTTATTGAACACTTATAGAGAATATAAAATTATCTACACATGGAAGGGATTATTTTCAATGGCTATATATGAACCGTTAGACATAGCAGGCTGATTCCAATCACCATGTGTTGTCTGGTTAAGCATTCTTTTTTCCACACACATTCCCCACCCCTATAAGTGTCACATGACCCCAATGCTCAATTCCAGCGTGAAGAGAATTTTGCTGCCCATACAAGTAAGCCAAATGGAGAGCTGAGCAATGTCTTAGGCACATAGGCAAGTGAAATTTTCACCAATAGGCCATGAGAAGGAAAACTGAAAGCATGGGCTTTGTTTATGCCTATTCACGAGATCTATGGTATCTCCTCCCCAGTGGTGTTGGCCAACAGTACTTGGAGATCTTTCTTTTCGGACTTAGCTTCTGTCCAAATGACTGTGCCCATTCAGTGGAAGGAGATCCCTTTTTCAGTTTAGGGAAATAGGTCAGCAGTTGGGTTAAGTCTGTTTTCAAATCATTTTCATGTCATACTTGAAACAAAGCCTTTGAAAAGTCCAAGAGCTGAAATGTTGACAGCCGTTCTACTGAATCTATTTCGACAACTTCCTTTTAAGCCACTGAGTGGTACACATCCAGATACCTTGGCAAAGGAGTGAGGGAGGACTTCAGGGTACAATTCAATGAAACACAGAAGAAGGAAAACTTTATAGGCCCCAATTTACATTTATTTCCTCTCTACATCTATAGCCAACATCGCTACATCTTTGCCTTGGTAAAAGAGCACTTCAGAGTGGTCTAGCTCTTTGTAACCTATCCCACCCCCAGTCCAACTGTAAACGCAATGCTTAAATAATCACCTTATTGTTGGGGCAGGGAAGAAATAAAGGATTGGATTAGGAAAGACAGACTCTAGCAACGGCTAAGACCATAGACTGTGGAATCAAAAAGACCTAGGTTCCTATCCTCCCTCAGCCACTTACAAGCTTAGTGACTTTAGGCAAACTACTCAACCTCTCTGAGCCATGACTTCCTTAGTTGGTAAAGTAGATGATGATGACAGTTTTGACTTTACAGGGTTCTTTTGGGAAAATAAATAATGATAAAGTCTTGGCATAAGAAAGCACTCAGTAGATGTTCGTTTCTGCTACTCTTAAGGGAGATGGATGGAGAGCAGTATAAGTCAAGAAAACTTTATCATATCTGTCTTCTGCTGTGTCAAGCCTGTGTTATTAGGTTTCCAAGATCAGGAAACCACTAGGTGCCTTGTCTGATGTTAGCAACTCATTTTTGTTGTGCAAAATTCACATTTGCAGGCCTCCCAGAAACTGTTGTAGAATGAAGCACATAAAAGATTCATGCACATTCAGCGGTTACCTCCTGGATAACACTTCTCAGGGGATTGATTAAGGAATTTAATTTAAACCAACAGAACCAGTAATATTTCTGCTGATCCCTTGTGTAACTGTGTTAGTGAACATAAATATACATGGACAGGCTTGGGGTATTCTGTGATTCTTACAATTATCTAGTTCAAAGGAAAGCAAACTGATTACCATATGCATGAAACCGAGAAAGAGAAAGTTCTGTTCTGTGTCAGCAGGAGGAGGAAAGGTGGTTTTGAAATATGAATGTCTTGCTACTTTTATTTGATGTGTTTTCAATGCTCGTATAGAGAAAATAATTGCCAAAACATGACACGTAGAAGCAAATCGAGTGTGTATTTTTCTTTTCAAGCTGCTGTGTTCAAATTTTGACCAAAAGTAATGCCGGTTAACATAACTCCTGCAATATGTGCATCCAGGTGATTAGATGCTAAGAAATTAAAGGATCAGAATCCTTTTTTAATATTTGATTATCATGATATACTTAAAATAATAATTATGTCTAGCATTATATTGAACAGCAAAGAGTTTATCTGTTTCAGTAATATCTTTCACAGAAGCTCAATATATAAGACAAATAAAAAACAGAGATTCTCTGGTTAAAGTGTGGGTTAGATGTCTAAAATTCTGACCTTGTGTCCTCCTCATCAGTCCCAAGAAATAACCACTAATGACCCTGTGTAATCCAAAAACTCAAAAGAACATAGCTTAAAAACCATTCCTTTGATGCATTACTCTTTTTTATACACTTTCACACTACTTTATTTCATTCTCACAAATGTCCTGTAATGTAGATCTTAACACCTTCATTTTACAGGTCAAGAAACCAAGATTCAGAAGGAAAAACATTTCCAATATCACTCAGTTTATGAGTGCTTGTATTTGAAGCGAAACCCAAATCTTCTTGCTCTAAAACAGTCTTTTTTTTCTTTATTTAAACTCAAGTTAGTCAACATACAGTGTAGCCTTGGTTTCAGGAGAAGAACCCAGTGATTCATTTCTTACATATGACACCCAGTACTCATCACAACAAGTGCCCTCCTTAACACCCATCACCCATTTAGCCCATCCCCTCACCCAACTCCCCTCCAAGAGCCCTCAGTTTATTCTCTGTATTTAAGAGTCTCTTATGATTTGCTTCCCTCTGTTTTCGTCTTATTTTTCCTTCCCTTCCCCTATGCTCATCTGTTATGTGTCTTAAATTCCACATATAAGTGAAATCATGATATTTATCTTTCTCTGACCAAATTATTTTGCTCAGCATAATGTCCTTTAGTTCTATCCACATTGTTGCAAATGGCAAGATTTCACTCTTTTTCATCAACGCAAGTAAAGCAGTGTTTCTTAATTTGGCACTACTGATATTTTCAGATGGATAATCATTTGTTCTGTGGAGCTATCCTGCAGATCATAGGATGTTTAACACCATCTTCGGCCTCCACTTACTAGAAGCGAGTAGGATGCCACCCCTGTGATGACAATACAAATTGTTTCTAGACAGTACCAAAGGTCCAATGGAGTGGGATGGGGGACAAAATGGCCATGGGTGGAGAACCAGAGCTCTAAAATCAGGGCTCTTAATGTGGTATTGGTGGATCCCCAAAAGGGCCCTTGGATAGAATTCTACTGATCCTTGAACTTGGATGGGAAAGATTTACATCTTTGTTTTTACTAACCTCTGTTAGAAACTGAACCTTTCTTTCTATGATAAATGTAGGCCATAGACCTTAGTAGAATTATCGGTACTTGTGACCTATAACTAATAGAAAGTATCAATGTACCAAATTTTCTAACTTCAGTTATTGCAGGTACTTCAAAATATCATTGAAAAATAGAGCAAATGACTCTAATTACTACTTCAAAATTATGGTAGCTACTTGACACACTGTCCAATCTTCTTTAAGACATTACTAAAGAGGTATATATATATTACTATATTATATTTTTTAGGCTTCTATACATATGATTATAGGTTTTTTTTTGTAGGTTCAAGAGTTTATTTAAATTCCAGTTAGTTAACATACAGTGTAATATTAGTTTCTGGCACAGAATTTAGTGATTCATCATTTACATACAATACCCAATGCTAATAGCAACATGTGCCCTCCTTAATACCCATCACCCATTTAACCCATCCCCCCCATGAAACTTCCTTCCAGCAACCCTCAGTTTGTTCTCTATAGTTAAGAGTCTGTTTTCTGGTTTGCCTGTCTTTCCCCTCCCCCTCAGCATGTTTATCTGTTTTATTTCTTATATTCCACATATGAGTGAAATCATATCATATTTGTCTTTCTCTGAATGACTTATTTTGCTTAGCATAATACCCTCTAGTTCCATCCAAGTCATTGAAAATGGCAAGATTTAATTCTTTCCGGTGGCTGAGTAATATTTCATTGTATATATACCACATCTTCTTTATCCATTCATCAGTTGATGAACATTTGTGCTCTTTCCATGATTTTGCTATTGTTGATAATGCTGTTGTAAGCATCGAGGTGCATGTATCCCTTCAGATCAGTATTTCTATAGCTAGAAGGCAACCTTTGGAAGGGGAGAAGATATTTGCAAGTGACATATCGGATAAAAGGTTAATATCCAATATATATAAAGAACTTTTAAAACCAACACCCAGAAAACAAATAATCCAGTTAATAAATGGACAGAAGATATGAATAGACATTTTTCCAAATAAGACATACTAACAGACACAAGAAAAAAAGCTCAATATCACTTACCATTAGAGAAATACAAATCAAAACTATAATGAGATACCACCTCACTGTCAGAATGGCTAAAATGAGCAACACAGGAAACAACAGATGTTGGAAATGGATATGGAGAAATGGGAACCCTCTTACACTATTGGTGGAAACGCAAACTGGTACAGTCACTCTGGAAAACAGTGTGGAGGTTCCTCAAAAAGTTAAAAATAGAACTACCATATAATCCTGCAATTGTGCTACTAGGTATTTACCCAAAGTATACAAAAGTACTATAGCATATTTCTTAAATTTCATTAACTCTATTCCAAAAATAATTGCTTTCCTGTGTAATCCTTTTTTTTTTTTTTGCATCTGTACAGTTTCTGAGAAGATGTCCGTAGGTTTAACTTGACTGTGGAAGGGGTCCATGGTGCAAGAAGTCTACAAAACTCTATTCTAAAGCTTCTTCATCTTACCTCATTATCCTTTGGGAGACAAGTGGTAAAGTTATATAGTGGCTCCTTTCCACCTGCACTCAAATTACTTAACCAGATTAAATAATTTTCTAAACCTCAGTTTCTTCATCTCTAAAATGAGAATAATATTAGCACACGGCTCATACAGGATTTCATAAGGTTAAGTATTTAATACACTACCTGACACATACTAAGCACTTCATAACTGGAAGTTACTATTTTTACTGCTTTAGTGTTTTATAATATGGCCTCTGTTCAGATATAATTGTCTAGTAAGTATTTTGCCAATAGCAGTGGCACTGACAATACATAGAAATCTCTGAAACATATGCCAGGGAATATAAAATGCTTACATTAGTCTCTCTCCTGGCTAGTCCTGGTTAGCATTTTCCATTTATAGGGGATATACAAGAAATTCATTTCCTTGAAGAAGGATTTGAAAGTGCTCAAAATTCCATTTGTTCCTAGACACTGTGAGGATAGAAACAATATTTATTTCACAGTGCTATGCTCAGTGGTTGAGAGGCAGGAGGAACAATGACAACAGAAGTGAACTGGGAATTGGTGGACTGGGTGGAGCTTCAAGCCCCAGGTTTCTGCCTTTTGCCTGCCCCTCAATGCCAATTACCAACAGACCCCTGCTGATCACACTTCCCATCCTTGCTCAATTCCAACTTGAAAGAATTTCTTTTCTCATATGATGCCAATTCATGATAAATGCTCACATAGGCATGACGATTTCAATTGCCAGACCATCTGCCTACTGGATATTTTACTGTGGTTTTTAGAGCCAAGAGCTTCACCAGTTGCCCTGTTTCTAAGGAAACAGAAGCTATAGTGACAATTCGTGACTTAGATGAACTGTCTCACTGCTCATTAAAGATGGCCTCTGGGGGTCAGCAAGCACAAGCTGTACTTGTATTCCTGGAACCAGAGCGCTGGGTACTGTACTGCTCATTTTCATTGTTCTCATTTCCATCTTCCCTTCTGAATCACTTGGGGAACCACATTGAAGTGTGATCTGAGCACAGAAAAGTCTTTATTCCATCCTCTGTTTCTGAGATGTTTAGATGGGATGAATAGATGGGTGGATTCAATCATTTAGTCAGTTAGTCAACAAACAAATATCGAGTGTTTATCAGGTCAATTTCAGGATAAAGTCCAAGTTTCTTAGGTTAGTAAATAAATAAAATCCAGTGAGGTTCAAACCACAGCCACTCATTAACAGGTGAAATCAATTTAGTGGTTAGTGACAAATTTTTATAAATGAATAGAATAGAGTAGAGCAAAGTAATTTCTAAATACTAAGGGTAAATGATGCTTCATGAAACTACTTAAATATTTTTGTGTGTGTTGTATTGAGTTGAAAGGTAAAATGTATTTCTTGTTCAAAAGTGAAGTGAAGAAAAAGTTTGAAAGCCACTGGCAGTGAAGGACCTTTCACCCATCTCCCAATCCTGTCTCTAAATGCTACATCAAAATTCGTTTTCTGATCATGCTGCACTGGTCTCTAAAAGCACATAGCTCTGTGGCTCTAGACCTTTTACACAACACACTCTTCCACCAGTGCCTGCCTCACGGCTCTTTGTCCCCTTCTAGCCTTCTCCAGGAACACTCTCCCACCCACCCCATCAACCTGGGGGTGTACTGCATGTATGGGTTGAGTCTCCTTCTAGAAGATTACAAGCCCCTCATGCATCCTAGCACATACATATCTTTTAACCGATGTGTACTTGTCTTTCGTGTTTTCAACTATATGCTCTTAAAGATCACAACTGTGTATAATTGGTTGTTGTAGCCACACCTTTTAACTTCCACAGGTGACTGTGAAGAGCAGCCAAGCCTGAAAAAACAATAATCTAGTTCAATAGTGTCAAAGTGTGAGATGCTTCTTGATGGTAGTGGTACACTGGCCGACTTTCACCTGGAGACTGAGTTCTAAGGAACATTAAATGATAATAACATTAAATAGTATTGAATCACACAGTGAGGAAATTATTCCCTTACAAATCGTACCCATCCCACTGATTCCAAAAGGAAGAAAGATTTTTAGGGTGTGTTAAAGGATCAATTTTTTTTCAGGTAAAATTATGACTTTCATACCAATACAACATGACACACTAAAGATTTAACTCATTGATCAATAAGGGAACCGGTAAGATTTTGCAATGAGATCAAAGGAAGGTTCAAAGGGCCCTATGCACATAGACAAATAAAGAATACTGAAATGAAATTACACATAGATGCAAAATGGGGCTATCCACAAGGCAATGATCAGTTTCAATTCACCTGACGCAGTGAATTTCTGTTTCTAAGGCTAAGAATCATTTGCATTATCATCATTTTCTACAACTTATCAAGTTGTAAAATAATTCAAGGAACAATGAAGAGCTAAGATAACATAGAAGAGTTCTTTTTTGGTTCATTTAAAAATCTTTCTTAATTTTTCCAACTGGCACAAATCTTTCATCCCCTTCCAATAATTGCTAATCTTTGTAACAGAGAGCATGCCCCCCTCTCTGAGCCTCTGGCATGTAGCAATGACTAGCTGGAATTTTAAAATATCATTTTACTTTCATTGTGATCACCTCACACTTACGTTTCATTATTTCCAATAAGTCAATTTTATTCATGGTAGTCGTATGAATTTTTTGAAATATATTAATATGATGAGTCTGCTAAAGGAAAATAATGAGAAAATCACAACACAGTTACAAATATTAGGAAACCATTTGTATACTGGTTAGAACAGGCACTTAGAGCCCGCTTCTCTGGGATCGAGTGACTTAAGATAAATTACTTAATCTCTTAATCTCTCTATGCCTCAGTTACTTTATCTGTAAAATGGACATAATAATAATATCTACCTCATAGTGTTATTGTGACAATTATTTAATGCTTCGAATAGTATCTGCATATAGCAAATACCCAATACATATGAATTATCATTATTATTCTTTTTATTATATGATGAAAATTGTGAAGACAGTATTCAGACAACTATAGTTTGGAAAACACTGGCATCTATACCAACAGACAGCTAATAAGATTTTCTCTTTTAGTTGCCACTACCTGAGAGGGTTTCTGAAAGGCATCAATAGTTTCTTTCTGCTAGCTCAGACTCTGTTACCTTATATCTCTGTAATTCCTCTCAGTTTTTCAAGACCCTTCGGTAATATATCAGTCCCATTGACCTTCAAATCCATTGACCTTCCTCCCAACAATGAGCTCAATTCTTTCCTTACAGAGCTTAGAATCCATTTTCCATCACTGTGATCATTCATTTACATATGTACTCAACTCCCTTATTCTTGTCATATGATATTTGCCTAGAAAATCTCCAACCCTAATTAAATACAATTGCCCTATGCCTGTATGAATGGAAGAACATGATAAAGAGGAAAAACCTAACAATGATAACTAATTAAATTATGAATTTATATCCAAACTTTAAGGAGTTCTCAGCACTGTCCAGCAATCCTATTACATTTCCTTAAACAATTGATTTTCCAATCCCCGAGACTACTATTTACACCTTTTCTTATCTCCTCAAGTCTTCAATGCCCATCCCATTTACAGCAATCATTCTTGCCTCTATTTCGTTAAGAAATTAGAAGAATCAAGGGCACCTGGGTGGCTTAGTTGGTTAAGCGTCCAACTTCGGCTCAGGTCAGATCTCATGGTCTGTGGGTTCGAGCCTGTGTTGGGCTCTGTGCTGACAGCTTGGAGCCTGGAGCTTGCTTCCAATTCTGTGTCTCCCTCGCTCTCTCTGCCCCTCCCCCACTTGTGTGCATGCTCCCTCCCTCACCCTCAAAAATAAATAAACTTAAAAATATTTTAAAAATTAAAGAAATGAGAACAATCAGAAGAGAGCTACATCTATCCACCAGCAAATCTACCAGGTCTCTGAAAATATCCCCACTCAGACTGACACCCATTAGTTACAATGGGTGAACTGTATCAGTTTCAGTTATCTAAGACCAAGGACTCTACCTATGCACTGGCTCCCATTCCGTCTGACTACTCAAGGACTTTGTTCCTACAATCCTTTTCTTTTATTGGACTATGGCCTACAGCACACAAACGTGCTGTATTATCCTTTTTGACCCCCTGCAAACTCCAGCTAGCACCCATATGTTATAGCCAAAGTCACTGAAAGGCAACGTTGTCTCCACTTCTGTAGAATATCCTCCCTGCCACTCCAACTTACAGGTGATCAATGAACCTCCATCTTGTTAATTTCAGTGGAAAGCTATCAATATTCATCTTACTAGACCTCTTGAGTCAAAACGTTGACTCAAACTTTTTCTTGAAACACAGTCTCTTGCTCGAAGGATGTCACAGCCTCTAACCTTTAATCATGCCTTCTTAACTGACTGATTGCTTTTTCTCAATTTTCTTTACCAATTCGTCATCCTCTATCACATATGTGAATATTGGATTTCCCTTCAGTCCTAAACATTGTTCTCAATCCTACAACCAGTTCCATGGCTTGAAATATCTCTTTCCCCAATTTCTGGTCATTCCCAAATTTCTATCTCTAACCATGACCTCTTCCTGAGCCCCAGATTTGACAACTCACCTGCTTATTTAAAACTTCTGCTTCAGTGCCAGTAGGCATCCCAAAATCAGTATGTCCAAACGAGAACACTTAATGATCCTCTCTGACTTAGTAAAGATACAGATTAAATTAATGTATCAAATAAACTCAAAAACACACTGCCTTAAATAAAAGCCAAGTTTATTTCCCTCACACATAAATATCCAGATAAGCGGTGGTGTCAGAGCACAAACATGAAGGATTTATTAAAGGAATTTATTAAAGACTACAAACTTTCTCATTTGGGGGAGAACCTGTGGAAGTTAGGGTCCAGAAGGGGATGCTGGAGCATGAAAATCTCTAATGAGGTCTCATGAAGCACTATGGTGAGGAGATAAATTGGAGATTACAAGGGGATCTGAAAATGCAGATGCTTTCAACAGCCAGTGTGAGACAATGAACAGGAGCTGGTGAAAAAGTCTAGTAACATATATTACCTCTGCCAAGCTATCAGTTCTGCAGGTCCTCGACCAAGCATCTAGAGGTGGGATTGTGGCCATTGTGGCATATAGCTAGTAGTCAGGAAGAATAACCAAATGCAGAGCAAGCGAGAGCAAGTACAGAACTGAATCCACCATTACCTAGAGAACAGATGTATAGAGGAAAAAGAAGTGGCCCAAAGAGGATACTGAATGAAATGATGTCATCAAAGGGATAAACAAAACAAAGGGTGTCCATTAAAGGGAGGAAATGGGAAGAAATCCAGAAAGTGGTAGAATGGAGACCTGAGAACTTTATAAAGCAGACAGTGAACTCTGTCCTGTGCTTCAGAGATACTCAGAAGGTAAGCACTGAAGGGTGGCCATTGGATCTGGCAGTATGACAGTCAGTGGTGACCTCTGAGTGCAAAGGTCTAAGTGCAGTTATTGAGCTGTATGCTAGGAGGAGCATGTAAACATTCCCAAGAAGGGAAGGAAAGAGAGAAGGTAGTAGCCAGAGCAGGAGGCATGGCCAAGAGAAGAGTGCTATTATTGTTATTGGTGGAGTTCTTTTTGTTTGTGTATCTGTATTGCAAAGCTTGGAATATGTTTATGAGCTATAATGTCCTGAGCTATACTACTTCAGAAAAGGACTAATAAAACATAACAAAAAAAAAAAAAGTAGGATAAGTAATTGACTGATTAAGATTCTGGCTTTGGTGGAAAGGGATAGAGTTGCAGGAACAGTTGAGGTTTTTCCTCAACCAGAAGGCTAAGGATGGGCATGTAAGCACTGTAGGTGAAGGGAAGAGGAGTGACCCGTCTTATTGAGGTTACCTGCTAAGCGATGTCCCAGACATGGTTGCTATTATCTAGGGAACTTAAGAAGAATAAAAAAGAGGGGCACCCAGGTGGCTCAGTTGGTTAAGCGTCTGACTCTTGGTTTTGGCTCAGGTCATGATTTCACGGTTTCATGGGTTTGAGGCCCGCATCAGGCTCTGTGCTGATGGCAGTGCACAGCCTGCTTGGGACTCTCTCTCTCTGTCTCCCCTCCCCCCCCACGCTGTCTCTGACTCTCTCAAAATAAATAAATAAACTTAAAAAAAAGAATAAAAAAAGATTTGGAATAGTGCTTGAGTTTAATGGGAGAGCTAATTCACCAAAGATAATTGAAAGAAATGTAAAGTTGAATTCAGAGCCTGACTGAGGTTGGTGACCATGAATTTGCAGTGAAACTGTCCTGGACAATTGTGCTTCACTGTCCTTCAGTATTTGATCTTAGTATAAAGATGGATTTTTAAGTTGGTCACTCCAAGCTTAGTGTTCTTCACTGTGATGGAGTCAGTTGATCGATCGGTTAGGATGCATTCTGCTTGCAAGAAATAGAAAAATTGAATGAGGTCTAAATTTCTCACACAATGAAGTCTAAAGGTAGATGGCTGTGACCACTGACTGAACAACTCAGTCAAGGTAATACGACCAGTCTCTCTGTAACTCTTTCTGCTTTTTGATCACATTCGCAGTTGATCCAGTAAGACGAGAGTGGAGGAGGGATGATATCTAGGACATTTATATGAAGTGCATCTTAGCATAGTGTTTAAAAACCTGGACTCTAGGGCCGTATCTCCGTTCAAATTTCGGCTTGACAACTCACTATGTGGTCTTGAGCAAGTTCATCAATTTGTTCATTTGTGAAATAAGGTGACAATAGCACCTAACTTAAAGGTTGTTTGCAAACTAAATGAAGTAAGCTCTATAGGGTACTTAAAATAGTGTCAGGGTTATATTATAGCAAGTGCTCCATGACTGTTGGCAATTATTATTTAAAAGGTCCCAGCTGTGAAGCTGAAGGGTTAGACAGGCACACATCTGTGGCAGCCTGAATTATAACCTTCCCAAAGCTACCCATGCCCTAATCCCTCCAACCTATGAATAAGTTACCTTACATGACAATAGTGACTTTACATATGTGGTTAAATTAAAAATCTTAAAATGGGACTAATAACCTGTTACTCATATGGGCCCAATGTAATCATAAGTGTTCTTGTAAGGGAGGCAGGAGACGAAGAGTAGGAGATATGACTAAGGAAGCAGAGGTCAGAGTAACACAGGAAAGGTCATGAGCCAAGACATACAGGATATCTCTGGAAGCTAGAAAAATCAAGGGAACAGATTGTTCCTTGAAGCCCACAGAAAGAATGCAGCTCTGTCAATGATTGGATTTTAGATTTCTGGCCTCCAGAACTACAAGATAACAAATATGTATTGTTTTAAGCCACTAAGTTTATGGCAATTTGTTACAGCAGCAATAGAACACTAATACATATCTGATCATGGAGAACATTGAACTTGATGGCAGATCCTAAGACAAGAAGATGGTTATGCAGCAGATCTTAGTGATTATGAATAAGGGGTCAAGCCTAGGAATCAATTCAGAATAAAAGATTAGAGGGGCACCTGGGTGGCTCATTCGGTTAAGTGTCTGACTTTGTCTCAGGTCATGATCTCATGACTCATGAGTTTGAGCCCCCAGTCTGGCTCTGTGCTGACAGCTCAGAGCCTGGAGCCTGTTTCAGATTCTGTGTCTCCCTCTCTCTCTGCCCCTCCCCACCTTGTGCTCTGTCTCTCTCTGTCTCTAAAGAATTAATAAACATTAAAAAAATGTTTGGGAAAAAAAAAGAGTAAAAGTTTAGAAAAGGAGACACAACTTCTGAATGGCACCATATTATACAAACTCTTTATCTTTTATTGTGGCCAAATATTTTTTCTTACTTATTTATTTTTTTCTTATTAGCTAAACTCTGCACCCAATGCATATCTTTATGAACTTCAGTTTAGTGGTGTTGTTTCCTACACATTAGTCATTTCTAACTATTCAGTCCACAAAATTCATACTAGTCCTCAACACCCTACTATGTGGGCAATAATATCTGTAATTTTTGTTTCCCTTCTTCTAATCAGGAAATTATTTTCATTTTTCTCTTAATAGAGTTTGTGTTATATAATCCTGAGTTATGTATATTAATTTTTCATGCAGCATTAAGATTGCTTTTTCTAAGAAATCCTAAAGACCAGAGCTAAAGTGGTTTCCTAGCTGTGTTCTCTCATCAAGATGCTATAACCAAAGCTAAAGGGCAACCCATGCTTAGTATTTCCTCTTGATTCTTGTCAGTTCTTTGAATCTCAATGTCCTAAAGATTGGACTGTAAAAGTACAAAACAGTTTCATAATTAAATAAAGGTATTCTCAGAGCAAGCAGAGGCAAAATAAAACTTCAATCCTGTTGTGAAGAAAAGAGATCATTGGTTTCAAAAATACACTAACAAAAAAATGTAACACAACAGTACTTTGTAAGATGTGTCACATAGTAACATTTTAGAATGGGCGGCAGAGGTTGGAAGTCCACATCCTGTGAAAAAAAGGTCTCTACCGTCAGCATGTAGGTCTGCCTTTTTCTGGGAATGTCTCATATAGTTTCCAACACAATGTGAGAGTAGCTATAGAGGTTTCATTCTAGTTTCTGAAATAACAGGCCTAATTTTTAAAAATTGAGGTTATGGAAACAAATGATGTACCGTAAAACTTGGGAACATGTACAGAGTAAGGGTTGTAGCTGACCTGTATGCTATGCTCACTACTATCAGAGACCCTTGACTTTCATGACGGGCATATGGTCCCCGGTTCTTGGAAAGAAAAAAGCTTGTTTTTCCCCAGAACACATTCCCATGAGAGTCTCATGTTTACTACGCATAACATGATAGTAACAGAAGCTTTATTTTTTATTCAGGCAGCAATTTTTTTAATTGACTAGGATCTCACTAAAATGGTTTTAAAACCAATGGGTACATTTCCATATGTAGTATATGATAGATTATTTCACAACTTATTTACAAGCATCTGATTAATTCTACTTTTCTCTTTTAGCTTATCCAAAGTATATACTATCAAAAAACAAACAAATATTCAAACAAAACACAAACAAAAAGAACCCCAAAGTATATACTATCTAGGTACAAAATATTACCTTCTTAGACCTCCTCACTTTCTCTTTGTTTCCTTCGTCAGCACCAGCAGAGGAAGGTTGGCTTGCATAGGGGTTACGGGCTGGACTCCAAGTCTAACTCTAAGTCCAAATTCCTATACCGGTATTTCCCAACTGTGTGACCTGAGCAGGTTCACTCTATTCATTCATCCTGAATTCCTGATGTCTGAAAAAAATCTACATTTTAGGCTGGTTGTGAGGACTAAATGAGATGTACAACATTATAACATGCCTAATACATCGTTAATAATTGTGTGGTTTCTTTGGAGGTCCATATTTCACCCACCCACCCCCAAAACAGTTTTCCTTTACTTCTGTTAAAATAGTATTTTGTGGGGTGCCTGGGTGGCTCAGTCGGTTGGGCATCCGACTTTGGCTCAGGTCATGATCTCACAGCTCATGAGTTAGAGACCCGCATCAGGCTCTGTGCTGACAGCCCAGAGCCTGGAGCCTGCTTCAGATTCTGTGTCTCCCTCTCTCTCTGCCCCTCTCTTGCTCATGCTCTCGTTCTCTCTCTCTCTGTCTCAAAAACATAAATAAACATTAAAAAAAATAGTACTTTGCACTGAGATTCATTTGCTAGGAGAAATGGAAGAAATAAATCAACTAGTCTTCGTTACTACTTAATTTCCAACATAGGTGATTTAAATTTGTGCTTCAGCTCAATTACAAATGAACAGCTGAAATGAACCCTTGTCATTACTGGAAATGAGCCAAATTAAGTTATGAAATCCATGAAAACCTTTATCATGAAGCACAGAGGGTAATCTTATTTTTTTGACCTATTGGTTATATCAATAGAAGGCTCAGGGAACAGATCCATTTATTGATATCCTTCTCTCAGCCTAGACAGTTCCATCCTCAACTAGTCATTCCCTTCCTACACAGACTAAACAAACACACTGCATCTTCCTTAAAGTTTACAGCAGAGGGACATCATTTTGCCTCCCTTGCAGTATATGCATCATCTTATTTGATACACTCATTGGGAATTTGTCATATGTTACTCTCATTTTATTTATTCACATATATATGTGACATTTCCAATAAAATTTTATTTCTGCTTGTATCCTTCAGCAATCTCCCATTGCCTGCAAAATAAAGTCCATGTTTCCATACAAGGTTCTCTTTATATTTATCTCTTACCCTTGTTTGGCTTCTGGCTGAGGCAGAACTTTTCAAGTTCCCTGATATAATCTGCATATACTGTATTCAATTGTACTATGAAAAAAAGAAAACAAACAATATATATGAAACCCAGAGGAAGTGTTGAGAAAGGAAGGAGCTTGTGAAACAGAGGCAGAACTCATAAGATGTGCTTAATATGGACAATAAATTAATAACACGTATGATGAACCAAAGAAAAAATAAATGGAAAAATATGATGGAACAAACAAGAATGTTTACTTACAGAGAGAAATAGGGAAAGATCAAAGTCTTGGTCATCAACTGACAACCATGTATGACAACCCCAATTCTGGCCACACATTAGTGACACCCAAGAGCCCCAGTTCTGGCCCCACACATGTTCTATTCAAGAAATACAAATAAAATACATGGCTGTTCAAGGAGCTAATTACCAAGACTCAGCTATGGTTAGATCTAATTGTTTTTATATCTCTCCCTATGTTTCAGTGGCTCAGAGTACCTTCTGTGGGCTACCTTGCTTAAACCTCAACTCTAGCCCTGGTAATCACACCATCACTGGAGAGTCTGAGTCGGCAAAGAAATAAGAGGGCATATGAACACTGTGTGTCCCAGAATTTAGGTGATGAGATTCTTATACTTAATTGTACCCTATTCTAAGTGTAGGTTGCCCCGTTTGTTTTGCCTTACTGCCTTACCGTACCTTGACTTAATATGTCAATGACATATTAAGTCAAGCAGGAATAACTGCTTATGCCTTAAAACCCAGATCACACTAGTCCTACTTTTATTTTTCTTAATTTTGTTTGATGTTTATTTATTTTTGAGAGAGAGATAGACAGAGTGCCAATTAGGAGAGGCAGAGAGAGAGACACACACACACAGAATCAGAAGCAGGCTCCAGGCTCTGAGCTGTCAGCACAGAGCCCGATGAGGAGCTCAAATCATGAACCATGAGATCATGACCTGAGCCAAAGTCGAACACTTAACTGACTGAGCCACCCAGGTGCCCCTTGTCCTACTCTTAAAGTCTTTCTATCTGTGCCCTTTGTTAAGTAGCTTCTAAATGGATGCCAATGATTCCTACCTTCTGGTATTCCCATCATGTGTAATTCTCTTCCCTTGAGTGCTTCTGTACCCGGACACTCACTTTAAAGGTATAGAATGGAAGCAAACATGATACGATGTCACTTCTGAGATTAGGTTTCAAAACGACTCTTGCTTCCATCTATCCGGCTATTTCTTTTTTGCTTTTTCTTTTTGGCTTTTTTGGCTATTTCTCATTTGCTCTAATGGAAGCCACTTGAAAGTTGCCCTATGGAAATGTCTATTTGACAAAGAATAGAAGGAGAGCTCCAGCTAACAGCCAGCAATGTGGCACCAGTCCAGCAGCATGTATGGAACCAAATCCTATTAGCAACCACGTGAGTGAGCTCGAGAGCTTTCAGATAAGACGATAGTCCCAACACCTTGACAGCAACCTTGTAAAAGGCCCTGAGGCACAGGCACCAAATACATTAGGGTCCACAAAATCTATGAGATAACAAAGGTTTGTTGTTTTAAGCTGCTAAATGTGGGGTGGAGCAATAGATAGCTAGTACGTTTCTTGCACACACATCTATATTTGTACTAATCACAGAGCACTGATGTAATATGTCTGTATGATCCATAAGATTGTTTGCACCTTAGAGACAGAACTTCTATCTTAGTGGGACACCTGGGTGGCTCAGTAGGTTGAGCACCCAACTTTGGCTCAGGTCACAATCTCACAGTTCGTGGGTTGGAGCCCCTCATCAGGCTCTGTGCTGACAGCTCAGAGCCTGGAGCCTGTTTCAGATTCTGTGTTTCCCTCTGTCTCTGCCCCTCCCCTGTTCGCATTCTGTGTGTGTCTTTCTCTATCTCTCTCACAAATAAATAAACATTTTTTAAAAAATAAAAACAAAAGAACTTCAATCTCAGTGATGTTTTCCAAGAGTCTGGAAGCTCTTGGAATGTAGTAGTTCCATGACTAAGATGTTTAGTGATTTGGAAGCTCCTTGTAGTAATCAATTAAATCATTATAATAATTCCAAGCATTATTGAACCCTTGACCCTCCAGGCAATTTTCTAAATGCTTACAGGTATTATTTTATTCAATCCTAGGAAGGAGAAAACTGAGTCACAGAGAAGTCAGGTAACTTGCCCAACATCAATAACTAAAGGAGGCTGGCTATGAACAGGAGCAAACTACTTAGAGCTTACATTCTTACACAAAGATTACATCCATATCTCATATTTCTAATATTATATACAACTTATATACATATTACATGTTTTTGTTTCACATGCACACAGTACCTTGCATAGAAAGGATCAATAAATATGAATGAGTAAATGAGTGAGTGAAGGAATCAACACCAGAGATTTTTTTTTTTTTTTCTGGCTGAGTTTTTATCTTCTGAGCTAAGGGGACATGCACATCTGCAATGGAGGAATTCTTTGACTCTTCCCTGAGGATCCATTATCATCTGTGATGATGTGAAACCGACACCATCAGTCCGCAGAGACCTTTTCAATTCCCCATTCTGTCTGAGTGAAAACTGGAGAAATGCCACATTGTCGAGGGCCTTTATTTCTGCCAGTGTTTGTTTTCATTTTGAAACTATTATTTTAAATGAGCTCATTCAGGACAAAAAAAGTACTCTCTCTGAAATAAGATCCAACTGACATACAACAGTCTTATTACATCATAGAATAATTCAAATCCAAAATGGTAATCCCAAATCAAAGACTCTGCTGCGATATTGTTGTTCTCATGCATTATAACAGACCAAATAGAGGTGAACAACCTATACATTCTGCTTTCAACCTTCAGCCTGCATTCTGGGAAAATTATTTCACCACCCAGAACTCCTTTATCTATTGATCATTTATCCATGCTCACTAAGGTAGATTGGCCTCTACCTAAAACAGTATATGCCTTATTTTTAGGAGTTTAGTCTATCAATGGATAAATTCAGCTGTCAAAATTCTGGACGAATACTAGGTAAGCAGTGGAAGTCCAAGTGTGCTACCTTACAGTTTGCTAGCCTCATTTCCTCTCTATATAGAAGAGGTTGGTAAGTTTAATCATAACAAGATACAAACTATCCAAACACCTGACCCTACCACTGCCTCAATTATTTCTAGCCTTGGCACTTTGTAGGGCCCTACATTAAATTATTTTATAATTTTGTACTACCCAGGAGAAGAAATGAGGTAACAATGAATATTGATGGCCTCCAGGAGGTGGGACTCGGGGAAAGGAACTTCAGGGTCTGGCACTCAGGGAATGGAGCTCAGGGAATGAGGTAAAGAGAATTGGGCTCAGGGAATGGGGCTCAGGGAATAGGGTTCAGGGAATGGGGCTCAAGGAATGAGACTCAGGCAACGGGATGCGAGAATGGGACTCAGGGAACAGGACTCAGGAAATGGGGCTCAGGGAATGGTGATCAGGGAATGAGACTCAGGGAACAGGGCACAGGAAATGGGGATCAAGAATGGGACTAGGGGAAAGGGGCTCAAGGCATGGTTTTCATGGAATGGAGCTTAGGGAATGAGATCAAGTAATGTTACTTCTTAAGGGAATGGGGCTCAGAGACTAGGACTCAGCTGTGCTGAGATTAGCAAAATCTAGCAAATGATGTATACGGTCTTCAAAAGCAGTTGGAAATGCTGAAACATTGTTATCTCTACTTTGCAGTATTGTCTGAGAAGTAGGTCTCAGTAGCACACATGGGGCCAGAACAGGACCTTACTGTCTAGAAGCTGCTGGATTAATATTCATGAAGTGAGATTGTGGGGAAGTAAACACTTCAAATAGTAACTGAAATTATGACTGAAAATAGTATTATTGTTAGTGCTTAATATCTCCAGGTAAAGCACAGTCAGGACTCTGATAAAATAGGAAAACTACAGAAAGTTACTTGGTAAGAGTCAGTGTTTTTCCTGAAGTTCATATATGTGATGGAAAACAAGAGCACTTACAAGTTTCCAGAGACTTTTCATAAAGCCTACACTTTCTGAAATATTTAAATTAATGACATTTTACCTATACAAATTTACTTGGGGCAGAATGAGCACGTCTTCTTGATAACTCCTCACATGCAATTCTTACAAATTACTTTGCGATTGTTTTCAAGAGCTGTCTCGGAAAACCAAGAGATAGTTTTACATGTAAAAGGTACAATAGATATAGATGTAAAGGTGTTGGTGTTGGTGTAGGTGTCGATATGGATGCAAATATATGTGATCTGATTTCAGAATAGTAGGGCAAGGGAGCCTGGGTGGCTCAGTCAGTTAAGCATCTGACTTCGGCACAGGTCTGATCTCACAGTTTGTGGGTTCAAGCCCCATGTTGGGTTCTGTGCTGACAGCTCAGAGCCTGGAGCCTACTTTGGACTCTGTGTCTCCTTCTCTCTCTCTCTGCCCCTCCCCCACTCACACTGTGTCTCTCTCTTTCTCAAATATAAATAAACGTTTTTTGGGGCGCCTGGGTGGCTTGGTCGGTTAAGCGTCCGACTTTGGCTCAGGTCATGATCTCACGGTCTGTGAGTTCAAGCCCCACGTCGGGCTCTGTGCTGACAGCTCAGAGCCTGGAGCCTATTTCAGATCCTGTGTCTCCCTCTCTCTCTGCCCCTCCCCTGTTCATGCTCTGTCTCTCTCTGTCTCAAAAATAAATAAATGTTAAAAAAATAAATGTTTTTTAAAAAGTTAAAGAAAATAATAGCAAGTCAAAAGAGTTGTCAGAGATTTGAACGTTTGCTTAAGATTGGGTCATGGGTGCCAGCTTTGTTTTTATTTTCTTTCTTAAATAATCAAGGATGTATTAAGTAAATATAAAGCACAGAAAAAGAGGAGACATTATGTTTGCTATCTAAGAAGCCATATACATGGAAGATAAAGAATAATCTTCACATTGGAGGAAAAGGCATTACAGTAAATCAATAAGCAAACCCATGTACTTTAGTTAAACTTTGCTAAAATTTAATGCATTTCATAGCTTATTGTCAGACCCAGGTATTATAACTCAAGGCAATAAAACTCATTTCCCAAGTGTGTCCTCTGTCATATTTTGGAACATACATTCTCTTCACTTTAGTACAATGCTTTTTTATCAGGGGGTCTATGCAGTCAGAACTATTTTTATAATAACATTAAGACGCTGGGGCGCCTGACTGGCCCAGTCGGTTAAGCCGCCAACTTCGGCTCAGGTCCTGATCTCCCGGTTTGTGAGTTCGAGCTCCGCGTCGGGCTCTGTGCTAATGGCTCAGAGCCTGGAGCCTGTTTCAGATTCTGTGTCTCCCTCTCTCTGACCCTCCCCCGTTCATGCTCTGTCTCTCTCTGTCTCAAAAATAAGTAAACGTTAAAAAAAAAGATGTTAAAATGCATTCATCATTGCTCTATTAAAATAAATCAATAAATATATAGTAAATCGTTTTTCAGTTTTAATTTCAAATGTGGTAAACATTGATATTTAACAGTATAAATGTATCAGAAGACCAAAATATTTGAGAATCACTTAAGGCTTTAGGCTAAAACTATCTTTTTTTTTTTTTTCTTGGATAGTGAAGACACAAATACAAGTGTATTTCTTTGTCACTATTACTCCCAGAATAGTCTCAGCTAGTAGTTTATTTAAAAAAAAATACTAATGTACTCAAAGCATAAGAGACTCTTAAAAACTAAGAGCAAACTGAGGGTTGATGGGGGGTGGGAGGGAGGGGAGGGTAGGTGATGGGTATTGAGGAGGGCACCTTTTGGGATGAGCACTGGGAGTTGTATGGAAACCAATTTCACAATAAACTTCATATATTAAAAAAAATAAAAAAAACAAAAATGAGAACAAAGAGAGACAGAAATTAAAAAAAAAAAACCTGCTCTCAGTGTATATAATCCAGCTATATTAAAGATTCGTCCAAATAAAATCTCTATTAATTGAAAAAATAAATAAATAAATAAATACTAATGTACTTTATTGAAAAAAAAAACTAGGCTATGGAAAATTGAAAACTATCTATCTGACATAAGTATTTCAGCAGACTAGCAGAGCTCATGAACCCACATAACACAAATTTTTGCAGACATACACATCCTTTTAATATTTTTCTAAAGTGGCAAAAATAAACAACATCGTTAACATCCTCAAAGCTATGGCCAGGGGCGCCTGGGTGGCTCAGTCGGTTAAGCGTCCGACTTCGGCTCAGGTCATGATCTCATGGCTCGTGAGTTCGAGCCCTGCGTCGGGCTCTGTGCTGACAGCTCAGAGCCTGGAGCCTGTTTCAGATTCTGTGTCTCCCTCTCTCTCTCTGACCCTCCCCCGTTCATGCTCTGTCTCTCTCTGTCTCAGAAGTAAATAAACGTTAAAAAATTAAAAAAAAAAAAAAAAAAGCTATGGCCAGTTCATAACATAAAAAAGTAAGAAGCAAAGGTATATATATTTAAAATTATGCTCAGTAATCAATGTTTAAGTATTCCACTTACTTAGAAATTATTGATAATGATTATCCATTAGTTAACTCAATTTAATATCTAAGACTTTACAGCAGATATCATGAAAATTATCTTTATACTGACGTGTTACAAAACATAATTGCTGTTAAAGTTTGCCAGAATTATGATCCAATTCATTTGAACACAAATTTACATTTTTTCATAATCTTAAATATTATATAACATGAATGTTAGCATATTTGATCAGTTAACCTGTATGAGTTTAGGGAAAGCAAACCAAAGTACAAAAAAATGTATGCTTTCATTATACTTAATATTGATAAAGCAGAAAAGGCATAGCTGTTTTATATTAAACCGAAATTATGAAGCTAAATCCATTTACCAAAGATTTATCTTAATTAGATGAACTTAGATCCTTAAAATGTTTCTGTGCTTGCTTCTTTTTTTTTAAAAAAAGTGTTGATTTATTTATTTTGAGAAAGAGAAAGAGAGCATGTGGGAGAAGCAGAGAGAGTAAGAGAGGGAGAATTTCAAGTAGGCTCCACACTGTCAGTGCAGAGCCTGATGCAGGACTCAAATTCTCCAACCGTGAGATCCTGACCTGAGCCAAAATCAAGAGTCAGACATTCAGCTTACTGAGTCACTCAGGCACCCCTGTGTTTGTGTCTATAAAAATATATTTTGTTTATACTCAGGTTTATCTTCAGATAGTATGTATCTTTTGCCTTTTTACTAAAGAAAATATTTCGTTTAAAGATATTTAATGAATATCTTTAAAATATTAAAATATTAAAATTTAAAATATTAAAATTACCATTTTCCTTATTTTTTAGCAATTTAGGAATATTCGATTTTTATTAGCACTTATTTAAATAAACCAATCAGGACATATTAAAGTCTTTATAATCTAATTTATTAACACTTTCCTATAATAAAAGGTAAAGGCCCTTCTGAATTATACATACAAAAACACAAAGATGATTATAAATTTAGATCTATACATTTGCCACAGGTCGATAAGGAATATAGAAACACAGAAATTCATGGTCCAGACATCAAACAGCTCCTTCCCATTGTACTGGGCACAAGATTCTTAATTAACTTGAGCTCAAAATGGGCAAATAGATAAAACAAACAAAAAGGCTAATAAACCAGACTCTCTGGTGTCTCTCATCCAACAGAGTATAGAACTCTAACTCTATAATCCATTAACCTATTTACAGAAATCATTAAAAGGTCAGACTGTGAAACCAAATTCTCAATCGCTGCTATCACCAAGGGAATAACATAACTGGCAGTAAGCAAACCAGAAACAAAAACAAACAAAAAATCAGTATGGAGGATAAAAAGAGAATCAGAGTCAGCGAAGTTAAATTTTTGGATTTCACCTTAAAATGAATCAACAAATATATATTTCACCTCTGCGAGTCAAGAAATATATATACCTGAGCTTAAGTCAACTATAAGATAACACTTTTCTGGTAACACATTTTACCTGGCTCTGTTAGGTAAATCCACTGGTCATCTTGATAGATTACCTCCAAAACTGTTAAAGGAAAATAATTTCAAAAATAAAAAAATCATATAAGAATATGAAACAAAAGTGTCAAACATTTCAACAACTCAATTAATGAGAGAACTAGTAAGATATTACATGTAGTTCAAAGGGGAATCCAAGGAGAAAATATACTGAAAAGACATATCATACTGAAAAGAATTTACAGATAGATGCAAACTGGCAAAATTAGCCAATTATCCAGGCAATAATTAATTACCATTGCACTTCAATGGATAAGAATTCTTTGCATTGTTATTTCTCTAGAGCATACAGAGTTGCAAAATAGCTGTTAGGTAACGAAAAGTGAGATAATCCTGACCATTAGACAAAACATCTAGTAATCTTTCTGATTCATTTTAAAATGTTTCATAAGTTTCCCTACACAGTAAGAGGTAAAGGGCTTTTTGAATTACATATACAAATGCACATAATTTACACATGTTTGTAAATTCAGATATATGGTTTTGCCACAGGTCCAGAGTCAACAAAGAAATGCAAAACTATGGTCATCATATGACTTCCTCCTCTAACAAGAGATTTCTCTTCTGACCAAAAAACAATTCCCAGCATAGAGGGATACTATGAAGATTTGGGGAGATAATATGAGCAAAGTGCATACTGCTTTTCCTTCTCATATTTCTATGCACAGTATTAAATACAACATGTAAATTTCTCTATTAAATAAAGCAATTTCTTTGTATAAGATTTGAATTTGAAATATTGAGAAATGATTCTTAAGGGGGAGATGTTAATTACACTTTCTGCTATTATATCACTATATTATTAATTATAGGATTAATAATATTATATTATTATATATAATATTATATAAGTCCTAAATGTTTTATATATGAATATTTCCAATGTACCATTTATTATAATATTATTGGCAATTATTAGCCCAAGGTTCATAAATACTAAACTAATAAACTACATTCAAATATTTTAAAATATGTAAAACTCAAGGCTCCTTTACTATGAGGCATCAGGCTATTTAAACTCAAATTATTACATATGTGGAATATTCAAAATTAGGTTCTATATGTTTATTGTGAAATATTTTCTTAATAAGTAACTATAATTTAAGAAAGATTTATTGGTGAGGCACCTGGCTGGCTCAGTCCAAAAGGCATGCGACCCTTGGTCTCAGGGTCATGAGTTCTAGTCCTATGTTGAGTGTACAGTTTAAGAATAAGATTTATTGGGTACAGCGTTTTGAATTTACCTAGCAGGCTAATGGTCTCTACTAAAATGTAGTTCTAATTTAGGCAGTTCTTAGACTATAGGACTGAACGACTTAAACAATAAAGGTACTAAAACAGTCTTTTGTCACAGTAATTAGTTATCAGGCTTCACAGGTTTCAGGTTTCCATAAACCTAAAAATGATATTAATGAATCTTATTACTCTTGGGGTTAATGGTGAGAGAAATCTCTTTATGTTTAATGTAACATAAGCAAAGCTATATGTATAATTTCCCTTGTTTAGGAGAAAATATTTTGACTTCAAAATCCGTATATGTAAGCAGGTATCCTTTTTGAGTCCAGTATATTTAGAGTTTTGGGTTTTTTTTAATTTTTTAGTTTGAGGGGTGGTAGTGAGAGAGGGTATACTAGAAGAAATGTACATTTATTTACTCTGAATTTCCAGCAACTAATACTTCCTTTGTTTAAAAAAGAAGGACTACTGGGGTGCCTGGGTGGCTCAGTCAGTTGAGCGCCCAAGTTTGACTCAGGTCATGATGTCATGGTTCATGGGTTCGAGCCCTGTGTCAGGCTCTGTGCTGATGGCTCAGAGCCTGGAACCTGCTTCAGATCCTGTGTCTCCCTCTCTCTCTGCCCCTCCCCTTCTCATGCTCTGTAGCTCTGTCTCTCTCACTCTCTCAAAAATAAACATTAAAAAAAATTTTTTTTTAAAGGAAGGACTACTCTGCAGGGCACCTGGATGGCTCAGTCGATTAAGCAGCTGACTGTAGATTTTGGCTCAGGTCATGATCTCACAGTTCATAAGTTCAAGCCCCACATGGGACTCTGCTCACAGCACGGAGCCTACTTGGGATCCTATGTCTCCCTCTCTCTGCCCCTCTCCCACCTCAAAAATAAATAAATGTTAAAAAAATAAAAGAAAGGATGACTCTGAAAAAGTACTTCTGCGAATTATGTAATTTGTCGACTGCACTTGTGCTTTAAGAAATTAATCACAGCCTTCTTTAGGTATAACTAATAATTAAGGATTTCAGTGTAAATAGATAGAAACATAGTAAAATGTGCATTGCCAGTATTCAATGGAGAATAATGATGGTAGTAGAATTACAGATATGCTATTTATACATAATTTACATACATAAGAATAACATCATGTTAGTTCTTGTTACAAAATATTTTTAAGTTTCTTTCTTTATGTCCATGTACACTTCACTTCTAGATTGTCCAAATATTCCTTCATTTTTCTTCAGTTTTTAAATTGAAAACTAAGCCAGACAACAAAACTTACTAATTATTAATTGCTAGGAAGTTGGCATTCTAATGAAACAGATGAAAATTTAATATTTTAATGATTAAAAGCAAAAACCTTCTCATGCCAAGTAAATTCTTCCTTTTCACATAGAAAAGTCCAGCCCCTAATCACTCACCAATCACGAGACAGAAATCTAACACAGATTAACCACGGAAGTCCCCTTCCATTCAGCCATTTAATAACGACAGTCCCTATGCTGTGCCTAGAAAGAAATCCAACTTTTTGTTGAGGCCTTAGTGTGCATAAGTTCTCTTAGTAGCAAGGGAAGGGGGTTTATGGGAACCTATGTTTACATTTGGACTATTTAATGCAAATACTAATGTTATGGCCACTCTTTGCTCACATGACCTCTAAAAGCCCTAACAGATGAGACATCCTATGATACGGGGTTCAATTTAAAGATACATCAAAGCAGCTTCGTGGCCCTAGAAATTATCCAACTGACAACAGCCTCTGGATGTTTACTTAGCAAAGGCACCCAAATGATTTTTCAATAAGAAATTGAACCGGTAGAGGGGAAATGGATCTTCATTTCAAATCTGTATTCCAAGGTATACCAAATCTGTATTGGTGTAGCCTTTATTAATAAAGACAGCATGGTGGTCTTTTTCCCTCTTCTCTAGAGAAGCAAAGATTTGCGTGTTTCCTGAAGTTACATGTTAATTCCATTAATTTACCCCTCAATTCTGTGCCAGACACTGGGCTGGACGCTGGTAAATGAATCATTAAGAGGTGAGTTCTCTTGTGGCACTTACCATCTATCTATTCAAGCAGCTACACACAAAAAACAAGTAATCAAACCAACAGACATATAATTGCAAATTGTGATGAAAATTTGAAGAAATACATATATATATATATATATATATATACATACACATGAGGAAATCTGTACAAGTTGATAGATCTCTTAAATGAAAGGACTCATTTCAGATTATAATCATCATTCACTACTAAATGCCATGGCATTTAGTAGTGAATGATGGTAATTCTAGGATAGGGAGAAGAAGGTGGCTATAGCTAGTTCAAAATAACATTTAAAATAAGAGCATAAGTGGGTTATTTGAAGATTTATCTGTTCAGATATAGACAAAGGAGGGAAGGGGAGGGGAGGGGGGAGGAAGGAAGAAAGGAGAGGAGAAAAGATGGAGGAAGGGTAGGCAAACTTTCAGAGATTGCTACAAGACCATCTCCATCCCATCCTATCTCCTCCTTCCCCTACCTCTCCCTGCTGAGACCCTACTATGCCAAAATTGCTATTCATTAATCCAAGGTATACATTTTTCAATTTTACTACATATGTACACAAATGTGATTTCCTAAGGCATATAATTTGTTCTTGAAAAATTGTATTTTAAGTTTTTATTGAAATTCTAGTTGGTTGCCCTACAGTATAATATTAGTTTCAGGTATACAATATAGTGATTCGACCCTCCCATACAATACTTGGTGCCAATTACAACACATGCACCCCTTAGTCCCCATCACCTATTTAACCCATCCCCCCACCCACCTCCCTTTGGATAACCACCAGAGTCCGTTTCTTGGTTTCCACCCCCCTCTCTTTTTTTCCCCCTATGTTCATTTGTTTTGTTTCTTAAATTCCACATATGAGTGAAATCATATGGTATTTGTCTTTTTCTGACTATTTGGCTTAACATAACACTCTCCATCCATGTCATTACAAATGGCAAGATTTCATTCCTTTCTTTGGCTGAATAATATTCCATTGCATACGTAACTTTTTGTAGGCACCTGTTCTGGTTTCACATTATGTGAGATATACCCATGTTTATACATGTAGATCTAGTTCATTCATCAACTGCTCTCAGGTAATCTACAGCATAGACACCTGAGTTGTGTATCCATTTTGCTTTGCCGGACAGTTTTGGTGTTTACCTGTTTTTGCTATTACACGGAGCCCTTGATAAACATCCCTACTTTTGTTCTCTTGTGTGCAAATGAGTAGACATCTAAAAGCAGAATGACTGGGTCCTACTAAACTCTCCAGAATTTAACTCTTTAACATTGTACTCACAATAAAATTAAAAAGAAAGAAACCTTATTTTATTCTATAGCTCCATTTTGGGAATTTATGCTTATAGAATCACAGGGACATAGGGGCGCCTGGGTGGCTCAGTCGGTTAAGCGTCCGACTTCAGTTCAGGTCACGATCTCACAGTCCGTGAGTTCGAGCCCCGCGTGGGGCTCTGGGCTGATGGCTCAGAGCCTGGAGCCTGCTTCTGATTCTGTGTCTCCCTCTCTCTCTGCCCCTCCCCCATTCATGCTCTGTCTCTCTCAGTCTCAAAAATAAATAAACATTTTAAAAAATTTAAAAAAATAAAGAAGCACAGGGACACAAATAATATTATTTTATTTATTATATTTTATGATTGCAATATCTGGAATGCTTCATCATTAACTTGGAAACATTAAATCCTCTTTCTATTTTTGTCTTTTAGAATATACAATCACCTCTCAATTAGCTTATTTTGTTTTTCACGTTTTTATTTAAATTTCAGTTAGTTAATAAACAGTGTAATATTAGTTTCAGGTGTAGAATTGAGTGATTCAACACTTCCATGCAATACCCAGTGCTCATCACAGTAAGTGACTTCCTTCACCTCCATCAACTATTTAACCCATACCCCCCTCACCCACCTTCCCTCTGGTAACCATCAGTTTGTTCTCTATAATTTAGAGTCTGTTTCTTGGTTTTCCTCCCTTTTTTTTTTTCTCTTACCATGTTCATCAGACATGGATAGAGCTAGAAAGTACTATGCTAAGCGAAATAGGCCAGTCAGCAAAAGACAATACCATATGATTTCACTCATATGTGGAACTTAAGAATCGATTAGCTTAATTTTCATGGTGTTCATTATGAACCAACAAAAGCAGCATGGCTTTATTTTAGATTTTTATTTCAATAATTTACATTTGCCCCTCAAAAACTGTGCATAGTAAAACCACAAAAATACATGTCAACAAAGATATTAAGTTCCACATATATTTTTTCATCTAGTTAATTCAACAAGACAGCAGCAAAGTTACTCTATAAGCAGATTGTTCACTCCTGCTTGATATTTGGTAAAATTCCATTATTGGTCTTCTTTTAATCACAAATTTCTATAACACTAATGACTTTAGTTTCTAAAGAAAGAATGTGTCCAAATACATCTTTAAATAAATATAAAAATATTTTACTATGCTAGTAATCAAAAAATTAAAATAAAATTTAAAGTACCACTTTTCACCTGTTAACAAAAAGAATACGATATCCATTTGAGCAGTAGTATAGGGAAATTGATACTTTCTTGCACTACAACTTAGGACAATTTTTTAAGAAAGTATTTTGGCCATATATATTGTGAGAAGCCATAAAAATGTTCACATCTTTGGATAGAGTAATCCTACTTACTGTATCTCTATCCCAAAGAAATAATTCAAAATCTGGAAAAGCCATATATTCATGTGTTTATTTTAGCTTTATTTTAAACTCACTAGATTAAAAACCACCTAAATGTCCAACATAAAGTGTATTGTTTCCTAATGAAAAATTTGCAGTCCTGATGCCAAGGAGGAAAATGTTTGTAATATTAAGATTGAAGGGAAGAAAAGGGAATTCTAAACATGGTTTTACAAGTATGCAAAAAGCCCAAGGACATTGCAGGGGTGGTGGGGGAATAAAACTAAATAACCATAACGTTTATAGTTGTCATGGTAGAAGTAATAGTTACCCACTAACTTCGGAATATTTTAGAAAATGTATTATGTATTTAAAAAGGAAAAGAATGGTGTCCCAAGCCCTGCTTTTCTTTTGAGATAGGGAGCTGGAAACTTTGCATAATTTACACTCCTGTCTTATTTATATTCATTTTTGTTGTTTTTTTTTTTTTTTTGTATTTTTTTCAACAGAAAGCCATTGTCCTAGGACACTGCAGTATTTTAATGCTTTATCACTCCTGAACTTTCTTTCACTCCTTCAGGAATACCATTTCAAGATTACTTTGATTACCTTTCAGTAAATGTCTGAGTCCTTTGTTTTGGTAGAAATCATCATAAGGCAAAGTGACAGAGCAGATTTGCAAATAAGTCAAAAAATTAATAATTGTAAACGAAGATCTATAACTTTGCTTTACCTCCTAATTCTGTCTGACTCCTTGTTTAACTAACCTGCACTTTTTGATTACCAAGTCGTGGCATTCCAGTCAAGGTAAACATCTGACTTTGACTTCAATTTTTAAGTTCCTTCTCGTTGTTTAAGGGCTCGTTATCATCTTAATTCTTCACAGTTTGTCCACCACAGAACTTCCTGATGATCAAAATGATAATAAAAATGCTCTGATTTGGGGGAGGTAGCCATATTTTTTCAACACCTTAACACAGATCTCAGATAATTGTTACTGGGGAATACTAAATATAATAGAAATTTAAAAGATGCTCTCACACTTCACAGTTATATGCATATAGTGATATAATTGGGAAAAACAGTCTGACTTAAACTCAGCCAGATACCTAAGGTAAAAGAAGACTGAGGTCGGCATAGCATCCTTGGCAAGGGTCTATTAATCACTATTGCCCTATTTTTACCTTTTTTTTTTCTCCCCTGCCCTAGGACTCTCTGATTTATGAACAGCTTTTCATATTCACAAAATGGTTCATGAATCACCCTGGCCCAACAGAAATGAATAAAAATGAACCCATTTACACAACATTTGGTATATAGCTAATTACCAAAAAACAACTGCTTGGGATTGCACTGAGAAGAGTGTCGTTAACATTCAGCAGTAAAAGTAAAAAAGGGAGAAAAGAAAGCAAAAACCTGGAATCAAAAAATAAAAAGTAAAAATGTAAAAGTAACAATGAGAATGCTATTTAATTAGTGTGAATTTTTAAAAATGTAACCAAAGAGTACTTAATGATGTCATCCAAGAGGAATGGTTAAGTACTATAACAAGATATCTACATTTCAAAATCTTGAATACCCATTAAAAATGTGTTCATGAAGACTATAAATGTATTATGAAAATCCTTACCTTTAGGTTAACCAAAAACCAGCAAATGAAATTTTTAAATACAGTGTAATTTCACTTTGCTAAACAATATACTTAGAAGAAAGGAAATGAATAAGATTGTGGTAATAAGATTATAGGTCATTTGCATTCTTTTATCTGTATTTTTCTATATTTCCCAGGTGTTTTATTATGACCACACATTAATCATACAATATTTTTGTATCAGTAAACATACATGTATTTATTTATTTATTTAGAAGCATATAGTTTAAAAGTAATAGCTAGAGTTAATTGAGTGACTACTATGTATCAATCACTGAACTTGTATGTGGGTATAATAACCCTCTTCTCTTTCCTTGTTTCACACCACATCCGCTTCCATAACAGCTCCATTCTTGGAACATCACAAATCCAGGTTAAAGCATCTTTTGTCCAAATGGCCACCAACAAAATAAGCATAGGATTGAGCTCTATTCCTTGTGAATGATTTTCATGCTTTCTTGATAATATAAACATTTCTCTGATGTAAGTTATTCGGATTTCTAGAAAAATGGTGAAGATGGCTTACCCAAATGAGAAGTGAGCCTACCATACATGGCTATTTTGTGAAACCAATTGACTGGCTCTATCTTCTATCTTCTGAGACCTGACAGTATACTAAAAACAACCCTCCAAAAATAAAAAAGAATTATGACAGGATGAAAGTGTAGCTGGATATTTTTAACTGCTATAGCCTCAATGCTCACAGGATTGCCTGATTCCTGTGCATCCTCTTTCATTTTTATACTCATTGATTGGTAAAGTATGTCTTGAATTACTGATAATTAAATGAATACTACATATATACGGTAAGGTCAGATCTTAATATTTTTTTACACTTATCTTACTGCCTATAAAAGAAATAAATAATTCCTACACTGAACCAATAGTTCTCTGCTTAGACTTATCTGCCCTGAATATAGTAACTAAAGAGAAAATAAACCTCAGGTCTTCAGTCTGGCATATCTGAATGTGAATCCCAGTGTTACAATTTAGATCATGTAAACTTGGAATTATTTCTTAACTCCATCAGTTATCCATTTCTTTATCTCTGAAAATAGCATAAGAATTACATCAACATAATAAGGCAATTGTAAATAATAAATCAAATAATGCATGTGTTGTAGTCAAAATAATGGCTCTCCAAAGATGGCCATGTCCTAATTCTCAGAACCTGTGAATAGGTTACCTTACGAGTCAAGGAGACTTTGCTGGTGTGATTAATTTAAGGGTTTGAGATGACATTATTCTGGATTATCCGGATGGGCACAGTGTAATCCATAGAAGGGTTCGTATAAAAGGAAGGCAGGAGAGTTAGAGGGTGAGGGGATGGGAAGCTAGAAGCAGATGTTGGAATGATGGTCTTTGAAGATGGAGGAAGGTGTCATGAGGCAAGGAGTGTAAGCAGCCTCTAGAAGCTGAAAAAGACGAGAAAATTGTCCTCCTCTAAAGCCTCTAGAAGGAACAAAGCCCTGCTGAAACCTTGATTTTAAGACTTCTGACCTCCAGAATTGTAAAATAATAAATCTGTTGTTGTTTTAAGTCACTAAATGTTTGGTAAATAGAGTATGCATCAGAAACTAATACAGTATGCACAGTGTCCATTATGTAAGATTGCAGCGTAGTATTAGCTAAGATCAGCCTGCCCCTTGATCTAGGTAAGAGTAGCTTAAGTCTACAATCTATTATTTGTGGGAGTCCAGTGCCTTCCCAGGCTTGCTGAATCTTCTCAAAGGGTTTTACACGATTTGAGCATCTAGGGCTTGGAATCTTGGCTCTCACTGAATTGGTTCAATTTATAGAGTACTGTTCCATGAATGCTGTCAAGATATGAATTCAGCCCCTTTCCAAGGATAAAAATAAAACATTTACATAAAGCTTTACTGTGTGTGTGTGTGTGTGTGTGTGTGTGTGTGTGTGTGTGTATGCATGTGTGTGTGTTAGTATTGGTTTAGGTAAATAGAGAAAAATTATCACGGTAATGCAAAACTGTTTTAATTGAATATTAAACATAACTGTTTTTTAAAATTTTGCTACTCCATCATTTTTCTTCCCCATGCTTAAATTACTCTTAAATCTCACATAGCAGTTTATCTCCTTTTATTTTCTCACCATTCATATCTCACACCCTCAGAATTTCATTTTCAAATACCAAAGCATTTTCTTAAACATGGTAGTCTACCTAAAATAAAACTTGGTGCCAGCTGTGAAGATAATACATATTCTTTTCACCACTCAGTGTTAGCCAAGGAAACAAATCTATATACTACCTGGTCATGACTCAGACTAACCCACCCATCTTCCCTCATCAGTTTCTTCGGGTGATATACCCAACATGGATTAAGGTGTAGCCCAGAGATCACAAAGACCATTCCTCAAACCAGCTTCACTGATAGTGATATCAACCTTATATCTGCTACTCACCATCAATCTCAACAATCTTAAGGCTGACTTTTTTTGCCTTTGCGGGAGAAAGAAAGAGAGTGTGAGCAGGGGAGGGGCAGAAAGAGAGAGAGAAAGAGCCCAGTCAGAGCCTGATACAGGACTCAATCCCTGGAATCATGACCTGAGCTGAAATCAAGAGTTGGACACTAAACCCACTGAGCCATCCGGGCACCCCAAGGGCCACCATTTAGACTTAGCATTTTCAGGCTGCCTTTTTCCTCTCTTTCCTCATACTTTTTTTTCATGTAGAATCTATTAAATAGTAGAATTTTGCTCTACAGAGATCACACTCAAAACTTGGGAGCTCATCCCTATAGAACTGAAGATTACAGGAAAGTCTCAATCATATGTACATAATTTGTTCATTGATTTGTTATTTGCAAAAGTGCCCTCTTCATATGTATATGTGGGCAGGTGTGTGTGTGTGTGTGTGTGTGTGTGTGTGTGTGTGTGTATGACTGGATTTTAATGTCTTTATAGGCCAGGACTTACTGGGTTGTGTTTTGTCAGCAATGAGAGCCCTTAGATATCAAATATACATGATTTGCAATTACAGTGACTCTTAAGGTCAGTGACCATGCAGCATACACCTTAATAAATGAATACTACAGCAACGTGATTTCCATTCACTCTAAAGTCTCATGGGACCATAGTTTTTAACTAACAGCCTGTTATAGTGTTCTGACCTAACCTTCAAAATGTCAATAAATTGGATTATAATGTAAGCCACTCCAAATGTCTTTGAAAAAAGACAGATAAATGTTAAGCTGTCATGACTGTACCTCTGGGAAGTCTGTGTTCAGAAAAAGTTAATGCTTTTACGTTTAGCTGGTTCTACTTTATTGTACTTTCATTTACTATCAAGGAATAATAATGTTTTCACATATTCAGAATGAATGACCTGGGTGTTAAAAGTGAAAAACAAAATTCAAAAAACACTTCAATGTTGAAGCCCTCAACCCATCCAGTTTCGTGATCTTTGACACCTTTGATTCCATAGAAGATTTAGACTATCAGGCTGCTTGAGCCACAGTGTGAGTCCACTTCCGTGTGGACGTGTTAATCACTTGTGGAGGTGACTAACGACTACTGAGCAATTACATTCAGCAAAGTGAACAAATGGAAACACAGGGAGCAGTCATTCTTGGAGACTCTCATTGCTGCTTTGCACCCAGAAGACAGAATGGCTGAGCAGAAATCTGCCCAGGGACATCTCTCTTTTTATTGATGATCCTGGGAATTCTTGCTCAGCAATCTTTTTCTTACAAAGGGCTAAGGGCACTCAGCCTCAGCTCACTTAGCCATAAGTATTACAAAATCTGGAAATGCCAAACCCTTAAGTTAGCGGAGACCAACACTCGGTTGCAAACATTTCTACAGATCACAACCTAAATTTATGAGTAACTACTTGCATAGAGGTCCCTGTCTGAGCCTCAATGATTCCTCCCTTCTTAAATAAGAGACCCTTGGGGGGTGGGGGGCAGTGACAATATTTGTATGAGTGCAACTTTCCTTCCTGCTCTTACTAAATAATTTTGGAAGATTTGGCACCTAACCCAAGTGGAGCCAATGAGATCCTCTTGAGAAGTTGAAATTTGGAACAGAGAGATCCCAAGAAGGAAGCTATTTCACTAATGTCCGTCTTCCTCAGAGAAAGTCAGGCACTTTTCACAGCTCAGGTTCCTGGAGCTGCCCTGATTCTTTCCCTTTCTGAGTTGTCATTACTTAACTCTGCTTGGGTTCATAATGGTACTTGAGGCAAAAGTAAACTGGTCCAGGTGATACTAGTTGAAAAATCATCAGGTCATTGGCAAGCCTCTGATGTGATGTATAGTTTCCCAAGGTGATTATCAATTAAATTATATCTGTTGAGGGGCGCCTGGGTGGCTCAGTCGGTTAAGCGTCCGACTTCGGCTCAGGTCATGATCTCGCAGTTCGTGAGTTCAAGCCCCGCGTAGGGCTCTGTGCTGACAGCTCAGAACCTGGAGCCTGTTTCAGATTCTGTGTCTCCCTCTCTCTCTCTGACCCTCCCCCGTTCATGCTCTGTCTCTCTCGGTCTCAAAAATAAATAAACGTTAAAAAAAATATATATCTGTTGATTGCTGAATGAATTGATCATAACAAATAGCAGCAGTAAATGCAGTTATGCTTTACAAAGATTTTTTTTAACACTCACAATTCTAGGACCCATACATTCGAAGCATTTGTTCATCATTTATAGACAGTGCTTTGTTGGTTTTTCAAATTGCTTTGTAAAAATTCCAGAGCCTCGCAATATGTGAATCAGTGGTTCAGCATAAGCTTTCAGTGCATGTCCTTACTCTGAGATGATGTAGTTTGCTTACTAGATGACACATGTCTGAAAATGAGGTCAGTTAAATGAGATATGCTGACCAACACTCAAATGATGCTCTCAAATATCCCTAAAGTTTTTCAAGAGCTCCACAAACATTTGATTTTAATTTGAGTTTTAAATATTATAACTATTTTAAACTATAATAAGCATGTGCATTGCAATGTGTCTTATGCCACATTTTAATGCATTCAAGACCATCATAGTATTAACTTTTGTTGCCAGATTAACTTATGCAGAGCATGAAGCACCAAATAAAGCTTCCCTTTAATCCATCGTTAAACACCAACTAGAGTCCATCCACCTAGGGGTGTATCTGAACCATTTGCAAAGGTGTGATTGACTATAGAGGAGGTTACTTGATCACCTGGGGGATCCCCCTGCCAGTTCAAGGTAGCCCATGGCCAGTCATGTATGATTTTAGAAGCAAGTGTTTCCTTACTTACTAGGACTTTTTGATATTATACAAATAAAACACAAGACAAAAATAATTGGTGCTGAGAGATTTAAGACCATAATTCTAATCATAACCCCTGCTTTCAAATTTCTATGCTTATTAAAATAGACGTCAACATGTTAGTTTATAAGATAATTTCATATTAACAAAATATATATAGCTTTCATTTCATTTGCATTTTATATGCTGAAGTTCTGTAGATTTCACTTTATTAAAGATATCCTCAGAGGAAAAATGTTTGAAAACCACCATTGTGGCAGGGTCACTCAACCTTGGCACTACTGACATCTGGGGACAGATAATTCTCTATTGGTGACCAGTATCCTGGGCATTGTAGGATGTTTAACAGCATCGCTGGCCTCCACCCACTAGATGCTGCTATCAAGCCTCTACCCCCCAGACTGATGATCAAAAACATCTCCAGATATTGCCAAATGTCTCCTGTATGGAAGGGTTATCTCTGGTTGAGAATTACCGGATAAGTCATAGGATCAGAGGGCTGGCCACACTAGTAATTTCTAAGGAATGTTCACATCCTCCTGAATTTTTAATTCATAAGCAGCTGTTAAACAAGAATACAGTAATGTAGATAGGTGATATTTAAAACATTTTAAAATATTCATTGTGCTGCCTTATTGGGGGCGTTTGAGACACTACACAGGCCATAAAAATAATGTTGTGGAATTATCTTTTCAGGCAACAAAAGATCTTCATGATATATTATTAAGTGAAAAAATTAATTCATATGCTAATGGGAGTGGGAAGCAATAAGGAATGTAGTAAAATCCTTTTATATGCTAAATTCTGGAATACAACTAGTCTTCGTATTTTTTTGTAAAATACTTTGAAGAAATTTTTTTAATTGAATTTTAAAATTCTTTTTGCCCCTGCCTAATGCTCAAATAAATCTGATTAAATTGACCAACATCCTGTCTAAGGAAGGTTTCAAAGGGAATATGCAAATGTTCACCTCAGTAAACTGTAATGTTTCATAAGGAAAACCAAAGAGAAATTGGAAATGGCCAGTATTTTTCCTAATAATGTTTTTAAGAAGAAGGTTCTGTTGGGTTAACACAAATGACCAAAACAATAACTTATCTTAGAAGCCACAAAACACATAGGTTTGAGAAATACCTTGTCAAATTTAAACACACTGTTGATGGGAGTATAAGTTGGCACAACCTCTATGAAGAGCAATGTGGCAAAATTTCAAATATACATACCATTCTTTCTAATAATTCTCTTTCTAGAAATGACCAACATACAGTTAGCCATAGTAGAGTATACCAGTATATTCAGAGCATCTTCATTTATAAAAGTAAAAAAAAAGAAAACAATGTAAATGTCCACCGAAGTGTGATTTGAAAAATAAATTATGATATTTACATATAACTGAACCTATTGTAGTAAATTTTTTAAGACAGCTTATTTACCACATGGGACCAAAACCAAGATGCACTGTTAATGAAAACAAGCACGACTCAGAACAGGAGATGTGGTAGGATGCTATCTAAGAATTTTCCCCCTAAGAAGACATACCTGACTTCTTTGGCATTCAGAGTATTTATGGAAAATGTCCAGTGTTGTACCTCCTATGGATTAAGCTAGAAAGGAAATATTACTAAATATGAATCTTTCAAATTCATTAAAATATGATTATACATTACTTTGTACAGAAGGATTATGTAATTTTTTTAAAGAAAAGTACTTTGTCAATTACAAAGTGATACCAAATGTTTGAAGGCATGGACTAGCCAAAGGAGTTTAAGGTACTCTCACACTCCACATTCTAGGAAATTTTAGAGGCAAGAGAAAAAGGAGGGATAATGGAAATCCCAGTAGGATATCTAGAGTCAAGGTCCTGGCATTTGCATAAACAAATAAAGTCAATGGAGAGCGGAAACTGGTAAATACTGTCTGAACACCAATCCTAGGATAGTGTTTCTTTACTGGTTATATGCTACCTGCTGAGTATAGGTAGAAGAGGATCTCAGATGAATCCAACAAATCTTTCTAATAGTGAGGAATGTGAGGACCCAACTGTCATAGAAGGCGGGTTTTATTGTTCTTGTCATTTTTTTTCAATATATGAAATTTACTGTCAAATTGGTTTCCGTACAACACCCAGTGCTCATCCCAAAAGGTGCCCTCCTCAATACCCATCACCCACCCTCCCCTCCCTCCCACCCCCTAACAACCCTCAGTTTGTTCTCAGTTTTTAAGAGTCTCTTATGCTTTGGCTCTTGCCCACTCTAACCTCTTTTTTTTTTTTTTCCTTCCCCTCCTCCATGGGTTTCTGTTAAGTTTCTCAGGGTCCACATAAGAGTGAACATATGGTATCTGTCTTTCTCTGCATGGCTTATTTCACTTAGCATCACACTCTCCAGTTCCATCCATGTTGCTACAAAGGGCCATATTTTGTTCTTTCTCATTGCCATGTAGTACTCCATTGTGTATATAAACCAAATTTCTTTATCCATTCATCAGTTGATGGACATTTAGGCTCTTTCCATAATTTGGCTATTGTTGAGAGGGCTGCTATAAACATTGGGGTACAAGTGCCCCTATGCATTCAGTACTCCTGTATCCCTTGGGTAAATTCCTAGCAGTGCTATTGCTGGGTCATAGGGTAGGTCTATTTTTAATTTTTTGAGGAACCTCCACACTGCTTTCGAGAGTGGCTGCACCAATTTGCATTCCCACCAACAGTGCAAGAGGGTTCCCGTTTCTCCACATCCTCTCCAGCATCTATAGTCTCCTGATTTGTTCATTTTGGCCACTCTGACTGGCGTGAGGTGATATCTGAGTGTGGTTTTGATTTGTATTTCCTGTTCTTGTCATTTTTGTTGTCGTTTTATTATTAGTCTATAGCAGGAGAGGGAGATAGGTTTTGATGCATGATGTTGATCTCTTCTTACTCATAAGGCCAGACCCACTGTAGATACTGTCACAGACATTGCTAGATGCTAGAAAGTATAGGAAGGACCATGGGATAGTAACAGCTGTAAAATGACCATCATTTGTGGAGCACTTACCAACTACGAGGCACCAGGCTAGGAGCTTTCCACACATTATCTCTCTTCATCCTCACAGCCATCCTTTGCAGGAGGTATTTTGATTGATGAGGGGGGCCTAGTCTTACGGAGATAAATAAAACTAGATCAAACTCACACAGCTAGTGAGCAGCAAAGAAAGACTTGAACTTAATCTGCCCACCTTCAAAAATTGTAATCACAGAATTTTGATGCCAACTGGTAAACACGATGGGGGGCTGGGAAGCCTGGAAATGAAAGTCATCATCTTTATGATGCTGTCTTTTCTCTCTCTCATCCTGACAGGATCACAACCACAGCTGCATGTATGATGGATCTACGAAGATATCCTCTGGATGAGCAAAACTGCACTCTGGAGATTGAAAGTTGTGAGTTACTTGGACAGGGGAATGAGAAAGAGGGATGTTTGCTTGACCCAATTAAATTCAACCTTGCCCTGAGTAATTGGAACTGGGATACTTTTAGCTACACTTTCCTGCCAATTTTTCAAGAGATTCACAGTCCAGTGACATTTCCCTCATATTGGTGGCTCAAGGGTCATTTCAATGCAGTTATACTTTTGAACCATTAGAGAAAGTCCACTTAGTTTGGCTGGACAATTTATGAACTCATGCTTTCTCCTTGGGGTAGAGTTTCTCCCAAAGCCTTCTAATCCCCAAGCTGCATTAATAAGAGACGCAAAACATTTTAACATGAAAAGACCTTGTGAGATTGTTTTCGGTTCTGTAGTCTGTACATGTGAATGACTGTAAATTGTTGTCTTTTAGAACAACACTATGTTAGAGTCTTGTGACATTTGGCTTTCTTCATGGGAAGAACAGGATGATAGTATTCATGAGGCTTGTGCTCTGGGCCAAAGAGTTGATATTTTTCAAGTCTAGTAACTGATTTTGTTTGTCTTCTGGGATTGTGTTTCATTGATTGCTTTCTTGACAATTAGAATATCTTAGTCACTATTTATTTAATTTGATTGACTCTGTTTCATAGTTTCTCAGCCATCAACATGCAGGCAGTTGAGCCCATCAATTGTGAATACCAGGCCTAGGTGATTTCCTGGTTTGTAGAGGCACAGAAGGGTGCAGGAGGTAATTCAGAGCATTCTAAAACTGCTTAATGTAATGTGAGAAATAGAGAGCTATTTATTTCGATAACCTAAAATACTCCCAGATCTAGATATCAAAATACCAAAGGAACATTCCAGATGACCCTATAGTATTATTAAAGAGCAAATGTATTCACCAGTGTCTGATTATTAAGCAATTACATTAGTTTTCTAGTTTGTTGTATATAGGCTTGGAAATAAATAAAAATGCTTATGCAGATATAGCTATATATTTAGACATGCACATTGATCTACCACCACTAGAACCTGGAATGAACAAGAACATTCATGAGTTATTCCTTAATTAATATTCTAACTTTAAAATACAGTGTATAAATAAGTTGGTTGAAGAATGTTAATATATAAAGGTATTGATGGCGACTTTGGTTTAAATGCCAATGACAACCAAAATTAAACCATAGAAATGAAATATGAACCCAACTGTTTATTAATGGCTAATGATGTTTTATAAATAAGGCTGAACTTTAGCTAAGCAAGTAAACCTTAGCTTTTAGAACTGATATGGAAAGAGCAGGATGAATAGCTTATTCGTATGGGTTGGCTTTTACCCTTGACCTCTCTTCCATTGATTCTACTGATTTGTTATCTTTGCTTCTATGCTGGCATTAAGGTATGACAACCTCTTGAAATCACAAGATCTTCTGGTTTACACCATTCATTTAAAGAAGCAATGAATTTTGACAAGTATTTGAATTGTTTCTGTGTTATAAATTGCAAGTCCTGAAATTAGCAGCATTTTTCTCACAAAATATATATTTTATAATTCACATCAAGTTTGTCTGTGATCATAGGTTTATACTCCTCTTTAAGCAGAGATTCTCTTTGTTCATATTTAGAAAATATACGGCTTTTAGGTCCGTTTATCATACCATATAATGACCCAAACAAAAACTGTAAATGAGGTATAAATTAAACACAATTTGTGTGGGACAGGTATGGGGGGAAGCCCAAGCATCCTGATAGTCCAAAGTTATCATAAAATATGATATCAAGCAATAGGTGGTGACCCAAGTACGTCATAATCATTGAGGCATTCAGTAAAATACAACCAGATGTCTGGACAGGTGGAAGGCCTTGTAGCTAGGACCCCAAAATCAGCTAATATGTATGAATGCAAGAAGATGGTAACCATCATCAAAGTGATCCAATAGCAGTTCACAGAAATCTGGTCCCTAAAGGTATTTACCTAAAGCAAAGCAAAAACTCAAGCCGGGAGAATTTGTGCAATGAGGAGTCTATGAAGGTAGGAACATGGGAGAAAGGGGACAGGAGCGGGAATGGAACTGTCTTCTACTCACCAAACAACACCTCTGTAACATAAGTATTTCTAATAACATTTGAGAGTATGTATCTGAGGCTCAGAAAAGTAAAATAATTAACCCAGAACCACAGGCAAGGAAAGTGGTAAAGAGGATTCAAACCCAGGTAATGTACTTTCCTTCACAGAATCCTCCAATCAATAGGTGAGCAAAGAAGCAAAGAGCACCCATCATTAGGGGTGTAACACCTAATAAAAAAAATAAAGAAAAAAAAGGGGTGCCTGGGTGACACAGTCGGTAGAGGGCCCAACTCTTGATTTCAGCTCAGGTCATGACCCCAGGGTTACAGGATCGAGCCCTGCTTCGGCTCCGCACTGAACATGAAGCCCGCTTATGATTCTCTCTTTCCTCCTGCCCCTCTCCCCCTCTCATGTGCACACTCTCTCTCTTTCTCTCTCTAGAATTAAAAAAAAAAAGTTAAAAAAAAAAGTATAACACCAATTGGAATCACTCTCAGCTGGGTTAAGATTGCTGAGTCAACCAAAGACTCGTCTTTATTTCCTAAAATTATCCCTGATAAAGGTTAGAATAGATCTCAGAAGCTGAAGCAAAATTTTGCATTTAGGTCAAAGGTCAAATGATTGCAAATGTGGAAAGAGAGGATAGTCTGTGGAGGCAGGAAACTGAGTAGTCCTTGATTCCATTGACGTTAACCTAAAAAAAAATTAAAAGCCTCAACATTGCTTACTAAATCAACATTATTTTACTTAAAAATGTGTCCCTTTTAAACAAGAGATTAATCAGTGTAAAGAGATTTTAAATCTTTTTTTGTTAATTTTTTTTTAATGTTTATTCATTTTTGAGAGACAGAGAGAGACAGAGCATGAGCTGGAAAGGGGAAGAGAGAGAGAGACAGAATCTGAAGCAGGCTCCAGGCTCTGAGCTGTTAGCACAGAGCCCGACGCAGGGCTTGGACTCTCAAACTGTGAGATCATGACCTGAGCTGAAGTCAGATGCTCAACCAACTGAGCCACCAAGCACCTGATATTTTAAATTTTTTTTATTTTTTTACATTTATTTATTGTTGAGAGACAGAGAGAGACAAAGCATGAGCAGGAGAGGGGCAGAGAGAGAGGGAGACACAGAATCCAAAGCAGGCTCCAGGCTCTGTGTCAGCACAGAGCCCGATGGGGGGCTCGAACTCAGAACAATGAGATCATGACCTGAGCCGAAGTCAGACGCTCAGCCGACTGAGCCACCCAGGCGCCCCTCAAGATTTTAAATTTTAAGAGTAAAAACTTCAAGTAACTAAGTAACATATGGCAATAATATGGACTTTGAATGAGCTTTGCTTGTTCTTGCCTAAGTACATAATCGATGTGTTGCTAAGTATCAATAAATACTGAATCTGTCAGTCATCTATTTTTTAACTCTACATGGAGAGACATGTGTTGCATTATTTGCTGAAACAGCTCTCCCTGAACTGACAATTTATGAAGTCTATAACTGAGCTTTAAAGTGATTATAAATGAGAAGCTCCAGTATTAGTTGGGAGATAAGAATGATAGAGATTCTGCCAAGGTAAGATTGCACCAATCACACTTTTGTGACCAGTGGAGTAGAAACTTTACCTACCTTACAAAATTTACTGGCTTATGTTCTCTCCCATCACAGTCCCAAGGATGGGGAAATGTTTTCCTTGGTTAGGTCCTCTGAGACAAATTAAAGATGTTTTGCTTCACTTTAATGTCATCTAGTCAAGTAAAATTGGAAAGGCCATAAAGCCTTATTAAATTGAAAATTTACTTGAACTTGGAACACATTAATAGCTTCTTGGCCCTGGGATGCTATAAAATGAGTTAATGGCACATAGAAAATTCAATCAAGGAGTTTAGTATTAAGAGCGCTTGGAATTTGAAATCAATAAAGCTATCATGTGAAGGCTTGATAGCCACAAGCTTCATAAAGATACGAAAAGGGTTTGGGGTAACAGTCATGGAGGTTTCAGGTGTCTTTTCCCATTCCCAGAAGCAACAATTGAGGAAAATCTCCATCCTAATCTTACCCTCTGACTATCAGCAGATAGTGTCACCTCTCACTATACCCCAAAAAGTAGAAGCCATTTCAGGCCTGCAATCTCTCAGTGGTCTGATCATTACGTCTTCATCATTCTGACTTAGCCCCCTGTATTTCAAAGGAAGAGATGCTTCTATTCCTTGAATACACTGACCTGATCCCAGTGTTCGGGATTCCATCGCTTTCTCCTCTAATTGATTTTCCCAAGTTAACACACACCTCTACCCCTGATTTCCTAGATCCTCAATCTCACCCAGTCTGCTATCTCTCTTCACAGCCTAAAAACTAGCTGAAAACTCTTCGTATCATAAACATCTCTACTCTATGCCCACATCTCTCCTTAAACGTTTCCTAATCTCTCTGCTTTCTATTTCTACAAACTGCTCAAAAGATTGGTTTATATTTCTTGTCTATTGTCTCAACTTCTTAACCTACTGTAATCTGGCCACCCAACTCCCACCTTCACTAACAATGTTTTCAGAAAGGTTACAATCTCTTTACATACCATCTTTATTCCAATGATCCCCAAAGTTATAACTCCAGCTCAGATCTCTTCAAGGTCCCAGATCGATACATAGCCCTGTTCTTGACATATCTAGTTTGGTGTTGCAAAGACATCTTAAATTCAATTTGCTCAAAACTTATCAATTTTTCCCTCCCAAATGAGTTTCCTTTTTAGTCTCCTTCATCTCACTATCCAACCACCATCCTAGGATTAATTGTTGACATCTCCCTCACACTCCTCCTATTCAATCTATTTTCAAGTACCATCCATTCTACTTGCAAGGTATTTATCAAGCTCTTTCACTCTTTTCAGCCCTACTGCCATCACCATTACTTCTTACCTGAATCATTGTAGCCATGTTTCCATTGGTCTTCTTGCCTTCACTCTTGACTCCAGCCCATTCTATACCCAGCAGCCAAAGTGATCTTCGCATGGTATAAATCAAGTCATATTACGTCAGTGCTTTAAAAATATTCTGGGGCACCTGAGTGGCTCAGTCGGTTAAGTGTCTGACTTCGGCTCAGGTCATGATCTCACGGTTCGTGGGTATGAGCCCTGCATTGGGCTCTGTGCTGACAGCTCAGAAGCTGGAGCCTGATTTGGAACCCACGTCTCCCTCTCTCTCTGCCCCTACCCCTCTCCTGCATGCACTTTCTCTCTCTCTCTCTCTCTCTCTCTCTCTCTTTCTCAAAAATAAACATTAAAAAAATAAAAAATAAAATGAATAACAATATTCAAAGGTTTCCCATTGCACCAGACTCTCCATGCTTCTTAATTTAATCTTCTAGCTCTGTGTGACCTGCCCTCCCTTGATATCTCAACTCTTATCTATAGCTATCTTTCCCTTCTTTTACTACATTAACTCCAACACCCTAGATTCTTTGTGTCTTGCAGACTAAGCTTTCTTCTATCTCATTATCTTCACCATCTTATTCCTTTGGTCTGAAAATGCTTTTCCCCATTTTGGTGATTTCCTCTTCTCATCCTATAGTTCCCACCTAAGATGCCACCTCCAATCAGCGGCTTTCCTGAGAATCCAATCTAAATTAGGAAACCCTACTTATTCTCTTTCAAAACTCTGTTAGTTTCCCAAATGGCACTCAGTATTGTAGTATTTGTTTCCATCTTTATTGCTTTTTTCCCCTCTGTGGATTATAAACTCCATGAAGGGAAAGGAGCATTGTTTTGTTCACAACACAATAATTAAAACCTAGTCTCCTACCTGACAGTATCTGTGGAGTGTATGTATGCTAAATATTTTGGGTTCAAACTTTTCAAGTCTTTTGAGTCTTAGAAGATAAGTCTAGCTCTAATTTTCTTAGATAAAATTTACGGCAGGGATTTTTTATGTGCAATAAAATATTCTTTCATTTGTACAATTTTTATGTTCATGCTTTAAGACTAACTTAAAAATTTTAAGTTGTAAATGTGTCAGTCAAGAGCCAGTTAGGGAAAAACAACATTTTACTTGAGGAACTTTGATAGGCTGCTAAATGTGATCAATTACTATCAATTGTGGGGTGGAGGGGGTGGGGCTTGACTTGAGTCATTAACTATGTCCCTTGTACTTAAACCACAATCAATTTATCAAGCAAAGGTAACATGTAATGACACTGGGTTATTTTTATACCTGTTTCTTTTTTAAAAATGATTTGGAAACTTTTAATTTAGGCATTGCTTTAATGTATTCAATTTAGTGAACTATCAATCTATCTTTTAGTCTAGGAATATTGTCATTGTGTTGATTTAAAAGTCTTGGTAGTAACACCATATACACAGAATGTCAAGCCATAGTCATATTGGATTATTTCCAAAATAAAATTGTTTCCTTGTCCAAAAAATAGCAAGTGATAAGAAAAATGTGTCTACCCAATAAGGCGGCCCAACTCAGCTATGGAAAATTCCCTGAGAAAATGTGATGTTTGTGAAGTGAAATGCTAAGATTTATTTAAAACCTATAAATAAAATCAAAGTGTAGTATCCAGACATGAGACAGAAGCAGTTCTACAAAAGTCCGTCCTGGTAAAACCACATGTATCCAGTTCTTAATGCCATATTAAGATAATTTCCTTCGGAAGAAGAGACCAAGATATCGGGTAAGAAAATTTTAGGGAGGCATAACAGCTATTTCCAAATGTTTTAAATGCTACCATATAGAACAGCAACGTTATCCTTGGTATTGTCCAGTGTATTAGTCAGGATTCTCTAGAGAAGCATAACAAATAAGAGAGATAGATAGATAGATAGATAGATAGATAGATAGATGATTGATAGATAGATAGATAGAGATTTATTATAAAGAATTGGTTCATGCAATTATGAAAGCTGATAAGCCCAAGATCTGTAGGGTGAGTCAGCAAACTGGAGAGCTGATGGTATAGTTCTAGCCTGAGGGCCAATAGGCTTGAGACCCAGGAAGAGCCAGTGTTTCAATTTGAGTCTGAAAACAAGAAAAAACTGATTGTCCCCATTCAAAGATAGGCCGAAAGAACTCTTTCTTATTCTGGGGAAGGTCAGTCTTTTTGTTTTCTTTGGACCTTCAATGGATTGGGTGTAGCCTGCCCACATTAGGGATTGCAATCTACTTTACCTAGTCTGCCAATTAAAATGTTATTCTCATGCAAATACAGCCTCATAAGAGCATGCAGAATGTTTGACCAACTCAAGCTGACACAAAACTATCACAACCAGAATGCAAGATTTGAACCCATTCAATTCAATTCAATTCAATTCAATTCAATTCAATTCAACTAGCGTTTCTTAAGTGGTGAGCACATGTGGCTCTATGTATAAAGTAAATGCTGGTGATATAGCAGCAACCAAGCACACAGAGAGGCAAAAGTTATAAGAAGGGGGATGCATAATTTGAGAGAAATACTTCCAATGAGCAAATGTGCCCGTTCATGAAATAAGTCTTTGCTAAAGAAAGACTTCCCATCCCACACAGAGTTTTCAATTAATTGGAAATGGCTACTTACCAGTATTAATGTAAAAGACATTCCTCTTTGAGAGGTCAGTTAATTATATAAACTTAAAGATGTCTTTAAGCCCTAAAATCTAGGACTCTGAGAGTGTATTTAATTTAGTCACATCACCAGTAAATTACTTTATGTGCTTTCCTAAAATATTTGTTCTAAAGTGATTCTGATATGTAAAGGATATTAGAACATAGAAAAAATGTTATGAATACATGAACACATACTCACAAGAAAAATATGAAATATAGGATAATTACAAGCAAAGCCTTTGAATCACTCTTACTTTATTGCTGCCTGCCAGATCATTAATTCTGATCTGAAATAATTTAAAAATAACATCTACAACATGCTGCACACTTTCTATTCATGGATGCTAAACACCAAAAATAACAGAAGTAAATTGAACTTCATGAATGATTCATGGCTTCCTTGCTTTATGTCCCCATTGTCAAGGAAATTAGCAGCATTGGATATCTCCTTAGATAAATTTGATTTTGCCATATTCAGTAGACTACTTAATGAAAATGAATATTTCACATTTATGTTCATAGAAATGTTAATGAATTTTAGTGCCTGTAGCTTTTTTGATGAGCAGAGGGGTGGGTGTAGGGAAGGAGGGAATATTTCTGAATTAATTTATTCCTTTTTCCAGGCTGCTTCTTTGAAACTGTGAAAAAGCACTCTTTGTGAAAAGTCTCTGATCCTTTAAAGTTATAAAATAAAAGCCAGTGGAGGAATGGAGTTCTTTTCATGAAAATTAGTTTTCAATCAACTTGACTATAAAGTTAGCCTTATAACTGCTCATTTCAATCCTAGAGACAGTGTAAGTTTATTTTCCATACTTGGATGAGTGGCTATGGAGATTGATGAGGATATCTCTGATTTACAGATTTAGATTCCTAGAAATTTCCTCTTTCCTTGACGCTGTGATGGATGACCATTTTGCTATCAGCTTCCAAAAAGGGAGTCAAAATAAAGATGATTACTTTGCCTAAATGATTTAGGTATTAACCAAACACTTAAAGACATATTTTATAATGTAACTTTGATCTAGAACTTGATACCCCTGCTAAACTGAGGGCTTTGGTTCACTTGGGATCCAAACTTAATAATAATGATAGCTAATATTTCTTCATTCTATACTGTGGGCCACACACTTAACAAAGATTTCCCATTGAATCTTCACCAAAACCCTACTGTTCTATCCCATTTTGTAGAGGGGGGAAATCAAAACATGGTAGTAATTTGACTCGAGTCACAAAATGATAGTGGTCCAAATGGGATTTGAAATCAAGAAATCCGACTTGAAAGTAGAAGATTTGGCCCTTCTTTGTAGCCTCTTAAGAAAACTCTTCTCTCTAGCTTCCCCACTGGGTGTGAATTGCATGGTTCTTAGGTCTGATATATCTGAATGCAAAGTAGACCCCTGAGAATAAAGCAGGTTTTAATCGGTTTTCCTTTTTCCTGAATCTGTCTCAGTTGAGTTCCTATTTGGGCATTTATTTTCTGACATTCTTGCCAACTAAACCGAATATTGATATAATTTAAAGAACAATCATTATTTTACCAGGTCACTTCTATAATTGCAACAGATCCCACAATGGTCAGAAATCCTTTCTCTTCGAAGTGGCTACAGATACTAGTTCCCAAATCATTTTCATATAGTGTTAGGTCTAACAGATTGCAGTGGTTCTATAGTTTCAAAATCTATTCATTACTCATAATTCTGATGCACAAGCACCTGTAATCTTGGAAATGCACATATTCTCTTGAGAGGTCTGGACTTGTATTGTTCTGTGAACCCCATCCATATAAAAACTGTGTGACAGTATGTATAATTCAGTTTTTATTTAGGTGTCAGTTTCCACATTTAAATTGCTTTATTCTTATCTTCAAGATCAAAGATTTTAAAAAGGAGCTAGGGACGCCTGGGTCTATTAAGTGTCCAACTTTGACTCTGGTCACAATCTCGGTTCGTGGGTTTGAGCCCCGGTTCAGGCTCTGTGCTGTGCTGACAGCTCAGAGCCTGGAGCCTGCTTCAGATTTGTGTCTCCCTCTCTCTGCCTCTCCCCCTCTCGCACTCTGTCTCTCTCTTTCAAAAATAAACACTAAAAAAAAATTTAAGGGAGCTTGTGAAATATTGATACCACGACCCCACCCTGGACAATAACATCAGAATTTGTGGAAGGTGGGCCTTTGCACAAACATTTATTTAGCTCCCCAATGATTTCAATATGCAGCCAAGTTTGACAGGCACTGCATTAAGGCTATAATGCTTCGAATTTCTGCTCCTCTCTTTCTAATAGACCCAGTTCCCTAAATGGGAAACAGAATGGAAACAGAACTGAGAGAAGAAAGTATAGCAAAGAACACAAAATAGCATGAAATTCAAAGAAAGAAATTATTGAAATGATCAAAGGAGAAAATTTAAGCTATTCTTTTCTTTATCCCCTCTGGCAGAAGGCTTTTTTTTTTTCTTTAAAAGTGGATGCCTTGAAATAAATAGATAGACCAATGGACCCTGCCTTTCATTGGAATTAAGTGCTTGAACCAGACATTCAAATCCATGTAATAATAAGTCAAGTTGTTACAAGATGCTACTCTATCTTTAAAGCCCCAATATATATACCACATATTAATATGAATGCAATCAATGACACATTAATTTGTATAATAATTCTGTGGTGAATGGGGTTATCTACTTGGGAAAGAGAAGTATGCACATTGGCTGCTTTAGTAACATTTTCTTTCATTTTAAAAAAAGAAAAAAGCTAGTCAAAATTTATATTTGAATTGAACACACAGCAACAGGCTTTAATGGGAATAGTTTATCAAACCGAAATCAAGTATGGTTTATTTGTTTCAACCACAAAAAATAATATAATAATAATTTCTATGTTCATCTTCATTTCCCTGCAACCTGTCCTATAGGCACTAACTGAACTCATTTGATTGTGTAGAAGGGCAGATTTGTCACAGAGCTCCCACTAGGTGACTGCATTGACTTCAAATAGATTGTATTCCCTGTGCTTAGATCACATAGACCTGCAATTCTGACAAAGAAAATTCCACTAAATAGAGCCCAAGCATTTCGGCTTTTACCTTAGAAACTGTCAGAGTGGAAACCCTTCACCTGTCTGATGCTCCCTGAGGGGCTTGTCAAACGTTAATGTGCATACGGGGATCTTGTTAGAATGCATTCTGGTTTTATGAGTTAGGCTGGGGCCTGAGAGTCTGAACTTTTAACATGCTACCCGGTGATACCTATGCTATTTGTGCATGGACCACACTGAGTAGTAAGAACTGAAGTAAAAACAAGAAACAAAAAACCTGTCTCACCTGTGTTCCTCGATCTACATTACCAGCCTGTTTGCTTCCTACTGAGATTTAAATAATTAGCTAAAAGCCTTTGCCACACTGGTGGGTCGGCACTTGATTCAAGAGAGTTTCGGGTTTTAAATTAACCGAGGCAGAAAAGTCATTTTCAAGTGACCTGAATAACTTCCAAACACTGGAACTGGAACAGCTTAGATTTTGTAAAGTACCCCACGTATGGAACATTTGTGGTCTACCATTTTATATGCGAAAGATTCCCAGATATGGTATGTCATTCATTAGTACTTTTAAACCCACAGTGAAAATAATAATAATTATTTATATGCATATTTATATGCAGACTGCATATAAACACGACACCAGCTCTGAGCCTTATACACCAGTCCAAAAGAAGTCACATAGGAAGCCTCTTATCTGTGGTAAGTTCTTTCTTAGGACAGTCAAGGTCTGTGGCAAAACGGAAGAAATTATTGTTGTAGAAAAAGAGATCAAAAACTTAAAGTCTGGTGTATAGAAAAAAGTCTACATGGGGGCGCCTGGGTGGCGCAGTTGGTTAAGCGTCCGACTTCAGCCAGGTCACGATCTCGCAGTCCGGGAGTTCGAGCCCCGCGTCAGGCTCTGGGCTGATGGCTCCGAGCCTGGAGCCTGTTTCCGATTCTGTGTCTCCCTCTCTCTCTGCCCCTCCCCCGTTCATGCTCTGTCTCTCTCTGTCCCAAAAATAAATAAAAAACGTTGAAAAAAAAGAAAAAAGAAAAAAGTCTGCATGTACATTGGATTCCCAAAGAATTAAAACAGGATCGTGTGAGTGAAAAAAAGCTAAACATACAGAGAAAGGAGAAGAATTAACCTTGGATTGGCCCATGACAGTAAGATGACATGAAATTCTAAGTTAGAGGTTTTTAGAAAGGAGGAATGGAGAATAGCCTGGAGGAGACGATGAGAAACAAAAAGGCACTTAGTGCAACTCCCAAGTCCAATATCAGAGATGTCACAGAAAAAACAGCCAGTACATTGAGAGGGCTACTGGGTAAGCTGTGTTTGCAAGGGAAAGCAAGGCTTTGGTGGGAGCAAGTGGTAAAGACAAGGACATTGAGGACAGAGGAGATTTTGCTTATGCTGGACTGCGTTCCACTGGGCACTGGAGGAGGAATTTGGGAAATTGTGGAGGGTTGGAAGATAGAAGCAGAATAGAGAGAGTATAAGTCCTTAAGAGACCTCATTAAGACAAAGCTAAAGTGCCTGGTACAGTGTTTAAGGTAAAGTAAGTGGTAATCACAACCATCACCGATGTACAGAGCAATCAGATGTTTGCTCCCCCAGAATCCTGAAGTTTCAACTTTCACATCAGTTGTGAGTGCTCCTTTTCCTCAGTTTTGTCATACCTGTCATCACCCTGATTGTTGCCACTATTGCTGCAATGTCATCATTGCTCTCCCCTCTTCATTTCTAACCATTTTCTCCCATCTCTCTTAGCTTTTTCCTAAAAAGCTGATCTCTCTGTACATCACCAACCAATCAAAGCCCTCTTCTCCACTCTTGAGCTGACTGATGACAGAGTGCCAGGAGCAAGTACTTGTTTCACTCTTCCTGGCTCTCTTTGTCTATTTCTGGGTTCCCAGAGGTTTCTGATTCTTTTATCATATACAAGCGATTATTGTGCACATCTCATTCCCAACACTGTCAGTACTTCTAGGATGACAAGATGACTATATCATAGTCCCCCAAAGACTACATTCTTAAGGTAGCACGTGTATGGATGCACAAATGCCATTCCCAAAAGTTTTAGATTATTAGAAATTAGATCATTGATCAACAACTAGAGAAACATTCCATTGATATTTTAACATGGCATTCAAGACCAATGCATATATATATATATATATATATATATATATTTGCATAAATATATATTTGCATAAATTTATATATTTGCACAAATATATATATATGTGTGTATACACACACACACACATATATATATATATATATATATATATATATATATGTATATTTGGTCAGGATCACAGACCAGTGACTCAATTCCTTTTAGATTAACTTGGGATCACTTGAAAAGACTCTATAGGCACTTCTCCTATCTTTGGCTGCTTAAATACAGCTACTGGTTACATCATATTCCTGTGTATCTCACTGCCAAGTGGACTACTTTTCAACATTCTTTTGTGTGTTCTGTGAAGCACCATACAAACGATTGTTCAGCCTACTTTATAGGCAAGAAAGTGATGTGACAAAGAATTTGGCCCACAGTTTCTTTCCCTAATTCTCAGGGAGGAAATCTCCATTTGTTGCATTTGAACAACTATGGCCCCTACACAATTATAGATAAAGCCTCCATTTCCTTAAGAAAGGAAAATGGGTGGCCCATCCATTGGCACACTTTCAAAAAATATCACTTTGTGGATTTATCAGTCCAATCTCTCCCTAAGAGTTTCGAGAACCAAGCAGGATATTTTAAAATCTTGGTTAATTAATTTAGACACACGTAACTTTATTCATTCACTCATATTCTGTCTATAGTCCTTATGAGGTATCATGAACTGTTCTATACAAAGCAAAACCCCTAACTAGATATACCTTACAATCTGTTACAGGGAATTAGAAAATAAAACAAAGTCACTGATCTAAAATAGAATTCTTGCAGGAGTATGGTATGCTGTGACAAATGTGTTGAAGAGGAGAAAAATTGGGTAGAGGGATGGAGACGTGTGTGTGTGTGTGTGTGTGTGTGTGTGTGTGTGTGTGTGAAAGAGAAAGAGAGAAAGAGAGAAGGAGAGAGAGTAGGTGTAGCGTGTATGTAACGCTGTTTTGGATCAGAAAGTTATGAAGAGTCAGTAATTTTAACACTACTGAAGGAAGGACAAGCCAGTGTATGTCTACATTTCATAGTTATGAAACAGAGCACTGAAGTGTTAAAAGATCTATTCAATGCTACCAAGACAGTCAGCAATTCTGAACTGCTGGTTTATGTCTTTTTCCCTTGTTCTAGTTCATAGCCCTATCTTGCCTCCGTGCAATGAATAAAAAGGGTTTGCTTTAAATAAATGGCATGTGTGAAATCCTAACCATGTTTATTCAATAACTTAAGGATAGTATCACTGCCAACGAGTATGTAGAATTAGAAGGTATCTCAGTGGCTTGAGAAACTTGTTTAATGTATCCCTGACCAATTACCACAAAGTAAAATGTGATTACAACAGTGACCTTAGAAGTAGAGAGCAGTTTACAACTCCATGCAGTGTGGTCTGACCTATGTATGCCTCAAGCAGTTGGAGAACTGTCCCTACTGGAGCAACAAAGTTTTCCACTCTTGTCCATGGAGTTTCAGCCCTGCAACATAATGTCTTTCTCAGCCACTGCCCTTTATATCCACAGGGCCCACTGGGCTAGATTTCATGGAGGTAAGTGTGCACGTAATCACATGTTTACCCTCAAAGGTAGTAGAAATGCTGCAGTGCTCTGGAAGTTACTTTTATTGAATCCTTATCAATCCCCATTATTATTTGCATTTGACCAAGTATGAGTGTAAGACCAGAGAATAATAGCATACCTATACATGTGCATATACAAATACATATCATGAAATATTTTCATACATTTTCATTTGAGTCCCACAACAACCTATAGGAAAAGTAAAATAGCTGTCATGACTCCCATCATGCTGATACAGTCACCAAGCCTGAGAGAAGTTAAATGAATTTGCCAAATACACAGTGTGAAAACATGGCAGAGCCCAAACTAATAGGCTACAGGAAACTTTGCCCTGTTGAACCTAGTTCTTCTAAGAGAACAAAATGGGACACTTTGGAAAACTTCATTTGACTTTCTTAAGTCTCAGAGGTATTTCTCAATGCTGAAAAGCGATAGTTTGCTAAATAAAATCTAAATGGCTTAAAACAATCCTATGGTTTCTCCCAAAGTGCTAATTATAACTCTGTGTATATAAATGCATTTAGTTAAAACTTAGATTCACATGGGGCACCCGGGTGGCTCAGTCGGTTGGGCGTCCGATTTCAGCTCAGGTCATGATTTCACAGTCCTTGAGTTCAAGCCCCGCGTCAGGCTCTGTGCTGACAGCTCAGAGCCTAGAGCCTGCTTCAGATTCTGCATCTCCCTTCTCTCTCTGCCCCTCCCCTGCTCATGCTCTGTCTCTGTCTCAAAAATGAATTTTAAAAAACATTAAAAAAAAACTTAGATTCACAAATTTAACATTTGTGATTCTATTGCCAATCAAGGTTCTGTCAAGAAAACAGAAGAGCCACTCAGTGTATTCAAGGTATTAAAGGTTTTAATATAGAGAAATAAGAGCATAGCCAAAGATTGGAAAATCTGCCCATGCATCTGGCAGCAATTGCCCCCAGAAAATAATGGCCTCTCCTCCTCTATCACCCAAATCTGGTGCCAATGCCTCTCTTTGGAAAACCATAATCTGGGGAAGCAGATTCTGGCAAAACTGTATCCAACTTCTTTTCAGTGATATTTGGGGAGGTGATTCCAAGTTGACAACAAGCAATCTAACACAGGCATGACAAAGTGATCTCAGAATTCCATGTTATTATCTTTAAGTTTTCTGAAGCACACCCTGGAATCCTATATCCTAACTGGCATAGTAAAGGAGCAAGCCACATAGCCAGGGAGAACACCTCATGATTAAATTCCCTCCGTATATTCAACAAATATTTGATACAAAACAGACATGGTTCCATCTCTTCTAGTGCCTACCTCTTGATAAGGCTTTGTCTTAAAATCCATTGAATTTGAAGTTGGGGAAGAATTTATATGTTGTTGGGTCTTCACAGACTTGAAGAGCATCAAGAGTCTAAGATTGCTTCAGCCATCTTAATGACCAACTTTGAGAAATCATCCAGTTTAATCATAAAAGCAGTCCAAAATACCCACTGAGTCATCAGATGTCATTTCTTGATTCATGGCCATGCTCTCAGGGAATTATCAAAGTAATCCTCAACATTTGCATAGCACTTTGTACTTATTGAAAGGTATTCTCTAGCATTGACTTGTTTGACCCTCACAAAACAGATATGGGCAGATAATTTTCTTTTTAACTAATGAAAAACCAAGGACATAGATAAGGGCAATAAATTGTTTATTAATTAATGATCAATGTAAGACTTGAAATTAGGTCTTAACTCTCAACTTAGGGCCCTTCAACAGTATCCCACTGTCTCTTTTGTACTAAATAAACTGGAATCAGCACTTGTTATATGTGATGTTATAGAATTAAGAAGGCCTTGCCCTTCTACATCATTTTTATTGCCCACTTGTAATTGTTCTTCCAGTTTAAATTCTGAACTGAATTGTCTCGAAGTATCTAGAAGTGTCCTCTTCTTTGTTTAATGGAAAAATGAGCGAATGCCTCTTGGACAGAGCTCTTTCTTTCATGAACATTCTGTGCAATAAATAGGTCACCTGGTCACATTCATATCTTTAAGGAATTTACTAAGTCAGTTCTGTCCTATAATATCCGTATCTGGCAAACATACTTTTAGAGAACACAAGCACTTATGACAGAATTTTAAAACCAGAGAGGACACTGAAGATTACTTAGACCAATTCTCTCACACGGAAAAGAGTGAAATCCTGTGGAGCTTGTACTTTTTTCTTTTTTATTTTTTTTTTTGATGTTTATTTATTTTTGAGAGAGAGAGAGAGACAGAGACAGAGCATGAGAGGTGGAGGGGCAGAGAGAGAAGGAATCCGAAGCAGGCTCCAGGCTCTGAGCTGTCAGCACAGAGCCCGACGTGGGGCTCGAATTCACAGAGTGTGAGATCATGACCTGAGTCAAAGTCAGATGCTTAACTGACTGAGCCACCCAGGTGCCCTGAAGTTTGGATTTTTTTGACCTTGAGGTCAAAAATCACATGGCCAATCACTTAGAAACAGACCTGTGAACAGTGATAGTCTGGTTTGAAGATTCTTGGGAACTGCCAGTATGTGGGGGGTATCATAAAATGTAAAGAATATTCTCAGGCTTAAAATCAAGTTGTGAAGACGTGCAACAATGAAAGAAGCGCACAAGCCAAGAAATAATTCCTAAATAATGGTCCATAAGCTATAATTGCTGTAATTCGCTGAAAAAAAATAGATCAAGAATTTATTTTTAATTTCTGCCTCATTCTACAAAAGATGTGAGGCACCTCATAAAAATCCTTTCAATACAAAAGAATTAAATTAAGCAGTTGTGGTGACCATGGTGAAGGGAAATTATAGGCATAAAAATAGTAAAGCCAGATCTGCTATTAGGGGTGAACCATACAGTTGAAATAAATGGACCCCAGATTTATCACTAGTTTTCTAATGGCCAAGCAAAGTAAACACAGTCAATTTATAATATTCATATTGTCCACAAAACAAAACCTAACTTACTGTTCAGTGGTATTCTTCAGTATTTAGAAAGAGGGCCCTGAGTTTCATCCAGTTCTTTCTTAACACAAACCGTCAGTGTGCTCCCTTGGCATAACACCAAAGTACAATTCAGTAAAGCAATCATATTAGATCCAAAATGATGTTGCTGAAGGATCCAGCAACCTTGTGATATGGCTTGATTCAAAGGCATTATGCAGAGTATGTAGAGAAATGGATAATTACTTGACTCTCAAGTGTTTCTTCCAAAACTTTTATGGAAATATGTGAAGCAAGAAGCTCAACATAATAATATCTGGCAAGAACCTATGGTGTAGATGGTCTGTCATGCTGATTGATGGCTGTTCTACAAGCTTGGATAATCGACCAAGCAGAGATGTGTGTCATTAAGGGAATCTGAAAATGTAGGAGCCTAACTGAGTCGTATTTAACATCTTTGCACAGGGATGAATAGGGTCAAAATCACTTAGGAATTTAGGAACGGCTTCTGGAAGGAGATGGGACCTGAACTTGGACAGGCAAGGAGGAGAAATGAGGAATTTTAGACTAGCAGAAAATCACATGACCAAATGGTGGGGGCGTTGCAAATAGAAGACAAGTCAGTTTGCCATCAAAATTTATGACTTTAAAATGAAGTAACAATGGAGCATGTCTAAACACAATTCAGCTTGATCCTTTTTATGGAAATATTGCCAGTAGAAAGTTCTCTAATTTAATATGACAGCACTGGTTTGATAGGATTTCAAGCCAATGAATTCAGTAAGTAGATTTGTTTTGATGACCTTTGCTAATTTGTTGAATGCTGTGAAAATCCCCTGCAGACTTTCTAACAGTTCCAAAGCTAAAAATAATGACCTCACTGAAGATTCTGTCAGCTGTTCTGATTCAGAGAATGGCTGCGAATGACTGATGGACCTTGGTTCCCAATGAGGCTGAGAGATTTGCAACCTGACCTGTCTTGTACATACCAGAAAATGATGTCTGTACTTAACTAGAAAGCATACATAGGGTCAGAGGGAACAGTAAGGACTATCTCTCATTATAAATAAAAATTGTAATTACATGAGTATTTAATTGTAGGCTATGTTTCAGGTGTTGTGCTTTACACTACATGTATTATTTTTTCATATTATCCTCACAACTTCTCTGTGGAGGAAGAAGTATCACTAGCCTGTAGGTGGGGTGACCAAGGCTCAGAAAATTTAAGTGACTTCCTCGAAGTTACAGTTAGTTAATACCACAGGCTTTGAACCCAGATCTTTGGGACCCAAAAGCTAATGTTTTTCACCTTTATGTAATACAGATTCTCTGTCTCTTAGGGGCGGTTGCTTTAAATTATGAAACTAAAGCATTTTGGTTTCTATTATGAGACACAATTTAAAAAGGGAATTCCTGCAAGAACCATAGAGTTTGAAGGTGAACTAAAGGTTGCAGAATCAGTAACCCGCTCCTCTACTTCTGGGTATGAGATATGAAAGAGGAATGCCAAACTGAGCTGTTGAGAGCCCTGCAGCTGGTTGAAGGTGAATCAGGCCATCCAGTTGACAATACTGTGTGTTTTGACACTGCTGCTGCCCTTATGTCTGCTCTGGGACAGGTCAACAATTAGTTGTGGGATGAGAAAAGAACTGAGCCTGGATGTTTAAAAGGCAAACTAAATTAATCAGGTGCTACCATGGTATTACGTGGTCAGAGTACCAGAAGCTGGATGTCTTTTTTTTTTTAACGAAAATATCCCGAGGACTCAGAGAATATTAAAAGCTGATTGTTGATAATTTGGAGAGGAAAAAATCAAAGAATATACAGAGTCATATGCAACTCTGGTTAAAATCGAAGTTAATGGTCTGTTTCAGGCTGCCATCTCCTTGAGGTTAGCAATGGATATGAGCACAACTGCTAATTTTCACAGTTAGATTAAAAATTTCTTGAAATCTTCTTGAGGATCAGTAGGGTATCTCCAGCCTATTGCTGTCACTCAGCATTATCACAAGTGTGACCCTCCATCTATATGGTGCTTTTCAGTGCCTAGTGAAACATTTATCTACGCTATTAAAATTTATATCTGATCTTACCAAAATATGTGATTTCCTCCCTTCTCTGAATAATTGAATATTCTCTCTTGAAAACATAAACTGTTTCTAGAATCGGCATCAAAGAATCAGAAATGTTTGGTTGACTAGTTAATTATTTCCGTGATCCATCCAGCAAGCATTCACTGTAGCCTGGGTAGTGCCTGACACTCTCCTAGATAACAGTGGTAACCAAAAGTAGAGAGGGACAAGAACAGACACTCAGATCAATGGAACAGAATAGAGAACCCAGAAATGGACCCAAAAACGTATGGCAAACTAATCTTTGACAAAGCAGAAAAGAATATCCAATGGAATAAAGACAGTCTCTTCAGCAAGTGCTGCTGGGAAAACTGGACAGTGACATGCAGAAAAATGAACCTGGACCACTTTCTTACACCGTACACAAAAATAAACTCAAAATGGATGAAAGACCTCAATGTAAGACAGGAAGCCATCAAAATCCTCGAGGAGAAAGCAGGCAAAAACCTCTTTGATCTTGGCTGCAACAACTTCTTACTCAACAGGTCTCCAGAGACAAGGGAAACAAAAGCAAAAATGAACAACTGGGACCTCATCAAAATAAAAAGCTTATGCACAGAGAAGGAAACAATCAGCAAAACTAAAAGACAACCGACAGAATGGGAGATTCTTGCAAATGACAATGGGAGATATTTGCAAATGACATATCAGATAAAGGGTTAGTATCCAAAATCTACAAAGAACTCACCAAACTCAACACCCAAAAAACAAATAATCCAGTAAAGAAATGGGGAAAACACATGAATAGACACTTCTCCAGAGAAGATATCTAGATGGCCAACCGACACATGAGAAAAAGCTCCACATCACTCATCATCAGGGAAATACAAATCAAAACCGCAATGAGATACCTCCTTACACCTGTCAGAATGGCTAACATTAACAACTCAGACAACAACAGATGTTGGCGAGGATGCGGAGAAAGAGGATCTCTTTTGCACTGCTGGTGGGAATGCAAGCTGGTGCAGCCACGGTGGAAAACAGTATGGAGGTTCCTCAAAAAACTAAAAATAGAACTACCATACAACCCAGCAATTGCACTACTAAGCATTTATCCACGGGATACAGGTGTACTGTTTCCAAGGAACACATGCACTCCCATGTTTATAGCCACACTATCAACAATAGCTAAAGAATGGAAAGAGCCCAAATGGGCACAAAAACAGACACATAGACCAATGGAATAGAATAGAAACCCCAGAACTAGACCCACAAACGTATGGCCAACTAATCTTTGACAAAGCAGGAAAGAACATCCAATGGAAAAAAGACAGTCTCTTTAACAGATGGTGCTGGGAGAACTGGACAGCAACATGCAGAGGATTGAAACTAGACCACTTTCTTACACCATTCAGAAAAACACACTCAAAATGGATAAAGGACCTGAATGTGAGACAGGAAACCATCAAAACCCTAGAGGAGAAAGCAGGAAAAGACCTCTCTGACCTCAGTCGTAGCAATTTCTTACTTGACACATCCCCAAAGGCAAGGGAATTAAAAGCAAAAATGAACTACTGGCACCTTATGAAGATAAAAAGCTTCTGCACAGCAAAGGAAACAACCAACAAAACCAAAAGGCAACCAACGGAATGGGAAAAGATATTTGCAAATGGCATATTGGACAAAGGGCTAGTATCCAAAATCTATAAAGAGCTCACCAAACTCCACACCCGAAAAACAAATAACCCAGTGAAGAAATGGGCAGAAAGCATGAATAGACACTTCTCTAAAGAAGACATCTGGATGGTCAACAGGCACATGAAAAGATACTCAACGTCGCTCCTCATCAGGGAAATACAAATCAAAACCACACTCAGCTGTCACCTCACGCCAGACAGAGTGGCCAAAATGTACAAATCAGGAGACCATAGATGCTGGCGAGGATGTGGAAAAATGGGAACCCTCTTGCACTGTTGGTGGGAATGCAAATTGGTGCAGCCACTCTCGAAAGCAGTGTGGAGGTTCCTCAAAAAATTAAAAATAGACCTACCCTATGACCCAGCAATAGCACTGCTAGGAATTTACCCAAGGGATACAGGAGTACTGATGCATAGGGCCACTTGTACCCCAATGTTTATAGCAGCACCCTCAACAATAGCCAAATTATGGAAAGAGCCTAAATGTCCATCAACTGATGAATGGATAAAGAAATTGTGGTTTATATACACAATGGAGTACTACGTGGCAATGAGAAAGAATGCAATATGGCCCTTTGTAGCAACGTGGATGGAACTGGAGAGTGTGATGCTAAGTGAAATAAGCCATACAGAGAAAGACAGATACCATATGGTTTCACTCTTATGTGGATCCTGAGAAACTTAACAGAAACTCATGGGGGAGGGGAAGGAAAAAAAAAAGAGGTTAGAGTGGGAGAGAGCCAAAGCATAAGAGACTCTTAAAAACTGAGAACAAACTGAGGGTTGATGGGGGGTAGGAGGGAGGGGAGAGTGGTTGATGGGTATTGAGGAGGGCACCTTTTGGGATGAGCACTGGGTGTTGTATGGAAACCAATTTGACAATAAATTTCATATATTGAAAAAAAATAATAGGGGCGCCTGGGTGACGCAGTCGGTTAAGCGTCCGACTTCAGCCAGGTCACGATCTCGCGGTCCGGGAGTTCGAGCCCCGCATCAGGCTCTGGGCTGATGGCTCAGAGCCTGGAGCCTGTTTCCGATTCTGTGTCTCCCTCTCTCTCTGCCCCTCCCCCATTCATGCTCTGTCTCTCTCTGTTCAAAAAATAAATAAACGTTGAAAAATAATAAAGAAGATTCGTGGGAGAAAAACTTTAAAAAATAATAATAATAAAATTAATTAAAAAAAAAAAGAGCCCAAATGTCCGTCAATGGATGAATGGATAAAGAATATGTGGTATATATATACAATAGAGTATTACTCGGCAATCAAAAAGAATGAAATCTTGCCATTTGCAACTACATGGATGGAACTGGAAGGTATTATGCTAAGTGAACTCAGTCAGTCAGGGAAAGACAAAAATCATTTGACTTCACTCATATGAAGACTTTAAGAGACAAAACAGATGAACATAAGGGAAGGGAAGCAAAAGTAATATAAAAACATGGAGGGGGACAAAACAGAAGAGACTCATAAATATGGAGAACAAACTGAGGGTTACTGGAGGGGTTGTGGGAGGGGGGATGGGCTAAATGGGTAAGGGGCACTAAGGACTCTACTCCTGAAATCATTGTTGCACTATATGCTAACTAATTTGGATGTAAATTTTAAAAAATTAAAAATAAAATTAAAAAAAAGAGTAGAGAGGGTACCTACCTTCCCTATTGGAGCTTCCAGGCAGGTTAGGGAGACAGGCATTTATCAAAGACTTGCACCAATAAAGGCAAACACTGCTATGAAATAGTGGCACTTCATGCTGTTAAAGAGCAAATCAGTGAAGATTGGACTTTTGGAGGCAACGGAATTTCCTTGAGAATGTGTCTTTGTTGTTTGGAGACCTAAAGGTTGAGTAAGGAATTTAACTAGGAAAAAGGAGAATAGAAAATTTAACTAGCAAAAAGGAGAATAAAGCACAGCCCAGGCAGAGAAAACATCAAATTCAAGAGTCTGTGTGTGGCAGGAAGGATCTTGACAAACATGAGAAGCAGAAGCGAATCTAATGTGGTTGTAGCAACAAGAGAAAAAAGACCATTGTGTGAGTTAAAGCTGGAAATGTAGGCAGAGAACCTACCCTGGAGGATCTTGTAGGAATTTTGTCTTTATCCTAAGAGCAGTACATCAATGGAGGATTTCTGAGCTGCGGGAAGGAGGCTAACATAATAAAATTTGTATTTGAAAAGTCACTGTAGCTATAGTATTGAAAACAGACTGATGCAGGTAAAGAAGGCAAAATAACCATTTTGGAGACTATCAGAATGGACCACAGAGATATGCTAGCTTGGACCAGGATGGCAATGGGAAGGAGTAGATGGATGCAAGGAGAGTTAAAAGGGGAAAACAGGGCTGCCTGGGTGGCTCAGTCGGTTAAGCCCCCTAGATCAGCTCAGGTCATGATCTCATGGTTCATGGGTTCGAGCCCCACGTCAAGCTCTGTGCTGACAGCTCGGAGCCTGGAGTCTGCTTCGGATTCTGTGTGTCCCTTTCTCTCTGCCCCTCCCCCTGCTCGCTCGCTCACTCGCTCTCTCTCTCAAAAATAAATAGACATTAAATTTTTTTAAAAAAAATAAGGGAAACACAGATGGGACTTGGTGAAGAAGTTAATTTGAGAGAGAGAGAGAGAGAGAGAGAGAGAGAGACACGGAGGAATACATAATGACTCCTACAATATCTGGGGGGTTGTTTGTATTAGTGGAAGAACAGTGATTAGTGGATGAACAAAAATTAGAAGAATGATGTTTTAAATTCTGAGTAGGGAACAAGGAAGAGATCACAGGTATAGTTTGGGGTTTCTTGAGGTGTGGTACAAGTCTGCAGCACAGAAAGACATCTACCCTGAAGATATAAATTTGTGAATCATCTGAATGTTTTGATAATTATAGCTGTAGGCACAGGTGAGTTTCCCTGTGGAGAGGATGCAGTATGAGGAATGAAGAGTGTTCAGGAGGCTCAAGGAACTGCAGTATTTAATGACAGGACAGAATAGAAATTAGACTGGAAAGGAGACAAGGAAGGAATAGCCAGAGAAATAGGAGAAAATTACAGAGTATGGAGTTGGAGTAACCAAGGAAGGAAAGGAAAGGAAATCGTGGGCTCTTAACTGAAGATTTATATTTATATTTATATTTATATTTATATTTATATTTATATTCATATTAATTTATAGTTATAGCTTTGTCTCATGTGTAAGATTGAACATCCTTCTAGTCAAGAGCGGGGCATTCCATCCTCAGTGGCTGCTGCTTTCTTCACCTCTTGGAAGCCTCCCTCTGGAAAGGAGTTGCTTGTTAATGGAGATTTTAAGGTCTACAGGAACCCTACTCATCTGACTGTGTGGGGGAGAGCCCAGGCCATGGAGGCAGAATCGCAGCCATGTGTCAGCCCGGGTTCTTGTGGCACACACAGATTATTGCCCACCACACATTTCTGCAGCTGTTTCTTAGTTAAAATTTATGGACCCTGTTGTTGTTGAATATCATTAGAAACTCCACACCATTTAGGGTGTTTGTAGGGCAAAACAAAGATGAGAATTGTGTGATGTTAAGAACTGTGTGATGTTTAATGGAAAGATGCTAAATTTTGAGATATGGAGTCATGTAATTTTTTTCTAATATAAAAGTGAACATCCTGGGGTGCCTGGGTGGATCATTTGGTTAAGTGTTGAACTTTGGCTCAGGTCATGATCTTACAGCTCATGAGTTTGAGCCCTGCATCAGGCTCTGTGCTGACAGCTCAGAGCCTGGAGCCTGCTTCATATTCTGTGTCTCCCTCTCTCCGACCCTCCCCTGCTTTCTCTCAGTCTCTTTTTCCTTCAAAAATAAGTAAACATTAAAAAAAAAGTGAACATCTATATTCCTAACAAAAAAAAAAGTTCAAGTTCAAAATGGAACAGAGGAAAGATCATGTGTTTTGAATCTTGGTTCTAATACTAATTCTCAGATCTTAGTTCAGTCTTTGTGATATATTTCTCTCATCAAAATTATGAAAATATGTCAAAATATATTTACACATACACACAGGTTAGAGCCCTCCCACATGTAGAGGTATTTGCTTCTGTTAGTTGTTTCTCCATTTTAGAAATAATTTCTGGGAAAAAAAAGTAAGAAAGAAAAATACTTTCTGACTTTGTGCACATGAAAATGCTAAGCATGGAATATCATAATCTACACTTTTCAGAGCTCAAGACGCTCTTTTGCAAGATAACTTTAATATGCTCTCTTGGTCTCAGCTAACTTAATGTCTGAAAAAAATAGATTTCACTTGATTAAAAGAACATTACATCGGTTCTTATTTTCTCATTATTTAAAAAATATATATATACATACATATATAATGATATTTAAAGGTATTCATTAATGAATATATATCTAAATCTATTAAAGACTGGATTTTCAATATATATTTTCTTGAGAAATTTGAATTTATGTATATCATGTTAATATAGTTGGCCTTAATTCATTATGAAGGTAACAAGCCCTACTGGCCAACTCCTCTGTAGCGTAATAGGGAAGGAACGATGTGAACTCAAGCATCTCTGGGTTTGATGCCAGATTTGCTATCTGCGCAGATCTCCATTACACCATATTGTGCCTCATTTGCTTCACCTGTGAGATAGGTACAATAAGGCTTACCCCATGGGGTTGCTCTAAGGAAATGTCTACCACATATAAGCATTCATTAAACATCTCCTTGACATCACAATGATACTACATCAGGATAGCAGCCTCCAGAAAGAGCAAGAATTGACACCTGAAAAATTATGACTGTATTCTAGCATTCATGTCTTACAGAAAGATAATCACGTTAATATATTCAGGGTGCTATGAACCCTGATGACATGATGATAACAGATCAACTCTGGGTTTAAGGTCATCTCATAGTCTATGAATTGAAATGTTTCATGATCGTGGACAGTGTGGACACTTAACTTCCCTATGATGTGAGAGAAGAAAGTGATGGTTTCTCCTGTACTAGTTTTCACTGAAAGGTGCCCATCTTTCACAGAGAATTTCTTCAATAATGATTTGCTGAGTGAATGACTAAAGGGAAAGCGAATGAGATAAAAGTTTATATGCATATTCTACGAAATGTATAGAAATTAGAGATTACACTAGTTTTGCAGACTTAGCGCTCTGTAGAAAAATTAGTGAGTGCTGTTCTGGGTTCTTTAGTCATTCATTTACTCAACAGATATGGTGCTCTACCATGTTGCTACTCTATTAGGTTCCATGATGGTCAAAAAAGAATCACATCAGTAGGTCTCTGCCCTTGTGTCAGGTAGGAAAATCATGGACCAGGTAATCACAAGATTATTCCAAAGCCAGCCAAATAGAGTAGCCTTCTCATCTAATTTTCATCTAATCTTTCCACGTTAGGCCAAGTGTGTCTATCTTGTTTCTCCCAACAAAACAATATCCAGTCTAACCAAACCAAAAGCCAAGATAAATCGATGACATTGTTTCTTTTAACTTCATGCTACGATTTTGTCTTCTTTAGGATATTGTTTCCTTCTGATCCTGAGCATAGAGGCATATTGTAATTGGCCTATTGCCTGATTGATATTTTAACAGCCACAGCTTTTTAGTTTAAAAATTAAACATTTGGATTTGCTTATTTTGGATATTTTTCTTATTTCCTCATAGCAATGTAGGTTTCATGAGAAGAAAGTATAGAAGTCTCAGAGATCTTTCCTGGTATACTTCTAAATCCAGGTGCTTTGCAACGTTTTTTAATTAAGCAACGAATACTAAAAACATAAAAATGTAATAATGAATTCCATCAAAGGTCCTTCGACTATAGTATTTTCTCTGACAGTGAGGTCAAGCCATCTTTGGGGGGAATTCATGCTAAGTAATTCCTTTGATATTTCCATCACAGGTCCATAATTATTGCTAACTTATTTTTAAGGCGAATCAAGACCAATTTTTAATTCATTTAAGTTAATGGTATGGAAGTCTTCTTGATATAAATTCCTTGAATTTGTTTTCTAATATATAAAAAAAAATTCCCTCTCCCAACTTGATAGATTAAATGGTATAGGAGAAAAGACACCAACTCTACCAGTTCCTTATAAAAATGGGAATGATCGCATCTGTCTTGCAATATCAGTGGGCCTGATACACAGTAGGTATTCGTTTTCTATTTTTGTTTTTGTCAGTAACACATGTAAGTGGTTTAAGATTTCAATAACTTTTCCAAGACCTATTATAAAAGCAGCAGTCCTCTGTCCCCATCTGCACACCATCTTCCCCCCTTTCCATTAACCAGCAATAGTGGACGTCCACCTTTTAAGTTTTTGTTTTTTTTTAATTTTCCTTCAGATTTCTAAATAACCTCACTTGTGCTGTGAGTTCTTGGCTTCTCACTTTTATACATACCTTTTTTGTACATTCCCATAGCCCCACCCAGCACTGATGCACACATTTCCCTTCATCTCCCCAATATTAATGTCTGATGATCCACTAATACTAAAATATTGAAATACTTCTTCTAGGTTGAAAAATAACTACTGCTCTGTAACTATCAAGTGATCCACCTCCACTCTATTAACCCAGCCTTATGCATAGGCCCCTCCTAGATCTTCCCCACCTAAAATCTAACAGTGAAGGGAGTGATGCCTGGCCCAGAGCTTCCCTCAGCATTGCCCAGTGTCCATTATACCTCAGTTTGTGGTTCATACCAGACAAGTTGGTAAATACTTAATAGTTTTAATATATTATCCCTGGCTATATTATAATTTTAGTGACACTGATATTCAATGTTCACATTATTACAATTCTGTGAACATTATTTACAGCTGAGCTATGTATACTATGTATACTATGTACATAGTATACTATGATTATGACTATACTATGACTAAAGTCACTGTCCTGTACTATTTAGCCTCTTTTCCATTATGAAACCATCTGTAAACTCTTTGCTCTACGTGTACATCTCTTCTCAAACACACAAGTGAGCTATCAAATTAATCTTCCTAGAGACATCTCTCCTAGAACTCTGTGTTCTCTTGCTTGCATCTGAACTAATTGCTCTCCAGACCTCCCTGCACTTTTACCATATTACAGTCTTCTTTCCCATCATCCTAGGGATTTTTTGTCTGTCTTTTGTATGGGAGTCTGTTTCCCGACTTCCACGTCATCTTCTTCCTTAATTTACATCCTGGTGGATCTTTTCCCTGTAGCTTCCTGAGAGTAGCTGAGGGAAGATTAACTTTTTGAGAATTTGTGTGTCTGGCAATGCCTTTATTCTCTCCTGACAAAATTGATTGAATTTTTATGTATATAGATTCCTATGTAAGAGATCAATTTCCCTCAGATTTTTAAGGCAATATTCCAGTGTCTACCTTCCAATATTCTATTAAGAACATCAATGCCATTCTGATTCTGGAATCTTTGTATATGGATAGATTTTTCCTCTGCAGCATTTTAGGATATTTCCTTTGTTTTCTAATATTCTAAATTTCATAATGATGAGGACTTTGGGAAGCTATGTGATCATGGTAAGGATCAGATTGGTCTTCTAATCTGGAAACACCTATAATGACATATAGTTGGAATCTTAAATGTCTTAGTCCATTTGGACTGCTTTAACAAAATACCATAGATTGGATAGCTTATGAACAGCAGAAATTTCTCGCAGTTCTCAAAGCAAAGAAGTCCAAGATCATAACACCAGCTGATTTGGCTTCTAGTGAGCACCTGCTTCCTGGTTCATAGATGGTCATCCTCTCACTGTGTTCTCACATGGCTGAAGGTAAGGAATCTTTCTAGGGTTTTCTGTAAGGGCACTAATCCCATTTATGAGAGCTCTGCTCTCATGGCCTAATCACTTAACAAAAGCTCCACCTTCTGGTACCATCATATTGAGCATTAAGGTTTCAACATATGAATTGGGTGGGCATACTAAAATTCAGCCTATAGCAGTATGGCAAGTAGGCTTTTCAAATTGGCTTCTTTCACTTACCAATATTCGTTTAAAGGTTTCTATGTCTTTTCATGGCTTGATAGTTCATTTCTTTTTGGCACTGAGCGATACTCCATTCGTGCCATTTAAATATTGAAGGACATCTTGGTTTCTTCCATGTTTTGGCAATTACAAATAAAGCCACTATAAACATTCATGTGCAAGTTTTGGTGTAGACATTAGTTTTATACTCATTTCAGTAAATACCAAAGAGCACAATTGCTGGACAGTATGATAAGAATATGTTTAGTTTTGTAAGAAACTGCCAAACTGTCTTCCAAAGTGGCTGTGCCATTTTGGATTCCCACCAGCAATGAATGAGCGTTCCTTTGCTCCACATCCTTGCTAGAATTGGAGTGTTGTCAGTATTTTGGATGTTAGCCATTCCAATAGGTATATAAGTGTAATTCATTGTTGTTTTATTTTACAATTCCTTAATGGCATGATATAAAGCCACTTGTGTTTTTACTTTGGTGAGGTGTCTATGCAGATCTTTTGCCTAATTTTCAATTGGGTTATTTGTCATCATAGTGTTGAGTTTTTAAGAGTTCCTTATATATTTTGGATACCAGTCCTCTTTCAGATAGATGCTTTTTGCCACTTTATTTTTAAGTTGTTTTAATAGCAATGCATTTACAAAGCTAAAATGTTAAAAAAAAAAAACAAAATTAAAAGGCAAATATTGGGAAGCCTCACCCACACTCCCTTCCAAATTCACTCATTCTTCACCATTTGTATTAGTTTTTTATTACTCTTTCTATTGTCTCTTTATGCAAATACAAATGTATACAAATAAATATTTTTATTTTTCCCACTTATTAACAAGAGTGAAAGCCTATATACATCGTTCCACACTTTGCTTTTCCACGTAACATTTCTTGGGCATCCCTCCATATCAAGCATAGTGATCTTCCCCATTGTTTTATATAGCTACATTATGTTCCATTGTGGGGATGTACCATAGTTAAATTAAGAACTTCCCTGTGGCTGAACATTTATCACCCTGACTTTCAAAGGTACCTGGTACTCAGAGATTGCTGAGATTTTCTGAGTCTCCATAATGAAAATTGGGTGCTTCTTAGCTTTCCCCCATTGCCAGCTTAGATTCTGGTTTGCTTAAATGTGCTAAGACAGTTTCCACTTGACCATCTGCTTTCTAGCTTCCAGAGTTTCTTTAGTGCAACACTTCATAGCATATCAGAATCATCTTCAAACTCAAGGAATATATCCTTGATTGTCTAGATGTATGTGACTAAGTTTGTTCTTATCTTGTATATTTCCACTCACTGTACTTTTCCAGACTTTGATCACATCCTTTCAGAAGGAAGAGACTCAGTTTTCACAAATGAAAATAACCTTAGAGAGAATTCAAAGGTAGGGGATGAAATTGTTTACTTTTTTAGAGACTAAAACAAAGAAACAGTATGCTCCAAAGACTTTCTAGGGTCATTCGGCAAGCCAATAAATTGCTTTCTATGGCTTTTGCCTCCCTGTCTGTGGCTGTAACTATTACAGTACCATTTCGGTCCCTGGATTTCAACTCAGTAGGTCTAATTACTGTTTTCCTAATTTATAGAAATTGTTAGCACCATTACTGCAGATACATCAAAGGCCCTGAGGGAGCAGTAATTCTCCTGCTGTACACTTAAATTGATATAGTCATTTGGCTCATCAACTGTGTAAGTCACAAGATGGACCTCTCCTGAGAGGTTATAGAGCAGCAGTTGAGTTTGGGCCCTGCAGTCAGACAGATCCCACAGCTCCCCCACTTTCTAGTTACGTCACCTTAAGCAAGTTACTTAACCCCTCTAAACCTGTGTTTTCCCTATCTACAAAATAACGTACTCCTCATAGGTTTGTGTGCAGATTAAATACACGTAAAGCAACTAGTACAGGGCCTGGCATATAATCAGCATGCGATGAATGTGGCTATTATTGACTAGCCCATAGCAAACTACTTGGTACCTAGTAGGCATTTGAGAAATAATTGTTGAATGGATAACTGAATGGAGGAATAAACGCTTCCTTTTAACAAAAATACTGAATCTGATTAAAGTGTGTAAAAGGTTCAGCTCACCAATTCCAGTGTGTGTGTTCTGGGGCACGGGAGGTGGGGGGTGGCAAATCTCCTCCTCCTCTCCCCACTCAACAATTCTCCATCACCTGCTGGGCGTCCTACAATCCACTCGGTTCTGACACTACGTGGAGATAATGTCAGATTCCACAGGTGAAGGGCTCAGTCCCACAAGACTGCACCCCACCCCACTTCAATGCCAGTCACGAGTTCAGATTATCATCTGCACTTCTAATTAGCCAGCTATAAAAAAGAAGTTCCAATGATCCCCTGCCCCTTGAGTTTTAATTTGCTAGAACAGCTCACATTACTCAGAAAAATATTTTGCTTGCGAGATGACCAGTTTATTATAAAAGGATATAACTCAGAAACAGCCAGATGGAAGAGATTCATAGAGCACAGTATGGGAGAAGGGCATATAGGTTTCATGGCTTCAGAGGGTGCCAACCTCCCTGAATCTCCACCTGTTCACCAGTCCAGAAGCTCTATGGACCTCATCATTTTGTGATTTTATAGAGTCTTCATTACATAGGCATGGTTGATTAAATCACTGGCCGCTGGTGAGCAAATCAACCTGTAGCCATTCTCCTCTCCCTAGAGGTTAAGGGGTAGGAGTGAAAGTTCCAAACCTCTAATCACATGGTTGGCTCCACTTGGCAACCAGCCCCCATCTTTAGGTGCTTTCCCAAAGTCACCTCAACAGAAACCTAGTAGTGTTGGAAAGGGGCTTGTTATGAATAACAGGACACCCATCTCACCTTTATGGCTCTGAAGAATTTTAGGAACTGAGGACAAAAGACCAAATATCATGACAAAAGATACTCCCATTGTTCTTATCTCTCAGGAAATTCCAATGGTTTGGGAGCTGTGAACCAGCCACTTTGGAAAGACCAAATATACCAGAGAAGTATCTAAGGCTAGCTGCTCAGCTAGCCTATAAACCACTGCCTGGCTCACAGCAGAAACTAACAAATGAATCTTCCAATAAAGGAATGAGCAAATAGATATGTTTTACCTACATTAATTTTCAGGATGCAAAAACAAAAATTTTTTTAAGAAAATTATTGGGTACATGTATTTAGGAAAGTCAATTTGTTATTAAAGGAATATCCTCTAATATTCAAATTTAAGGCTCCAAACACTCTTCCAAGGTGCAAATTTTAGACAAAGATTTCTTGACCAACCATGACCAATCAGATACTCACTTAGTCTTGTCTGCAGTGCCCTCTCTAGCCACACTTGTACTAAAGACTAAAGGAGAAAAGGGAAAATTCTGTGTTTAGTATTTGAAAAGCATTTGTCACAGGTAAGATGGTGTTTGTGCTCCTTGTGTGATGAGGGTGCTGGTTTGATTTAGCAGAAGGGAATAGGTCACAGACCTTAGTAAAAATGCCTTGAAAGAGGCATTTTTTAAAACTCTAGATTTTTTATCCAAAAATCTCCATCATGTAATGGACACTAATAATGTCACCCAGAAAAAAAAGGAACCATTCAAAACAATTTACATTTATTTGTTGTTGCTCTGTGGATAAAAATCTGATAAGATGCGATTTAAAATAGTTTCTTTGATCTTTTCGATGCCCATGAAGGCTGAGAAATGATTACAATAGGTCCCATTTTTGCCTAGTCCCACACTACAGGACATATGTTACATCCAGTTCTCACAAATATTCTTCAGGGTCATCAATTTATTGTTATTCCTATTTTACAAATGGAGAAATGGAGACCCCACATAAAAAAATGTGTCAGTGATCACTAGAATGTTAAGCAGAAAGGCAGGATACAAACCATGTTCCTTCAGATTCCAAAATTCATGTTTCTCAATACCTTTCTCTCTTGTAATGAGATGTTTTTCCTAGAAATCACAATGAGGTATCTTCATAGACAATGAAATAATGTTAGACCCATCATGTGACACTTGTCACACTAAATTTCCTAAACCAACTCAACATTTACAAAAAGGTTAAGAAGTTTAGGTATAGGAGTTTGGGAGTTATCATAGGCAATGCCAGAGAAGGAAAGAGAGGATAGGAAAAGAATTGTAAAAAATAAAATAAAATACTAGTAAAGAGAAGAGTTTCTGTGAGTTTCATATATATGGTAAATGCTGGCCACTTTTTGAACACTCAACGTTTCTATCTTGTATACCCACCCCCATCCACCTCCCACATCCTGTAAGGCAAAACTTGCCTCTAACTATAAAACCTGAAAATCCATGATATTCATTGTTCCAGACACCCTGCATATGGGCACAAGACAGACCTAGGTACTATCATTCACTCATACTCGTTGCAAATATCAAATCAGAAGTTCTTGACATAAAGAGGAAAGGAGCACAGAGAAGCCACCATGACAGGAATGACCTCATCACAGCAGCTTCTAGAATGGTTTTCGTGGCTTTCTCTGGTCTCCAGCTTCAATGGTGTTGATAGAAGCAACATCCAGGGCAGTAGCAATAGGGTGTCATGGGACCAGTTCTATGGCATCTATTTTGGCAATGGTTCCTGGCTTTGCCACCTCACAGCCTGGTTCTCTGGTAGTCTCAAGCAACCTGTGAGCTTCCTAATACCTTTTAATAAATTCCTTTCTATTTAAACTAACTTTAGTCAAGTCTATGGCCCATAACTAAGAATCATGACTGTCACGATATATAAATAATAGCAATAATGATCATTATAACCAGCATATCTTGAGAGCCTATGACTTGATAAAATATTCTGATAAATGCTTTAACAGCATTTTATTCATTAAATTCTCACTGCAACCCAATTGTTTCCATTTTACAAATGAGGAAACTGAGAGGTTAAATGGCATGCTCAAAGACATATTGCCAGAAAGTGGCAGAGGCAGATTTTGAACCATCATTTTGACTCCAAAACTATTCACTCAGCCAATAACTTTGAATATATAATTTAGGGGTAGTTTGTATTTATATTTTTGGGGGTGTAAGTGGCTATAGGTAATTGTATTGGTCAAGCTTCTCCAGAGAAGCAGAATAGGGTGTGTGTTTATGTATATATGGAGAGATTCATCTTAAAGAGTGAGCTTACAAAATTTCAAGGGCTGGCAAGTCTCAACTCTGCAGGACAGAAGAGCAGGCCAGAGACCCAGGGAAGAATTAATGTTACAGCTCAAGTCCAGAAGCAGTCTGAGGGCAGAATTCCCTCTGTAGGTATCTATATCCAAATTCCCTCTTCCTTTTTTTTTTTTAATGGTTTAAGTATAATTTTTTGTCAAGTTAGCTAACATAGAGGTATACAGTGTGCTCTTGGCTTCCGAAGTAAATTCCCACGATTCATCACTTACATACAATACCCAGTGCTCATCCCAACAAGTGCCCTCTTCAATGCCCATCACCCATTGTCCTCTCCACCCCCGCCTCATCAGTGATATATGTCAAATTCACTCTTCTTATAAGGACATCAGTCATATTGGATTAGGATCCACACTAATGACTTCATTTTAACTTGATTATCTCAGTTAAGACCCTATCTCCAAACATGGTCACATTCCGAGGTACTGGGGTTAGGACCACAACATATGAATTTTGGAGGGGACACAATTCATCCTATAACTGTAGTAAATTTCAATGCGACATTTTGGATAGCATTTAATATAAATGTAACCTCACAGATTTTCTGAGTTTGAGTGATACATCTGCAGTTTGTTTATAGGTCCCCTCAGTTTTTAAAAGACCAGTCCTGCCCATAACCATCAGCAAAATGCTAACCTTAATATTATTAGTAACGAAGGTCTTCTATGTTCTAATTTAGTTCCTTAGGGATGATAATACCCAGCTATATGGGAGTTTTAGATTGTGTTTTCCCAGAGAAGTACAAAAACGAGTTGCATAGTTTCCTAGTACTTAAACCCATTGGGAGAATCAAAGGAAATAAACTGCATTATGGCACAGTTAAACAGCTACTCAAAATATTCTGTTGTTCAAGGACTGATCGCTTTTAGCTGTAATTTCATAGTTCTTGCAAAGGTTTCAAACCGTGAGGGGGTCAGACAGCATTGTGAAGTCTGAAGTACACCTCTTAGCAATGAACATCATGATAGGAACATTTGTCATGTTTTTCGTCTAGAGATTTCTTATTCAGTGGTTGCAAGTGAAGGTAAGTGTTTGGAAAAGCTACCTTAACTCTTCCATCAGTTATTTAATAGCAGCAAAACCTTTTTGCATTTGTGGAGTGCTTTATACTTTTCAAAGTGCTTGCACACGCATTAGTTCATTTCATCTCAATGGTCCTTGATTGGCCTGAAAGTTAGATCCGCCTTCCCAATGTGTCTAACAATCTTAGAGAGCACTTTATGAGCCAAAAAAACATGACCCAAAGTAAGGAAATTGCTCCAAAATCGTTCTGTAAAATCAAGGCACCATTATTATACAAATTCACAAATAGTAAAGCTACTGAGTTAAACCCTTAAGGGAATTGTGGGGATTATGCAAAGATTTTCAATCCTTTACTATTTACTTTGTTTTTAACAACATTTTCTGTAGGGCTAGCTCTTAAATCCAATTTTACCTTATTAAAAATTTTAGACAAAAACACGCCTCTATTACCATTTTTCTATTCTGTTAATAGCCAAACCTACACATTCCCTTTAAAGGAAAACTGAGGGTAATTTGTGGTCAAAAGATCCTAAACTGAAAATACTTGCTGCAATTAGATAGGGCCTGAATATTTCTCCCTACACAAAGCAGATGGTGATTTCTTTTTTAAACAAAATAGTGATCTGTGTTTCTGCCTGTGTGCCTTTTGCATCAGACATGAATTAAAAATGAATTTCTATTTTGTTTCACTCTGGGAGCCTGTTACATTGACCAACATTGTTGGGGGGAGGGGGAGAATCACCTAATTTGTCCAAGTATAATCACACTCTGTACAACAAAGGCATTGGCTGTTTCAACTCTCTGCAGGCAAGCTTTAAAAAAAAAAAAAAATGAACAGACGCAGCATAATCTTGAGAATCCTCTTGTTATTCTGCTGGTGGAGTCTGTAGCTACGGAGACATCTGTGATGTGGGATAAGGAAGATCGCTTTTCTGAAATACAAAGGGTACAGAAAGTAGAAAGATCATTTTTAGGATTTAAAACCTAAGGAATAACCTTATTCTTTGCCCATATGTTTTTTAAATGATTGATTGCAGGATCACTGCGATTCAGAGTTGATTTTTTCCCCCATTTATTTGGTGTTAGAAAATAAAAATGGCATCCAACCTCCTAAACCATGTAAGGAAAGAGCTAATTTCATACAACAAGTGTGGAAGGTATTGCCTGTGTTGATAATATAACATGCCTCTAATCCTGGGTTCTAATTATGGTGTGCAGCCGCATTTGTGTTGAGGTGGGAGTTTAGATAAAACCTTGCTTCAAAGATACTTTCTGCTGTTGATTTGATTATACAGTTCTATGGAGCAAATCACAATGCCCTTACAGTTAGTCTTACAAATAATATCTTTCCTATTTTAATATAAAATGTCTATCATTACAATGGAGAGTCTCCATTTCTATATAATCTGATTTTGAATAATCAAAACTATTCTTCAAATACTACGTTATTACATGCAAAGTAAAATGGAGCATTGGGTCAAGAATCCACACAACTAAGATCCAGAAGTAACTTAACATGAAGCACCCTGGCAATTTAGACTTTGATGAGATAGGAAATAATAATAATGCCAATTTTTATTAAGTGCTTGTTATGCCCCAGACACGGTTCTAAATGTTTTTGTGCATGTTAATTCATTTTCTTTTCACAACACTTGGAGAATAAGTATTATTACTATTCCAGTTTTATAAATGAGAAAATGAAGTCACAGAAATGTTAAGTAGCTTGACAAAGATCAAACGGCTAATGAATATAGGAGCTAGAATTCAAATCCAATTAATTTGGCTCTAGAGCCCAGGCCAGTAACTATTATACAGTGTGGACACTTGAGAAGCTAGTGACAAGAAGGAAAAATGGTACATTTTAAATGGCTTATTGTGTCTGTCAGATTAAAACAAAATGAAATAAAATAAAGAGGTCAAGAGAACTCCAATGATTTTTTTTTTTTTGGTCTTAATATCCAAAGAAATTTTTCCTGGGGACTTAATTGAAAACATGCTTATGAAAATATCTTACAGACTGATAGTAAAGTAGTCAAAGGAACAGGGGTAAAAAGTACTCCAGGGCACCTGGGTGGTTCAGTCAGTTAATCATCTCTGCCCCTCCCCGACTTGTGCATGCTCTCTCTCTCTAAAAAATAAATAAACTTAAAAAATTTTTTTTAAATTATTCCAGATTCAGGCAAAAACAGCAGCATATGCAAAGGACCTGTGGCAAAAAGAAACATGGGTGTTTGAGAGACTAAAGTTAAAGCCAGAGTATCTAGAATCAGAGTGAGTGGAGTCTGACTGAGGGAGAAGAAGTTAGAGAAGAAAGGGAGCATTCCACTCAGGGCTTTGTGAGCTGTGTTAAAGGTCTTGATCTGTGTCCTAAGAGAAATGGGAAAACATTAAGAGAATTGGTGGGGGAGGGGGTCAGGGGGAAGGGGAAAAAATACATGAACAAATTTATCAGCTGGCTGCCACTCTGTAAAACCAAAAACAATTTGGAGAGGTACATTGTGAAAACCATTACACCAGTTTAGAAAATATTGCAGTAGCATTACCCAAAAATCATGAAAGCAATTATATCAGTGGAGATGGAGAAAACTGAACAGATTCAAGAGATACTCCAGTGTTGAAATTTTTTAAGTGATGACAAATTAGATATTGGAGATAAGGAAGAAGGTGTCAAAGATGATTCTTCAATTTCTGACTAGTGCAACTAGAGATGATAGGTTTAGATGAGGAAATCAAGAGGTCATGTTGAAGATATTGAACTTGAAGTGGCTCTAGCTGTCAACTGAAGTTGTCAAGTTCACGGTGAGACTGTGAATCTAAAGCTCAAAAGACAGGTCTAGGCTGGACATATATATACATTCAGAAGTTACCAAGGTAGAGATAGTTGTAAAAGCCAACAGCATGCACAACTTACCTAGGGAGAAAATGAGTAAGAAGAGAGGAAGGCCTGAGACCCAGCTAGGGAGAACATAATCTTGCAAAAAATTATAAAACAGAGTTTCCAGGTAAGTAGGAGCATGACAAAAAGAAAATGGTGTCAGGGAGGCCAAAGGAGTAGAGTTTCAAGAAGGAAGGCAAAGATAATAGAGTCAAATGCTGTTGACAGGTCAAGTAAAATGTGGACTGAAAAGCTGAATATAGCCAAATGGCCATATTGTCATAAACTGTTTGGAAGTGATGGGACTGAAATCAGACTAGAGCAGCATAAATGGGTAGTGAAGGAACACAACCACTGTGGACAACTCAGTAGAAAGTTGGCTATGAAGTGGGGAGAGGGATTAAAGTGGCAGCAAGAGAGACATAATGAGATGAAGAAAATGACCTCAGCCATAAAATTAAAATCTCTGATGATAGTATCTCAGAATCTGCCCACATTTCTAGACTATTAAACACACAGAAGATTGTAATATTTGAACATTTTCAAAAGAATGAGTAGTTTATAATTGACCATAAATTTTTATTGAGTCCTAAGAGACTTCTTTTTCTTTCTGTAGTGATCCATTAACCTTGTCACAATTTTAACTACAGAGAAGCCCTATCCATCTAGACTCAGAGAACAGAACAGGGTACATGTAGATGTTTAGGTTATTGTCCATCTGTTGCACGGAATGTAAAAGGAAGACCCTTTCCCTTAAAGCTTCAAAGATGTAGTTATTAAAAGTCCTTAGGCATCCACTATTCATCATCATTTTTATCAAATATTTATTAAACACGTACTGCATACCAGCTATTATGTTAGACGTTGAGAATACAAAGGTGTCTAAGACATAATACCTGAGCTTAAGATGTTTATCAAACAACAACAGAAAATGTACATGTAAACAGATACCACTAGGACATTGTAAAATGCCATAAAAAAATATGCACAGGATGCTACATAGAAGAGGTATATGAAGTGCCAGATTGAACAAAGAGAGTATGTGTCTAGGCACATGAACCTACACACACACACGGACACACACACACACACAACCATGGGGCTCAATCATGGAATGTTTCATGGAGACAGGAACCCCTGAACTGAGTCTTAAATAATATTGATAGTTTATATTTATTAAGAAATTATAATTAAGAAATTATTTATTTCTTATTAAGAATAATTTATTAAGAAATTATTTATTAAGAAATTATAAAGTGGTAAGCAATTTATATCTTAATCAATTTATTACACCCATTATAGAGATAAAGAAATAGAGGTAGAAGGAGTTTAAGTAGCTTGTCCATGGCAGCATAATCAAGTGTTAGGGTTGGGATCCAAACCCAGTCTCCCCCCAGAGCCAGTCTTCTGGACTGCCATGTTACATACCATATACCAAGAACCACCATATACCATGACAGACAATTAGACATTAGGCAAGCTTTGTGCATGTTGGTAATTGGGGCAGGAAGGGCATATCCCAGGCCTGAAAATTAGTCCATCTTATTTTTCTTCGTTTTCTAATCTCAGTCTGGCTGTAGGATGTTTTATCCCAGGAGTAAAAAGAGGAGGTATAGCCACTTTCCCAGGTTAAGACATCAGTAAGCAGAAAGGAGCTTATTATAAGATAGTCTAGATTCTGATCCCCAAGTTACCAATATAGAATAGAAATAGAATGAATAACAGGTTCTGTCCATTTTAAAGTAAAATTTAGTAAGGATGACGTGGAGGACAAGTTTCTATTTAAGTTAATAAGTTCATCTTGAAAAAAAAAATGGCTCAAGTTAGGCTCCATCACACCACCTGGCAGTCATGGCACTTAGGGAACCATTGGCGATTGATTCCACTCTGGGCTATAAAGAACAAGCAGATATTAAAGGAGAAACAGTTTAACCTTGACAGGGGCAGATGGACTTTAGGACTAATCATGGCTAGCTTCCAGAACACTGTATCAGAACAGAAGAAAATTTTGTCTTATGAACTGGGGACCCCAGCAACAGTAGTGAGATCAAGGGAAAAAAGAGGCTAATTGACTTCTCACCAACGATACTCTTATCTAACCACTGAGAATAGAGATGGTCTACAATCACACAGTACAAACTGCCTGCATCAGAAAAGCAACATAAGGAAAGATTTATCCTTAGAACCTGCAAAGACGGGTATTTATGTCCCCCCAAATTCATATATTGAAATCTAATCCCCAATATGATGGTATTTGGAGGTGGAGACTTAGGGAGGTGATTAGGTCATCAGGGCAGAGACCTCACAAATGAGATTAGTGTCCTTTTAAACGAGACCCCAGAGAATTTCCTTGCCCTTTTTTCCATGTGAATAACCAGCAAGAAGATGGCTGTCCATGAACTGGGAAGAATGCTCTTACCAGATACCAAATCTGCTAGTACCCTGACCTTGGACTTCCCAGCCTCCAAAATGATGAGCAATAAATTTCTGTTGTTCATAACCTTCCCATTCTATGGTGTTCTCTTACAGCTGTCTGGACAGACTGAGACAAGACCTCAACCAAGAAAGGAGGGACTAGAAGAAGCTGGTATTGCTATAGACTATTTTAAGAATTTTGGTGTAAGGATTTGGGGGAAGATTGCCCTTCCATGAACTGAGAGGTCATTAAGGTGCTAGTAGAAAAGTAGCTGCAGGGATAAGTGGGCAGAAGAAGGCTTCTAAACTGTTCAATCGATTTGATGGGTTTTTTTTTTTCATGTTGCCAAGTTCCTTACCTTCTTGTAATGACAAAAACAAATTACAAAATAAAGAAATAGGAGAAGTAGATGCAGAAGTGGAAATGGAGGTGGAAGTGGAAGAGAAATAAGAAAAGGAATCAGGGCAGGTGGGAACGGAGAAGTCAGAGGAGGAGGGAGAGAGAAGGAAGGAGAGGAAGAAGAGACAGGAGAGAGGCAAGAAACTTATGTCAAATGATAAAGGCAGAGAAGAAATTTAAAGGAAAATCAAAGCATAAAACTAAGACTAAGGATGAAAATAAAAGATAATAAAATACAGTAAACTTTTAGCCTAAAAACTATAATGTTTAATAAAGGCAAAACCTAAAGAATAGCAGAAAAGAGAAGGAAAAACAAGTGAAATTTTAAAAAAATTAAAACATGAAAATAAGAGGGATGAAAGATGAAACCAGGATAAACAAAAAATATAAAAGTGCTAGAACCAGTGAGATAAAAAGCTGGAAACATGAAAGTCAGAGGGATAAAAGATAAAAGCTAAAACAAGAAAATCCAAGCTAAAAGCAATACTTAGAAGTTGAGCATGAAATTATTTTAAAAAAACTGTTTAAAATTCACTCTTTCCTTAAAATAGAATAGAAAGAGGGAATTTGAGATAGAAAGTGAAGACAAGGGAGAAACAAGAATCCTAAAGAATTAAGCAGAACAAACTGAAATAGAAATAGGGAAAATTTAAGTAGTCAACATACACCACGGCAACAAGAAATTCTAACATAATGCTGAGATGCTGATTTGTACCCCAGCATATGTTCTTGATGCAATAAGGAAACAAAAACAATAGGCCAAAGAGGAGAAAGAGATGAGCTCCTAGTAAGCCACACTCTGAAAATGCATCCTTGGTGTCTGTCCGTTCTCCCACCTCTCCAGTCCTCATCTGGAAAAATAAAATAAATAAAATACTATTTTTCCTCTCATCCCAGGCCAACCTCCACAACTGCTTACAGTAAGGAACAGACTTCCACAGCTTAGATACAATGAGCCTTAGGTACAATTGTAAAATTGCAAACAATACAGAGTTTGTTTCATTTTTTAAATCCGTTTGCTTGTCCTTCCAATATGCTTCTACCATTTAATCTCTTATTCATTCATTAGTTAATTACCACTTAGTTTGAATTAATCTAATTCTACCATTTCCAGAGTAACTTTCCTTTTAAAAGGAAGTCCATTGGAGAGGTATTTTGGATAGAGATCATTTCTTCCTTCCCTGGGTTTTAGTAATTAGCAACACCAGGAAGATTCACGTTAGATGTCATCCCTTTGCTCCACCCCCAACCATACCCTTCCACCCTTGTCCACCCTGTCTGTGTTCTGGGAGGTTGATTTATAGACTGTGTCCATGGGCCTGCTTACTCACAGCCTTCTGGTTAATTTTACCAGTTGGAAACATGGGCAGGATATCAGAGAATAAGAGGACAGTGAGACTAAGGTATTTATATCTGGGTTCCCTCACTGCTATAGATTGACTCCATCTCTTTATCAAGGCCATAGCTCCTGTCTGATGGACTTCTCCTGTAGCTATTCCCTCTAGACTGTGAGCACAGATAGTCTGCTTTCTCCTCCTGTCCCTTCAATCCTGGGAGTGGTTGATATCTAGCTCCCTGGAAGTAGATAGTTCTGGGACATTTAGCCATCCCTTGTTAGTTTCTCCTAGCCTTGTCCTCAGCGTTGTAAATAGCCCTCTCATTAACTCCTCAATATTGAATGTGCCATCTGTTTCCTGCCGGGACCTTGATTGACACAGTAGGTAAAAGTATGTCATAGGCAAATTTAACTTTGGCATTCTCCACCCTAACATGCAGTACCCTCATCCTGCCCATGGGCTGCCTTTAGATCCCCATTTTGACATACCTCTAGGATTCATAAAGCCATGGTTATCTAGAATGTGTCTGACTTCCTTTTCCATCTAAACTTATCTGCACAGTGAGCCACTTTCCCAAGATGCAGGTCTCTTCAATGTGCATGGAAGTGAATTCCCATAACCAATCTCTGCCAGGAAATGAATTGTCTCTCATGCAGGTCGGAAAATGTTTCCTAATGGCCTTCAAATAACAACAGCATGAATTATTGCAGAAAGAAAAAAATCTTACTAGCATCTCTTCCTCCAGTTTTGTTCTCCACCCATATATTCGAAGTACTGCAACCAGATTAATTTCTCTATAAATACATTCTCATTATGCCACCCACAGATTTTAAAAGCCTCAGTTGCTTCTCACTGTCCATAGGATAAATTCAGCCAGTTAAGATCCACAGTCTGGCTCCAAGTGGCAGATAAGTCTAGCATTAGGGGACTAGCATAAGTTGGAAAGGGGAAATAATCTCAACACCACTCCAATTTTCCAAAAATATTTTCTTCTTGTATCCTTCAATAACAGAAGAACAACGTCATGAGGCATTGGTGGACTCCTCCATGAGAGAGCAGCTCATAATTTTTCCTTGATTTTAGTTTCTGTCATGATGAAAAGTGGCAAAGTTTACCCAGCCATACAAAAATCGTACCATGACTTATGCTTCACAATGTACTTAACTGACTTCATGTGCTCTTGAGCTTCAACTTCTGTTGCTTTTTAGACTATTAAAATGTGTTCTGGGATTTTGTGACATTAGGTTGCGAGATTGTAAGTGGGTTCTAACTTGAGGTATCGAGGGTATGTGGTGCCTTCCATTCCCAAAGGTGCATAAAGCCTCCCTTCAGCAAAGCCTGGACATACCCATCATGTACATTCTGACTTCCTTCCAAGCTTCATTATTCCCTTACCTGAAATGTCTTTTATCTTCCTCTTTGGTTATCCAAATACTGCTGGCACATGTCCTGTGCTAACTAATTAGTAGGCCTTACCATTATTATTACCCTGCCACTCAAAATTCATTTCAAGTACTATTCTGAAGAGACCTCATTGTTTACCAGTTAATTTGTCATATGCTTCTTTATAGCATGTGTCTCTTAATATAGGTCAGGTCTCCCCGATTAGACTGTAAGTACCTTTAGGAAGCTCCCATATCTTTGTATCCACATTAGCACACCATCCCAGGAATTGAAAGAAAAGAGAAGAAAAAACATGTCTAGCTGAAGTCAAAGCTTATTTTATCTACCGAAGGCAGATCTAAGGAAGGAGACAACCTGACAGAAAAGGGAAATTTACTTTACTTCTTTTATGTTCTCATATAGACCTTAAACTATCCCCAAAAGGAAAGTATTGATAACTGACCCTCTACCTGAACAGAGTCAATGATTCCAGGAAAAGTTTAATCAGGCAAACATGAGGCGCCTGGGTGGCTCAGTCGGTTAAGCGGCCGAATTCGGCTCAGGTTGTGATCTCACGGTCCGTGAGTTCAAGCCCCGTGTTGGGCTCTGTGCTGACAGCTCAGAGCCTGGAGCCTGCTTCTGTTTCTGTGTCTCCTTCTCTCTCTGCCCCTCCCCTGTCCACGCTCTGTCTCTCTCTGCCTTTCAAAAATGAATAAATGTTAAAAAAAAATTTTTTTTAAAAATCAGGCAAACATTATGTGTTCCCTAGAACTCTTTTCATGGACTCTTCTTTCCAGCTAATCCCTTTGCTGTCCCATTGGGTGACTCATTTTAGTCTCCATCCTGTCTTCATCCTTTATCTCCTCAGTCATGTTGCTGTGTATTAGGTAGGACACAAACTAGCTTTCAAGAACAAATAAACCCTGCAATTTACTGGCTCAAACAAGACATTTGCTTCTCTCTTGGTTATCTGTCCAGAGGTAGGTGGTGGTCCAGGATGAGTAAGTAGCTCTGCTCCAAAAGCATGTCCAAAGACCTCTCATCTTTTGGATATGCCAGCCCCTGAGCACTTGCCCATGTCCACATGGTCAAGGCTGGCTGATCATATCCACATTCTAGCTCACAGGAAGTGGGAAAAAGGAAGCAGAGGGCAACCAATTTCCTTTGGGCAGTCTCTTCCCACCACGTAAGGCTCTTGTCTTAACTAAGACCCTAAAGCCCTAGGTTGTCAGCCATAATTATATATTGGCCTGGGGAGGTAAGTCGTGTTCTGGGAGTGGAGGCTTCAAGCCCCATGTCATACTACTACCACTACACAGAAACCTGAAGCCTTTGGTTGTAGACACCCAAAAGTGTGTCCCATGATTAGCATCTCATCCCCAGCATGAATGTAGATGCAGCCTATATGTGAGTTAATAAATAAAGACTCTGTAATCGAAGGGGATCAAGAACCACCATGCTTCCTTTCTCCAGTCTCCCATTCCTGTACCTGACTAGTATTGTCTACTCCCCAGCATCCATGAGCTCAGGCCTAACACTCTAAGCCAGTGATTGTTCAACTCGGTCACTTCCTCCTGGCCCCCCTGGGAACATTTGGTAATGTCTAAAGACATTTGTGATTGCCATAGCTGAAGAGGGCCTGAGGTACTACCAGTATCCAGTGGGCAGAGGCCAGGGGTGCTGCTAACCCTCCCACCATACACAGGATAGTCCTCTATGACAAGCAAGTATCCAGCACAAATAGAATATTAGCAATTCTGAGAAACATTTCTCTTGGACAGCTCTGCTTCCTCTCAGAAATCTTAACAAGGATCCAGGGTCGAGCTCTTAGCACAGTAGATTCTTATGATTGGCACTGTGCTTTTTACCCATGCTTTGGCCTGCTTTCTCACTATCCACTGTTTCAGACCCTTGATCTAGGTTCCTTAAAAACTAATAGTCTCAGTAGTCTGACCACTAACATTGTTTAAGTCAGTCTTTCTAGTGAAATAAAACTTTATTATCTTTTAGGGAGCATTAAAGATTTGTTCTCAGTTCTAACAAAGAATGAACACAGGCAGTTAGCTTAGTGGGAAGAGCGTAGGCCCGGGGAACAGGTTCTTGACCTTGATCGTGAGCAAATTATAGTCCTCGTGAGCTGTAGTTTTCCCTTTCAGTGAAATGAACAGTGGGACTCATTTAGTCGCTAAATCGTTCTTGTTGTGTCTGGCCCCCAGTTGCAATAATTACCTCTTCACATCTCTTTTTTTTTAATTTGTTTACACAAACACACACATCCACCCCCGACACGCACACACATGCATACACATTTCTGTAAAAGAGGTGATTTCCTCAGTTAAGTTTATATTTCCTAGAATTAAACCAGTAGTAGTTTGCAGTAACTATTATTAAGCCAACAGGCAAATCTTTCTATATTCCCATCTAATTATTTTTTCTAATTTCAAACTTACCACTCCTCAACTTGAATGTGTGAGCTCGTCCAAGTCTTAATCTCTCTGGGTCTTAGCTTCCACTTGGCAAAGTAAAAGTTCATGTCTCAATTCCCTTCCAGTTCTGATACACTATGCCAACCCAGAACCTTCTCTGACCTAACCTTACACCCCCTAAGCCCGTGTGATGATTGGTATCATGAAAATACAGTAACACTTATAAGTGAAGACATCAACGTTCCTAAAATGGCAGTAGGAAAAATGTTTAGAATCATGACTGACCATGAACATACAAAAAAGGGTGGTTATTTTATGACTTCATACAGTGTTTTCTTTTTTTTTTACTGTATTTTACAGCCCAAACTAAAAGACAGAGCAAAACATCAAGTTTAAATATAGACATATCAGCGAGATGCTTCTCTTCAATTTCCTAAGTAACTTGCCTAACCTGATTTTCTATATCATTAAAAAAAAAAGGTACACATACAATTTTATTTTTGTCCCAAACGTTGCAAAAAAAGACTATTTAGAATTTGGTGAGTACATCTTTCTGCATCCTGGCAATTCACCTTTAGTTTAAGGATATATCATGGGAACAGGATTAGGATATTGATCAAGCTAAGTTTCAAGTGGCTAAAGTTAAAGTTCATGACGAAAAAGTCACAATATTTGTGACTTCTGGGTGTCTGGGAAGTTGCTCTGTGCACCAGATGATGGGCAGATGGGTCCTGTTTTCCAATGCAGCTAACGATCTGGAACATTAGAGGCAGAGAACAGTACCTAGCTGCTTGTCTTTCCAGGGTCTCCCTTCCGGTAGAAGCAAGTAGTTGCCTCTAAACCCTGAGGTTTGACATCCCAGGGATACGAGAAAACTGCTTGAAAGTGGGTCACAACTACTGAACAGGAATGAGTACTCAGGCATTCCCCTAAGAAGAGGACAAAGCTTTCTTCACCTTCTACTGCCTGAATTAAATTCTCTTGTGTGAAGAAAGCGAGGCTATTACTTTTAACAATCTGCTTTGATGACTGGTGAACTGAACAGTCAGAACTGGTTCAATACAAACAGGCAGAGGTTTGATTTTTTTTCCAATCATGGCTCCTGATGCGCCAATGAATCTCTTTGTCATCTTTGCAAACATCTCAAGCAAGTTCCATATCTTTGTGACCACTTTCAGTTATTTACCCAAAAAAACCTTGAAAGCCAAAGAACAAAACTCTCAGTCCTGTTTAAAATCCCAGTCTTGGGGCGCCTGGGTGGCTCAGTCAGTTACTTGGTTTCGGCTCAGGTCACGATCTCACATTTCACGGGTTCAAGCCCGAGTCAGGCTCTGCCCTGACAATGAGGAGCCTGCTTGGGATTCCCTCCCTCTCTCTCTCTCTGCCCCTCCCCTGCACTCTCACTCTCTCTCTCTGTCTCTCTCAAAATAAATAAACATTAAAATGTTTAATAAATAAATAAATAAAACTTAAAAGAAAGTAAGTATCCCAATCTCCTCCTATCTACCACTCCTCCCTACCTGCAGTTCCAGAAACTACAATAAGAAGGGAAGGGAGAAGCTCTGCTCTGTCATCTTGCCTCTGAGAATAGATATTGGGAGAAGGAATGTACATAAAGGAAGAAAATAGTGTTCGCTTAATAACTAAGTGTTGTCAGGTGTTGAAGCTCCTGTAGCTAACCCCATCTGGCCAAACACGTCCTCTGTACAACAGGCTTCAAAAAACCGCCTGTCTCTTTGAGTATCTGAATGAGTTCTGGGGAGGTGTGGGGCCTCCTGGCTACACACTTACCTCATGTGAAAATAAACAGCCTTCACCACTAGGCAACACCCTATCCCACCCACTGTCCCCATACACACACTCATGCCCTGATCCTGTAACTGGAGCCACCGGAAACTGAATCTTGCCACATAGCACGTGCCCCCTGCTGCCTCTCTTTCTTTCTGCCCTGCATAGTAGTGTCTCACATCCTTGTCCCCGTGGGGACAGGGACATGTCAGAAGTCTGTGCCTAAGTAAACAATCGCTGCAGGAATGAGGTACAAAGTGTCTCTTTCCTGCGGGTATTCCCAATCTTCAAGTGGTTTGTCCCTTTCTCCCTGTGAAGAGTTGAAGAGAACGCCGTAACATGCTCTACTAGCTGATAAATCGCACCCTGGCAATTTTCTCAATGCGCTCTTTCCTCTTATTCTCTCTCACTCCATATCCCCTTTTCTCTCTTCGTCTTTCCATTACTTTTATTTGGACTAGGGTGGGAATGGTGATTCAAATGACAGCGTCGGCTGCCTCTCAATTTGCCCAGGAAGGGACAGCTAGTCCCACCTGTTTGTGGTGATCTCCAGAGCGTGAGGTACCTTGTGCCTCATTCGCCCCTGTTGTGGATTCCACCCACCAATCTGGGGAAAAAGGGAAAGTGACACCTGCATGAATTTCACTCTCCTGTCACCGAGTCATCCCGTACATCATAGGCTCAATGACTGAGAGCAGTACCTCCATCCCATATAAAAATGACAGTCTTTTTTTTTTTTAATTTACATCCAAATTAGTTAGCAGATAGTGAAACAATGATTTCAGGACTAGAGTCCTCAGTGCCCCTTACCCATTTAGCCCGTCCCCCCTCCCACAACCCCTCCAGTAACCCTCAGTTTGTTCCCCATATTTATGAGTCTCTTCTGTTTTTCCCCCTCCCTGTTTTTGTATTATTTTTGTTTCCCTTCACTTATGTTCATCTGTTTTGTCTCTTAAAATCCTCATATGAGTAAAGTCATATGATTTTTGTGTTTCCCTGACTGACTGAGTTCACTTAGCATAATACCTTCCAGTTCCATCCACGTAGTTGCAAATGGCAGGTCTTAAGAGACATACCTGGGCTCCAGATCCAGCTCTGCCTCTTAATGTTGCGTTAAGGCAAATTGCTCAATTGAGGCTCAAGTTCCTCATCTCTAGAATAGGAACATCAACCCTGTGGAGCCTTGGGCTCTGATTGATAAAAGTGCTCAATAAGACACACTATTTAATATTTCCATCAGATTGACAAGCAACATTGTGACAAGAATGTGCAAGAAACTCTCTAAGTAAAGGTGACATCAAGGGGTTCACAATCTAACACAGAGATTGACACATAAAGACATCACTACAATAAAATGTGGCGGGTTCAAAGAAAGATACATCTCGAGTGCTATGGGGTCAGAATGAACCAGGGGAACCGTGAGGCAAGGGGGCTAGGACGATCTCGGTTTTAATTGCCTACTCTTCATCCTGTTGGCAAGAGAGGGATTCCTGCCTGGGTTCTGGGATGGCTGAACATGTAACACCTGACAGTGGACAGAACACATCAGAGCAGTTTATTAGTCACATAGAGGAGGAGGCTTGTACTCAGGAATAGAGTGAATAATCAGGGGCTATGTGAGGCAGGTTCCCCTGGTTCCCAAGGTCGAGGGGTGGTATGATTGGCTTATTTGAATAGCTCCACAGGCTGACAGAGAAATGAAACCCATAAGTAGAACCTGTGTCTGGTCCTCATGCTAAGGAGGACTGTATATCTAGGGGACAGGAGCAAAGTAGAGAGGGGATCTTGCAGGTCATTGACGGCCCTCCTGATCTCACCAGACATCAAGGTAGCACGTACTATTGAGCTTTAGTGTTAGGTCTTACAACAGCGTCCTGCAGCAAACACCATCTGAACTTGGTCTGAAAGATTAACCATATGTTATATGAGTGACTGATATGGGTTGGGGTCATGATTCCAGCTGAAGTAAATTCCACTGCCGAAAGCTAAATTCTCCCTGCACAACATATGTAAGATCTGTACACATTTAATGTTACTGAAGCATAAATTGTGAAGTAGAAGATGGTAGAAGGTGGAAGAATAGACAGAAGGTCTATAAAGAAGGTGCATAAAGAGCCTTGAGGCCAGGCAAGGAGCTTAGACAATTCTCTGATATGCTGATGTTAAAAGAATTCTTCTAAAAATGGTTAGAAGTCCAATAATTGGAAGAAGGGTTATTTAAAACAAGTTACTAATTTCTCTACCACATGAATATTCTACCAATATACATTTGTAAATCTCCAAGACAGTGTGCATTACTGCACAATCTTCTTGAACCTGAGGACATTAGTCTTTTAGGAATTTTTTTTCCAGAACACCAATTAACTGTTCCAAAGAACAAAGTTTAACAATTACTGTTATAGGTAACAAGGGATCATTAAAAGATTCAAGCTGGGAGTGACACTGTCATATTTGTATTTTAAATTAAGCATTCTGGTACATGTGTAGAAGATGAATTTGAAAGGATAAAAGAGTATTTAGTGATCCCAGCCAGGAGGCCGTGGAAGCAATCCAGGAAAGCAATCGTGAATAGTAAGATAGTAAGATAGTAGGGACAAGAAAAAGTGAAATTCGAAAGAAGCTTTTATTATTAAATGAGGTATATGTATCAGTGGGAGAGTTAGGTCATCCTACAGTCAGAAATACACGCCAAAATCTCAATGACTTTCCATAACAAAGGTTTCAACCCTGTTTACATTAAATGTCTATCAGAAGTTGATACAGGGAGGGGGTCCTGCTCCACAGAATCATTCGGGGATCCAATTGATAAAGATTCCACACTCAGATAGCAGCACCATCTGGAAAAGAGAGCTACTTGGGTCATTCTAAAAAGGGGAAAGAACATGGACATTCAGACTTTGGCGCTGGCCTCAAGTAACACCTGTCACTTTTGGTTATAGCCAAGTGATTAGTCACAGGGCTCAGACTAATTGCAATGGACCTGGGAAATGTGATGGCCCATGTGCCCAAGGATGGTATAAAAACCAGGTATAGGTAATAACCATTCACAGTAAGTGAGGAAGAAAGATTCAAGGATGCCTCCCACTGATAACAAGGTAAATGATAATGCCCTGAACTGGGAGCGTGAGGGTACCACAAGAGAGATGAAATGTTAAGGAAATGAAACAGGTGAGAACTCCCACTCTAAGCATTTTGAATTTTATGTGCTGAAGGAATTTTCATTTGAGGATGACAGATAGACTGTCAGAAATTTAAAGTCTAACTGTCAAAGGAGAGTTAAATACTGGAAATAAGATTTAGGAATCATCATCAGTCATTGAAACCAAGAGTGGAAGTACTATCTAAGGAGAGTAAGATGTTCCCTAAGGACCATCAGAGTTTTTGATTTGAGAGAAAACCTGAAGAAAAAGAGAAAAAAGCTGTCAAAGGCAGACAAGGAGAAAACCCAGAAATGTCATTTCAAAAAAGTGAAAGGTGGTGAGGGTTTATGAGAGAAAGTAATCAGCAACAACAAACAGAACTAAAAGATCAGGTGATAGGGAGGCTAAAAAGGGCCCAGTTGATTTAGGAGTTAAGAAGCCATTGATTTTACATGTAAGTGAGATCATGCACTATTTGTCTGTGTCTGACTTATTTCATTTAGCATAATGTCTTCCAGGCTCATTCATGTTGTCACATATGGAAGGATTTCCTTCATCTTTCAAGCTGAATAATATTCCAGCATATGTGTGTGTATGTGTGCATTATATATGTATATGTGTGTGTGTGTATAATCATTGTCTTTATCCTTTCAATGTCACTTATATTATACATTTATGACATATATATGTCATATTTATGTCATATAATATATATGACATTGAATGGGTAAAGACATTTTATCCATTCATTGTCTTTATCCATTCAATGACCAACAAACATGTAAGCTGTTTTGATATCTTGGCGATTGTGAATAATGCTGCAACAAACATGGGACTGCTAATATCTCTTTAAAATCTTGATTTCATTTCCTTTGGATATATACCCAGAAGTGCAATTGCTAGATTATAAAGTATTTCTCTTTTTAATTTTTGGAGGAACCTCCACACTGTTTTCCATAGTGGCTGTACCAATTCACATTCCCATTTAGCAATGCACAAGGATTCCTTTTTGTCCACACCCTCACCAGCAACTTATCTTTTGTCCTTTTGAGGATAGCCATTCTAGTAGGTATTAAGTGATAATCTCATTGTGGTTTTAATGTGCATTTCCTTGATGTTTCCCTGATTCATAATCCGTGATGTTCAGCACCTTTTCACTTACCTGTTTGTCATTTCTATATCTTCTTTGGAAAAAAGTGTAATTAGGCCCTTTGTACATTCTTTAATTGGGTTATTTGGTTTTTGCTCTTGAGTTTTAGGAGTTCCTTGTGTATTTTGGATATTAACCCATTTTCAGATGTATGGTTTGCAAATATTTTCTCCCATTCAATTTTTTGTACACTTGAAATATTTCTTAGTCTTCCCTTTTTTTTAAATTTTGATCCCAGTATAGTTAATATACAGTGTTATATTAGTTTCAGGTACAATATAGTGATTCAACAATTCTATACATTATTCAGTGCTCACTGTGGTAAGTGTACTCTTAATCTCTTCATCTATTTCACCCATCCCTCTATCTACCTCCCCTCTGGTAACCATCAGTTAGTTCTCTAGAGTTAAGTGTCTGTTTTTTGGTTTATCTTTTTTTTCTTTGTTCACTTATTTTGTTTCTTTAATTCCATGTATGAGTGAAATCAAATGGCATTTGTCTTTCTCTGACTGATTTATACTCTCCAGATCCATCCATGTTGCTGCAAATGGCAAGATTTCATTCTTTTTTTGGATAAATAATATTCATATATATATATGTATATATATATATATATATATATATATATATATATATATATATATTCCACATCTTCTTTATCCATTTATCTATTGATAGACACTTGGGCTGCTTCCATAATTTGGCTACTGTAAATAATGCTTCAGAAAGCATATGGGTGCATATATCTTTTCAGATTACTGTCTTCATATTATTTGGGTAAATACCCAGTAGTGGAATTACTGAATCATAGGGTGGTTCTATTTTTAACTTTTTGAGGACTCTCCATACTCTTTTCCACTGTGGCTGCACCAGTTTGCTTTCCCACCAACAGTGACAAGGGTTTCTTGTTCTCCACATCCTAACCAACACTTACTGTTTCTTGTGTTTTTTTATTTTAGCCATCTGACAGGTGTGGGGTGATATCTCATCATGGTTTTGATTTTTGTTTCCCTGATAATGAGTGATGCTGAGCATCTTTTCATGTGTCTGTTGTCCATCTGTATGTCTTCTTTGGGGAAATGTTTGTTCATGACTTCTGTCCATTTTGCAATTACGTTATTTGGGTTTTTGGTGTTAGGTTGTATAAGTTATTTATGTAGATTATATATTATATAGATTTTGGATACTAACCCTTTATCAGATATGTCATTTGCAAATATCTTCTCCCATTCTGTACCCTGTCTTTTAGTTTTGTTGATTGTTTACTTTGCTGTGCAGTAGCTTTTTATTTTGATGTTATCCTAACAGTTTGTTTTTGCTTTTGTTTCCCTTGCCTTAGGAGACAGATCTAGAAAGGTATTGCTGGAGCCAATGTCAGAGAAATTACTGCCTGCTCTCTGCTAGGTTTCTTATGGATTCAGGTCTCACACTTAGGTCTTTAATCTATTTCGAGTTTATTTTTGTGTATAGCGTAAGAAAGTGGTCCATTTTAATTCTTTCGCATGTAGATGTCCAGTTTTCCTAACACCATTTGTTGAAGAGACTGTCTTTTTTCCCGTTATATATTCTTTCCTCCTTTGCTAAAGATTGAGTATGTAATTGTGGGTTTATTTCTGGGCTCTCTATTCTGTTTCGCTGATCTATGTCTATTTTTGTGCCAGTACCATACCATTTTTATTGCTACAGCTTTGTAGCATATCTTGAAATCTGGGATTATGATACCTCCAGTTTTGTTCTTTTTCCAATTGCTTTGGCTATTCGGGGACTTTTGTGGTTCCATATTGTATGGATTATTTGTTCCAGTTCTGTGAAAAATGCTATTGGTATTTTGATAGGGATTTCATGGAATCTGTTGATTACTTTGGGTAGTATGGACATTTAAACAATATTTGTTGTATCAATCCATGAGCATGGAATATCTTTCTATTTGTACCATCTTCAATTTCTTTTATCAGTGTTTTATAGTTTTCAGAGTAGGGGTCTCTCACCTCCTTGGTTAACCGTATTCCTCAGGATTTTATTATTTTGGTGCAATTGTAAATGAGACTGTTTCCTTAATTTCCCTTTCTGCTCCTTCATTATCAGTGTATAGAAGTACAACAGATTTCTGTACATCAATTCTGTATCCTGTGACCAGACTGAATTCATTTATCAGTTCTAGTAGTTTTTTGTTGGAGTCTTTAGGGTTTTCTATATGTATTATTATCTTGTCTGCAAATAGTGAGAGAGGTTTGCTTCTTCCTTACCAATTTGGAAGCATTTTATTTCTTTTCTTTTCTTTTCTTTTTGTCTGATTATTAGTCTTGACAGTTTAAAATCACACCAGAAATATGTTTTCTTCTTTGTTGAATTGCAAAGAAGGAGGAGGAGGAGGTGGAGAAGGAGGAGGAGGAGGAGGAGGAGAAGAAGCTATTACAGAAAAAGGTTTATGAGAAGAGTCAAGGCACAAGCTATGATTTGAATAGTGAGAGAGCAATGAGGAAGTGGAAGAGACAAAGAAAGTGAAGTTTTATTCTTCAACGCCACGAATCACTTATTTATTTATCAATATTTAGTAAAGCCTTATTAGAATATAAACATGACACATGAGCTTTCTGCTCTTAATATTCTGCTCTAGTGGCTGTATACTGTATTTCCCCCTTGCTGTTCCTGTAACATATTGTAGATTCCTTTACTTTAGCACTTTTAACAGTATATTGTATTTCTTAAGACAATGAGCTCCTTCAGGATAAAGACAGGGTAAAGATTTTATTGATCTGTTTATACTGAAAGCTCATCACAATGTCTGGGCATGGAATAAATTTTTTAAATTAAATTATTTAATCCTCACGCTGAAGGCGGCGGTTATCATTAGCTTCATTCCCCAGAAGAGCTAGCTGAGACTTGGGGCAGCTACAAATTACCAGAAGTCACAAGCAGTAAGTGGCAGAGCTGAAACCAGAATCCAAGCTTTTGATTCCATGTCTGCTACTCCATCACACCAGAATTGCTTTGACATCTTTTCTCCGAGGGTGTTGAGGATGATGGATTCAAAAGGACTTCTGCATTGCTTTTCAAATAGTTCATTGTATTCACGATTACAGATTAGCAATGCAATCTGAGGTGGGGGTAGCTCAATAGATCAAAACCAGTCTGTGGATTCCCATAGTGCCCAAACCCATAATCATGACTGAGCTGGGTCACCGCATACCATACTATAGTAGGAGTAACCATATGAAATTGCTGTTTTAGGTTCAAAAAGGGTCGAATATCAGCACTGTCCTATCGTTCAACCTAATAGGATATAGAGTAATTCCTTCTATGGTACGAAACTAAAAGTATGAAGTAGCAGTATAAATTCATTAGTATGAAAGTAGGCAGTGTGATTTTAGAAACAGTCCAATGAGGTTTGTAACCATGTTACTTAAACTTTCTAGACCTCTGGTTTTCAATCATTCAAATGAAGATCATTTCTTCCCAAAATGACTGTTATAAAGATTGAATGCCGTGGTCGTGTATGTAAAATGTCTAGCTCTAGACATGACCCATTAAGGGCGTTAAATCAATGGCAGCTAAAATTATGATCACAAGAGGACGTGGCTGCTTTTGCTATAGGGTGTTTATTTTTTTCCAGAATTTATTCTGGAACACAATTTCTAACTTGCTGGACATATTTTGTATATAACTTCTTTGGAATTTCTTGTGATAATGCGTATCCCTTGCCTTAGTATTGAAAAGTTCACTATATGGAGTCTAACCAGGTGTCACAAACAGTTGTCTGCCAAGTAATACCTTTTAATTTTATTTTTGTTAATTTTTTGAAATGTTTATTTATTTTTGAGAGAGAGAGACAGAGACAGACACAGAGCACGAGTGGGAGAGGGCAGAGAGAGAGGAAGACACAGAATCCGAAGGAGGCTCCGGGCTCTGAGCTGTCAGCACTGGTCCTGACGCACGACTCAAACTCATGATCTGTGAGATCATGACCTGAGCTGAAGTCAGATGCTTAACCAACTGAGCCACCCAGGCACCCTTAATTTTTTTTTTAGTTTACTTCCAAGTTAGTTAGCATATGGTACAGCAATGATTTCAGGAATAGATTCCTTAGTGCCCCTTACCCATTTAGCCCATCCCCCTCCCACAACCCCTCCAGTAACCCTCTGTTTATTCTCCATATTTATGAGTCTCTTATGTTTTGTCCCCCTCCATGTTTTTATATTATTTTTGCTTCCCTTCCCTTATGTTCATCTGTTTTGTCTCTTAAAATCCTCGTATGAGTGAATTCAAATGATTTTTGTCTTTCTCTAATTTCACTTAGTATAATACCCTACAGTTCCATCCAAGTAGTTGCAAATGGCAAGATTTCATTCTTTTTGATTGCCAAGTAATACTCCATTGTATATATATACCACATCTTCTTTATCCATTCATCCATCGATGCATGTTTGGGCTCTTTCCATACTTTGACTATTGTTGATAGTGCTGCTATAAACATGGGAGTGCATGTGTCCCTTCAAAACAGCATACCTGTATCCCTAGGATAAATGCCTAGTAGTGCAATTGCTGGGTTGTAGGGTAGTTCTATTTTTAGTTTTTTGAGGAACCTCCATACTTTTTTCCAGAGTGACTATACCAGTTTGCATTCCCTCCAGCAGTGCAAAAGAGATCCTCTTTCTCCGCATCCTCGCCAACATCTGTTGTTGTCTGAGTTGTTAATGTGAACCATCTGACAGGTGTAAGGTGGTATCTCATTATAGTTTTGTTTCCCTGATGATGAGTGATGTTGAGCATTTTTTCATGGGTCAGTTAGCCATCTGGATGTCTTCTTTGGAGAAGTGTCTATTCATGTCTTTGGCCCATTTCTTCACCAGATTATTTGCTTTTTGGGCGTTGAGTTTTATAAGTTCTTCATAGGTTTTGGATACGAACCCTTTATCTGATATGTCATTTGCAAATATCTTCTCCCATTCTGTTGATTGCCTTTTACTTTTGCTGATTGTTTCCTTCACTGTGCAGAAGCTTTTTATTTTGATGAGATCCCAGTAAAGTAATACCTTTTAATAAAAGGTAATCTTCAACAGGGAAGATGTAGCCCAACAGTAGGTTTTTTTAAGATAAATATTTATATGGAGTTTCTCAAAGAATTCTTGGAAACATTGGCTATTCTAAGCTCTAGAGAAGTAATCCAGTCATAATCTTGTTTTTGAAATGAAAATTAATGATGAGAAGTGGTTGTCCCAAGAACATTCTAGAAAAATAGCCAGTATTATCTTCACTTCCAGGGTCTTTTGGTCGGCAGTATGTGGACTAAACCAAATTATTCTGAAAAAGTGTGAAAATATACCACAAAAAGACTATGCAATAGGACTCTTTTAGCAGAATTTTATTTGAAATTCCACATTTTAGGGGTGTCTGGGTGGTTCAGTCAGTTAAGCATCCAACTCTTGATTTTGGCTCAAGTCATGATCTTGAGGTTCATGAGATCGAACCTCGCATTGACCTCTGATGATAGCATGGAGCCTGCTTGGGATTCTCTGTCTCCCTCTCTCTCTGCCCCTCCACACACCCACTCCCTCTCTTTTCCTCAAAATAAATAAAACATTTAAAAAATTAAAATCCATATTTTAGTAACACGAACTTCTGGAAATTGAGCACCCATCTATATAACTGAAAGATCAAAATAGAGATTCTTCAGGGAGAGAAAGTAATTCAATCTACTCTTAAAGTCCCAGCCATGTTGTTTCATGGGAATCTAACTGTATATCTTCTTGATGAAATTATAATACAGCCTTTGGCTATTCTATGGAAATTGGGTATGAGACACTAGACCATAATCTCTTTAACTTTTTCCCATAGATATAGCGAAATGGGTAAGAATTTCAGTCTACAAACTAAAATATGTCAAAATACATTCTTTATTTTCTACAATTTAATTTTATATGTATGGATCAGTCTAGTAACTTCCATATACTCTTTTAAATATAGCCATTGCTCGGACACTTTAGGTGTAAATGCAGGAGCATCAGGATTGCCCTTTTCTTCCTGCTCTTATGCCTGGTATTGACAGTAAGCTCAGAGGACACAGGGATAAATGGCATCAGGACAGCAGATGGGATATACTTTAGTCAATTCATACTTCAATTGTGACACTTCTTCCTCTAGGGTTGATTCTAAACTCTGGAGGTGCTTATAGACACATCACCCTTGGGGCAGGGAAGGGATACTCACCTTTCCTGCTCAGTCTGTTGGGTCCTGGGAGTCTGACTGGCCTCAAGTGACCTCAGAGAGAACTTGTCCTGTCTGGGGCCCAGCACAGGTGAAATCAGATCTTGCTCCCCTGGTGATTAGACATTCTGTGGGTGTTCACTCAGCTGCCACTCTCTAGCACTAGTAATATGCCCAAGACGGAACTGGGTTTTTGATCCCTGTGCATGCTGCATCCTTTCAATGAAGCAACCCTGAGGGCTCTTAGAGGACCATGAGTTCTCTCCCAGTGTGTGTCTGCAACCAGAAACCTTCTGGACTCCTCCCTCACTGTTGTGAATCCACAAGAAACTCAGACACAGCTGTCTCTGGCTGTGTATACTTCCTGTTCTCCCAAATGGTAAAATAAAAAGCCTCTACAATCATCTTCAGCATAAGGCACAGGCTCAGCTCGTATCCTGGACATTGAAGAGGCTCTTTAGAGTCCCCCAGAATCCAGCTCGAAGAGGCAGAGGAAAGCACAGGGCTTCCCCAATTCCCATCTGACTCTTTCCTCTCTACTGCTCTTCCCCCTCACCCTTCCTTGAAGCCTTAAATTATTGCATGCACTGGGGGAGTTCAGGATGAAGAGAATTCTTCAAAGAGTTTGCATGTGTAGACATCCAGCTGACTTTCAGGATCTTTCAAACTGAAGAACCAAGAATTTGCCATGTTTATTGCTCAGGTTACCCAAGAACCCCTTCCCCTTCTATCCCTCTCCAGTAGTGTCTGATCACAATTTTATTGTCTAGACCAGCAGTGGGGATGAGGTTCTTGGATTTTAAGTGAAGAAATTCTGTTTGGGATTTGATTACATAATAATTCTGTATCTTCCTTTCCTACAAGTTCTGTCTGCTTAGAATAAGACCTAGGTATCATTAGGAACCATTTATCATATCACCAATACAAATACTTTTAACATGAACACTTTTACCAACCACAGCATTCTATAGCCAGGGTTTTTCAACATTGGCACTATTGACATGTTGAGATGGATAATTCTGGTGGAAGACTATCCTGATCATAACAGGACATTCAGCAGGGCCTCTACTCACTAGAAACTGGTAGCATCCATCCCAAATTGTGACAACGAAAAATGTCTCCAGATGTTGCCAAATGTCCCCTGGGCAGGGTAAAGGACTCTCATTTGAGAACTGCTGCTATAGACTGATCTTGGAGATGCCTGTGTAATGTTTCCAAGTATTCTGATGATAGAATGCTTCTAAGAAGCACTCTGTAGCTGTAACTTTGCAAAATGACCTTTTTTATCCTCCCTATGAGTCAGGTAGCACAGATTACTGGCCCCGTTTCCACAGTTAGAAACTTGGAAGCATTCAGCTTTCCCAATCAGGTCATGGAAGTCTGTACTTTCATTTTCCCCCTCTGAAAAGTGAAAATGGTAATCACCGCTTTTCTTCCCAGCCTGAGATCAGGCAATAACCACAGAGCAACGCCCTTCCCTAACTACTGTTCCCAAACCTCCACACCAAGCAGCTTCAAAGATAAAGTTACGTTTGCCTGTCCTTCTATTTTGTGGGCATCAGAAATAGAGCCCTCAACATAAATAAAATGGCAGCAAGCCACATGTTTCATCACTGTAACTGCCAAACTACACGGAGTAAAAAATCAATTCCATTCCAGCAAAACCAGTCATAATCAGATTGGGTTTTTTTCTGTCATGCCCAGACACAATGCAATTTTTAAAACACAGATATTAATGTGCCCAACATGCCTACCACAATAACCTCCGTGACACCAATCCAGCACTTGGAAATGAGTGCAGATAAACTATAGATACAAGCAACTGTGAACTGTCAGCTCTACAATATTCTGGTTACACGGATTTCCAAAGCCAAGAAATTACACAAGAAACGCATAATAGTTTGCGAGCCACAAAAATACACGGCCTCCTGGTTGCCCACCTGATCCTGGAGGGAAGCCAAAAAAATATGAGGTATTTGAAGATGGCTGAGAATTGCAGGAGAAATCTATCTTGTTGGAAACAATTTACTTGACTTGGATACGAGAGCTTGCCACTATATGACTATGATAGGCTGTGTGCAATACATCTGTGAAAACCCAGGGCACAGATTACATACTTCACGTCCACAAATGGGGAAATTTAGAAATTTGGAAATTAATTTAGAAATCAAATTGAGTGAGTCTCAATAAATATCATCAGAGTGTGAATGAGAAAAAGATATGAGACTAAAAACATACCTAAAGGAAATCAAGAACAAGGCAAATAATTAGTATAAATTGACAATAAACTCTGACCTGCTGGAATGGTAATTTTTAATTTACTGCGCTTTATTGCTACCAGCTACAAAAGCATAATAATTGAAAGATATGAAAAATGAGTCCATATCATTTGCTGCACATAGATATTTGTTAACTCATATGCATAGCTAAAATAGTATAGACTATCCTTTTCAAAACAGTACTAAAAAGATTATAACTTAAGCATTAAATACAGCAAAACAGGTAATTTATTATAGTTACTATAGCAATCAATTAGAGTTGCATGTATTTAAATGTAAACAGATATTTCTAGCTGAAAATCTGAATTTGTGACAAGATATATTAATCACAATTTTTCTGGTGTTATTTAACATAAATGAATTTTAAAATAAAACCTCATAAGAATCAGTGATCCAAAGCTGAAACCATCAGGAAAATACCTAAAACTCCTGCAACTAGAAAAATAAAATTTTCAGACTATCCCCGCTCTGCCCGTGAATTTGGAAGGTCTTGAGTGCCCTCTACAGGTTACTTAAATAATAGTCACAGATTTAAAGTTCACTGTCCCAAAATAATATATTTGGGCAATTTCAGAACACAAAAACAATATATTGGGGTTTTATTTTTAAAAGTATTAAATGTTTACCACATAAAATTTTTGGAATTAAAAAAAAATCACCCATAATCCTAACATCTGTAAATAACCAATATTAACTATTTCTATACTTATTCTTGATTATATATACACATGTGTGTACGTTTTTATGATGTTTTTCTTCTCTTAATAGCATGCTGTAAATATTTTACTATAAGTTGTTTAGGTTTTATAAATTTACCACAAGTTTTTTTAGTTGTATAAATTTAATATTTAATGGATTCTCCCAAAAGGTGTTTTATTGACAAATCACCATTTCGTACGGTCAGAATTTCTCAGTGAAAAGTGACACTCCATGAAAAAAGGAAAGAATTTTTCAGCAACCATTCAAGGGTGGGTTCGCAAGCAATAAAACTAGGCTGCATATGAATCTTCAAACTAAAAGTGCCATAAAGATATTCTGAAAAATTTTCCACATTTTGGATTTAAGTGGTCATAAAAATTAAACTACGTAACTGGGGTTATCATCCCAACTATTAATCTAGGGTTTTAGGCCAGCGCCAGCAATAACATTGGCAGAGAGGTAAGGTTAAGGTAATACTGCAGTTAGATTACCTGGGTAATTGCCCTGGTTTCTACTTTACTTGTTTCCGCTCTGATCTTCAAAGATAGTTTACACTTCAGAAATAAAGCTACATGTATCATATTGGGTGCTTATCAAAATCAGAGGTGACTTCTTTCTCTAGGCATGATTTCCATTTTTTTTCTTTTAAATAAAACAATAATGTACACTATTAAGGATGCCAAATAGATCAGGCATTCTTTCTTTCCTTTTCTTTCTTTCTTTTTTTTTTCTTTTGAGAGGGGGGTAGGGGGGAGGGGAAAAGAGAGAGGAACAGAGAGAATCCGAAGCAGGATCTGCACTGGGCACAGAGCCCAACTTGGGGCTTGATCCCACAGCTATGAGATCAGGACCTGAGCTGAAAGCAAGAGTTGGATGCTTAACCCACTGAGCCACCCAGGTGCCCCTAGATCGGGCATTCTTAAACAATCTTAAATAGGATTTCAAAACAATTTTAAATGACATTCTGATATTAACCTATTAGAGTCTCTGCTTAAGGGTCTTTTTTCACATGTTCAAGTGAATGTGGTCATTCCATGAGCATTAGGACCACAACCAAACAACTGTTTCAAAGCCGAGAGGTTTTAGTCTTCTTTTTTATCCAGAGCAGAAATTGCTGGCAGAGGTGGTGACATCTAATCACAATAACTCTAAGACCTCATATGAGGTGAGTTGAACAAGCAAGGCCCTCTCCGTTCTGTGACAGCAGTATTAAGCAAACTGTCTCAATTTTGGAACAGAGAGTTCTCACAGAACTTTACAAAGAGTACAAGTTTTATTTGGTTGCAATGCTGTGAAATTCATCTTTAAGACAAGGTGCACCTAGATCTTGGCAGAACTTAGAAACAAGAATTAATAATCACAATTTATTTTCATCTTTTGCCCAAATCATTTTTAAGAGAGTGTGCACAAAGTTGGGATGTTCATTAAATATATACACAGTGTAAGAGCGTTTTAAGACTATAAAAACATTGACCATAATTATCCCAGAAAAATCTACTTTGTGATTGTTAATGTAAATCGGAAGGAGATGGATAAGAATTTTTTCCTGAGGCATAAAATATTCTCCCTTTGACATTAAGGCAAATGAAATATAGCTGGTGGCTATTTGTTTAGACAAAATTTTATTGGTAACAAACATGTAAGACAAACATTCCATAATAAGATTTTAGGATTTCCAGATGTGATTATCTTTTACCCCATCACTGATTTTGGCAATAGTTCTTCTCTGTGACCAATAATTTCCCCTAAAACATATGCACCTACATAAATTATTTAGCACTTATTACAAGAAACTAGATATTGTGAAGGGAACGTTATTATCATGAGCCTATAGACTTACATTAGTACACCAAATGGTTATTGGTGGGAATAGAATGGAATACCCCATTCCATTGTTCCAGAGGGCAAGAAAGGAAAATAGTAAGACACTCAAGCTGATAAGACTGATTCAGTCCGAGTGAGATTCCAGCCTTGGATCCCATAAAAGGGGGATCTGTAAACTATGGAGGCAGCTTGATTTTTCTAAACACAAGTCAAAACAGACCTCACTTTCTGATTTGATAGGATTGCAAAATCAGCAAATCAGGAAAATGCGATAAATACAGAGATAAAGGCTCAAAGCTAAAACAGTTAGGCAAATATTAAGTGGATAAATGATGGTGCCACCCCGTAAAGTGCTGATCAAAGACTTTTGATAGCAACCTAGAGGGATATTGCCAAGAGAATGTTACAGGGCTCTATTTTTGTCTATGCCATTCCACATTTGTCTCAATCAAGGGAATAATGATAAAAGGCATGTTTATCAAATTTGAAGATAACATGAAACTAAGAGGGTGAGCAAATAAGGATTAAAAAAAAAAAAAAAAACCCCTCAACAGGCTAGAAAGGCAAGTCACATTGAATTAGATAACATTTAAGGGGACAATATAAATCCTATATTTGAGTCTGAAGAGGGGAAAAATGTGACTGTCAAAATGCTAATTTGAACTTGTGCTCCTGTAGTAGAAGACCAGTAAGACTAGCAACTAAAACTTAAAAGTCTTGCTTTGAGGCATCTGGTGGCTCAGTAACTTAAGCACCTGACTCTTGATCTCAGCTCAAGTCTTGGTCTCAGGGTCGTGAGTTCAAGGCCTTGCATTGAGCTCCACACTACTTAAATGCATATATATTTACATATATACATATAATATATGCATATAATATATATACATATATTATATATATATGTTAAGAAGTATTGGGGCGCCTGGGTGGCTCAGTCTGTTAAGCGTCTGACTTCGGCTCAGGTCATGATCTCACGGTTCGTGAGTTCAAGCCCCGCGTCAGGCTCTGTGCTGATGGCTCAGAGCCTGGAGCCTGTTTCAGATTCTGTGTCTCCCTCTCTCCCTGACCCTCCCCCATTCATGCTGTCTCTCTCTGTGTCAAAAATAAATAAACATTAAAAAATTTTAAAAAAAAGTATTAAATATATAAATACATAATAAATACATAGATATATAAAATATACATATATATGTGTATATATTTAAAAGTCGTGTTCTTTGTTAGCCACCCACACTGAGAGTATCATGAGTTAGACAGGCATGGCATAAAGCATGTAAGAATCTCATCAGCATGGGGCCAGAAAAATGATAGAGAAGGGCAGAACAGAGTCAGACAGACTTTCGGTCTCCGAGACAGCACCTGGACAGCCCAAGGGTAGAGTGATTGCAAGCAGTCCAACCTGGCAGGCAACTTCATCCTGGGAAATTACGGGTGGCTAGCTAATTTAGAATTCAGGATGGGCCAACGATTAGGGTCAGGAGATCTGATGATCATAGCAGGATTCCCATCAGTGGGAGATTTAAGAGGAACTGGATGTATTCCAAATAAAGAAACCTTGGGAGATGTTAGGCAATACACTAAAGCCCTATTGGTATCTGGGATCCAGCCAAGCCATTTTGCCATCAAGCACTATAGGCAAAATGTCTTATATGCTATGAGTTTCTCAAGCGTCTTAAATTATTGGCTCGAAGATACATAAAGAGAACTATAATCTTAAAACAAATATAGCATTAACAAGTCAGCTAAAATCCAGCGCTTTTATAGTGACATGTAAATTATGTTTAACATGGGATGTTAATGCATTTTAATGTAGTTAATATAACGTGAGAAGGTGTCTCTAAAAGCAGAAGTGCCTGGGGTCTAAAAATCTTTAAATGGAGATAATCTAGTGCATACAAGCATTAATAGACTAGGCAGTATTAAGCAATCAGATATGAAGGAGCAAGACTCTTGAAAAGTCATTCTGGGAATTTACATATTGGGCAAACATAGGAGATGCCAAGGCTTGACTGGAGTGGGTAGAAACTAGAAAACATGCCTGGGCTGTAAGATTCCAAACCTGAAGGACATGATATAATTCCAGATCTGCCACTGCTTAAATTCTAAATCCATCAGGAGTGGCTCAATGGACCAGGACAGAATTAACCTTGGGAGTCAGGGAAAGGAGCCAGATAACTCAGAGAGGTGGAAGAGACAAGGATGTTATAGCCACCTCTCAGTTTGGGATTCCACGCTTCAAGGGGCATACCAGCAAACTGAAGACTACTGAGCAGAGAAAAGTTTCATAGACAGGATATCCTGGGAAAGATCAGAGCTGGGAGAATGAAAGACTGAAAGGGATCCTGAGAGGGGTACTCAAAAAATGGGAGGTGCTGTCACGTAGAAAAGGTTCTGGGTTGGTCTTCCTACTAACACAACAGGTAGACAAGGATTAGATAATGAATACTCTCTAAGAAGATGAATTTTTACTTATTATAAGGACATATTTTCTAATGTTTACTTATAAACCTAATTAACAATTGAGTTGACTGAGAAAAAAAAATGACAGCCATCCCTAGGGACTGGATGACCACTCAAACAGTACCTTATCAGATAGGAGTCAAACACTAAGTGGATCACCGCATGGATTTGTACTTAAGGTTTTTTAATACTGTGACAATACTTTAAAAATATGCCTTCCATAGTTTGTTTACTGCTTCTTGGGATATCACAGAGATACAGATGTGAGTGAGAAAGGAATCCAAAGTAGCTCTTAGAATAAATGTTGTAACACATTTGGAGCCACTGGAAGGATTACACCCCGTTGGCTTCCTTATCTGCTGCTGAGATGCACGATTACAAATACCCGATAATCTTGTAACATGAAGTATCTACACAGTTATAAGAACAGAGATGCTGATAAACTCCCAATATTTCTGCCCTCATGTGGAAGGAGAAGGAAGAACCGGGGAGTGGTGGACTACTAAGTGTATTTCAATAGATCATTTTCTAACAACAGTTGAAATGCTGATCATGAGTGTGATTTAGGACCCTTCAAACAAAGGCAAGTAGGAACTGATGAAAATAGGAAGGGAACATATTGGCTCTTGTAACGGGACCAGCCATGTTCCACTAAACACATTTTGTTTGCTGACAGCTAAAAGAGAGAGGGAAATCTCCAACTTTTGAACAAAAGTCCCAGGTTTCTCTAGGAGTGAACTTGGATCACCTGCTTATTTCCAAGAAATAATCTGACCGAGGGATTACAATGAGCTGATTGTTTTAAACCTAGATTATTGCCTAATCCTGAGCCAGTCACTACAGCAAAGGGGGTGATATTTTAGCAAGTGACCTAAGCCAATCAAGCTCCACACTGTGAAACTTGAGATGAGGCTATGGCTGCTCCACAAAGGGAAATACATTTACTTCTGCCCACTCATGGGTTAGAAGCTCAAATATCTACAGGATCTAAGACACAATTTAAATACAATTTTAGACCATCCTCTCGGGTCTATTAAGCACAGTGGGGAGTGATTTTTATTTTCAGATTAGAAAATGGATCCGAAACAGAGTGTTTCAAATAATAAAGAGAAACACTAACATCCAGATACTTCTACATTTGTACTAGCTCCATGCATCCTTATCCATTGACATCAACTTAATTTTATCTGTACTTTCTGCACCAAGAAGTCCCCAGGGACAGAGAGGAAATTTTGAGAGCTTCTGTGTAGTTATTGTTGCTAGGAAACAATATCCTTGGTATCCAAGTGTTCAGGCTTTGAGGCACGGTGTGAAGTCACTGGTTCATAAAGGAAAGCCTTTGGTAAATAGGTTGTTGAGGTGTGAGTAAATTGATGTTCGCTCTCTGTGGCAAAATGTTCTTGTGTAACCTTTGAATAATAGTGTATTTCTAGGCCTCTATTCTTTCCTTTGGATCCAGCTGCCATTATTGCTCTCAGGAGAACTCAAACTTCTACCTGAAATGGAGTGAGCATTTTCTTTTTCCCCCAAATCATGTGTAATTATCTCAGTGCCTTGAACGCTAAGTCTAATGGGTTTTAGTTAAACAAAGCATAAGTGAGCTTGGAAATAAAGACCCAGACCACTGAGCGTATGAGCAGTTGAATACTATTAAAATCTGTATTGGTTGATGGCCATATTCCAGCCCTTTTTCTGTGCATGGCATTGAAGTGTTCTACTTCGGGAGTGGGAGACTTCAGAAGTAGGAGACAATGAGAGGTGTTGTTTTGACTCATCCACTGCCTTCTCCTCTCTCAACCCCAAGCTGCAGGCTGTCTCCGGTCTCACAATTCTAATTATTGCTACCATTTCTCCCATAAGATCCTATGATTCAAAAACTGGCTTGAGGTTTTAACTTATCACCTCATTACTCAGTATGTCTAAAATTAGCAAGCAGGGTTTTCCACGTCCTTGATGCCCAGACCCACCTGCAAGTCCCTGATGACCAGAATCATCTTAATCAAGGAGTAAATCCAGCTCAAGAATACTACCATACAATTACCTATATCAAGCTACCTGGCTGAGACAATAAATTTAGAACTCTAAGCTGCAAACAATATTCACTAATCCATTTATTAAAAAATATGTATTGGATGCTGACTGTAGACAGAATCTGTTCTAAGCATCAGGAATTTTTAAAAATTGAATCAAAGAAGGTCTTGCTTTCATAAGGTATAGAGAGAGGAACAAAGGACACAAATGGCAGAGATAAACACAAAGCTACATAAACAGATGAAATATTTACATGATACGATGTACTGTGGAACTGACAGGATTCCATCAGGAAAGCAGAAACTGCTCAAGTTTGTTCAAAAAGGTAATTCAATAGAGAGAATTGGTTATAGAAACTGGAAGAGCTGGAAAAGCGAAAGGGAGAAGGAGGATGGGATGCTGAAGGAGCAAAAGACAGAAATGGCTAATACTCCCGTGCTGGATGGAGCCCATGAGTCTGAATCTGCTGAGATCCTGTCAGAGATGGTGTTCGAAGTGTAGAGTTGCCCAAAGAGATGCTGCCTCTTGCTCAGCTTCAAGGATCTGGCATCACCCTACTGCTCCAGCAGCAATCACCAGCAACTACAACACAACTACACTGCTAGAGCCAGAATCCAGAACCTTCCCTCCCCTTCTATCTTCTAAGCTTCAGCCAGTTCTTCTGAGGGGCAGCATCTAACACGAAGCCAAAGAGACAGGGAACCCAGCCTCAGCAGTACAGTGTGTAGAAAGCGGGACATGAGGCACAGAAACACCAAATGAAAGGCTGACACAAGCCATAACAGAGGTTTGTTTTTATTATTTTTTTTCAAGTAGGCTTCACGCCCAGAGTGGAGCCCAACACAGGGCCTGAACTCATGGACCCCAAGATCAGCACCCGAGCTGAGATCAAGAGTCAGATGCCCAACTGACTAAGCCACCCAGGCACCCCCACAAGGGAGGTTCTAATGAAAGGCGCTGGTAATCCCAAACCTGGAGCAAATAATTCTTCCCTAGAAGAGAAAGAGAATGTATCAATCCAGTTTCTATTGCAGATAACAGAAGCCCATTTGGCTAGCTTAAGCAGAAAGAGATTTAATAGAGGAAAGTGGTGCTTACAAAATTAAAGGATTGAACGAGTGGGCTCTAGGCTGAGCCACTGAACATGACTCCCAGAGCTACAGTGCAGACTGGCCCTTCAAGGGAACTGATAGCACCACCACAATCAGGAAGCTGGTCATCAGGTAGCTTCCACCACCATGTTGATTCGAGCTAAAACCAGAATTTCTGGTTCCACAGCCATCTATACTCTATGAGCTGTATAAAAAAAAAATGAGTACCTCAAATACCATCTCTGACATCACTTAACTCCATCTAATCCAGAGAGCCTAAATCATATCCACACCCTTGGTTGCAAGGAAATCTGGGAAATGTAGTTGTCTTTCCTGAAGGAGATTAGAACACATGCTAAAGAAAGCCAATACACATAATACCTGACATAGAAGGAATTCTATGGTGAAAGATATAGCATTTTAGATGACATTTACAAGCTCCCAGAGGACAAGAGCCATGTCAACTTTATTTACCATTATACCTCCAGTAGTTTTCCACCACTGGCACATAGTCAGCTCTCAATAAATATCTACACAATAAATGAGTAGAGACACGTACACAGGTTCGTGCCTGGTTGTCGGGTTAAGGTTGGTAACACAGAACCAGGAGTCCTAATGACAAGGAGCAAAAATTCAATATTCTACAAACTTTTATTGGATACTGATTGTATGCTAGGAGCTTGATACATATGCTACTGAGGTACAAAAAGGAAGGAAAACTGGTTCCTGACCTCAAGGGCTCAGAGCCCGGTGGAAGACAAAGAAGCCAAGTAAAATTCAACATTGTTTTGTGCTTCGTTCAAGGCAAGCGCATAGTTGAGTTGATAAAAGTCACTTGGGGGGCAGAAGAGCTGTGACAAGTGCCTTAGGTATCTGCCTACACTTCTTCCTACACTCAGTCATGGCTACCAACCACTGTCCCCTTGTCAGCCCACTCTTACCTTCGCATACTGGAATCTTTGAAGATTTTATAATGTTTGTATGTATTTAACTTTGCCCCTTAAATTTCAGTTTTCCTGATAAAATTGGGTTGCTTATTGAGTAACTTCTATGAAGTAAACCACAGTCTCCCGCCGACATCTTCCTAATCTTATGTTATCCCCTCTATATGTTTATTCACTGTACATATTATTCTCTCTGGAAGTAATAATAGATGCTCCACCACTCTGGCCAATTTGCTCAGCCTGTTATTAGACCATTAGATCCTGAAAAGCAGTGTCATGTGTGACCCACTGTATATCCTTAGTTCCTGGCATAGTGTTTGATACATAGTAGGCACTCAAAATATGTGTATTAGAATGTTAAATATAATTTCCATTGATCTGTCTTTGCCAATTTAGAGGTAGTTGGTATTTGTGCTTCAGCAGAGGTCCTGATGGGTATCCAGGAAGATGAGAGGGTGAATCCAGAGTTGCCCATGGCAGGGGAGAAGAGTCAGCAAAGACCTTGTATTAGATCACTTGGGAAGAGGAAGTGAGCAAGCAGGTGCCCCTGATAAGCAGCACATAGACGCTAACGTAGAAGCTGTGCTTGATCATCCCTGTTTTTACTGCCTACTAGAAACAGGCCACCCAGGACCATAAAGTAATGATAGAGGCTTAATGAGGTCAAAAGCTGTAGGTGAAACCATCCCCAAACTGGGACAAGGTCAAGGGTTTGTACTCAGGCTTTGATCTATAAATACTATGTCTCTCCACAGAGAGTCTCTAGATACTAGGTTTTAGAACTTCCTCCCAAACAAATACTTACAGTTGAAATACTCTATGTTGCCAGCTAAAAGCAAAATCATGTGTAATCTAGCTTAGAATAGGACAGTATCTCTTTGTGAAATGTGACGAGACAAACAAGAGCCTGCCTGGATGAAAACCACTCCAACCCCATATAAAGGTGAGCAAAGGGTATGAGACATGCTAGTCTAAACCCCACACTCCATTCAAGTGTGACAAGAAGGCAGCTTTAAATTTGAAGTATATTGTCTTGGCTTCTTTAAAGGATTTTTAAACTAAATTGTATTTATTTTGATTCCATCTATCATTTTGAAAAAGTTTACCTTTCACACCGTCTTCCTGAATGGATGTGGCTGAGGTATTTATCACCACATAAAAAAGGTGCATGGGAGAAATTTTCCCCAGGCCTAGCATCAGCACTTTGTTTTTTTTCCAAGCCAATTGGTTTGTTTTCCTCTCAGGGGCATTGTGAATTTTTAAACTGGTCTGATTTTGTGTTGATGGAAGGCACTTTTATGGCTCTGAAGAGATACAGGTCTGGATGATCCTGGAAGCTCATTTCCTCCTTCCTGGCGGACAGCAGACTCAGCAGATCTAAGTGAACTTGACAAGCAAGGGCTGGTCCCAGCTGCCAAGTTCCTAAGGCTATGCCTTTATGACCGATCCACCTCCACCACTGGGACCCGCCATTGTCACACAGTCACGTAGTCATATACAAATGTCCAGCCAGTCCTTTAAAAAGTACAGCATTACAAGGCAGGGCTCCTCTCTACCGGAATCTTGGCTACAGGGCCCTCAGTCTACCTCTGATGAGCCTAAGAGCAAAGGAATTTGGGGAAATTTGCACTCCACTATATCTCTGCTGGATAGATTTTGAAACTCAGCCCCATTCTGTATCTTTTCCAGGTCACACTGGTCATGTGTATTTGAAACCATATTGCTCACATGTAGAAAATATACAGGATTCTAGGACATCTTATTTTTTTTAATTCAGTGTTTTCATGTTTTAACAGATACACAGGATTCAAAAATCAAAAAAATATTAAGATAAATATAGTGCAATTTTCCCTCCCATCCCTATCTCCCATCTTCTTAGTCCCCCCAAAGGAAATAATTACCAATTTGTTATCTGACCCCCCCCCAAGGTTCTTTTATACATATAAAAGTATAGACAATTACGTTGTTGCTTTTCCCATATTTTTCTCACACATATTACAATGTTATAGCTGAACTTTGTGGGGGTTTCTTTTCATTAAAAGTAGTTTTGGAGAGGGGCGCCTGGGTGGCTTGGTCGGTTAAGCGTTGGACTTTGGCTCAGGTCATGATCTCACGGTCCGTGAGTTCGAGCCCCGCGTCTGGCTCTGTGCTGACAGCTCAGAGCCTGGAGCCTGCTTCAGATTCTGTGTCTCCCTCTCTCTCTGCCCTTCCCCTGTTCCTGCTCTGTCTCTCTCTCTGTCTCAAAAATAAATAAACATTAAAAAAAAAGTAGTTTTGGAGAGTTTTTCATATTATATGTAAGAATTTCCTCATTCTTTTTTACAGCTTTACAATAGTGCATTAATGTACCATAATTTAGTCAACCACTCCTCTATCGAGAGACATTTATATTGTTTCAAATATTTTGTTATTAGAAAAAGTGCTGCAATGAATAATCCTACGCATACCCTCTTCACAATTATTCGATTCAACCTATGGGACCAATTTCTAGAATAGGAATTTCTGAGTCAAAGGATATATACATTTGTATTTTTGCTGGATAAAGCCAAACTGCATCCTGTATGGGTTACATCAAACTACACTCACACCAGCACCACATAACAGTGTCTGCTTCTCCACATGCTCAGCAACATACTGTGTTATCAATTTGTGGATTCTTACCAGATTGTCAGGTTAAAAAAAAAAAAAAGGTATTTTGATATAGTCTTAATTTTAATTTGTATCTCCTTTATTATGATTGAATTGCATATTTTTCCCTTTTTAATGAACTGCTTTTGAATATCGTTTTTCCATTTTGTTATTAGGTTTTTGGCCATTTTCTTTTATTGTTGTTGTTTGTAGAAAAGTCTATATATTAAGAAATGTAGTTATTACCTGCAATATGCACTATAATTATTTTTTGTTTATTATTTGTTTTTGATGTTGTTTATGGGGTTATGCCACATCTTTTTTTTTTTTTTTGTATGCACAAATCTGTCATTTTTTTAAATGACTTCTGCTTGTTGTATTACAGTTAGAAAGGCTCCTCAAGGGGGCGCCGGTGTAGCTCAGTTAGTTAAGTGTACAACCCCTGATCTCAGCTCAGGTCATGATCTCACATTTCATGAGTTTGAGTCAGGCATCAGGCTCTGTGCTGACAGTGCAGAGCCTGCTTGGAGTTCTGTATCTCCTTCTCTCTGTCCCTTCCCCATTTGTACTTTCTTCTTCTTTTTTTTTTTTTTTTTAATTTTTTTAATGTTTATTCATTTTTGAGAAAGAGAGAGACAGAGCATGAGCAGGGGAGGAGCAGAGAGAGGGAGACACAGAATCTGAAGCAGGCTCCAGGCTCTGAGCTGTCAGCACAGATCCCGATGTGGGGCTTGAACTCACAAACTGCGAGATCATGACCTGAGCCAAAGTCAGAGGCTAACTGACTGAGCCACCCAGGCACGCCCCCCCATTGTACTTTCTCATTCCCTCAAAATAAATAAACAACAACAACAAAAGTCTCCTTGATGCCAGAATTATAAAAGAACTCTCCCTTGTTTTCTTCTAGTACATACATAGTTTTATTTTCTAGATAAAACTACAATTAATTTGACGTTTATAATAATACACGGAATGACATATAGGTCCAAACAAATTTTTTCCAGTAGCTCCCCAATTTTTTCTACATAATTTATGAAACTGTCTTCTTCCCAATTTTTCCAGGTGCCAATTCTATTATATACTAAATTCCTCTGTTCTTTTTGGCTCTAGTTCCGAATTTTTAAGTGCGGCCCATTAAGCTGTCTATACCAGCATTAAGATAACACTTGTCATTATTGAAGATTTTTAGTACATTTTACTACCTGATAAAAATAGGTATCCTTTATCTCTCTTATTTTTTTGGAGTTTTCTCGGAACTTCTGATTTGTTTATTTTCATTTTGGAATTATTTTGTTCAGTTTCCAAAACAAAAACCTATTCGTGTAGTATTCACGTTAAATTACAAATGAACCTATGATGTTGAGTCTTTCTACTCAAAAACATGAGATGCCTTTTTGTTTATTTAAGGCTTCTGTTGTGCCCTTCAAGAATGTTCTCAATGCTGCATATGTCTTGCATATTTTTCAGTTTATCGCTATATATTTTTGTATCTCTTTTTAAATATTCTTCCATTACACATTATAAATTGTTGTCTTTACATCTGAAACTACCCATTTCTATACAGTAATTTTGTACCCCATTATCATGTCTAATCCTATTATTTCTAATTGTTATTAAGTTCACCGCTTAGGGTTCACTGAGTATACAATTGCATGATTTGTAAATTAGCTTAACCAGCAGCTTTACAACTTTATACTTCAATTTTCTTTCCCTTGCCTAATTCATTGGTTAGTATTTCCAGACCACTGTTAAATAAGACCAATGGTAGTGAACGCCTTTACCCGGTTAACTCTGTAGGAATGTTTTAGTGTTTCCACAATAAATATGATGCTGGCTTTGAGACTCAGCTATATCTTGCTATGTAAGGAAGTATCTATTCATATTTATTGGGTATTGTTTTGTCAAAAGACTAAATGGCTATTACATTTTGTCAAATGCCCCTTTGGCACCTCTGTAAATAATCATATGCTTTCCTTCTCTTTAAATCTATTAATATATTAGATTATATTACTAGATTTTTCTAATATTGAACAATTCACACTCTGAATAAACTCCACTAGTTACTCCTTATTATTTAGTGTACTGCTGGATTTTGTTCACTAATATGTTCTACTTACTTAATGAAAATAATTTGGAAGTGTTCAATCTTAGCCTTTACTTTGGAACTGTTTAACTAGTAATAGACTTATAAGTTCTTAAATATTTGAGTCCCGTGGGTGTTTGTTTATAGGAAATGAAATCAAGCAGTTTGATATCCTATCTCTCCTGATTTGGACAAATGCTTTTCTTATGAAAAAACTATCCATTTCATTCAGATTTTCTAATTTGTTTGCATAGATTTGAACAAAGTAGTCTTATGATTCTTTACAAGCCCCCTGTTTCCAAGGTGATTTCCCTTTTTATGTGTTAATTATCCGTCCTGATTCGTTTATTTGATTAGACTTCTCTGTAGAATAGTTTCCTCAAATAGGTCCCTGGGTGATATGTTCTCTAATCTTTGTAGCTTTGTATATCATCTCTGGAAAGAAGCAATATTTTGGCAGGGAATGGGACCCTTGGGTCTCAGATTTGCTGTCCTTTTTGCCTATACTCTAGGTATTCTGTGGATATTATTCCATAAGCTTTTCCTTTCCATACAAGAAGTCCAATATGTTTTCCTTTGAAAATACCTTGTACTTTCTGTCTGGGAAATCCTAAGATTATCCTTTTACTCTTGGAGTTCAGGCATGCTATCACAATTACCTAATATAATGAGCCTTTCAATTTGCAAAATATTTATTAAGCTCAAGAGAACTTGTGTTTTCTTTTTATTTATTATGGTTCATCTTCTTTCAAGACTGCCTACTATTTATTTATATATTAGATCTTTTAGATGAGTCCTTCAAAGCCATTATGTTTTCTTCATACTTTCCAAATCTCTGTAATTTTGTTTTCTTTTGAGATATTTCTTTCAAGCTGTCTTTTAAAATGTTAATCTGGCCTCACCAGTGACCATCTCCTCAATTTATTTAAAACATCTTTTATTAAAATCTATGGGTTTTAGTAGAAGGAAGGTTTCTGTGCTCTAATCAAATATACTTAAGTGTTCCTATGTTTATATATATATATATATATATATATATATATATATATATATATTTTTTTTTTAGGTTTTCCTATATTTTTAATAAGGATGGGAATTGAAGAGTTCAAACTATTGTCTTCCTCCTCCACCAGTTATTTTCACAAGGGGCCATATACTTTGGATGTTCTGCTTGCTTTTCTTCTCTAGGACTATTGGATTCTCTTATAAGCATTGTTGTTTTTTCTTACATATATCTTGTGGTTTGGACCCAGCTGCCAGAGCACTGAAAATGGAAACAATGTTTTAGGTGAAAAGTACAATGAGCTCCTGGTAAAATGTCATTCTCTTGCTGGTAGATCAGGAGGTAGTCTCTGTCTCTGAGGCAGCCTACATTTTCAACTCTCCCACCTCTCAAAACAATTCCTCCAGTTACCCAAGTGTTCGTGCCCTTTATTTAGTGGGTCCAAAGAGCCCCTGCATTCAGCTTTCTTCATCAATCTCATTGTCCCAATCCCCATTCAAGAACTCCATGCCACTAGTCCCCAGAGTGGGGGAAAAAACCCATGACACAATTGTCCCTTAGATCCAGACAGAGCTGAGACCTTACATTCCCCGGATGGTACTTCATGCTGGGCTTTGAAATAGTTCATAGCTGAATTGAAAATGGAGGGGAGAGCATCAGGGTTGAATTTAAGCTATCATAGTGCCACTAGCCATTTTCTCATTCTAGAACCATAAATAGGCTCCACGGGGATCCATGATCCTCTGAAATTACCATCAAATTTTATTTATTTATTTATTTATTTATGTATTTATTCATTCATTCATTCATTCATTTATCTATATATGTATATGCATGAATATGTTTCTGTGGAGTTTTTTTAGAAGTTATTTTTTTATTTTTAACTTTTTTTAATGTTTATTTGTTTTTGAGAGAAAGAGACAGAGTGTGAGTGGAGGAGGGGCAGAGAGAGAGGGAGACACAAAATCCGAAGCAGGCTCCAGGTTCTGAGCTGTCAGCACAGAGCTCAATACAGGGCTGGCACTCACTGACTACGAGTTCATGACCTGAGCTGAAGTCAGGTTGGACGCTCAACCAACTGAGCCACGCAGGTGCCCCTAGAAGTTATTTTTTAAAGAATTTTACTCTTTTAGAGCAGTTTTATGTTCATAGCAAAATTGAGAGGAAGATACAGAGATTTCCAATATGCCACAAGCTTCCACATACATGGACTCCTCCGTTATCAACACCCCCCATCGGAGTAGTACGTTTGTTACAACTGCTGAACCTACATGGACACATCATAAATCCCCAATAGGCCAGTAAGTCAATAAGCCAAGAAGATGTAGATCATTCTAAATCCAATAGGTAAAGAGGGTCTCACAGCTTCTTGGACACCAGGGATCATAGCTAAAATAAATATCTTCTGTTTCTATGGCTACTCTTGAGTCATTGTAAAATGGGTTACTGAATATGGAAGATTACCCTTTGAAGAAAAGGCAAGTTCTTAGACCTAGAAGGAAATGGTTTAAAGAGAAATAAAATAAGCTAAATTGAAACCTATCACACAGTAAATAATAACCTCTATAGAAGGGCAAAAGTAACAAATATAAAAAGGTTGTGGGTTCAATGAGTTTAAGAATAAGAATTCAAAAAAGAGCTTTTTGTGAAGATAAGTTAGAAATGTGTAAAGTAATAAAATTGAGACAGGTTTATTTCCCCTCAAAAAAAAAAAAAAAAAGAATAGATTAAAATTTCCTACATCTTGCACTGGTATGTTTTCAGTGAGCCTCACTGAAGACTTGGCACTCTTCTAAATTTTAAATATGTTCTTTTTTTTAATCTCTTGGAAAATATTACTGGCTTTAATCAAAAGTAGGTCTGCATCATATCTACTATATTATATGGTTATATTTGAAACACAAGCCTTAGTAATTCTAATGGAAATAAAGGATTTGATGGTTTTTTTTTTATCTGAGATGAATATAAAGAGCAAATGAACTCAGAAATATCTTCTTTATGTCTACCAGGTAGAAAGAGACAACTATAGCCTTCTATATGCCCGAACTGATTTTTAGACTTTTAAATATACCATACATTGTTTTTATAGAAGTTAATTTTTTATGTGACCATAACCCAGCTAGACCACTGATAAGGGGAATCAGAAGTAGAAAAGAGAAGACAATAGACTTCAGGGTAGACCCTAATAATGCAATCTACAATCCTCTATACATTACTCTTAAATTAACAAAAGCTCACCCTCATAAATATTAAGCTATAAATGTATTATCAAGAATTCATAGGGGGCACCTGGGTGGCTCCGTTGGTTAAGCATCTGACTTCAGCTCAGCTCATGATCTCGCTGTCTGTGGGTTCAAGCCCCACATTGGACTCTGTGTTGACAGCTCAGAGCCTGGAGCCTGCTTTTGATTCTGTGTCTCCCTCTCTCTCTGCCCCTCCCCCACTCATGGTCTGTCTCTCTTTCTCTCTCTGTCTCTCAAAAATAAATAAACGTTAAACAAAAATTCATAAAGTTCTTTACACTTATCACAGGGAGCAAGCATAATGTATAGAATTATTGATCACTATGCTGTATACCTGAAACTAATATAATATGTGATTACACTTCAATTTAAAATTTTAATTTAAAAATTCATATAGTCCTTAATTTTTCACCTGTATATTAGATATAATAAAAATATATGAGGGGGACCTGGGTGGCTCAGCCAGTTGAGCATCCGACTTCAGCTCAGGTCATGATCTCACGGTTCATGGGTTCAAGCCCCACATAGGGCTCACTGATGTCAGCCTGTCAGCATGGAGCCCCCTTCGGATCTTCTGTCTCTCTCTCTCTGCCCCTGCCACACTTGGGCTTTCCCCAAAATAAATGAATAATAAATATATATGTAATTTGAATAGAAGTTTACCTATTTTCTAAAATGTGTATTTCTTTTTTAAATGTCTTGATCATATAATCAGTATGTACAAATTTGGTTTTTCATTATACTCTACCAGTTTACCTTTTCCATATCCCTTTTAACAAATACATGCTCAATTATTATTATGTATTATTGTTAAAGGATACATAGTAAAAATCTATGTTCAGGTACTAGAATCCAGCTATCGCCTTATCTAACCAAAGAATTCCCATTAGTAGATGCAAAGAAACTAAATAAGGAGAAGTGATATCAGACATCACTGAATGAGCACAGAGTTTATGTCCACTAAAGCAGATGCATCCATCTTCTCAATGCAAGAATAGTGCTCATCATGAGACCTATATGCCATCCTATTTAAAGCATTGTTGTCTTACCACCACTTTCTGGGAATTTTCTCTCCAGTTCCAAGACTCTTCAAAATGAATTTCTAGACCAACCTAACTCTATTTAACCATGCTGTATTTCTTGGTTTCAGATGGCTATACTACTGATGACATTGAGTTTTACTGGAATGGAGGAGAGGGAGCAGTAACTGGAGTTAATAAAATTGAGCTTCCTCAGTTTTCAATTGTCGACTACAAGATGGTCTCCAAGAAAGTGGAGTTCACAACTGGTGAGGTTATTTCCCTCCAAATGAACTCGGGGCACTGTGAAAGAAAGAAGATGATTCCTACCAAATGGAGATCTGATTTTTTTTTTCTGTTTTCCTTTTTTAATTCAGGGGCATATCCACGACTGTCACTAAGTTTTCGTCTAAAGAGAAATATTGGCTACTTCATTTTGCAAACCTACATGCCTTCCACATTGATTACAATTCTGTCCTGGGTGTCTTTTTGGATCAACTATGATGCATCTGCAGCCAGAGTTGCACTAGGTAAGGCATTCCCAGCACTGAAAAGAGCTGGTAGGATTTAGCTTCAACCAACCAACCATTGTTAGAAATTACGAGCAATGGCTTTCTCTCAGAGCAAGTCAAAGAATGAGATTACCGTAAGAGTCCTTATAGTAAAATATCAAAGGGTAAGCATTTTCAGGATGAATGTTTTACAGTGCAATATCTTCTTAGCATTTTACCAAAAAAATCTTGAAATATAATTAATACTAGCTATATTATTAGTGCTTCTTAGAGCCTATTTTTAAATTTTCATTACACTAATTTTTACTAACTTCATGATGATTTCCTCTTTGGTCTCTGCTTTTTTACAATGAAGAACATTTACAATGCATTATTCTCTCTTTTTTTTTTGTATGTTGTATTCTTTTTTTTGTAATATAATTTATTGTCAAATTGGCTTACATACAACCCCCAGTGCTCATCCCAGCAAGTGCCCTCCCATTTTCCCTTCTCCCCCACCCCTCATCCACCCTCAGTTTGTTCTCTGTATTTAAGAGTCTTTTATGGTTTGCCTCCCTCCCTTTGTAATTATTTTTCCCTTTCCCTTCCCCCATGGTCTTCTGTTAAGTTTCTCAAGATCCACATATGAGTGGAAACATATGATACCTGTCCTTCTCTGACTGACTTATTTCACTCAGCATAATACCTTCTGGTTCCATTTACGTTGCTGTGAATGGCATGATTTCATTCTTTCTCATACAATGCATTATTCTCAAATGGATTTGGAGAAAGCTAAACCTTGTGACTGTTAACAAGATATGTCAATTGTTAAAAAATACTATTTTTCGAACATTAAAGTTAAGTCGTATCGATCTGAGTTTTCCTTAAATGGAGCTCATCGCACTTGAATAGGGCACAGACATTCATCAGCTATATTAATGACCTGTGATCAGCACAGAATAAAAATGGTTTCCTTCCTGGAGGAACAAAATTCAAAATTAATCTTGCCACGGTTGAGTAATTGCAGCAAACTGAAAGGCTATATTTGAGACTTTAAAGGATTCCTTGGAAAGTTAGAATATATAAAGTCCGTTTGATGAATCTGAGCATGTATGGGTGTGCCTCATTATTTGATCCTAGACCCCTCTCAGTTATCATTTTCTGGGGCTTATTCTCAAACATGCGTGCACATGTGTGCGTGCACACGCACACACACACACACACACACTCACACACACACCAAATACATAACAGCATCATTTTCAGCTAAGCTGACATACACATCACTTCTTTTGAGATTGCTGAACTGGGTTAGATGTTCAGCATCCCCTTCACACTCAAAGTAATTGTCATCTCTATAACTTATTTCTAATGACTAATTTCTAATGGCTCACAGTCAAATGCTGGTAGCCCCTTATCAACCTTTGAACATTCCAAAACTAAGGAAAGGCAACAAATAGTTGATCACATCATAGGTATGAATCTGCATATATTATTTGAATGTGAACATGAGTATGTGTATACTATGGTTAAGGAAAAAACAGTGGATGATGTCAACAGCAGGGAATACAACTATCAAGGTCATAAATCGTGGTTCTCCTTACACATCTATCCCCAAAGCTAATGGTATTTTGATTAAAGATGTTAGCACATAAAATGCTGACTTAATCTTCTCTTTGAAATGTAAAATCTGTGACATTTTAAAACTTAACTAAGTAAAAAAGGCATTTGTTTACTAACCCTTCTTGCTTAACAATTTAAATCAACGAGTAGAAACCAAAAAGTAATTAGTGGATTTGTAAATGAACTGTTTATTTCTGCTGAGGATATTAGCTAGAATTATATTGGGTGAACTTTAAAATTTTATTCAAAGAAATAAGTGAGACCATTCATGATGGCATTTCAGATCAGTGCAGTACTTTGGAATTCATCACTGATCTGAACCATTTTAACTTTTTATATGCTAACTCCGACTTCCTATTTTATCTGTTCTCTTAAAGTTGAATAGTCAAATCAGGGAATTTATCCAGAATAATCTCATGGGCAAATGAGTGCTAAACTATTGTTCCCCCTTTTCAGTTTCTACCTTCTATTCTCTTTGCCGGATGTCCTTTGTTTTTAACACCCATTTTAACATTTCCTGTCTTTATTTTTAAGCACTGTCATCAAGTTTCAAGTTTTATCTTCTCATCTTTCTGTTTTCATTTTAAGTGCCTTTTAACACTTCCTTGCTTTTTTGCCCCTAGCTGGGTGATCTATGGAAAATAACTAATCTCAGAATTTCTGTTTATGCATCTATAAAACAGAAATCATATACCTGCCTTATCATACCCAGCAAGCTGTTATGGCAGTCATATAAGATAATTCATAACTGTGTTTAAACTGTAATATTGGGGCACCTGGATGGCTCAGTCAGTTAAGCATCGGACTCTTGATTTGGGCTCAGGTCATGATTTCACTATTCATGAGATCAAGCCCCATGTTGGGGCTGTCAGCACGGAGCCTGTCTGGGATTCTTTCTCTCTCCCTCTCTCTCTCTCTCTCTCTGTCCCTAACCCAGTCTCTCACTCTCCCTCAAAAATAAATAAATAAACTTAAAAAATAAAATAAAATAAAACTGTAATATGCTATATAAATGTGTAATTTTAGTATTATAGCACAAATTATCTACGTAAGATTCCAACTTCCTCTTCAGTTTTGTTTTTCCCAATTACATTTCATCATTGCCATCATCAACACCAAATATTTATTACAGTCATGCAAAGATTATATGGTTAAGAAAGCTTGTGCTTAACAAAATAGACAAAACAGAATTTTCCTTTTAAGAGTTTACAGTCTTAACCTTCTTTAACAAATGCAAGTTGAATTTTTCAGGAAATCTTTTCTTGACTCCGGGGAACTAATTCATTCTAGGCTCTGGAATCAAGAACCAGAGGTAACATTTGAAAAATCAAAGCAACAAGGTTTTATTTAAAAAATACATAAATCAAATGTTTGATGCAAATCGCGAACTTTCTTACATATACCTTCTTTTAGCGTTGTTTCACTATGAATGATGCATTATTATTTTAACGTGTAATACTGACCTTGTATATATTATAGACTTATGGAATGAAGTAGGTCTCCTCACGATGGTTACCAACTTTCAGTTTGGTAGTGGCTATTGTGGGCATTAGTGTCACAAGGACAGATTTAGTAGGAAAATGAGCAAGACGCTGAGACCCGGAAGAAGTCCGGGTTACCCGGTGTGTAACAGAATGAGGAACATTTGACAGGAGACAGTGAGCACATCAATGGGATTTTGATATGCAGGTCCATTTATTCTTCTTTCTTCTATGTGTATTATTTTTAAAAAAAATGGCTTCCAACCCTCCATTAATGGTACATCCTGTTTTACGATTTGTTCATGGCCTGTATGGGGAGTCTGAAGCTTTGTCCTTCCAAATATCTGCTCCTTTTGCCTAGTGGTTTATCACATTGCTGCCATCATTCTGGGACACCAATAAGGAAATAGCATCTGTCTTAGTCTTTCAAGGGCAGCTTAACAAGTGCATTCAGCTAAGATGTGTCTTTCTGTTTCATAGGAATCACCACCGTGCTGACAATGACAACCATCAGCACTCACCTCAGGGAGACTTTGCCGAAGATCCCTTATGTCAAAGCGATTGATATTTACCTGATGGGTTGCTTTGTGTTTGTGTTCCTGGCTCTCCTGGAATATGCCTTTGTAAATTACATCTTCTTTGGAAAAGGTCCTCAGAAAAAGGGAGCTAGCAAACAAGACCAGAGTGCCAATGAGAAGAACAAACTGGAGATGAATAAAGTTCAGGTAACGTATTAAATATTCCTTACAATATTCTTCCAAAATGTATCAGCAGCATGGTGCTCAGGGCTCCCATAACAGGAAAAAAAAAAGTATATTAGTTTATCTTTAATATGGCTCAAACATGCCTCCCTTTTACATATTTGAGAATTGGGGATTGAAGAAGTTAGGTTGAAGTTACCATAGGTTAGTAATATACCTGGACCTAAAACTCAACCCTAAATCCATTATTCTTTATTCTAAACCAAATAGTTGTAAAACTATAGGCAGAAGAATAATGCCAGATTTGCTTGATAAATGAATGAGACAACTAAAATAAATCAGTTCTGTACTCGGTGGAAATGAAAAGATATGGCCCAGTAGTTACAACCACAGACTGGAATTAAACTGCTTGGGTTTGAGTCCCAGCTCTGCTACTTACTGGCTTTATAACCCCAGACATATCAACCTACATAACTTCTCATCTAGTCTCTGTTCTCAATGTCATCATTGAGGTTATTATAGTATACTTACAGAGTTGTTATAAGGACTAAATGAGGTTTTTTTTTTAAGTCTAATATTTGTAACAATACCTGGAGCATGAGAGGTACTCATTATCATTATAGCTAGCTAGCTATCACCCTTGGATGTAAGACACTGTCACTATTTTTCTTTTGCTTTTCATTGGTAGATCTTATGACTTGTGCTTTCACTAGTGCTTTCTTTATTCTTTAAGAACATCTCTTTAGCCTCTACTTCTATGCCATGTTTCACTGAAATCAAATTAAAATTGTGAACATTGAAATACTGCATCCACTATAAATTGTTTTCAAGATGGCACCCAGGGTGACAACTCAAAAGATTCGCTCATTTAGCCACCATTCTGAGCATTAGGGATACTTCCCTGAAGGAGACAAAACTCCTGGCTCTCACAGAGTTTAGACTCTAATGTGGGAAGACAGACCATAAACACGTAAGCATGGATTAAGAGGATAATTTCAGGTTGTAGTAAGTTCTGAAGAAAGTAAAACAGAGCGATGGGTAAAAGAATGATTTGGATCACCTTCAAGGGAACAAGGAAGGTAGATCAGGAAGACCTCTCTGAGACATGACCATTTGATCTGAGACCTAAGTGATGAGAAGCACTAACCACACCATGTCCATTCGAGGCAGAGGACACGACAGTGCAGTGGCTCGGAGGAAGGAATTGCTTGAGGTATGAAAGTACTAAGAGGACACCAATCTGGCAAGACCATAGCAAGTGAGGGAGAATATGTAGTATTAGAGGTGGCCGGAGAATCAGGCAGAAGCCAAACTATAAATCTTCCATGTACGTATCTTCATGCTCTTTGGTGGGATATCAAAACCAAACACTGTCAGGTAATTAGAAAATTATAAGCAAAATACCAAACAGATTCAGCCAAATGGTCAAAATTCAAAGTAACTCATTCAAATAATATTTTACTCTTTTTTTTAAAGTTCCTTTTTTTAAGTTTAATTTTTTTTTTTTTTTTTTGAGAGAAAGAGAGAAAGAGAGAGAGGATGAGCACGCGTGAGGGAGCAGCAGAAAGACAGGGAGAGAATCCCGAGCAGGCTCCATGCTGTCATCTCTGGCCTGATGCAGGGCTCGATCTCACAAACCGTGAGATCATGACTTGAGCTGAAATCAAGAGTTGGAAGCTTAACCAACTGACTGACTCAGGTGCCCCGGGAAATTTTCACTCTTATGTGAAATACTATGCTGGATTCTATGCAAGAAGGAGGAAGCATGATACTTGCCCTGAATAATCTTCTGATCTTTGTGGGAAAGAAGATTATATTCAGATGAGGTGATTAGATTATAAAATGAAACAGGACAGCACCTACCTTGAGGAGTGTTTCTGAAAGGAAAAGGCTGATTCTGACCTACTAGCTTTAAAAGTACGTTAGCAGATTTTAAGGCCACCTCTTTTCTGTTCCCACTCTCATCTCAGTTGCCTTCTAAGCCTCTGCATAGCTCGGAATGTGTATTAATGGATATATCATGAGGGAAAGCCCTACATAAATAAAGTGGCATAGGTTCACTGGTAGGAAAATATGAAGCCATGGACTGGATGGATGTCAAAGATAAGTAGAATTTGGAAAGGTAAAGGAGAAAACAGGGCTTCTGAATTGGCTAGAAAAGCAGTGTTCTCTAGAAAGGTAATTAAATGGAAAGGTCACACCTTCAGCAAACTGAAATCAATGCATTCAGATAATTTAAAAACATCATAAAACAAACTTTAACCACACTCTTTGGTCATTTACCTTGATTCCACCCCAGGATATCAGAGAATTTTTCTAAGATGTTAAGGGACAAATAAAGGCCAAATGAAAGCCTTGTATGCCACATCATATCTAGATATATAATACATATTGCCCTCAAGAGGGCTTAGCGACTAATAAGTAAAATGTTTCTATCTAACTGATCTTTGAGTAACATTGGGCACAAACATAGTAAGGTTTCACTGGATCTCAAATCAGGAACTTTTTATGCCAGATGAATTGACATTTTAAATTTGAATTCCAGTAGATAGGATAGAAAAATCCCTCAATTATCAGGGTTTTTTTTTTTTTATGAAATTTATTGTCAAATTGGTTTCCACACAACACCCAGTGCTCATCCAGGGATTTTTAAAGAAGATAAAAATGTGCTTTTATCCATGGAAAGTTAGATTAGAAACTTCACAAATGCTTTTCAGAAAAACACAGACAAAATCATGCCCAAATTAATTTAAAAATCATGTTAAGACATGAAAGAGTAGTTTATATTGGACTAACTCTCTTATGGATTAAAAATTATAAACCCCGAGCAAAAAAAAAATAAAATATTTTTGAGAGAGAGACAGCTTGAGCAGGGGAAAGGGGCAGAGGGAGAGAGAAAGAATCTTAAGCAGCCTCCACACTCAGCATGGAGCCCAAGGTGGGGCTTGATCTCTGTGAGATCATGACCTGAGCCAAAATCAAGAGTCAGACACTCAACCGACTGAGCCACTCAGGTGCCTCCTGAGCAAAAAAATTTTTAAATCTGCTTGAAGACATGAGCCTAACTGAAAACAAACAAAAACTAAAGGAGAATCAACCCTCAAATGAAGGGAATGACATTCTCTTAAATCAGTATTTATATAGCTTTGTCCCGAGGCCACTCCCCAGTCTGCAGAACTTCAGCCAAAAAACCTGCAGTTTTATCAGTCTGATGAGTCAGAACATGGAGTTTGATACTTCCAGAGTTTCAAGAAATCCTAGAAAGAAGTGAGTCACAAGAGAAATGCAAAATCTGAATTTGGGGCGCCTGGGTGGCTCAGTCAGTTAAGCATCTGACTTCAGCTCAGGTCATGATCTCCCGATCTGTGAGTTTGAGCCATTCATCGGGCTCTATACTGACAGCTCAGAGCCTGGAGCCTGCTTCAGATTTTGTGTCACCCTCTCTCTCTGTCCCTATCCTGCTCATACTCTGTCTCTGTCTGTGTGTCTCTCTCCTCTCTCTCAAAAATATACATTTCTTTTTTAAAAAAGAAAGCTTAAAAAAAAAAACCTGAATATAAACTTCCCACAAATCCTTGGTTGACCTCTGAACTACAAAAGTATAAAATGCTAGGGAATCTGGAAGGGGGAAACGGCTGAAAGACTGAAAAAAAAAGAACAAAAATAAGGGATTCTCCTTGAGTTAAGGGAAAAATTAAAATAGATTCACCGTAACTACACATAAAACCCACTCACTACCCATTCTAGGTGACCTATTAGTAATTTAACTGCCTTTTATTATTATTAATTTTTTTTTTATTTTGGAAAGAGAGAGCAAAGGAAAGGGACAGAGGAAGAGAGAGAGAGAGAGAGAGAGAGAGAATCTTAAGTAGGCTCCACCGTCAGCACAGAGCCCAAAACAGGACTTGATCAAATCACTCTGAGATCACGACCTAAGTCGAAATCAAGAGTCGGACACTCAACCAACTAAGCCTCCCAGGTGCCCCTTAACTGCCTATTAAAACAAATCCCAACATTTGTTAGGGAAAATAACAGAATCCAAAGTCTCTACAGAGCATCATCAACAGCTACTATATAATAAAAAATCACTAGACATGAGAAAAAAGCAGGAAAACATGCCCATACTTAAGAGAAAAGACTTAAAAAGAGAAAAGAGAAAAGTCACTAGAAACAGAACTGCAAAAGTCTCACATGTTGGCTTAAAAGATAAGGACAATAATTAAAAATAATAACAGTAATTAATATATTTAGAAGTTCATAGAAAATAGCCCAAAACTAAAAGGAGCTGAAATATCCTATAATAGGCAAATGGTGAAACAAACCATAGTAGGTTCATACCATGGAATACCAGCCCAATAAAAAGTAATGAACTATTGATACATACAACAACTTGAATGGATCTCAAGGCATTAAGATGAATGGGAAAAAAAGTCCATCTTAAAAGATTATACATTGTCTGATTCCAGTTATATAATATACCTGAAATAATAAAATTATAAAGATTAAAGAACAGACCAGTGGTTACCAGGAGTCAGTGATGGGTGGAGGGATTGAGTGTGATTAATTAGAAAGGGGTAGCACAAGGTGGTGGAATAATTCTATAGCTTGCAGTGGTGGTTATGTGAATCATCACATGTAATAAAACTACATAGAACTATACATACTTTATACCAATGTCACTTTCCTGGGTGATATTGTACAGTAGTTAAGTAAGATGTCAATAGGAGAAACCGGGTGAAGGGTACATAAGAGCTCTCTGTGCTATCTTTCTAGTAATCTACAATAATTTCAAAAGAAAACTTTTTAAATAATGTCCATAGGAACAGATTAATATAGGTAGAGATGGGGAGTTTCAAAAAAAGACTTGAAACTGAAAAAGAACCAATGGAAATCATAGAATTGAAAAATTCATTAGACTGGGTATTATATGTAAGTGATGCATCACTGGGTTCTACTCCTGAAGCCAATACTATGATGTATGTTGACTAACTTCAATTTAAATAAATTAATTTTTTAAAAAGATTACATACACTTCAACTTTTCTATTTAGATTACTGCATCCTTAGCAAAGGAATGCATAAATCAGATCCCCCGCCCCCCCTTTCAGATAGATGAAAGAATGTCCATTATATATTACATATATCCTTTTGAATAAAAATTGCTTATATATTTAAAAAAAAGAAAAATGCATTAGATGAATCAGCATCAGATTTTATAAAACATAAGAAAGGGTTAGTGACATTAAAGTTAATATTGGCCATCTCTCAATTTTTCCATCACACTGGTTCTTATCATAAATGTTACTACCTCAAAGAAGGCTTAACTGACACCCCCCAATGGTGGATTGTATTTTGTACCATTGTTATTTGTTCTCATGGCTTTCTGTGCTTTTCCACCATAGGATTTACCACAATAGTGAATATATGTTTACTTAAGTAATTATTTTTTAATGTCTATCTCTCTACTAAACTATAAGTTTCCCAAGGATTGGGATCAAGGTTCTTGTCTATTATGTTTATTGTTCTTTAATCAGTGGCTAGAACAGAGGAAAAAACAAATAAGTATTTGCCGAGTGAATAAATTTAGAGAGGACTTCTCCATTCAGGATGAGTTCTTAGCTACCATAACCCAAGGTCCTGGATGCTACATCATGTTTTATAAAACTCATATACATTCATAATAAGTAAGAAAAAGAGACTGTAGTCCACTTCAGTTTTTGCTCCAAACTTTCTTACTGTTTCTATCACTTTGATTTTTAATATTTTCTAAAGCATGATTTATATCAACCCCTGCTATTCTCTCTGAATCACAGTGTCATATAACAACAGATAGATATAATCTTCAATAACAAAGCAAGTGTATTACTTCGTCTTTTCAGTGTATTATCTCCAGCAGTTAAGATAATAATGCAACCTGTGTGGTATTTAAAAATGCTATCCCCTGGTGAAATTTAAAAAATAGAAAATAATATCAGATTTTTTTCCTTTCATATAAAAGTTTGGGTGGTCCTCCCCTTTCCTTTTAGATACTTGTAAACAGTTGAATTCAAATGATACATGTGCTGTGGTCCCAGACAATTTTCATTTGAGGGACCCTAACATTTGCCTTGGTACCCTAGAGCATAGCATGGCATCATTCATTTATTACACATTACTCTTGATAGCCTTGGCTGGGCAGTCATGTCAAGGGTCATTTGTACTGAAGTTAGAAGTGCTTGCTTTGTCTTGATTTATATTACCACCAGCTGCAGTGAAGCATCTTTTCTGTAGGAGTACAGATGCTGAATCCAGACATTAGGAGAGTTTCAACCTCTGAGGTGATAAAGACTGTAGATTCATGTACCCCTCAGGCATCATTTGAAACTAGAGATGGTATTTAGAGTTTTGAAAGATAGATTTCACAGTACTAGTAGGCTGTAAGTATGCTACTTCTGGGCCACTTTTACACTAACCTGGAATATACGTGGTTGTGTCTGTTGGCCACATCCACCTAGGATGGATTGGTTGCATGGGCAGTCTATAGTCAGGTACTGATTTGAAATCACTTGAAGTCATGGGGGACACCTTGCAACCCCAACAATTAAGAAATAGAATTTCCATTCAGATTCAGATATCGATGCTGTAATCTGGCCTCTTTCCTCTCATTCCTATTCTCTGTGGTGTGTTATCTACATTTTCAGACACTTTTAGACATCTACACTTTCAGACAACTTGCTAAATGGAAATCGGCTCTGTACTGTGATTAATTCCAGGATCCATAATGCATGTGAAAGCAGGCATCCTAACAGTCAACAGCTTTTCCTTAAAACTAGCTTGAAACAGATGGATACCTACATTAGCCTTTGAGCCTAGGACGTACCCCACATCACTGCCTTGTCATCGGGCCAACTAAGACACTTCTCTCAGCCTTTGATGAAATTTTAACCTTTATGACTTAGCATCTTGGATTCTGGAGAAGTTCAGGCAGGACCTTTGATTTCTGTGGATAGCCTGTGTTAGCAATTCATGGACTTCTTTAGCCCTTAAATCCGTGCCCAAATCTGGCTTGGTTCATGCTTTGTTCTCTAGTCTTGGCTTAATGTAACTAATCTCCAGATGCTTCAACAGCTCATTTTCCCTCTCTCTCTCTCTCTCTCTCTCTCTTCCTCTCTCTCTCTGCCTCCCTCCTCCCTCCTTCCCTCTCTCCCTCTCATTTCCTTCTATACCCAAACATCTAGGATTCTTTTGTAAATGAGGAAGAAATCAAATTCACTTAACAGGCTTAAGAAAAAGGTGGGGGATATATTTTGGCACACACAACTAGAAGGTCCATGAGTGGTTCTAATTTCCTATGTGGCTATATCCATATGTTTAAACATTGTCATCAGAAAGCATCTCTCTTCATCTGTTAACTCTGCTTTCCTTTATAATGGTTTTACGTTCATTAAACCCTTCCTTCATGGTGTTCCAAAATGCCGAAGTTTATATGTTCCAAGCTCTGCAACCCTAACCCAATCACCAATAGTTACAACAAAAAAAAGTCTTAGGATTGAGTCTTCTGGATCAGCTTGAGTCATATTCTCATGCAGAAATCAATCTCTCTGACTAGGAAGTTGGGAAACAATAAATGCACAGGTCTGCATCACATGCCTGTCCCTGGAGCCTTAAAGATGCGAGTAGGTCCACTTCTACCACATGCACCAAGGAAAGTCAGGTAATGTTATCAGAAGAAGGTGGAATGGAATCAGACAGGCCAAACCAATAGGCATCCACCAAAACTCACCCTAGACTCTGCCTAAAAGAAAATATCCATACTCTTTAATGTTACATCCAGCACCCACTGTGATCTCATGCTGCTTTCCTCTTCTGCCTCATTCCTCCTCCCTCTCCCCTTCACCGACACACACTTTGCTCTAGAAGTTCAACTCACAGTTTTCCCAAATTGCCATGGTTTCACTCTTTGCTAACTTAGCTTGGCTTGTTCCCCCAAATTCACCTCTTGCCTGATGTCTGCCCTCACTCATCAGGTGCTTCTCCTAGAGCTCTCCATTGCACACTATGCTTACCGTTTTTTTTTTTTTTTAACTTAAAAAATATTTAAGGGGTGCCTGGGTGGCTCAGTCAGTTAAGTGTCCAATTCTTGATTTTGGCTCAGGTCATGATGTCACAGTTGTAAGATTGAGCCCAGTGTCAGGCCCCATGCTGAGCATGGAGTCTGCTTAAGATTCTCTCTCTTCCTCTTCCTCTGCCCCTCCCTTACTTGCACTCTCTCTTTCTCTCTCTCAAAAAATAAAAGTCACCTAAAAATATTTAATATTGGGGCACCTGGGTGGCTCAGTCGGTTGAGCATCCGACTTCGGCTGAGGTCATGATCTCGCGGTTTGTGAGTTCGAGCCCCGCGTCGGGCTCTGTGCTGATAGCTCAGAGCCTGGAGCCTGCTTCAGATTCTGTGTCCGCCCCCGGCCCTCTCTCCACCCCACCCCTGCTTGTGCTCTGTCTCTCTCTGTCTTTCAAAAATGAATAAATATAAACAAATTTTGTTTAATATTTAATATTTAACAAATATTTAATGAGCATATACTATGAAAATACTCTGTATGCACTAGGTATAGTCAGCAATGAATAAAAAAAAAACCTTTCATTTGGATGGGAGAGAAAGATGAACATTATACATATAAATACATCACACACAATCAAAATGACACCCACAAACACACATATAATGCCAGGCAATAATATACACTATAAAGAAAAACAGAGTAGGACTTGAATGCAAACACTTTATCTTCCACTTTGGGTTTTCCAATGCCTGCCAAAGAGCCCGGCACAAATCAGGCACTTAAATGACTTTTAAAACAATAAGTGAACTAATGAATTAATTACAAAACCAAGCAGAATGCTCTTAAAATTCATGTATAATTGGAAACTTTTTTTCTATTATATTTCTATTGTTACAAAAATAAAATATTTAAGCCTCTCTCTCTTTTTTTTAAGCCTCTCCTACAGTGAAAACTGTTTGGTACCTGTCCAAATTTAAAATATATATATAATAAATCTTTCCTAATGAAGGACATATATTTTGATTAGGGACCGTCGATGGTAATAATAGATGTGTGCTATTAATAGATTGCTTTCTTTTAAGTTTGTTTTTTTTATTTTTGAGAGAGAGAGCATGAGCAGGGAAAGGGCAGAGAGAGAGGTAGAGAGAGAATCCCAAGCAGGCTCTGTGCTGTCAGAGCAGAGTCTGATGCCAGGCTCAGTCTCACAAACTGTGAGATCATGACCTGAGCCACAATCAAGAGTCAGACGCTTAACCAATTGAGCCACCCAGGTGCCCCTAGACTGCTTTCAAACAGTGTTGATACTTTTCTTTTCTCAGCAATTCCTTCTCCTGAAATCTCTATGTTAGAATCTAAAGTGATTGATAACTCTACTCTGCCGTTACTTCATGATATTCTCCAGTGGGGAGAAAGAAAGTGTAGAAGTGCTTTGTTGATTACCTTAGGAGAGGGGCAGAGAGAGAGAGAACCTTAAGCAGGCTCCATGTCCATCATGGAGCCTGAGACCATGACCTGAGCAGAAATCAAGAGTCAGATGCTTAACCGACTCGGCCACCCAAGTGCCCCGACATCACACATTTTGAATACCTCCTTTTCAAACATCCAAAAAGTAATGGTTACTTTGACCAAAATCACTTTTTTATTTTCCTGAAGAGCAAAACATTACTGAAGAGTTTTTGGATGACTTTTTAAGGGGATTCACTGAAAATGAATCTGAAAACTGACCCTTATTTGCATCATTTAGAATTCAGTGAATTTGCTGGTTATAATGCATTTTATTTTATTTATTTATTTTTTTATATGAAATTTATTGACAAATTAGTTTCCATACAACACCCAGTGCTCATCCCAAAAGGTGCCCTCCTCAATACCCATCACCCACCCTCTCCTCCCTCCCACCCCCCATCAACCCTCAGTTTGTTCTCAGTTTTTAACAGTCTCTTATGCTTTGGCTCTCTCCCACTCTAACCTGTTTTTTTTTTTTCCTTCCCCTCCCCCATGGGTTCCTGTTAATTTCTCAGGGTCCACATAAGAGTGAAACCATATGGTATCTGTCTTTCTCTGTATGGCTTATTTCACTTAGCATCACACTCTCCAGTTCCATCCACGTTGCTACAAAAGGCCATCTTTCATTTTTTCTCATTGCCACGTAATATTCCATTGTGTATATAAACCACAATTTCTTTATCCATTCATCAGTTGATGGACATTTAGGCTCTTTCCATAATTTGGCTATTGTTGAGAGTGCTGCTATGAACATTGGGGTACAAGTGGCCCTATGCATCAGTACTCCTGTATCCCTTGGATAAATTCCTAGCAGTGCTATTGCTGGGTCATAGGGTAGGCCTATTTTTAATTTTCTGAGGAACCTCCACACTGCTTTCCAGAGCGGCTGCACCAATTTGCATTCCCACCAACCGTGCAAGAGGGTTCCCGTTTCTCCACATCCTCTCCAGCATCTATAGTCTCCTGATTTGTTCATTTTGGCCACTCTGACTGGCGTGAGGTGATACCTGAGTGTGGTTTTGATTTGTATTTCCCTGATAAGGAGCGACGCTGAACATCTTTTCATGTGCCTGTTGGCCATCCGGATGTCTTCTTTAGAGAAGTGTCTATTCATGTTTTCTGCCCATTTCTTCACTGGGTTATTTGTTTTTCGGGTGTGGAGTTTGGTGAGCTCTTTATAGATTTTGGATACTAGCCCTTTGTCCGATATGTCATTTGCGAATATCTTTTCCCATTCCGCTGGTTGCCTTTTAGTTTTGTTGGTTGTTTCCTTTGCTGTGCAGAAGCTTTTTATCTTCATAAGGTCCCAGTAATTCACTTTTGTTTTTAATTCCCTTGCCTTTGGGGATGTGTCGAGTAAGAGATTGCTACGGCTGAGGTCAGAGAGGTCTTTTCCTGCTTTCTCCTCTAAGGTTTTGATGGTTTCCTGTCTCACATTTAGGTCCTTTATCCATTTGGAGTTTATTTTTGTGAATGGTGTGAGAAAGTGGTCTAGTTTCAACCTTCTGCATGTTGCTGTCCAGTTCTCCCAGCACCATTTGTTAAAGAGACTGTCTTTTTTCCATTGGATGTTCTTTCCTGCTTTGTCAAAGATGAGTTGGCCATATGTTTGTGGGTCTAGTTCTGGGGTTTCTATTCTATTCCATTGGTCTATGTGTCTGTTTTTGTGCCAATACCATGCTGTCTTGATGATGACAGCTTTGTAGTAGAGGCTAAAGTCTGGGATTGTGATGCCTCCTGCTTTGGTCTTCTTCTTCAAAATTCCTTTGGCTATTCGGGGCCTTTTGTGGTTCCATATGAATTTTAGGATTGCTTGTTCTAGTTTCGAGAAGAATGCTGGTGCAATTTTGATTGGGATTGCATTGAATGTGTAGATAGCTTTGGGTAGTATTGACATTTTGACAATATTTATTTTTCCAATCCATGAGCAGGGAATGTCTTTCCATTTCTTTAAATCTTCTTCAATTTCCTTCATAAGCTTTCTATAGTTTTCAGCATACAGATCCTTTACATCTTTGGTTAGCTTTATTCCTAGGTATTTTATGCTTCTTGGTGCAATTGTGAATGGGATCAGTTTCTTTATTTGTCTTTCTGTTGCTTCATTGTTAGTGTATAAGAATGCAACTGATTTCTGTACATTGATTTTGTATCCTGCAACTTTGCTGAATTCATGTATCAGTTCTAGTAGACTTTTGGTGGAGTCTATCGGATTTTCCATGTATACTATCATGTCATCTGCAAAAAGCGAAAGCTTGACTTCGTCTTTGCCAATTTTGATGCCTTTGATTTCCTTTTGTTGTCTGATTGCTGATGCTAGAACTTCCAGCACTATGTTAAACAGCAGCGGTGAGAGTGGGCATCCTTGTCGTGTTCCTGATCTCAGGGAAAAAGCTCTCAGTTTTTCCCTGTTGAGGATGATGTTAGCTGTGGGCTTTTCATAAATGGCTTTTATGATCTTTAAGTATGTTCCTTCTATCCCGACTTTCTCAAGGGTTTTTATTAAGAAAGGGTGCTGGATTTTGTCAAAGGCCTTTTCTGCATCGATTGACAGGATCATATGGTTCTTCTCTTTTTTTTTGTTAATGTGATGTATCACATTGATTGATTTGCGAATGTTGAACCAGCCCTGCATCCCAGGAATGAATCCCACTTGATCATGGTGAATAATTCTTTTTATATGCCGTTGAATTCGATTTGCTAGTATCTTATTGAGAATTTTTGCATCCATATTCATCAGGGATATTGGCCTGTAGTTCTCTTTTTTTACTGGGTCTCTGTCTGGTTTAGGAATCAAAGTAATACTGGCTTCATAGAATGAGTCTGGAAGTTTTCCTTCCCTTTCTATTTCTTGGAATAGCTTGAGAAGGATAGGTATTATCTCTGCTTTAAACGTCTGGTAGAACTCCCCTGGGAAGCCATCTGGTCCTGGACTCTTATTTGTTGGGAGATTTTTGATAACCGATTCAATTTCTTCGCTGGTTATGGGTCTGTTCAAGCTTTCTATTTCCTCCTGATTGAGTTTTGGAAGAGTGTGGGTGTTCAGGAATTTGTCCATTTCTTCCAGGTTGTCCAATTTGTTGGCATATAATTTTTCATAGTATTCCCTGATAATTGTTTGTATCTCTGAGGGATTGGTTGTAATAATTCCATTTTCATTCATGATTTTATCTATTTGGGTCATTTCCCTTTTCTTTTTGAGAAGCCTGGCTAGAGGCTTGTCAATTTTGTTTATTTTTTCAAAAAACCAACTCTTGGTTTCGTTGATCTGCTCTACAGTTTTTTTAGATTCTATATTGTTTATTTCTGCTCTGATCTTTATTATTTCTCTTCTTCTGCTGGGTTTAGGCTGCCTTTGCTGTTCTGCTTCTAGTTCCTTTAGGTGTGCTGTTAGATTTTATATTTGGGATTTTTCTTGTTTCTTGAGATAGGCCTGGATTGCAATGTATTTTCCTCTCAGGACTGCCTTCGCTGCGTCCCAAAGCGTTTGGATTGTTGTATTTTCATTTTCGTTTGTTTCCATATATTTTTTAATTTCTTCTCTAATTGCCTGGTTGACCCACTCATTCGTTAGTAGGGTGTTCTTTAACCTCCATGCCTTTGGAGGTTTTCCAGACTTTTTCCTGTGGTTGATTTCAAGCTTCATAGCATTGTGGTCTGAAAGTATGCATGGTATAATTTCAATTCTTGTAAACTTATGAAGGGCTGTTTTGTGACCCAGTATATGATCTATCTTGGAGAATGTTCCATGTGCACTCGAGAAGAAAGTATATTCTGTTGCTTTGGGATGCAGCGTTCTAAATATATCTGTCAAGTCCATCTGATCCAATGTCTCATTCAGGGCCCTTGTTTCTTTATTGACCGTGTGTCTAGATGATCTGTCCATTTCTGTAAGTGGGGTGTTAAAGTCCCCTGCAATTACCACATTCTTATCAATAAGGTTGCTTATGTTTATGAGTAATTGTTTTATATATTTGGGGGCTCCGGTATTCGGCGCATAGACATTTATAATTGTTAGCTCTTCCTGATGGATAGACCCTGTAACTATTATATAATGTCCTTCTTCATCTCTTGTTACAGCCTTTAATTTAAAGTCTAGTTTGTCTGATATAAGTATGGCTACTCCAGCTTTCTTTTGGCTTCCAGTCGCATGATAAATAGTTCTCCATCCCCTCACTCTCAATCTAAAGGTGTCCTCAGGTCTAAAATGAGTCTCTTGTAGACAGCAAATAGATGGGTCTTGTTTTTTTATCCATTCTGATACCCTATGTCTTTTGGTTGGTGCATTTAATCCATTTACATTCAGTGTTATTATAGAAAGATACGGGTTGAGAGTCATTGTGATGTCTGTATGTTTTATGCTTGTAGTGATGTCTCTGGGACTTTGTCTCACAGGGTCCCCCTTAGGATCTCTTGTAGGGCTGGTTTAGTGGTGACAAATTCCTTCAGTTTTTGTTTGTTTGGGAAAACCTTTATCTCTCCTTCTATTCTAAATGACAGACTTGCTGGGTAAAGGATTCTCGGCTGCATATTTTTTCTGTCTAGAACCCTGAAAATCTCGTGCCAATTCTTTCTGGCCTGCCAAGTTTCAAAAGAGAGATCAGTCACGAGTCTTATAGGTCTCCCTTTATATGTGAGGGCACGTTTTCCCCTTGCTGCTTTCAGAATTTTCTCTTTATCCTTGTATTTTGCCAGTTTCACTATGATATGTTGTGCAGAAGATCGATTCAAGTTACGTCTGAAGGGAGTTCTCTGTGCCTCTTGGATTTCAATGCCTTTTTCCTTCCCCAGTTCAGGGAAGTTCTCAGCTATTATTTCTTCAAGTACCCCTTCAGCACCTTTCCCTCTCTCTTCCTCCTCTGGGATACCAATTATGCGTATATTATTTCTTTTTAGTGTATCACTTAGTTCTCTAATTTTCCCCTCATACTCCTGGATTTTTTTATCTCTTTTTCTCAGCTTCCTCTTTTTCCATAACTTTATCCTCTAGTTCACCTATTCTCTCCTCTGCCTCTTCAAGCCGAGCTGTGGTGGTTTCCATTTTGTTATGCATTTCGTTTAAAGCGTTTTTCAGCTCCTCGTGACTGTTCCTTAGTCCCTTGATCTCTGTAGCAAGAGATTCTCTGCTGTCCTGTATACTGTTTTCAAGCCCAGCGATTAATTTTATGACTATTATTCTAAATTCACTTTCTGTTATATTATTTAAATCCTTTTTGATCAGCTCATTAGCTGTTGTTATTTCCTGGAGATTCTTCTGAGGGGAATTCTTCCGCTTGGTCATTTTGGATAGTCCCTGGCGTGGTGAGGACCTGCAGGGCACTTCCCCTGTGCTGTGGTGTATAACTGGAGTTGGTGGGCGGGGCCGCAGTCAGACCTGATGTCTGCCCCCAGCCCACCGCTGGGGCCACAGTCAGACTGGTGTGTGCCTTCTCTTCCCCTCTCCTAGGGGCAGGATTCACTGTGGGGTGGTGTGGCCAGTCTGGGCTACTTGCACACTGCCAGGCTTGTGATGCTGGGGATCTGGCGTATTAGCTGGGGTGGGTAGGCAAGGTGCACGGGGGCAGGAGGAGCAGGCTTAGCTCGCTTCTCCTTAGGTGATCCTCTTCAGGAGGGGCCCTGTGGCAGCGGGAGGGAGTCAGATCCGTTGCCGGAGGTTTGGCTCCGCAGAAGCACAGAGTTGGGTGTTTGCGCGGAGCGAGCAAGTTCCCTGGCAGGAACTGGTTCTCTTTGGGATTTTGGCTGGGGGATGGGCGGGGGAGATGGCGCTGGCGAGCGCCTTTGTTCCCCACCAAGCTGAGCTCTGTCTTCAGGGGGCTCAGCAGCTCTCCCTCCCTTTGTCCTCCGGCCTTCCCGCTTTCCGAGCAGAGCTGTTAACTTATGACCTCCCACACGCTAAGTCGCGCTTGTTGTGGGAACACAGTCCGTCAGGCCCCTCCGCTTTTGCCAGCCAGACTCGGGGGCTCTGCTTGGCCGGCGAGCCGCCCCTCCGCCCGGCTCCCTCCCGCCAGTCCGTGGAGCGCGCACCGCCTCGCAGCCCTTCCTACCCTCTTCCGTGGGCCTCTCGTCTGCGTTTGGCTCCGGCGACTCCGTTCTGCTAATCCTCTGGCGGTTTTCTGGGTTATTTAGGCAGGTGTAGGTGGAATCTAAGTGATCAGCAGGACCCGCGGTGAGCCCAGCGTCCTCCTAAGCCGCCATCTTGCCGCTTCTAGTCTATAATGCATTTTATATTTAATTGTAAAAAGCACTCATCTCACATTTTGGGTCTCCCTAAGTCTATGTATAAAATGCTCCTATGCATAAGATAGTTTCTGGTTTCTTGTTTCTATCATTCTCTAGTCAAAGCTCAATAAATTCCCACTAACATCAACTTAAGAAATTACTCCCTAACGTTCATGTCACATATCTCAGGCTTGAACAGTGCATATTTGTGATTAATTCTTAGCTCTCTGAAATAAGCTAAACACTTTGTGGATTTTAGGTACACCAAAATCAGCTAGGACCCTTGGAATGCTTGTGTAAAATGCAGACTGGGAAGACCTGAATCTAGTATGAAATGAGTTCAAACCTGTATTTTTAACAAGCTTCCCAATAGATTCAGATGCACAATAATGTCTGAGAACCACCACTCTAGAGAATCTAGCCACTTAGTGTCCCTTAGCCACTGAAACTCAAACAGAGCTTAGAGAGATGACTCCAAGTCAGAGTTTCAGAGTTCCTCATTCTATAGACATTTACTCAGCCCCTCCTTAGGAGTATCAGTCTCTTTTCTGGAAGAGCAAGGGGGATATACAGTGATGAAAAACACAGTAACATCAGAGCAGCTGTGCTCCTGGAGCTTACATTTCAGTTGAATAATTAACAAATATGTAAATATGGGTGGCTCAGCCAATTGCGTCCGACTTCAGCTCAGGTCATGATCTCATGGTTCCTGGGTTCCAGCCCCACCTGGGGCTCTGTGTTGACAGCTCAGAACCTGGAGCCTGCTTTGGATTCTGTGTCCCTTTCTCTGCTCCTCTGCCATCCGTGCTCTGTCTCTCTGTCTCTCTCTCAAAAATAAACATTAAAAATAATAATAATAATAAAATAAAACAAGTGTGTAAATAAATATACACTATAATGGCAGATGATGATAATTATGGTGAAGAAAATGGTGAGGAGCTAGTCAGGTAACAATCTGAGCAAGATCATTCCAAGAGAGAGGAACAGCAGTTGACAATGTCCCGAGGACTTAGGAGCATCAGGGGAGACAGTCAACAAATGACAAGTGTGGCTGGAGCAGAGAGCTGAAGGGGCAGAGTGAGGGCAGAGGTCCCTGCAGGAGCTAAATCACATGGTACTCTGTGGATTTGGATGAGAAATCTGGATTTGATTCTATGTCTTAGGAAGTCATTTGATTTAAACAGAGGAGACATTGGTCTGTTTTACATTTTTTAAGCGTCACTCCAGCCGCTATGTAGAGAAAAGACCACAGAGTTCCTTCCTGGAAAGAGGAAGACCAATTATGCAGCAAGACATCATGGTGGGGAAAAGCTGGTCAGAATCAAGATTTATTCAAAAGTAAAGCCATTAGGATCTGCTCATACCAATGTATGGGAGAAAGAAGGCAAAGAAAGGGGTCCAGGATAAATTTATCTACCTGAGCAACGCGCTGGAAAATTGCCAGTTGTTTCATTTGTCATTCTTCCATTTCTATTTCTTAAATAACAGAGTGTGGATTTGTTTAGATTTATGTAGGTTCGTATTCAATCTTCTACAGCGTCTTGAAACAAGTTGTCAGGAAGTTTGCAGAGAGACATGCAAATCACCTCCAGCAAAGCCTCCTATTTCCACCCCCACACCCCCCACCCCCCACCTCACCCCCCAAACCAAAAGGTTTCAGGAATTGGAGACCTAGGGAATTGGCGTTCAGCACAGGCCTGGTGAGAGCTAATGACTGACAGCAACAGCCCGGATGTGGTACATTCTAGGAGCAGGATGGGCAGACGTGACATGTGGCTGTGTGGCTCTCTGCTCCCTACAGGTGAAGGCAGCCAGTCGCACTGGACAAACTCAGTTAAACAGACTGTAGGCTTCTGGAAGGCAGCTCCTTACGGGGCGAGCACCACTTCACTTGGCTTCCTGCGCTGTACTTCAGAACCACTCAGTAAATGTGAATCCAATTGAATTAGCTAGCAAGAAGGAAATAACTTCCTGTTTGCAAAGTAGATTGAGCCCGGAAGGTATTTCTCAACAGGGCTTTAAAACTGCCACTGGAAACAAGATTATATTTTATTCCAATTACACTGCAATGAGTTCTGCTCTATTTACATATTGAAAATATCCAGAACAGTTCGATTCAGTGAGTGGCAACATTTTTCACAGCCTACGGCACTGTTTGCGTATGTTGGGAATGAGAGGAGAGAGGGAGTGAGTTGGAAAGGCGGGGGGGGGGGGGGGGGGGGGGGGGGGGGGGAGGCTAGCCCCAAGCTAGAATATGAATTTGTACATTTGCTCAGGGTTCTATTGAGGGAAGAAATACAGCCATCACATCAATGTGTTCCAGACTGGAGTCATTTAAAAATGACTCTCATGATTTTTGTCATACCCTTTCTATCAGCCAGAGTTCTCCAGAGAAACAGAACCAATAGGAACAGAACAGAATCAATATACATATAAAAAGAAATTTATTTTAAGGACTTAGCTCATACACTTGTGTGTGAAATCTGCAGGGCAGGCTGGAAGTTCAGGCAGAATTTCTAAGTTACAATCATGACCTGAGCTGAAGTCAGACACTCAACCGACTGAGCCACCCAGGCGCCCTGGTCCTCCTGAAGTCTTAATTATGACTTTATTCATTTGCTCTAAGTTTAGGCTTAATGATAGATCTAAACTTAAAAAAAATCAGTGATGTTGGTCTGAGGAATATATAGTTAATATAATGCAGTAATTCACCCCACTATTAGGTTTATCTCCCCAATCACTGGAACCACCTGACAATTACAGGCCTTACTCACCAATGCAGCAAGTTCAACATGCACATCCCTAACTGGACTGTACCTTCTCTGCAAGCAGATCAGAAGGAGAACAATATTCAGAAGACAAGGAGCCAAGTATGCTGCCTCCTTCTCCCAAATATTCCCAGTGGGGAGCAGTGGGAGAGGAGAAAGGGAAAATAAGCTGGAAGTATTGACCCCTTAGCTTTTTTCCCAGGGACTGGAGTGGAAAGTCTCTTCCTTTATGGCATCATGAGGCATCAGGAGTGATTATCCAAACGAAGAGCTATTTCAACATTAGCAATGAATGTTTTAGGAAATCTGTCTGTATATGCCCTGGAAGTCCACTGTAATGACATTTTCATTTGCCTTACTTCCTTCTGTTTCAAGGTTTAAAAATCCTTGATGCTTAGACCATGCCCAATGCAGATGTTGATCTGATCTCTTATTAACTAGGCAGCATTTAACCATTGCAAATGTTGAGGTGATCTATGACATGGCTCCTTATTGTTTCTGAGGATGTGAAAAGACCACTTTCCCCCTGGACATTATTTTTGGAAAGCTGTGCCAGCTGTGGATATAAAGATACCTTGGGTGTTTTTATACTGTTGAGGTAAAAGGAAAGCCACTCTTCTCCAAAGGACAGGGGTTAGGCCAGAGCCAACCAGAAACCTGCTGGTGTCACCAGTGGTATTCTGACCACATAATCACTTTACCGAGAAGCAAACAGCTTAAAAGGTAGGGAATGAAAACGCACTTCAGGAGAAATGCACAAGCACCCATCACACACATACACACACACACACACACACACACACACACACACACACACAGTCTGTAACACTGGCTTTTAGGCTAAGTTCTAGACTGTGTAGGAGAAAGACTGGAGATAGATCATAAGCATTATATGACACTTCTTAAATTTTCCTAATAAGGGACACAGTAATGTTGATTCAACTACACAGTAATGCAGTCAGCTTTCATGGGTATAGAACCAGATTCATTCCTTTATATGTCAAATCACTTACAGCTCTGATTTCTAGCCCAATGACAAAATATTTTGAGGGATTTGAACAAACCAATAAATAAGCATCATGCAATTTATAGGTGCATTAGAATCTGTACCAAAGTTAACCAAAATATCTTAATAAAATGTAGTTTTGCATGACCTCTGTTTAATGAGGAGCATCTCTATGTTTCACTGGCAGATTCTAAATTCTAGCAACTTGTTTACTTAGGGAGATTTCATAATAATGGAACTTAATGATGCATGCAGTACAGAAGAAGTGATTCAATTTTATAAGTTTTTTTGTTTGTTTGTTTGGTTGGTTGGTTTGATTTTTAGTATGCTGTGTCTTCTGCCTGGAATATTATTTGTAACCAAAGACTGCCAAAAATCAGAAGCAAACCCTTGAGATTACCTAGTGAAAACCTTTTATTTATAGATGAAGAAATGGATTTAATAACAAACCCAGGATGAGAATACAGTTTTCACCTCTCAATCCTTTGTTCTGTCTTTAAGGCCTAGTATAAGTTGCATCTCCTTCATGAAGCCTTCCTTGACCTTCAGACTTTTATGAACCCCTAATCATGGTCTATACTGTACCATTTAGCATTTGGTTAAAAACTCTTTTCACTCCCAAAATTATATCTTACTCTCGTATAACTTACTCTTGTATATTTTATCTTGTATTACAAGATACTCTTGTATCTCTCAGGAGACTTTTTTTTAAAGTTTATTTATTTTGAGAGAGAGAAAGTCCAAGTGGGGGAGGGACAGAAAGAGAGGGAGAATCCCAAGCAGGCTCCATGCTGTCAGCACAGGATCGGACGCGGGGCTCAAACTCACGCAACTGTGAGATCATGACCTGAGCCGAAATCAAGAGTCAGATGCTTAACTGACTGAACCACCCGGGCACGCCTCAAAGGAGATTACTATCTCAAGGACAAAATCCATGTTTTATGATACTCTTGGCTGAAACACCATAGTACCTAACAGAATTATGGACACCATGATTATCTTCTAAGGTTCTAGTCCCTTTTCTAATGGATTCAGCACTTTGTTCCATGTCACTTCAACCCTACCATCCTCTTTCATAATGTAAACTTTCATATGCATGACTTTTCATCCATAGACATACACACACGCACACACACACACACACACACACCTGACACCTTGCACTGTGCCTGGCACAGAGTAAGTACTCAACAATGCTTTCCTGAGAGAGGGAGAGGAAGTTGGTTTTTGAAGTTACTATAATCAGGGAAGGTACACAGGTACACACAAGGATTAGGATTAAATTGAGCCTTAAAGAAAATACATTGATTAACACGCAAACAGGAGGGAAAATTATATTTGAGACAAAGAATATCCTGTGTTTGAATCCCATATTAGGCACTTATTCCTTGTTTAATTGCAGGCCATTAAGCTCTCTGGGTCTCTATTTCCCTATCTGTTGAACTAGAATAATATTATATATTCCATAGGGTTGTTATAAGAAATAAGTGAGATAAATTATGTAGTAGGATTCAATAAAGAGTAGTTTTTAACAACAAAATTAATAATAACTCCCCGAATAAATAAGCCAGTAAAGGTGCCAGTGAGGGCATAATAGGTAGCTCAGTTAGGCTAGAGTCAAATACTTCACAGAAAGAAATGATTGATGGGAGTGGAGGGAGAGGCCAGATTGAGTCTCTCTCTCTCTCTCTCTCTCTCTCTCTCTCTCTCTCTCTCTCTCTCCAACTACCTCTGAGCTTAAAGCTATCAAATGCATCATTAAGTTCACTGCGGGATGTGGTGAAGGCCAAGGACTATGAAGCGGTCCTTTCTCAGTAAAAAGCACATAAGCTTTGAAACAGACAAGACACAGGTTGTAATCTCAGCTCTTGTAGTGGAGTAAACTTGAGGCAGTTTCCTGTTGCAAGTGATAAACAAGGTATACAAAGCAGCTACCATAATGCTAGGCTTTGGGTGGACACTCAATACATCTTAGTTCTCTCGTCTGTGATGTACCAGCCTCACACCCCACCACTCTCTGCACCTTTCCTTCTATTTTCCTTCCTTGTCTGTCTTTGCCTCCTCCTACACTTTACTCTTTCTTTGTTACCCATTTTTTTTTCTCCTTACCTATACCTTTGACACTTAAAAGTGTTTACTGAGATTAATTTCATTTGAAAGCATTTATAGACCACTTACTGTAACTCAGGCACTTGTGTTAATAACACTGGACTTAAACACAGCTGCCTGTACTGTCCTTGGAAGAATTTCAAGCTCCATTGTATGAATGAGCATGTCCTCTCAAGGTAAATCCGTTTGCAAAGTGCATCAGCTTGAAGTTAAACAAAGCCACTTTACAGGCCAAATGTGCTCATGTATGGAGTTCCGTAAATGTGTGTGGGCATAGCACAGACAAAAACCAGGAAATCTGAGATAGGCACTACTGGAACGGCACGAAGCAACAATAAATAATGGGGGAGACGCAAAAGTCAAAGTACAGCTAGTCATATCCTTTTGAGCCCTGAATCCTACTTTTGGCAGTTTAGCCTGAGGAAATAACTGGGGAGAAGGACAAAGGTTTACGTAAAAGATGTCGCTTGTAGGCTTGCTTATATAATACCGCAAAAGTAAAACAAGCCTTCGCATCTCACAATAGATCAACCCAGTTATGCTCTATCCATATAAGCTGTTAATAAGTGATATCACAGAGGAATAATTATTAACGTGGAAATAGGACCATGCTACACTATTAAGTGACAAAGCATATTGTAGACCAAAACATACCAGGTGAGTCCATGTTTGTAAGTAGAAAAAACAGAAGGCGGCTAGCAGGATACTAAAAATAATGAACTCTAAAAGTGAAATGACAAATTTCTATTTCTTATATTTTTGTTTCCTGTTTGTTTCTAGTTTTACATATTTCCATGTGCCACTTTTGTAACACGAAAAAATGCCATATACGTATACATAAAAATGATGTATGGATTGATAGATGATTGTGGATTAGATAGACGGTAGATTTGACAGGCGGTAATTAGATAGACGATACATAAAGAAATCGATGACAGATAAATAGGTGGCAGTTTGGATAAGTAGACTAGATAAGTGGTAGACGGATAGATGAAGGATTAGATAGAAAGATATAGATAGGATTAGGTAGGTGGTAGATTAGCCAGACAAAAAGATGGTGGATTAAATAGGCAGACAGATTAGACAGCTAGATGACGGATGAGACAGAGACGGATATAGACGGGTGATGGACTAGATACATACACAAACAGACACAGACAGATGATGGCTTAGACAGCGGTAGGTTAGGTAAACACACAAGGATAGATACATAGATGCTAGATCCGGTTGCAGGAGGCACGCACAGCCGGACGTCCAGCGACAGTCTTTAAAGAGTGGGGCTGCGGTGTCATCAGTTACAGGGTCACGAGCACAGACCGTGCCCCGGCAGTTGGGCCTGAGCGTGTCCTTTCCCGTCAGGTGGACGTCCACGGCAACATCCTCCTCAGCACCCTGGAGATCAAGAACGAGACGAGCGGCTCTGAAGTGCTCACGGGCGTGAGCGAGCCCAAGGCCAGCAGCATGTACTCGTACGACAGCGCCAGCATCCAGTACCGCAAGCCCCTGAGCAGCCGCGGGGAGGCGTACGGGCGCGCGCTCGAGCGGCACGGCGCGCACAGCAAGGGGCGCATCCGCAGGCGCGCCTCGCAGCTCAAAGTCAAGATCCCCGACTTGACTGATGTGAACTCCATAGACAAGTGGTCCCGAATGTTCTTCCCCATCACCTTTTCTCTTTTTAACGTCGTTTATTGGCTTTACTATGTACACTAAGGTCTGTCCTAAGGGTTCGTAAACGACTACTTTCCTCTTTTGATTTTTGACCCCACAGGCCCCCCGCAGCGCCACTGCTGTGCTTTTTTGAGGTAAGAGATTCAGCCATCCGATTGGTTTGAGGTCTTGCATATCAATTTTATTACTGCACCATGTTTACTTCCAAAAACAACACACACACACACACACACACACACACACACACACACTCCACAAAGAAAACTCTATTTTTTTCCAGTCTACTGTGGTCCAGGTTATCAGCTCTGTCAGAGCTCTATTAATTGCCGTGTTTACAAACAAAGAACAAACACACACAAAGAGAGAAGTTATATAGGTAGATCTTTAGCAGTCCTATCTTTTGGCCCTGGATTTTTTTGATCTATTTTTTAAAATGAGAAGGAAAACAGGACCTAGCTCTCCGCGCACTGCTTCCTGGTAAACTGTAACAATCTCATGCTGCCAAAAAAACAAAAACAAAAACAAAAACAAACAAAAAACCAACACAATTTCCAGGATCTCAGAAGAAAAAACAAAGCCATTGACAAGTTACAGATTTCCAGGAAGAAGGGGGGATAAGAGGAGCCTAGAAGAGGAAGGAAGTCTCCCCTCCAGCCTCAAGCCCCCCCCCCAGCGCCCTTGCAGAAGGGGTCCTAGCTCCACGGGCGGGCGAGGAGGGAGGGATTGACAAGGGCTGATGGAGGTTGTGCAAACCAAACCTGCCATCTTCACCTCACCATTAAGCTGGATATTCTGAAAAACAACAACAGAACCAACAACAACAAAAAAAACCCGCTTCTTTCTCAGACTTGCAGGCAGATTTAAAATTAACACTCAAATCCATCCTGGTGGCCATTGAGAACATTTATCTCTTCTTGTTGAGAATAAGGAGTCTCAGGGCAATGGAGATTTATTTAACTGACTATCTCAAATGACCAGCCCTGAACTCATTTTATTACCCTGGAATCACTTGCCTCTGTGCCCTGAAGCCATGCCTTCACATCTCCTTAGTTCCTGCTCCAGAGAGAGTGAGAGGAAGGGAATGGGGGAGGAGGGCTTTAATAATGGGCTGGTGAGCATTTTTTGCGTGTAAAACACATTGCCCTTTCCACGAGGAAGGCAAGACTTATGTGCTGTGAAAAGGGTGCCTGGGCAGTTACCTAAACTGCCAAATCTTAAATCAAATAGTATATATTTCTTAGCCTTCCAGAGAGCACCTAATGGTGACAGGCCTTGTTGCACAGGCCCCGGCTAATAACCTTAGCGCTCACCTCTCTGAGCTCTGCATTCCAAAGTAGGAAATGAATGCTTCCGGAAGTGCACATACACCCATTTTGCTGTCATCTGAGGCCGGATTACCTTTTTAAAGAAAAATCTCAAAGTAGGAAAACCACAGATATCAACAACAACCGTGACAAAATCACTGGGCCTTCAAACATTTATACCAGCCCCTAAAGCATAGAACACATCTGCACTCATTAATCATTAATCAGCAGTCATTACTGCTCTGCCTTATCTCTGCTCACGGATTACTGTGGTCATGATCGTCATAGAAGGGGCATCCCTCAGTAGCCCAACACACAATTCTAAACACGTCTAACCAGCTACAGTTGAGGTTTATCACATTTTATGTCATGAAAGCCTCATTAATTTTTTTTCACCCTGAGTATCTTAAGAATTCTGTATGTTCATTCACAAGGTTGAGTGAAACCCTAAAACAACCAACCAGTGATGGAGGCAATTGGGGATCTGACCCCTCGCTGTCAAATATGGGTTTAGGTAATAATAAGGACAATTGCATCATTTGATGATCTGGCTTTCTCCCTAAGGCTGTGATGAGGGTCCGTGTTGACAGTAGCATCAGCTGCTAGAAATTATAGTCTTAATTGGAAAGATAAGGCCAAATTCCTGCTGATGAGCCCAAGGGGACAGAGTTTTGAGATACTCTTTTTAGAAAGCAAAAAGAAAAGAGAAACCTAAAATAAATGAATGGTTATAGCCAAAGACAATATACGTTAGAATATAAAAACTGTGCTTTTACTGGAAAAATTATCTCAATGGTTTCATAACCAATTAGTAGGGTATGGGGACCAAATTCTCATTTAGATTTTCAATTGCATAATCACAGTTCCATGGTCAAGGAAATCTCCAGCCTCTGGGGATGAAGGGATCCATTTTGAAACTGACTACTTCTTGGCATGGAATGAGGCTTTGCCATCATGAAATGCCCAAATAGAATGGAAGGTGCCCATGCCGGTGACTGTAAGGTTAATATTCCCAATGACCACTCAGGAAATACTGTGTATTTTAAACACAGGAAGGTAGACTTTGGGCTGATGCTCAACAGGAATGAATCATCTGATGTCAAAGTTTTTTAAAAAGCTTTTAAGGATGAAATGCTAAATTAGAAAGGAAGTATCTATGATCTATGTTCCTTAACAAAACAATTTTTCTTTATTCACCTGTTAAGATCATTCTCCTTGGAAAAGATTGAGGTAATTTATATCTTTACTAATTTTTTTATCTTGCCTTAAAAGTCTAAAGAATTTGATGCTTGTAGTTCAGATGTAAAGCATCTCTGAGAAAAAAATAGAACATTTTTAAATCTTATATCTTAGCCTTTGTAAATTGCAAAATTAGTAAGCCTGAATCTACCATCAGGCACAAAATGGTATCATTGTATGTCTTCGTAGGCTTAGAGAGGGCACAGCCACAGGATTGTGCAAATTCTGTTAATAGCTCTGACTTAGAGGCAATGGTAGCCTGAAAAATGGAGAAGCTGATGTATTTCTGGTTAATGACCTTTGTCCCCACTTCCTTCTTTAGGACACCTCTCAGCCAAATCCCCTCCTCTGTGGCCCCCACCCAAACTCCCTCCAGGCTTAACAGTGCAGGGAAAAAAAACTGCTTCCTTCTCTGCCTCTCTCCCTTGTCTTGCTCTAAATGATGTACATAATACATAAAAATTGTTAGACATTCCTAAGTGCCCTCACACCGGTCCCCACTTCTGAAAGATTCAGATCAGTACATTATCGAGGGGTTACTCTCCTGCTATTACTGGGTTGTTTTATCTTTGCCATGAAAATAGCCATAATCTCCTGCATTACTGAAGTGGCAGCAGAGGCAGAAAATTGCACAGACTCACTCTCCTTTGCCACAGTCATGTTCAGGGGACCCCATGTTCGCAGTTCATAAACTGTGTCATAGATTTAACCTGTGTAGACCCAGCAGAACCTCATCTTTCATTTGACAACGACGACTACACATTTTTTTCTACTCATGTTCCTTGGCTTAAAATAGAGGTGACACGTGTGTTACGCTTACCAGCTTTGTGAGGCAGACCCAGATAAAGACACATTTTTGGCTTAAATTATCCAGGATTATTGCCTCAATCCTCTATATTGCCAAACAGAAACAGCAGACTGGTTGGTAGTTCTGCTGATTAAATGATATGTGTTTTCATATCATATATACCATCTTTATTGTGCATTACAATCAATGAAAGATCTTGAAAATGCAAAGAGAAAAATGTGGTGCAGAGAATAAAGTTTGGTTTATGGATCCAAGGATAGCCAACAAACATTATGTACAATCTACAGAAATGTTGAGTAAATGCCATCTTTCCAAAATCAGTTGACTCCTTCACAAATACTTCTTTAAGAAAGAGCTCAATTGAAATTCGCCAAGTTAAACAAACAAACAAGCAAAATATATTTATCATGCTAGAAGGAAACGACCTCCACGAATTCTCATATGGACAATTTTGAATAGTATCTCACCAAAGGGTGATGTGCCACTTTTGTTTTTTTTTTTCCTAAACTAAATGTAATCCTATATCCCAGGAGGGAGGAAAAAGGAATGTGCAAGCGTTTGTTCGTGTTGGTTCAATCAGCAATTACTGGGATGAAAAAGACAGAAAAACGAACAAATATCTCAGTTTCAGGAAAGCAAACAAAGGTAAACTTGTTAACGGAATGTAGAATATTATGTAAACTTCCTTGTAAATTCTGTACATAGTTCATTGAATTGTTCCTTGTTGTGTGGTGGTCCTCGGCTTTGGGTGGATGTTTGAACAATCCGAGCATTGTAAATAACGTAAGCTTATGAGGCACTTGCTTTTATTCACGAAGTGAAGCAACTAGTGATGTGGGCCCAAACCAGAATCTTTTTAGCTCTTGCTCTCTCTCTGCCATTGTGCGTGCGCAGTTGCGTCACTCTGCCTCATGCCCCAACCCCACAGAAAGGGACGGTAGCTGAGGAGAAGGCTGTACTCCCTTGGGGCTTAGGGACGGCACACCAGCAGAGACAGGAACTATAGCGAGCTGCTCCTGGAACTGTATCATGAAAAATCAGGGGTGTTTCTATCAGTCATTCGTGGCTACTCATATAGTGAAAGACCAAATCATCCATGCTTGTTGAGGGGTCAGGAATGGAAGGGATGTTCAAAATCCACAGGCAATCCAAAGCATCATTTGCGCCAATAGCTTTAGTTTCTACCTTTTTTCCTTCCACGATGTTTCCCAGAACTTTGAATAAGACAAGAAGTGAATGGATGGGTTTGATCAGGGTAAACAGTGAAGTGTCCAAATGATGGGAAGGAAAAAAGGAAGAGACAGCAAATGACACTGATAACACCAACTGGCCGATTCATCCTGCAAAGATTCAGAAGTAACCATGTCACATTTCTAAAAGGTAAAGAGAAATACTGGGAATTAAAGCAAGTATTTTTCAACTGGGAGTCCGGGATGTGTTTGATATGTGCTAGTTAAACTTAGAATCTGGTGATTAAATATTTTCATATATATGTCTCCCAAGTCCTAGTATTCTTGAAAAAGACTTCAGAATGGTGGGATATTCAGCCATAACATGTGTTTCCATGCAAGCTGGCAGTCCCAGAGATGGTGATAGTGTCTGCAGAAATTTGGAATAGCCTAGCAAGCTGGGACATAGATTGGTTTCTTAGTAACATTTTAGGGTACACAGCATCTTTCTTGGAGTTAGGAATTTAGCAAGGCGGAGTTTTTTGTGTAAAGATTCTATGTGCTTGGAGACTTATTCTGGCTCCAAAATGTCCCAATCAATGTCCACCAGCGATGGAACTAACAAGGTTAGTCAATTTCTAGGTCTAGAACCCATTGTGCTTTTACGTGAATCATGCTTTTTCTATATAACTGAAATCAACTAAACTGACAGAAACCTAATTGTTAAAGGTTGTAATTTCACAAGCAACGTTTGCAAGGAAATCCTTTTTAATAGAAGAATTGCAAACCAGAAAATGCTAAGTTCCTAGAAGGGTAAGGATAAAGAGTTTTGAGTTTATTTTTACCTCTCTGATAGCAAGAACTTCCTTATTTCAACTGTAGAGACCTAACAGTTGTTTGTTTTGTTTCATTTTTCCTAATCAAAAAGTCTTTGGTATATCAAGGGTCTCACGGTCATTCCTGACTGGCCCCTAGAGACCATGCAGGTCCTGGAGCAAACAGCACTCATCACAGACTTCAGTAGGAATTCAGTGTGGGGGAAATAAGTATATTTTTTAACCATCTGGAAATAACACCATTCTCATGAATGATTCTACCTGCATATCCTGTTCTGAAGACAATAGAAACATAAATCAATAAAAAGAGAGGCCAAATAACATGATGCATTTGCCTTAGGTACACAGGGTCACAGATTCACTTGCTTAAAACAGCTCACGTTAGAAGCCAAAGGATGAATAAAAGCAATCAGTATTGCTGTCTGGCTTTCATCTCTCCCTGGGTTTCCTTTTGAAGAGAAACAGAAAAGGGGGGACATTTTCCAATACAACTTTTTTATAGGTGAAAATCATTAAAATGTGTTATGTGTGTGCATTGTGTGCGTGTGGCCGTGTAAAACAGATTACCTCTCTTGTGTTTGTTCCTTCCCAGTGCTGTATGCCATCCAACCTTATGCCTTAACCCAATGAAACCAATTCATTTTTCCTCTTTCTCATTCAGATCTCCTAAGTTATCTTGCCCATGCGTAGCTGAAAGCTCCAGCTTTGAACTTACCTTGCGTATCTTCAATTGAATTCATGAAAACAATGAACTTTAATAATTTCCCCAAATTCTTATTCCTATTGCCTTTAGCAGGTCTTCGGAGGTAGCTTGTGTCGTCATGGTAGCCTCCTCTGAAACTGCCTTGGGTTATTTTTCTTTTCTGCTTTTCTGTCCTTTCTGGAAAGAGTACCTGTTTACATAAACCTTGTCTCTCCCAGCCTAATTTAAAATCAAGTGGAAATAAAAGTCTTTAGCTCAAACCTAGGAAAATTCACATTATCTACACCAAAGTTTGATGATAAGAACGGCCCTGTACATTCTAGGTGCAATATAGTGAGTTCATACTGTATCAGCTCTTTTCCATCAAACTTGTTTTCTCATGCCCTCCTTTAGCCTTAATTGCACACCTTTTATAAACCTATCATTATTCCTTCCAGAATGGTTTCTCATTCATGGAGTATACCACTGGTTACAGACCATCCTCTGGGAACCTGACCCACTATCTTTTCAGTTGCTTATTCCTGTTACAGATTCCACGTCCATGCATCTCCCACCGACTCCCCCTGAGCCTTCTAGCAGACATGAAATGTAGTAAGACAAGTCATAATGCAAACTTGTCCAAATTGCCCTTCCCAAGTATGTAGAACATCTTTTGCCTCCAAACAGCATTCCTATACTTGGAGAACAGAGAGTTCTCCAAACATATACCAAGCAATGTACAGAATAACTTTAAAAAGTTAACAGTAAATGAGCTGCATGCTGGAGAGAGGGAGATGACAGTGGGCGGAAAACACCCGGACTTAGAATTGCATGACCTGGCCTTTATGTTGCCTCTACCACTGCCTGGTCGTATGACTGAAGACCAGCCATCAGATGACTTCCACGTTCCCTTCCAAACTTCAACTAGTTGGAAACCAAATTGCCAACTAAATTTCAAAGGGCATTTGAGACAGGTTTGTGCAGGAAGTTACCAGAAAGATATAGGAGCACGGTAGTTTCTGCTAAAACAGTCCCATAAATATTCTTTGTTGTATATCTTTGGGAGTAAGTCATCAGGGTAGGCCATCTGGTGTCAAGTGAATCAAATCCAATACCTGTCCATATTCCTTTAAAATTACATTGAAGCTGAAATGTTTAGAAGTTTACATTTACAGGCAGATGGCAAAAAAAAAAAAAAAAAAAAAAAAAAAAAAATTTTAACAATTTTAATAATGGTCTATACTACAAATATTTCCCTTCAAGAGCACTGGAGAGTCTCAGATAACATAAATCAGTGTGGTCCCTGTTTTTAGATCTCTGGAAGATGTAGCTCCCTTAGGCTATTCTCTGCAACTCGGTCAGGAACAGCCCTGAAATGCCCCCGCCATAGTGGAAGAGCCTATCTTGAGGCAGCATCTGAGCAGAAATGCTGCTACAGTCCCCTTCAGTGTTCTCCCCAGTGTGAGACCCCATCACTGTCTGGGTTCTGTAGGTGGAGCAGCCAGATAGGGTTGAGCTCTCAGACAAGGGGAGACCTCCCATCTAGTTGGAAAAGATCCCAGGTCTTCAGAATCTCTGCTATCTGCTCTCCCTGTCCCACTTTCCCAACCACCCTCCTATTCCCCTCTTAACTAGTTCAATCTGCCAATTGTTTTAGGCACAACCGTGACAAAACTGAAAGTTTACTTATTAAATTTTGATTAACATTTCTAGCTATTCATATTGTTAAAGCATGCATCCTCTCCACTCCAATCTCTGAACATGACCCCCAGTGTGATTCCTGCACACGGATATTCTTAACTTTTCCCCCTTTTCAGAAGATACCTTCCAACTCTAAGCTCCCATGATTCTCCTGAGAGCCCCCTGACCGTTCAGAATTGTTAGGAGAGTGCCTAAAAATTCCTCCCTTCCATTTTGGGTCAGCCTACGAATGAGATGGCCTCTTTTTTGTAACGTTAGCCTAATATTCTGCTGCTTGACCTCTCACAGTTCCAACGTTCCTATATGCAGGTGTGCTCTTAAAGTAGAGAACTAATAGTTCTCTTTTTCAGGTTTCTCATATTTTACACTTTTGAGATGCATTCATAGCTAATGTCATCTTTTTAAAAACAGAGGAAGCATTTATAAGTCTTCAAATTCTCACCAAATTGAGATTAATACTTATTAATATATATATCCATTAGGATTCATTCAGGTATAAGTAACAAAAGATGCAACTAAAAGTAACTTTAACCAAAATGATAGCTTATGTAACAGTAAGTGCAGAAGCAGGGTGGTTCCTGGGTTATTTCAATAGCACAATGATGTCATCCAGGACCTGAGATCCCTCCCAGGACCAGTTCTTCCTAACTCTGTATGTTATCGGCACGCATTGTGGTTGCAAAATGGCTACACTCATGTACTCGTATCAAGTGGCAGAAACAAGGGAAAGTCCTGCCTTAGGTCTCTTTTTAAAAGCAAGGAAATCTTTCCCCACAAAACTCTCCCAGCCATCTTTCTTGTTCCATTGGCCAAGGTTGGATTACACAACCATTCCTGAACCAGTCACTGATAAAAGGATGGGTTTATCATGATGGGTTTACAACATTGATCCAGTGAGTTGCCCAGGGGGAATAAAAGATGGAATATGTTAACAAAAAGAAGAAAGAATGGCTTTGGGGTAGATATCCAAACACGACTGTCACACATTGGTCTAAGGTATCAGAAAAGACTTTGTCACACATAATTTCATGATGTGATCTTGAAATCACTACCCTACAACCCTATGAAAATTATGATGACACTACCAATGTCTGGTAATGGAGGCTAAATAGGTTAAATGATTTACCCCAAATCTGATAATGATAATTAGTTAGTGACAGAGTTACTATTCAATCTGAGATTTTTTTTTTCTTTTTCCTGACTGTAAAGGCAAAGCTATGTCTATTCTAACCACACTGCCTAGATCTAATGCTTTGTACTTTGATGATCCAGGTTTTGGGTGGTTCAAAGATAAGAGGAGAGTAGGAAGAAAGAGAACAATTTCCAAATACTCTTGTTCTTTTTTTATCCTTCTCCTCCATCTTGCACACTCCCTCCCCGGCAACCGCACCCCCCCCCCATCCCCAGCCAAGATGTACAAAAGCCTTTCATTATTCTCTTGAGGGAAAGTGTAGAAGGAATAGCTCCAGCAACAATTGAATAGCCTGAGGTGTGCCCAGTTCTTTTTTGGATAACATTACTGTTAGGGGACCACATGCCCCAGTTTCCCCAAGACAACCACAATTCACTCTCAAATCTGTCCATTTAGATAACGATTATATAGTCACACTAGATATGAGTCTCATAATTCCCATTCCTGGTGGGTATGGGAAATATTAATAGGCTAATATTAACACCTTGGAGAAAGTATATGCCTTGGCTCCCTGTGAATCACTTAAGCCCAACCTCAGTCTCTCCATTACTCACACTCACTTTATTTCTCATTGTTCCACTTACCCAGCTTCAAGCAAACTAATCCTCACATATCTACTGCAGCAACAGCCACATATCATCCCAAAGTGTGCTCGCTGCTGTTTGAAGTTTTACATTTCTTTTCCACTGCCCAGATTCTCCTCTTCCCTTGCCCCTCCCCAACGCTGGATTATAAATCAAGGCAACATCATCCAAAAAGCCATCCATGAGCAGCCAACCTTTCCTCATTCTGTTTACTCTCCTGCTAGCACCCCCTCGGTTCTTGTGGCCACTTAGTCAATAATAATAGATGTTGAATTTGTGTATCTTCTGGTAGTTTTGAAAAATACACTCTCTGCTTCCCGAAATAAGGTCCTTAAGGGTAAATGCCCCATTTTCTAATTCTTTTCTATTGCCCAAAGCATTTGCTGTTCTGTCCGTGGTAGAGAGTCTGTAAGTACTGATTGAATGGCCTACACTGGTAAATGTGGGAAAAGAAAGATTTCCTAGGGACAGTACTTCAGGATTACAGATAATAACTTGTGAAACAGGTGCCACCCACACCCTCCCCCAACTTATTTTACTTCCATAGAGCCTAGGTCTACAATCTCTAAACAGATAAAAAATACAGTCAAACTTACAGTTGAAACCAGGCTTGGGTCTGTGCAAAGTGGCCATTGAGATTTTCCTCATTGCTTAGGACTTAAACAGGCTGAATCTTAATAACACCATTCTAAATTCTACCAGTGCTGGCATAACTGAACTTTCCATGCTGATTCCGACTGCTTTAACTTTATGGAAACAGGAAATTCTTCACTGGAAGTTTCATTTTTTCCCCCCATATACTCCCCTTTGCCTTATTCAAAGCCTTCTGCATCTAGGTTGTATGGGGTATTTACTCTCAAAGTTGGGACTGTATTGCCTAATTGGAACACTGCAGCATGAATTATAAGAGGACATTTCCAGAGGGTACTGCACACGAGATTTCACTTCTGCCAAGAAATGAACAGAAGGTTTAGAACTAAGAGAGATGGGCAGTTCTTCATGGTCCCTCAAGACTGCATAAGATAGATGTGCAGAGAAATACTTTTCTGCAGCCCTTCTTTCAATTGTTAACTTTCCTGTTCTCCTGTTCTATATATTATTTACAAATTTGCATAAAAGAAATATATCGTTTGCAAGCCTTACCTCAGAGTGGCAACCAGCCACCCCAGTTTTACGAGATAACGTATTTTTCTACTTGATATTCCCCCAAATACATTGAATTGCAGTGTACCTGCTTTTTCTTTTTTTAAGCTAAATCAATTCATGTTAATCTGTTTCCTACATCTTTTTAAAATACTCACTGGATAAAGCTTGAAATATTTTATATTTTGCGACAATGCTCCTGAGACATTTTTAGGGAAGCCCCTTGATTATTCTAACTCACTGCAGTGTCATGGAAAGCAGAATTATTAAATACAGTGATATTTCATATTCAGAACATCCACTACTAGGTAGGGAATGCTCGTGATTAGATACGCATATATTTATTGACTGTGTTGTTTCAACTCCTTATTTTAGAGAGGGCCATGAACCCTCTCGATACAAACTACCATGCGGCATTATTCCAAAGTGAAGATTGCATGAGGTTTTCAGAAATTCTAAATGTTTACAAGGACTAAAAATTTTTTGACATCTTTAAAGAAGCTTTTTATTTTTGACCACCAGGCAGCATTTTGTGCCATTGTGATGGGAACCTAATGGCTAATGTGAAATAATGTTGTTGTGTCATTTAAAAGGGTAATGAAAATGTAAACAGGAAACTTTAACATTGTGTAAATACAAATAAAACTGTTTTTGAGAGAAACACATCTGGGTTAGGGTGGCTTGCTTGAAAAATTCTCTTGGCTGTCCATCATCTCCTGTGACTTTACCCAAGGACACTCAACCTGAGGCAAAGATCTTTTCACAGTGATTCGGGAGGTTTGGGAAAGCAGGGCTCGTTAGGTTAAAGAATGGGAAAATTTCTATTCCTGCCAGCAATGGAACACCTCTTCGGCACCACCTCACCTAAAACCTGACTTAATCCAAAAATTAGCTACACTTTCCAAACCAGTCTCCTGCTATTTTAATTCATAGCACCCTGTCCTAAATAGCCGGGGCTTTCAAAAGCAGGTGCTACGTACACACAAAACTTCATACCTTATGTTGCCTCTCAAAATCTGTTATGCTTAACCCACCAAATATGTTAGAATATGTTAAATGTTTTACTCCTTGTGTTTTTAAGTCCCCACTAATCAGTTTGCTGAATCGTCTATTTACCCTCCTACCGAACATGAGTTAGCTAATTTATGTCCTGATTGGTAGTACACAGTTCTTGTAAATAAAATAATCCCTTTCTCCCTATTTTTCAGCAGGCAGAACTTCTTTAATTGGAAAGAGACATAAATTACAACATAATTAATGTTCTTTTGTTCTTTCGACATAAGCATTTGCTTTCTTACATAAGCAGATAATACTTTTGTATACCTACCAGACCACTAGAAAAGCTATACGGCAAGAATAAGTATTTCTGGAAACCAAATACATTTTAATGAAATGGGATAGGTTTTAAAAATGCCAAGAAAAGAAAGGTGGACTCCTTGCTTTTATAATTCCAGTTTCTATTTTGTATCAATATATGCTGCATTTTCTGATTGAAACTACTGTTGTGTTTAATGAAACTTGAGATTTTCTGTGGTTGCTTTTTACATTTGAAATCAAACTTTCATACAGCGTTTGACTGTAATCTTTCTGTTAGGGCTTTGATTAAAATATCCTAACCGTTTCATTAATTCCTTTTTAAGTGCTTAAAGTATGTGATGTTATGACTTTGCTATCTCAAAAACTATCTGTGGACAAAAATCCATGAAGCCTGTAGACTGTGATTTATCCACATGAAAGAAGCAGAGTTCCCTCTAAGCAGTGAGTCAGCGAATAAGAAACTGTTCAGTGTCCTCTGATTCCTGACCCTTTTACCTTTCATGGCCTTTTTTCTATTCCTAATCATTCATTGAGTAATCATGTATTCCTGTAAAGTAGAAAATCAACTTACATACAATCAGGTATGGACACAAGAAACGCTTGTGCTCTCGATATCAGGACTCACAGATACTCTAGCAGTCACAGGACTGTGGTTCACTCAGTATTTTTTGTTAGTAGTGTGGCTTTGCTACAAAATAAGTTGCTGTTTTCTTTGTTCTGGTACTACAGGATTTTAAATGTTTCAGCAAAGGAAAGAAAACACATTTGAAGGTTGGTGTCAAAAACCACCAGCTATACTCACAAACGCCGTTGTGCAGCTTCTGAAATGTAGTTGAATGCTGTAAATATGTACAATTTATGTTAGCTTGTTTATTCCTAAAACACAAATAAAACTTTTTTTATTAAAAATGCCTACATATAAAAAGCTTAGTTTGTACTATGTTCAAAAACATGCAAATCCTTTTATAATCCTTAAAAATGTTTAGAATTCTGAATCTACCATTTGAGAGCCTTTATTGTAAAATTTAATACAAAGCAAAATCCCTTTATTTGGAAGAAATTCTTTGCAGTATTATCCAACAATTGGGGAAAAAATACCAGCACTTTTCCAGAAGCTTATTTCTGTACCACTTTGATTTTGGGGGAAAAAAATTCTTTAAGACGACACACCTTACAAACATTTGGACACATGGAGTGTTTCTATATTATGAAAAAAAGAAGAAATTAAATCTTCTTGTATTCAAAACTGATGCCTAAAATTGACTTTAATAGCATCCATTTGTGAGGTGCATTATGTCAAATTTCTTTTAAAACCTCCACTGTAAATATGAATATTAGAGTTGGCCGATTTGTCCGTCTTTCCTAATTTGAAGACCTCCAACCTCCAAACTCATTGTGTCCCTTCAGAAATAATATGTTGATAAGAAAATAATGAACAGACTGAAGGTGTGAAGTTCATATATCCATTAATTGGTTAGCAGAATAGCTTTTCAGTGAGAGTCTAAATTCCAGCCTAGAGACGACATTAACACCCATCCAGCAAAATACCTGGGATCACCTCTTCATCAGCAGACCTTTGGCCTGCAGAGCTGCCAAGAATTGTAGAGACATCCTACCCTGGTTACTATTTCCAGAAGACTATGTTATGGAATGGAAAAAATAAATGGACAACCAGCTTTTTTAGACAAATAACAAACATATATATAACATGTTTAGGATTTGCTGTAAGAATTATAGATGAAGCCAACACAAGATAGGTATTTGTGTATCTGTGATGTAACTGGTATCAGCCAAGGACATGGAGAAATTGGAACCCCGTGTACTGTTGGTGGGACTCTCAAATGGTGTAGTCGCTATGGAAAACAGTATAGAGCTCCTCAAAAAAATTAAAAATAGAATTGCCATATGATCCAGCAACTCCACTTCCAGGTATTTAGCCAAAAGAACTGAAAGCAGGATCTTGAAGAGATACTTGCACTCCGATGTTCACTGCAGCATTAATCACAATGGCCAAGAAGCGGAAACAACCTGAATGTCCATTGATGGATTAATGGACAAAGAAAATGTGGCATATACATGCAATGGAATATTATTCAGCCCCCCAAAAGGAAACTGTCATATGTTAAAACATGAATGAACCTTGAGGACATTATGACAAAGCGAAACAAGCTAGTCACAGAAGGACAAATACTGCATGATTCCACTTCTATGAAGTATCTAACGTAGTCAAACTTGAAGAAGAAAGCACAATGGTAACTGCCAGGAACTGGAGGATAAGGAAATGAGGAATTGCTGTTCAATGGGTAGAGTTTCAGTGGTAGAAGATGAAAAAGTTCCAGAGATCTGCTGCCCAATAATGTGCAGTGAATTAACAATACTGTGCTACACACTTCAAAAATTGTCAAGAGGAGAGATTTCAAGTCATGTGTTTTTTGCCATAATTGAAAGAAGAAAAAAGATATCAAGTGGTATAGCCACTTTGAAAAAATGTGGTAGTTTCTTACAAAGTTAAACTTGTCATATAAAATGATCCAGCAATCACACTCCTAGGCATCACCAATTTCCTTCAATAGGTGAATGGACAAACTGATATATCTACTCAATGAAATATTATTCAGGGATAAAAAAAATAACTTATCAAGCCACAAAAAGACATGGAAGAACCTTAAATGCATATTACCGAGTGCAAGAACCCAGTCTGAAGAGACTCATATTGTATGATCCTAATTATATAACATTCTGGAAAAGGCAAAACTATAAACACATTATGAAAACATCACTGATTGTGGGGTCCAGAGGAAGGTGGAGGAAAGAATTAGTAAAGCACAAAGGATTTTTAGGGTGAACTATTCTGTAAAGTGGATTCATGACAGTAGGTATTTGCCAAAACAGAGCTATTCAACGAAGTAAAAATTAATGTTTGCAAATTTAAAAATCATTTAGGTAGTCAAGCAATCCCAGCAAGGAATGCAGACTACGGCAAAAAGATTGAACTGTATTACAAATGTATGAAACCACCTCACTGAAGGGGGGGGTGGGGAGCAGCTGGTACTGACCTAAGTAACTCTGGAAATGTGTGAAGTAAGACTAAAGGCAAAAAGAACTGCATATGATTCCTTCCAGGAAGATAATGTTGTTTCCCATATATTAACAATTATATATATATATATATATATATATATATATATATATATATATATGTAAATATATGTATATATATGTACACACACACACAAACACACACACTAGAATTGAACAATTAAGCAAATGTATAGTGGATGGTAAGAGTAAGGTTCCTTTTTTTTTTTTTTTAGTGTTTATTTATTTGGGGGGGGGGCATAAAGAGGGGTGGAGAGAAAGAGGGAGAGAATTCCAAGCATCAATGCAGAGCTCGAACTCACAAACTGTGAGATAATGACCTGAGCTGAAATCAAGAGTCGGACGCTTAACTGACTAAGCTACCCAGGCACCTGGGAGTCAGGTTTCTTACAGTTGTACTGTGAATTTACAGATAAGGAAGGGTAGCAGGTGAGAATGTGATCTTTGTGGTAATGGATTAGAGTTGAAGACATCAGGATGAACTTGTGTAGCTTAATATAGATATAGTTGATTATGTAAAGAAATATTTACAGATAGGTATATATACACAGCTTAGTTTACATACATATATTTCTTTGTTGTCAACTGAGGGTACTTAAACAATACCCCAATAACAATGAGCACATCTAGCTTGATTTCTATTACCATTCCTCAATAAAATGAACCAGGGATTCTTGGAGAAATGGTTGATTCTAGGACTGGGCAGGAAATAGGCAAAAGGAGCCTGGAATATACTGCCAGAAAGTTAAGGAAATAATATAAAAGAGCCAACTGAAAGAGCTCCCAATGGCCAAACCTGGAACAATTTGAATAGTAAATAGTATTGGATTATAACCATAAGTATAAATACCCATGAGTCCATATTATATAAAGGATTAAATTAATAGAAGAGACAAATCTGTGCAGATCTCCAAAAGGTTTATGTAAGTGCTCTGACCTTAAGAAGGGAGAGCACAACTTCCATTTCTTAAATATGAGCCACACATAGTGACTTCCTTCCAAAGAGTACAATATGGAAAAATAGAAATAAAGAGTAACTTTACAGTAAGAAACCTGACAAACTACCTCAGCTAGGTAAGCAAAGTCAATGTCAAGTCACAAATCCTGTTAATAGTATGTACCCTCAATATGGTGTGTTGCAAATGGCACTTTACCTCTGTGATTTTCCTCCCCCAAACCCATAACCCCAGCTTAAGCATGAGAAAAACATTAAATTCCAACAGAGGGCCACCCTACAAAATACTTCACCCACACTTCTCAAACTGTAAAGGTCATCAAAAACAAAGAAAGGATGGGAAACTATCACAACAAGAGAAGCTAAGGAGACATGACAACTAAATATGAAATACTAGAACAGAAAAAGCACATCAGGTGAAAACTTAGGAAATCTGAATAAACTATGGAATTTAGTTGATAACAATGTATTGGCATCAGTTCATTAGTTATAACAAATGTACATACTAATATGTTAATAACAGGGGAAACTGGATGTGGGGTATAGGGGATCTTTCTATCCAATTTTTATGTGAATCTAGAACTAAAACTAAACTGAAAAAAAAAAAAAGGGTCCATTTGGAGAAGAAAAAAGAGTCACAGTTTGGGAGAAAATACCTGCAGGGCATATATGTGATAAAGACTTGTATCCAAGCTACCAAGAACTCCCAAAACTCAACACTAAGGGAACAACCCAATTTAGAAATGGGCAACAGATCTGAACAGACACTTCACCAAAGAAGATATACAGATGGCCAACAGCACATGCGACAATGAACATCATGTCATTACAGAAATAAAAATTATTAAAACCACAATGAGATACCACTGCACATGTATTACAGTAGCTGGAATGAAGATTGACCAAAGCATGTGTTAGGAAGTAAATGGAGGTAAATGAACTCTTCCAGACTTTGGAAATATCTCATTCCTCTAAGTATTCACTCTAAAGGAAGCATATATCCATACCAAGGTATACATAAGAATGTTCACAGGATTCTGTGTTATGTAATATACATAAAGTTTTAAACAACCAAAATATCCTTTAACGTGAATAAAAACATATGGTAAAACTCTACAACTGAATACTTCTCAACAATACAAAGAAGTGAACTATTGATATATGCAACAACATGGATGAACCCAATACTGAAGGAAGCCAGATTAAAAGAAAAGGTACATACTATATGATTCCACTGATATTAAACTCTTGAAAGTGTGAAGTACTCTACAAGTGGCAGGAAGCAGATCAGTGGTTGTGGCGGGGGTGGGGGAGTGGAAGAGTAGGGATTACAAAGGAATAGGAGGAAACTTTCAGGATTGCCATGTTCACAATCTTGATAGAGGTGATTCTTTCATGGTGTATGTCAAAATTTACCTGACTGTACACTTTAAATAAATGAGTTTATAGTATTATCAGTCAGATCTCAATAAGGTAAACATACTAATGGAGTGGTAAATAAGGTAGTGAGAGGAATAAGTAGAGCAAGATTTTCTGCTTCTCAATGGAAATACTGCATGGAGGGCTGAAATTCAGAAGGCCCTTAGATAAGTACACATCTTCCTCAACTTATGATGGGGTTACATCCCAAAAAACCCACCATAAACTGGAAATACCATAAGTCAAAAATGCATTTAATACACCTCACCTACCAAACATCGTAATTTAGCCTAGCCTACCTTCAGTGTGCTCAGAACACTTATGCTAGCCTACAGCTAGGCAAAATCATCTTAACACAAAGCCTATTCTTTAATAAAGTGTTGAACACCTCATGCAATTTACTGAATACTGTACTCAAAGTGAAAAACAATCATTATATGGGTACAGGATGGCTGTCAGTGTATCGGCTGTTTATTCTCATGACTGCATGGTTCCCTGGTAGCTGCAGCACAGCCACTGCCCAACATCAGGAAAGAATGGTGTCCTGGATATTACTAGGCCAGGAAAAAATCGAAATTCAAAATGGAAAAAAAAAAAAAAATCAAAGTATGATTTCTACCAAATGCATATTGCTTTCGCACCAGTCAAGTCAAAAAATCTTAAGTCAAATGATCGTACATCAGGGGCCATCTGTACTATTTAAAGTGCTAGCCTACAAACTGCCTCTGGTCCTTAACGACACAAGGAACTTGCACAGGAAGTAAGTCACCTACCTCCCAAGCACACTGTTTAGTTCAGCTGATTTTTTTCCAAAATTAACATTTCTCAATGAAAAAAGCAATATGCTGATGAACGCTCTAGCTTAAGCTCCTCATGTAATCATTGACCTGTAACAAATAGTCCACAGACTGGCATTAGTTTAGGGACACATTTTGAGTAGCGCTGCCGAGGTCACACACAGATGTTCTTTTAACCTCTCTAAGCCCATCTTCATCTGTATGATGAGATAACTGCTCTGATGAGCTACAAAGCTTGCAGATAGCAGGTTCTGATCAATTATGGGCCACTGCTTTATGTAGACAGTGTTTTAAAATAGAGCCATATGTAAAAATGAAATGTCATTTTTTATTTGTTCCGAACGCTTGGGTTGTTTTTCAATATTTATTTTGAGAGAGAGAGCGCATGCGCGCAAGAGTGAGGTAGGGGCAGAGAGAAAGGAAAAGAGAGCATCCCAAGCAGGCTCCGCACTGCCAGCATGGAGCCCAACGCAGAGGGCTCCATCCCACCGACTGAGATCATGACCTGAGCCGAAATAAACAGCTGGATGATTAACTGACTGAGCTATCCAGGCGCCCCAGAATGCTTGTTTTTAAAGTTAACTGAAATTAAAAATGGCTTGTTTTCCAGTGAAAACTATTAACTTCAATATTAAGGGTTTATAACAAAAGTGGACTTATATTTAATATTAGCTAATATTTGAATAGTTATATACACACTTTACAATGACATCTATTCTCTTTATCACAGCACACCCTCCCAATCAGACACAGAAATGCAGAAGTAACAGTGTTATTTTCATTTTTTCCTATTCTAGTAATATTTTAATAATTCATAAACTCAAAACTGTTCACACAATTTTAATTACTTTTTCTTGTTCATGTCTGAAGAAGAGCTTCTTTCTCTAAGAAATTTACATTTTATAATCTTTCCTTTGAAATATATGAAAGATATGGAATCTCCTGAGTTATATATGCAGCTTATACATTCTTTAAAAGTTATTTTTTAAAATATTACAAATTAATCATATATATCCATAATACACATCCTTGCTATTCATATATTCCTTTAAGCAACATTCAAGTATATTTGTGCTTTGTATGTTTACATTACTTTAGAACCTATTTTCAACTTTCAATAAAACTGTATATCTATAAAGATTTCTCAAATATTTAATAAATGGGGCAAAACAGCCATTACGAAAATATAAACTGCTATTATAGCTTTCTCATCTATCATTTTTATGCATTTCCAGTCAACCATGTCATTTCCTGTTCTTTAGGGAAGCTGATAAATTTTTATCTTTGCAATCTCAACACTGTTGCTTTCTCAGCACAGCACAAGAGTCCATATATTGCAGGTTTTCTGAACACACAGTATTCACTCGGCCGTTATCAGGTGTAGCAGTGAAATCTGATAGTGTTGGTATTCATCATTTCCAGTTATTTCAACTGCAGGACCACCTTAAAACACAAAGTCGGGGGAAAAAATCAGGTTATTCCAAAATGATGCCAATCTCTGCTTAATGAAATGCTTTGAAATCTCTGAAGAAGGGCCTGGAGAACTGATAATAAGCAAGCACAATGCACAGGAGCACGCCTGCCAGGATCCATGGCTCTGAATCAACTAACATTTACATTGGGCCGCACCACACACCCTTTCAGACAGCCCCATACGAAAGCAAGCCAGGCTGCCAATGTGGTTACTGGGCATGTGGACCAGTCATCATGGCACTAAAATCGGCATCTGCAGAGTATAGAGGAAAACTGAGGATAGCAGAGTTTAAAAGAGGTAAGGCTAAGAAGGCTAGTCAGTGGCGAGAAAAGGTAGTTAGAGTATCTGGCATTAATCATGGATTTCAGATCACACAGAAAAAGCTGAGCAATAATGAAAGGAACATACATATACAGAGACAGTTATTTTCTGACAGCAGCAGTTTGTACTGTTTATTTTTCTCATTAAATAAACACTGGGAATTGTTCCTGTTATTTAGCCAACCCTTTGTAAATGCAAAATTTTTACTCATTCATTAGTCATATCTTATCCCTACCTGATTTTGTCATAATAACTACAAGCCATATTTTGTGTCTCATTCTTAGAGGATTATAAAAGCAATTTTATTTGTCCAGTTAAATAAGACCCTCTTTTCTTTGGGATCACAGCTATTTATAATCATAAAAACTCTTTAGAATCACAGCCCTAAGGTAAAAATTTATTTTTAGCATTACTGAGCACTGGGGCAAACAAAATCTAGCTGTGAGAACAGCACTACTATTCTATCAAGAATGACTACTTGATAAGTTAGGCTCAAAACTAAGCAGTCAAAATTACAAGTCGTAATTTTTTTAATATCTAAAACTAGAGATGCAGAACAGATCAACAAGGTATTTTCTGTGCTTGACATAAAAGATCAGAAACAAAAGAAATATTAAAAGTCAATTATGAGTTTTTCTTCTATTGCTCTAAGGGTATCTATCAGTCAACACTTAAACATTTTAAACCACACAGCACAATTAAAACAAGTACCTTATTAGCTGCTTCCAAGGAATTTATTAGATTCTGCAGCTCTTCTTTACTCATTTCGACAGAATATGGTTTGACTTCACCATTTTCTTTTACGTCTAGAGTAAGGTTTAAAAGTGGCATTTGTAACGTAGAAATCTTGTCACTAGACAGTGCAAGCTGTTTAAAATGAGGAAAATAGTAATTAATAAGTAGTAAAAAAAAGAATATATTAAATATACATCAGAGCTTATTAACAATACAAGAACACTCCTGTTTGCTATCAAATACACGAAAAGGAGGAAGAAACAAAGAAACCCCCGCCAAACCAACACATACATGAAGAACAGAAAGAGAAAGGAGGATGAATAGAGAGGATGCGGACTGGGAAAAAAGGACAACCAGTCCGAATTTCGTAGCGTAAGCAGCAATCCAGCGCAGAGTTATGGCCGGGAAGGAATGAATGGGTCCAATGCATCAAGAAACTGAGAATTCTTTTTTTTTTTTTAATTTTTTTTTTAATGTTTATTTATTTTTGAGACAGAGAGAGACAGAGCATGAACAGGGGAGGGGCAGAGAGAGAAGGAGGCACAGAATCTGAAACAAGCTCCAGGCTCTGAGCTGTCAGCACAGAGCTCGACGCAGGGCTCGAACTAACGGACCGTGAGATCATGACCTGAGCCGAAGTCGGACGCTTAACCGACCAAGCCACCCAGGCGCCCCAAGAAACTGAGAATTCTTAAAGATGTGTGAAGAAACCAAGAGGATGAAAGTCCATGTACAAGGATACAACCAAAAACACTGGTAAAGCCTGGGAAATTAAGACGCTTAATTCACAATCAGCCAATTCTCTACCAAATTATTGTTAAACACATTATCAAGATACCACTTTCAATTAGAGTCACTCAGCAAAAACACTCAGTTTCCCTACTTCTTATTTTCTGTCTACAGAGAATCCTAGAAGAAACAGAAGAACCAAATATTTATGATACTAATACTTTTTGAAACAAGCGCCATGGCTTCATTGGCAGATGGCAAAGGAAAAATCAAATTTTCCTGGAATCTGCGCTAGAAAACCCCACAATAAGTGAATCTTTGAAGTGCTACTACTTGCAAAAATTTACTTATGCAATGAATGGTAAGGAACTACTTCCCTAACGAACAACCTCTAAGTCCACCCTCGGCGTGCACACACTGTAGAATTGAATCCTCACATACCTCCTCCGTTTTCTCTTCAAAAACCAGGGCTCATCATATCTGAGATTTAGAAGTATCAAAGATGGGGCGCCTGGGTGGCTCAGTCGGTTAGGCGACCGACTTCGGCTCAGGTCATGATCTCACAGTTCGTGAGTTCGACCCCACGTCGGGCTCTGTGCTGACAGCTCAGAGCCTGGATCCTACTTCAGATTCTGTGTCTCGCCCTCTCTCTACCCCTCCCCTGCTCACACTCTTTGTCTCTCAGTAATAAATAAACGTTAAAAAAATTTCTTTTTAATTTAGAAGTATCAAAGATGGTCTACATTATAGATAATTGTCTTCTTCAGTGTGTCCAATAAGTGGTTTCTCAGTCTATGCTTGAATACCACCAATGATGAACGTGCTACCTCAAGAAGAGGTTAAAATAATCTTCAGATACTGACAGCTGTTAAAACATTTTCCTTAGGTTGAATGTGAACTCGTCTTATTTCAAACTATGTACCTTAAACCTTAACCTTTGTCCTAGCCGCTGTAGCCACAGAGTGTATATCAAGTCCCTCATCCATAGAGATGATTTTTAGTCCTTTAAAGAGAATTATCATTTTTCTACTAAGTTTTCTCCTTTCCCCAAATGTTTGAAAAAAACCTTCATGATTTTAAGCTCCTGATCATTCTTTTCTGGTTTGGCACTAATTTGTTTAAGTATCTCTTACATTTGGCAACCAGAACTAAAAGCATTAATAACTAAATTAACTAAAAAGTGAAATGAATAAAAACAGAATTAGAACTACCCACTGCTTGAAACACTGCATTTCTATCAACAAAACATAAGACTGAATCATCATACTGCTGACTCAAGCCACATTTGGTAAATCAAAACAACTAAATATTCTCATACATACTACTTTTGGCCTACCTCTCATATCTTTGATATTAAGTTGGTTTTATTTATATAAAAATCCTCTATCTAGGTTATCGCTGCTTAATTTATTGTGCTTCATTTGGCCCATGGCTGTAATTTGCTACAAAATAATTTTAAACTTTGTATTATATTAATATAATGTATCTTAGATTTGATAAGCATAATATTCATAAAAGACTGGGCCAAAACCAGAATCACAGAGACCTCCTCCCTGGATAACACAAATACATCTGGCTTTGGTTGTTTATCCAGCTATGACCCAAGTAACTATGTAACTGTTCCACATTTTTCTTCACTTTATCCACAAAGACAGTATGAGACACTTTATCCAGGATCATGCTGAAATGAGGAAACGCAATGTTTCAACACAACGTGTTTCAACACAACCTCCTCATTGAGGTCTACGTATCCTATACAGCATGGAAAGTTGGTCTGAAATTGTTTTTTATGAATCCTATTGATCATGAGTCTCTTTTTCAAAATGTTCATTAAACTTTTTTTTTTTAATTTTTTTTTAACGTTTATTTATTTTTGAGACAGGGAGAGACAGCATGAATGGGGGAGGGTCAGAGAGAGAGGGAGACACAGAATCTGAAACAGGCTCCAGGCTCCGAGCCATCAGCCCAGAGCCCGACGCGGGGCTCGAACTCACAGACCGCGAGATCATGACCTGAGCCGAAGTCGGATGCCCAACCGACTGAGCCACCCAGGCGCCCCAAAGTTAACTTTTAATAATACATAGATTTTCCCCTGGAGACAGAATCACATTTACCAATCTCAGGAAGACTATAATAAAGGCTAGAAAGTTCTAGCCAAAAATATACGTTGAATACATACTACTCCACTATTTAAGATATTTAATGATTCACAGCTCTAGTTAATTAAATTTATTATCAATGTAATTTTATTACATATTTTTGGATGTCTGTACTGTACTTATGCATAAATAATGTAAAAAATGTAATTTTTGACACTGTATTCTTAAAGTAACAGAAATTTTAGATCTATATTATGAAAAAGAATAAATATTTCTTTCCATTCAAAAAATGAGATAAAAAAAATACATGCCTATAAACAGATTCTCACCTTTAACTGCCAGTCAAAATCCTGTAGCTGTGCAGAAGAAATATCAACTATTTCTTCAAACAGAGCCTTCTTGATTTCCTCTTTCCTACTTTTCAAGCATTTCATGATAGCTTCTTGATGAAATGAATTCAACTGATTCAACTGCTGAAATATCTATGAAAATAAACAGAAAGTAAGTGAAAGGGCCTTTCTGTTTAAAATGTAAACATATAGCTCCACTCCCCTTTCACAACCCCTTTAAAATGATAGTAAAAGAAAAAAAAAAGACTTCTGTACCTAGAATAAGATGAGAATGTGTAACTGACAAACGAGATTTTTGCAAAACAAAAAGGTAAAGGGCTGACTGATGAAGTAGCATGAAAGCAAAGACCACGAATGCTGGCATAGCTAGATTAATATCAGACAACGTAGCCTTTAAGAAGTATTACAAGAAATAAAGAATGGCAAAAGGACCATTCAACAGAAAGAACAATCATAAATTTGTGTGCATCCAATAAAAGAGCTTCAAAATATATAAAGTAGCAAAACTTGGCAGAACTAAAAAGAGAAATCGGTAAGCCTAATTAGATTTATTACATTTATAATTAGAATGTTAACACATCTCCCAGTAACTGACAGGAAAACACACAAAACAATCATAAAGATTAGAATCAAAAAAATACTATCTTCTTTAACCTAACTGACACGCAGAACATTATACTCAACAACTACAGAACACACTATTTTCAAATATATGTGGAACATTCACCAAAAGGAACCATAAGACAAGACATGTAGCAAATCACAACAGATTTCAAAGGACTGCAATCAAATTATATATATATTTTTTACCATGGTATAACTAAATCATAACTGATTACAAAAAATCTCCAAATACTTGAAAATTATACAACATAGTAACACAGTACTAAGGAAGATAGAAGTCAATCTTGCATAAACTCTTTCAGAGAATAAGAAAAGAGAAAAAATACTTCCTAATTCATTTTATTAGACCAGAATAAGACTTGACACCCTGACAAGGACATTACAAAGAGAAAAACTATGGGCCAATATCACTCCAAAACAGATTCAAAAGTCCTAAATAAGATATTGGCAAATCAAATCAAGAAATACATAAAAACATAATACATGATGACCAAGTGGTGTTTATTTTGGCAATGCAAGGTTAATTTAGCATTTAAATATCCAATGAAAGACACCACATCAGCAAAATAAAGAAGAAAAAAATAACAAATTTAGGAAAAAAAATTAAATAAAATTCAATACCCATTAATAACAATTCTCAGCAAAGTAGGAACTGTAGGAAACTTCTTTAATCTTATAGTATACATCTATAAAACCACACAGCTAACACAATAAATGATAAAATTGTGAATCCCTAAGATCAGGAATAAGACACTGCTTTTTGTTTCAACACTGTCTTAAAGGTGTTAGGCACTGCAATAAGGTAAGAAAAAAATGGGTATTAAAATCTAAAAAGAAAAGCATTGTACACACAAAAGAAATAAATCCAGAAAAATGTTTTATAAGCCATTAAATAATTTTTTTTAAATTGTTGGATATGGGGTAAAGATATAAAAATTGCTTCTATATGCCAGCAATAAACAAGTGGAGAACAAAATTAACACCAAAAGTATCAATTACTTAAAAATAAATCTAAAAAAATATTTGCAAGATCTCTATACTGAAAACTGCAAAATAATAGAGAAATTGAAGTACTCCAAATAAATGGAATGTTATTCCATGTTCGTGGATTGGGAAGATTAATATTAAGACATAAATTCTTTCCCAAATGATTTTAGAGATTCAGTGCAATCTCCACGCTGCAAACCGAATGATGTCACTTCAAAATTCTTATGTTGAAATTCAAACCTTCACTGTGATGATATTCAAAGATGGGGCCTTCTGAGAGGTAATTAGGTTTAATAGGTCATAAGGGTAGGGCCTTCATGATGGGATTAGTGCCCTTATAAAAAGAAACATAAGAAAGAATGCTTCCCTCTCCCCTTGCTATATGAGAAACACAGCAAGAAGGCAGTCTGCAGCCAGGAAAAGGGTTCTTGACAGGGAATCAAATCAGCCAGCACCTTTACTTTGGACTAACTTACCAGACTCTAGAATTGTGAGATATAAATTCTTGTTGTTTAAGTTACTCAGTCTATGGTATTTTGTTATGGCAGCCCAAGTTGACTAATATTCATCAAAATCCCAGGGTTTTTTTTGTTGTTGTTGAAATTGACAAACTGACTTTAAAATGTACATGAAAATACAGAGGACCTAGAAGAGCCAAAGCAATCTTGAAGAAGCATGAAATTGAAAGTCTTCTATTATCAAGACTATGTAACATAGCTTTAATTCTACAGTAATTAAGACAGTGTAGTATTGGGAAATATAGACTAGACTAATGGAGTAGAATAAAGAGTCCAGATACAGACCAACACATATACAGCTACCTGATTTACAACAAAGGCTGCACAGAAATTCTATGGGGCAAGGATGGTCATTTCAATAAATGGTACTGGGTCAACTGGCTATTGATATGAAAAAATGTGAACTCGACCCTTAACCCACAGACAAATATTAATTCAAAATGCACCAGTAACATAAATGTGAGAGCTTCTACAAGAAAACAAAAAAATCTTCATGACTTGGCACAAGTATTTGTTAAACAGGACTTTAATAGCACTAACAATCAAAAGAAATGTTGACAAAACTGGACTTGATTAAAATTCAGAACTTCTGTTGACAAGAAGACACCATTAAGAGTGAAAAGGCAAGCCACATAATGGAAGATGTTTAAAATACATAGCTCTAACAAAGAACTCCCACCCAGAATATCCAAATCAAAATGAATATACATAAACTACATTTTTTATAAGCGAGCAACCTACACAAACATGCCAAAATAACTTTTTACCAAGGTACAAAAGCCATTCAATGGAAGGACACACCATTAATTTCACTTCAAGATATCTATCCTAGAAAAGGTGGCCAATATGCTATTTTTTTTACGTTTTTTTAAATATGAAATTTATTGTCAAATTGGTTTCCATACAACACCCAGTGCTCATCCCAACAGGTGTCCTCCTCAATGCCCATCACCCACTGTCCCCTCTCCCCCACGCCCCATCAACCCTCAGTTTCTCAGTATTTAAGAGTCTCTTATGGTTTGACTCCTTCCCTCTCTGTAACTTTTTTTCCCCCTTCCCCTCCCTCCTGATCTTCCATTGAGTTTCTCAGAATCCACATGTGAGTGAAAACATGGTATCTGTCTTTCTCTGCCTGACTTATTTCACTGAGCATAACTCTCTCCAGTTCCATCCACATTGCTACAAGTGGCCAGATTTCATTCTTTCTCTTTGCCAAGTAGTATTCCATTGTATATATAAACCACATCTTCTTTATCCACTCGTCAGTTGATGGACATTTAGGCTCTTTCCATAATTTGGCTATTGTTGAAAGTGCTGCTATAAACATTGGGGTACAAGTGCCCTTATGCATCAGCACTCCTGTATCCCTTGGGTAAACAGTATGTGTATAAGGAGACACACACAAGATATCAGTAGAAGCACTATACATAATAATGAAAGAGGCAAGGATCTAATGGTTCATCAGGAGGCCGGAAAAAGAAGTCCTGCTAATCCTATCATCAAATACTATAAGAAATTAAAATATAAGAACCAGATCTACATTTACCAATACTGACAAGTCTAAAACAATATCCCATAAAAAAATTACAAATGGATACATATGTTATCATTTACAAGTTACACAAACAGCTCAAATAATTGTATACATTGCTTAAAGACATAAACGTTCCTACAACATGGAATACAAAACATGTATACCAACAAGTTGTGATCTCTTGGGGAAGGGTGGCATGCCAGGTGGTATTTGGGTATATTTATAATACCTTGTTTCTAAAACAAACACACAAACCTGTAATACATAAAGTAAAATGTTAACAACTGTTTAATTGTGATAATGCGAATGTAGGTGTCAGTTACCTAACTTCTGGTTTTCTTCCACATGATTTAAATGTATCACAATTCTAAAAACATAAACAACCAAAACAAGAGAACCAGAACTTCCACAATCAGATTTGCCTGCTCAAAATCATGATGTTTTTGTTAATATAACATACACTTACTGATGATGGCTCCTGTATGATATAGTGCCCTAAAACCAACTTGAGAAAAAAGTTAACACTACTTATTATTTATTATGAGATATAGAAATTTGCAGTGAAGTTACCTCCTCATCAGGTAAATTTTTACCAACTACCGCTTTGAAAAATTTGGTAATATCTTCTAGGACATTCTTCCATTCTGTTGAATCCCAAACACTGTGATAATCCTGGTAGAGAGGATAAGCTCGGCCACAAATGCCATCAATTATTTTATGAAGCAGCTAGAGAGAAAAGAAAGTGAATTATAAGTAAACTTACAAAACAGACTTATCTTCCTTGTAGGAAACAAATGCTGTTGGGAGCAGCTCATGTTACCCACAAGAGCAGCTGAAGATTGAAATGTAACTATTTTTAACATTACTTTTATTAATTAAAAATTAAAGCTCCAATAAAAATCCCAGACTTTCTAAAATTCTGTCCACCTTCAGAAGCTGAAATAATTTCATAGACACATTGTTGTTTCTCCAATAATCCTGAAAGGATGATGGTGAATATAAAAGTTTCACCTTGGGATTCCTTAGACATTGTATTTATACCAATAATAATAATAATAATAATAATAATAAAGTATGACTTTTAGATCAAAGTTTTTTACTGTAGATCTATACATTTCATTTCCCCTTGCCTCCATTTTCACAGCATTTACACTCACTTGTTTTGGTCCACTCCAAGAAAGTCGTCAGTGCCTTTATCTTCTTTTTTTACATTCCTCCCCCTGTACCCTACCTTAGTATCAGCAATAGAAATCCTAACATATATGTAACTGAACACAGTGACTAAGACTGAATTTTTGAATAAAACTGTCTAGTTTCAATCCTAGTTCCACTACTTAGTTTTATCAAGTTATTTCGATGTTCTGTGCCTGTTCCGTGTGTAAAATGAGGCGATCATCTAGCTACATTATGCTGTTGTAAGGAGTACATGCAAATTACTTGGCACATTCCTAGCATGTACAAAACACTTACACACTGCTAGCCATTGTTACTATTCTTCTTATTATTGTTATTATCACTATTACTACCACCACCCCCACCACTACCGGTATTACGTTCCACGTCTTTAACATACATTAATTGATTGCCTACTATGTCAGCACTATTCGAGATAAATGATTAACATGGCTTTCTTTCCCAGGGGATATTTGTGTCTTGTTAAAAGAGTATCTGAACCCAAATAATCTGGAAAATTATTTTAAACAACAAGTTTTCCAAATCTTTTTCCCTGGACCATAGTCCACTTCATTTTAAGCAGTGACTCTTCCCCTTGTAACACCACACATATCAGAACAGAAATGAGCAACTGGTAACTCCACTTCCAAATGATGGCTAATGCCCTCTATGAACAGACCTTTTATTTACCGTACATCCACCAACAGTCTCAATTTGAAATTCATTCCAAATTCTCTACACATATCCCATGTTATCCCAAACTGCCCCCACGCTAAAGCAAAACACAGAGCTCAAACTGATAAAGTACTATCTTTTGGAATATAAATGTTTTTAGTCATTCATTCATGTTTTGTATTCACATGTACCAAATAGGTAATGAGCACTTCACTCCATTTGTTAAACAAGTTAATGGAAATACAAAGCAGGGGCGCCTGGGTGGCGCAGTCGGTTAAGCGTCCGACTTCAGCCAGGTCACCATCTCGCGGTCCGTGAGTTCGAGCCCCGCGTCAGGCTCTGGGCTGATGGCTCAGAGCCTGGAGCCTGCTTCCGATTCTGTGTCTCCCTCTCTCTCTGCCCCTCCCCCGTTCATGCTCTGTCTCTCTCTGTCCCAAAAATAAATAAACGTTGAAATACAAAGCAAATATAACTGTAATGGATACCACATATGGAGCCCTGACTGAGTACCAAGCATTGCGTTCATCCTCACTACAACCCTATACAGGGGGTAAGTCTTGTTATTATCCCCGTTTTACAAATGAAAAAACTGAGGATAAACAAGATTAAGGTGCTACCATATCAGAGCTTTAGTCCGTTAGAGAAAGACAAACATAAATACATAAATGCAATTTAGAATGAGAGGAACTATATTATAAATTTATAGAAAGTACAAAGAAGCACAGAGGAGAAGAGAAAGGGCTGCTTTTAAAAGCATAAAATGAGGATATCACCTACCCACATTATGTTGTTGTAGTACTTGGCCATTTAAGGGGAGAGAAGGGCATTTCTAGTCACCAGCAACTGCATATGCATAAAAGAATAAAGTGAACAATCACATGTTCAATTTGAAAAAAAGGATACAAGGCTGGAGAGGTGAGTGGAGGCCAAATCATAAAGGGCCTTGTATACAGGGTCCAGGCTTTAATTGTCTCAACAGGGAAGCAACCTGTTCACATATTTGCATTATGTTTCCATAAATCTCCCAACAAGTTGGGAGATACAAGGAGAGAAAAGGAAAAGAGAGCTGGTGAGACCAAAGGCCCCTTGCCTTCTCTTTACCAGGAAGAAATTAGATGGGGAGAGGGAAGGGCGGGCGGCTAAATAGTTGAGGACACTCAACATGGGGGCAGTACTGAGGTAAAAGAGACTGAAAAGGAGGAAGGACCAAGGATGATACTCAGAATTTTAGGCTGAGTGACTGGGTAAACAGTGGTGCTCCAAACCAAAAATGAGGCTATAATCACAGGAAGAATAGTTCCAGGGGGAAAGACAAGGAGTTCAGCCAAGGACACACTGAATTTGAGGTACCTGGGGTGTGTCTAAGCAGGAGCCTGACACCCAAGGAAGAGATTCTTTGCTGGATACAGGGATCTAGGCGTCATCAACCTACATGATGAGAAAGGTTATGGGCCTTACTAAGAAGCAGGGAGAAGGACGACAGGAGCAGAGACTCACAACCAACAGATCTGAACATATGTTTCACCTTTGCCACTTACTAGTTTGACAAGCTTGGGCACGGTACTCCAACTCTCTCTGCTGACGTTTTGGTTTCCTCACTTGTAAAATCACAGGGGAGTTAAGATGGTTTTTCCTGATCCTGATAAGAATTAAGTTTGTTCCCTTCCACCTCCCCCTCCCCCCCACTTTCCCCATTACAAATGGAACAGAGGAAAAAAGAAGTCTTAAATGAGGGGCTTTTAAGGCTGTCTACCCCACACGCCTCTATCACACTACGTAGGGTAAGCCCCCACTCCCACCTGTCACCCATTGTAAGTGGAACACAATAGGGACTTACTCCGAATTGCCAATCATTTACACTTAAGGCCAGTCCATCGAAGCTTGGAATCCAGACAACTGTCCCCCAAGATTAAGCAGAGTTCAGTACGCATTAATTCCTTCCCTCAGCGGACACTGATCAAGAACCCACCATGAGCCAGAACACAAATCTGAAGAACTGGGAATGTAAAACAAAGTTATCTACCCTGAAGGAGTTCAGAATAAGAGAGAGACCAGAGTCAAGCCAATGGGTCAAGAAGTTGTGTAAGTGCCCAAATTGTTGGGCGACAGAGGAGATGGGAGTAAACATACTTATATATTGATTACAATACAATGTATTAATTGGTTGACTTCTGAGGACAAACAACCTCCGCTCCCAGACCTAATGCTGCAGCTCAATTCTGCATATACTGCTTTCTTTCAGGGATGGGCAAATCTCCTTCAGGTCTACGTTTTTCTGCTTGAAAGTTCAAGGGGGAAAGTCTCACTTCTCAGTCAGATTTTCCTCTTACAGCAACCACTGGGTTTTCTCCTCCTTTCGCAGCCCACAGTAATTACATAAATGCAATTACTGCCTCCACATTTCATTTTTCACACTCAAAACTGCCAATGCCTTTGGTATTAAGGCTAAATAACAAGCGTGGCATATAGACTCGAGCCACCTGACTTTCTACTCGCCTGCCTAGCCTTAGTCTCCCTGCCCTGCTTCTCACTCTGAATTTCAGCCTCCAAGAATTCGAGCAGGTCCTCAAAGCCCACAGAGGCTGGTTTCCTTTTTCTAGCCTTGTAGCTGCTATTCCTCTGCCTAAAGCATTCTCTCCCTTCTAGCCTATCTAGTCCGACTCGTCCTCTGGAACTCAACCTAGGAATTGAGACGTTCCTTTTCCGGAACGCCTCTCCTTGTCCCTTCAAATCTGGGTTGCTACCTGTCCCACAAGCTGGTTACTGGATAATTCAGTTTGGTTTCCTTATTAGATACAAGCTCCAGCAGAGTACGGGCTGTATCTCACTCACTGTTTTACCTTATCCCATTTGGGCACTCAGCACAAGGCCCACTTAAGTGAAAAGCTGGCCGAACAAACGAACGAGGCTCTTTCCAGATCCCTTACAGCCAGGTTACTTCTCAGGCCCAAGGTTTCAATGTATATGTCACCTCCTGAGAGAAAGGCCACCTAGGACCACCCTACCGAAAGTAAGTTGCCCAGTTATTGGGAGTACTTACCAATTTGTTTTGTGCAGCCCTCCAGGGGGCAGGGTGTGCTTCTCTACGTCCCCATGTCCCCAGCCTATCCCCGGCACCTAGCACTGTGCCTGGTGCACGGGCAGCATGCCGGCGTGCGTGGTGTACGAATGAATGAAATGAGATGCTGCACACCACCGGCTCCACGTTGTAAGTTCTTCAAATACTACGGTGGGGACTCCGCTCCCCAGCCCAGAGTCAGCGGGTCCTGGGCCGCGCCGGGGAGCTGACGGGCCACCCCTACCCAGGTGCGAGCAAAGCCGAGGAGTCAGCTCGCAAAGCCCCTCGAAGGGGCAGCTTCAAGCGGGGGCGTGGAGGTGGCGCCCAAAGCGTCGGCCTTCTCAGCTCTCCAGGGGCAGCAGGGGGCCGTGCACCCGACTTGACGCCCCCTTCCCCGTCCCAGCCCTGGGCAGCCCGGGCGAGCCCAGCCAGCGCGTCTCGATCAGACCGGGCCAGACCTGCACGCCGGGGCGTCCCGGGGCCCCGCCTGCCACGCCGCCCGCGCTCTCCTCACCTGCGGGCCCAGCTCGGCTGGAAGCTTCTGCAGCTGCCACAAGGGCGTCCCCTCTTCCGGCTCCATCCCAGTACCAAGTAGGAACCTAGGTCACATGACAAGGCCCGGTCGCGCCTCACAGGCGACGGCTCAGCCACGTGACTCTCTCGGGTGGGCGGGGGCCGAGCGTGGAGACGCAGGGGCTCTCGTGCGCGTGCGCAGAGACACAGCCGGCGCTTTCCCTGTAACTAAGGAAAATCCCTTTTCCGCCTGGAGTAAGTTTGCTAAACACACTTATTATGTTGAAAGCAAATTTGCAAATCTCGCAAGCACGTTGTAACTTTGTTCAGAGTTCTGTCGAACTTTCTCTGCAGTCCTTAGAAAGCCGTCTAATAAGAGTAACCCTGTTTTGAGCTCAGGGCCATTGTCCCGGAGGCTTGGCATGTGTCTCTTTTTACTAAAGTATTCTAATTGGAAGGTTAAGTGAGGGTTTACCTGTGTGCAAGATACTTTATATAGATTATCCGGTACTATTTTCATCCCCATTTCCAAATAACAAATAAGATCAGTCACTAGGATAGTCAGATTTAGCAAATAAAAATAGAGTGCCTGGTTAAATCTGAAATTTCAGATAAGCAATGAACAATGTGTTCTTATAAGTCTGCTCTATATATTGCATGGGGCGTACTTATACCAAAAAAATTATTCCCTGTTTATCTGTAAGTCAAAGTCAACTGGGCATTCTGTGTTTTACAGCAACCGTAAAAGTCACAAGAGCTAGGAGGCACAGCCTAAAGTTAAGCAAAGTCAGACCCTACAGCCACACGGTTAACGTCGAACTAACCAAAAAACATTTTCTGTGATTTCTCTCACTATAGCTGTTACTTTAATCAGATGCTGGAGAATTTCGAGGGATAAGACACTTCCTGGTAACTAGAAGTACACAGTAAGTGGGAGACAGAAACAGAAATGACAGTCTAATATAAATTTAATAATAAAAGTAGTGAAAAGTGATGAAGCATACCACAGAGGAGAAAGTAATTACTTTATAATGTGGGCTATGCAAAGAAAAACTACATATTAGTGACACCCTTCAATGTTTAGCTGGGATGCCCTTTCTCTACTCTGTGCCCCATCTCTTGGAGGTGAAAGCAATTTCCTCCTCCTCTAAATTTTCATGACTCTCCCTCACTTAAAATATTTAGCGCTTTCCAGTTCTTAATACACATAGTTATGTACAACAATCATTGCCCCAACTGAAACATAATTATCTTAAGACACTTCGACTTTGTGCAGAAGAGCCCCTCAACTAATAGTTAATGAACAAGGTGTCTGGAAATCTCCTACCTAATCTGTGCGTGTTTAGTAAGTCTACTGAGGGTAGAGACTGTTTTCTAAGAAAGGGCTAGATTTTGTATATGGTAAAAGTTGGGGTAAAAATATTTATTAAGCATCTACTATATGCCAGTTTCTATATTTTATCTTATCAATCTTCCCTATAACATTGTGTTGTGGGAGTTACCCCAACTTTCCAAGGTGAGGAAAAACAAATTTGGTGAAGTATCAACTTTGTCCAAGGTCATGCAGGTGTTAGTTGAAAAGTCACTGGGCTGTCTGTGTGTTTCACTGGCCCTAAAGAGGAAAGAAAGGCATTCTGAGGTGATAGGACTTCCCAAGGCCACATAACAGATTAATAAATAAGGGAAAGAGGCACATAGAACAGGGCCCAAAATTCAGTTAGAGTACTTAATATTTGCCTTTTGATAAGAGGATGTTCTTATATGTATAATCCAGGAGGTTTTCAAAACATTTTTGTTTCTTACAGTCCCATTTTTACTAACTGTGCTCTAGTTCTAAATTTACAAATCTTACTCGTAGTGATAGTTAGACACATGGGACTCTGGAGTTAAACTTCTTAAATTTAAACCCCAATTCGGCAAATTACAGTCTGTGGAATATTAGGCAAGTAGTGTTCACTTACCTGTGTTTATGTTTCTTCATCTGTAATTGGTTATGTTAGCACAGAACTTACAGAGTCATAAGTTCATATATGTAAAGTTCTTGAAATGAGGTCTAGCCTGGAACATAAACATTATTAGATTCCCTTATAAGTGGCCTTCTTTTCTCCCCTGTTATCTAGCCAAACTTTAGTGGGTTCCAGAAAGCAGGGTGTATCTCCCTCTTCTTTACCCTCCTAGATACAGTGTTGGAGATTCTCTGCCTTGGGAATGTGATCTGCGTCTAAAACCCACCTAAGCTGTTATATAGTGCAGTATAGGCAGTGCAGGTCAGTGGTCACAGCTCGGACACATATAAAAAACAGATCTAAAGATCTCAGATAAACCTCACTGGGTGTGCTTACTGACCTGAAATTGGAATTCAAGCTGTTTATCGAAGAGTTAATTTGTTGCTCGAGGTTATTTGTAATTGGGATCTTTTCATTTTGAAGTGGAAGGAGCAAGAAAGAATTTTGTGCACCATGCCCTGGGATGTTTATTCATTCACTCACTCTTTAACAATTATTGGTTAAACACATATCATGCATTAGATACTCTAATGGCTCTGGTATTGCAGGCAGTGTGAACAATAACTTACCTTCTAGTTGCGTATGGCGGGACCTCAGATATTGAACAAGTAAGCAAATAAGATCATGTGAGCTATGGAGAAGCATCTCTCTCTCTCTTTTTTAAAATGTGTATTTATTTATTTCAAGAAAGAGAGAGAATCCCAAGCAGGCTCTGTGCTGCCCCATGTGGGGCCCGATCCCACCACCCTGGGATCATGACCTGAGCCGAAACCAAGCGTCAGTCAACCAACTGAGCCACCCAGGTGCCCTGGAGAAGCATCTTAAAGAAAATGAAAAGAGTGATGTAATAGAGAGGGATGGTGGAAATACACTTTACATTGGTCAAGGAGTACGTTGCCAAGAAGTGGCATGTACCTGCAGGCATAAAAGAGGAGGAGACATGAAGGCCAACATCTGGGAAATGAGAGTTGCTATTACAATGTAGAGGCCCTGAAGCAGGAGAAAACCTGCCTTATTTAAGATAATAAACAGGGGTGCCTGGGTGGTTCAGTTGGTTAAGTGTCTGACTTTGGCTCAGGTCGTGATCTCATGGTTCAGGAGTTCAAGCCCCACATCAGGCCTTGAGCTGATAGTGAGGGGTCTGCTTGGGATTCTCTCTCCCTCTTTCTCTGCCCCTCCCTTGCTCACACTTTCTCTCTCTCTCTCTCTCTCTCTCTCTCTCTCTCTCTCTCTCTCTCTCCCAAAATAAATTTAATTAAAGTAAAAAGATAATAACCAAAGCCTGTATAGCCAGACCACACGCAGTAAGCAAGGGAAGCGTAATGGAGATGATGTCAGAGATATTTTTAATCAGCAAATTGACGTGAACTAGTCTGCGTTTTTAAATGGTTATACTCTGGAAAGCATTTAGACTTTGGAAGACCAGCTCTCGGGTGCAAGAGTGAAAGCAGGAGAATCAGTTTGGAGGATATTCCTTTTTTTTTTTTTTTTTTTGATGTTTATTTATGTACTTTGAGACAGAGCATGAGATGGGTAGGGGCAGAGAGAGGGAATCCCACACCGTCAGCACAGAGCCTAACGTGGGGCTCTATCCCATGAACAAACAATGAGATCATGAATGACCTGAGCCAAAATCAAGAGTCAGACACTCAACCAACTGAGCCACCTGGGTGCCTCCAGACTAATCCTAACTAATGTAGGCATTTAAGTTGATATGACCTAATTTGCACGCATAGACTATAGAAATCTAGGGGCTTCGATGATGAGTGGTGGGAACCACATACAGATGGAAAGACTCAAAAGATATTTTGGGTAATGCATAGAATTGTTGAATCCTTGTACACCTCAGACTAATATAACACTGAATGTTAATTACACTTCACTAAAACAAGAAAAAAAAGAAATATATTTAAAATCTCAAAAAAAAAGGTATTTTGGAACTAAGATCTATGGAATTTATGGTGGGCTGGATGCTTTGGAAAGAGAAAGAGGATGTAGAAGTAAAATGCAAACTATATGACAGGGTAAAGCATCTGTCCTCTCAGCCAGCTGGAGGCTGGGGGCTCTGACCAAGAGATAGAGTCATAAGCTAGAGCTACTGTGTTAGTGAAACTTTTTGAGGAACGGTGTGGAACAGTGGCTCTAGAGTCAGAGTCCATTTATATCCCTGTCACTTAACAGCTGCATGACTTTGCGTAAAGTGCTTAAATTCTCTGTACCTCAGTTTCCTTGACTGAAGATAGGAATAAAACTATTACCCACATAATAAAGTGTCTGTGAATTTAAAATGAAATAATGCAGGGGTGCCTGGGTGGCTCAGTCGCTTAAGCGTCCGACTTCGGCTCAGGCCACGATCTCGTGGTCCGTGAATTCGAGCCCCGTGTCGCTTCTGTGCTGACAGATCAGAGCCTGGATCCTGCTTAAGATTCTGTGTCTCCATCTCTCTGCCCCTGCCCTGCTTGCACTCTGTCTCTTCTCTCCCCCCCCCCTTTCAAAAATAAATACACGTTAAAAAATTTTTTAATGAAATAATGCATACAATGTGTTTAGCATAGCATGTAGAATGTAGTTCGCCAATAGTAAAGATTACCTATTATCTTTTGCCAATACTAGTGTTACTTGGAGTGCAAGTAGTATGCAGTCCTGGGAACAAAGTGAGATACATTCACACATGTACACACATGCCCTGTGCTAATGGGTCTGGTGAGGGGCCCAGATAAGGAAAGTTCCAGAGAAAACTGGAGTTGATTCATCCTGTGAATTCCCATAAGTAACTGACTCTGGCAAGGGTGGACATAGATTGTGCCGATCATTCAGACACAAGGTAGGCATTATGGCAGAGACTGCTGCTTTCCCCCAGTATGTATCTTCTCTTTTATGAGTTAAATTGTCCCCCTTAAAATTCATCTGTTGGAGTCGTAAGACCCATCTCAGAATGTGACTATTTGGAGATAGGTCTCTATAGAGATAATCAAGTTAAAGGTTGTTATGGTGCATCACAATCCGATATGACTAATGCCCTTATGAAAAGGGGAAATTTGGACACAGATACAAATCGAGGGAAGGCTATGTGAAGAGACACAGGGAGATAGCTTGGCTGTCCAAGCTGAGGAGAGAGGGCTGGACAGATCCTTCTCTAACAGCTGTTAGAATGAACCAACCCTGCGAACACTTGAATTTTTAATTTCTAGTCTTTAAATTTTTTAATGTTTATTTATTTTTGAGACAGAGAGACAGAGCATGAATGGGGGGAGGATCAGAGAGAGGGAGACACAGAATCCGAAACAGGCCCCAGGCTCTGAGCTGTCAGCACAGAGCCCGACGCGGGGCTCAAACTCACGGACCGCGAGATCATAACCTGAGCTGAAGTCAGATGCTTAACTGACTGAGCCACCCAGGCACCCCTTAATTTCTAGTCTTTAGATCTGTGAGAATAAATCTCTTGTTTAAGCCCCCCATCTCAAGAGACTGATTGATAAACCAGAATGTCCCGGGATAAGAATTGTTTCTCCTTAGGGCACTCTCTCTTGACCCACAAGTTCTTTAACCAAATCGTGGATTAGAAAGATGCTTAGTGAATGTAAGACTAAATGAATGAAAATGGAATACATCTAAAATACTTCCTTAAAATTGTAATGAACTGTAGTCTTTTTTCATTCCAGGAATGGGTCGGGTGAAAACAAAGCATCCTTTCCTCTTGACTGAAGAAAAAACTTGTTTCTTTGACTAGATACCGTACCCTTGTAGTTGCTTTATACAGACTCTTGACCAAGATTTAAGAAATACTTCTGTTCCAGAGGGTTACCCTGGGAATTCCTATTCCCCATCATTGTGGGTTGTCTTCCTAGTTAATTTCAAATGATTACTTTTTCCTTGTCCCTAAATTCTGGGGCTCCCTACTTTTACTACCCATGAACTGACAACATTAGCTTCAGTAATTACAATTTCTGACAAATGTTCTAGGAATCAAAAGCTATTAACTCATTATTCAGAATTTATGGCACCCTTTAATAATAAAAAAATTGTCTGTAGCTTTCCACATCTATTTTCCCAGTTCAAACCTGCTTTTCCAGTTATCCTCTGACTTGAAGTTGACTAATTTGTTCATCATAATTAGATGTGTTGCAATGCAGATGTGCTTAGTGATTTGCATTGCAATCTATTTAAAATTATTCCTGTCCATAAATTGTTGAGAGGAAAGGGCCTTCCAAGTTTAAATGACTTTAATTATTATAACTGTACAGGAAATATTTAAATGTTATATTGACATTGATTCCATTGCATTAGAAAAAGTTATGAATAGCTAATTTGTAAAGATTTGGGGGGTTCTGGGTTCAGTCTTGTCTGTATCAACTCAGATTTGGCTGCCTAGAGAAACAGTGTCTTAGAGGTCACTTGGATAAATGCCTCATCCTGGTGAATAAACATAATGAACTGAAGGTCTTTTGTTTTTTGAGCTTTGTACATAGTTAAGAAATGCTTTTAATATCTCCTTATTCCATTATTCTTTATCAAAAAATATTTTTGTAGCTTAAGGTATCTGAGTTCTCCATTAAAATGATCTTTGAAACAAATAGACATTTTGATTTAAAAAGGGCAATAGAGATCATACATAAGTTATTTCAGTGTAGCACTAAAAGATACAATATATTAAAAGCTCTGAAATTGCTGTGTGAAAGTGAAATACCTGGGTGAACTGCAATTTTGGACCTCAGATGGAATGCATTGTAATCCACACTACATCCTTAGGAGTGGCAGTCTTTTAGAATGGCATGTCAAGTGCTCAATTAGTCTTTCTGATGAAGATTCTATGCCTATAAGACCTCTCATTTCTCAGTTGGCACCTCCTTTAGTCACTGTACAAAAATTCTCCACGTCTGTGAGCTCTTAGAATTTTAGCCAGTGCTGCTTAATCAAGATTAGCACATTAGGGTCACTCCAGGGAATTTTTGAGTGATTGATTTTTCACTTAAAATGTGTCCAATTTTATTGTGTTTTGTTTTTGAAATAGCTTGGTAATTTACATACCAAAAAGCCCCACCATTTGAAGAACAGTTCAGGGAGGTTTACTGAATTTATACAGCTGTACAACCATTCCCACAATTTAGCTTGAGAAACTACCATGGTCCTGCAAAATGTCCATTGTGTCTGTTTGTAGGCAATCATGTGGGAGCTTTAAAAAAAAATAATATCCAGACCTCACCCCTTCTGCCAATACTAAAAGAATGTTACTGCAGGTAAAGCACCAGTATTATTTTGTTTGACAAAACACCCCGTGTGATTTAATGTCAACCAGTATTGAGATCCACTGATTTGGAAAAAATTTTGTAGAAAAGATGAAGATTTGGAAAGCAAAGATGTAAACCCTTAGTAACCAAGAGATCTGGTCAGTCTCGGCCAATGTTGTCACAACAACAGCATGATAAGAAAGACCTTTAGCACATTTAGAGAATGGTGGGTTTTTGATCACTCTGCTATTCCTATCGTTTAGAATAGATTTTTCTAACTTTGACTAGAATCTGCTCTCCTTTCTCCTGCAGCTCGCTCCATGTACACCTAGTTGACCTAATGAATTCAAACGCATCCCCCAGAGAATTTTCATTACTGCCTCACTTGTGTTTCCATAACTCTGAACAAACTATCACAGTCTTTACTGCATTGCATGGCAGCTATTGGTTTATATTCTGGCTCTCCCATTTTTCTGAGACCTCCTTGAAAAGCAGAGGCCATGACACATTCATTTTAGCATTCTGGACAGCATCTGGCAGGAAGGAGGTTCCCCATAACTGTTTATTGAATTCAGAAAAGAAGTAAGTAATTTAAAAAAAAAAACACTATAGGGAGCATAGGTAATGATTCACAACCTTGACTACAAATTAGAGTCAACTGAGGAGTTTTGCAGAATCCCTACAACCGATCAAATCACACCTAGAACAATGAAGTCAGAATTTCTAGGGATAGAACCCAGCAATATTTTTTTTCCAATGTGTAGCTGAACTTGAGAACCATGAGCTTAAAGCCTTAGAGGATGGTCCAAAATTACCTCTTTGACCAAAAATATCTCTGCCCCATTGTCTAAAATATATAAATTATTTGCTGTTACATTGACTGAAAAGAGCTCAGAAATACATGTGGCTTAACAAATATCTGTTTAAAATATTACAAAGCCCTTAAGAGTCTCAAGAATGAGGGGGCACCTGGGTGGCTCAATCTGCTAAGGGTCCGACTTCAGTTCAGGTCATGATCTCACGGTTTGTGAGTCCGGGCCCTGCATCTACCCTTTCATGGAAACAGAGATAGGGCTATCCTTTGGTGATTACATTTCAGAAACATAAATCACAAATTCTTGAGAAAGATATTCCTAAAGTGTAAAACTGGCAAGAGACTTTTCAAAAGATTTCCATCTCAAAGGGGAAAAGTAATTATAATTACAAGTTTTCCCAAAGAGAATGTTCTAGGAAAGTGGAAGTCAGGAGTTCAGTCAGGAAGAAGCCTTCTATAACGTTTAGTCAAGCTGGAAAATGTTAAAATAGTCTTGGTCAAAGTCAAAATAAATAGATAACTTTGAAACTCTGAGACTGGTGAATAAGGTCAGGTCCAGAAGAGCTGCCAAAGAAATGCCTCAGCAAAGAGTTTTCAGCAGCGAAGTTTAGCATAAGGGGATTGGATATGCAGAAGAACCAAAGAGAAAAGCTAGCAAAGGGCTTGAGGAATTTCTGGAGATGATTAGAATATTTTGCAGCTTTCCCTGCATAGCCTGGTTGGTATCCAGCAAATGAGATGGAAGTGCATCCTTCAGCACACTCTTCTTCCTGAAGGAACGCTCAGGTCCGTGTACCACCCTACCCTTCAGCGACTGAAGAAAATGCCCGCAGCTGCAATCCCCAACTGGCCTGAAAAGGTCCTTCTAACCCCCTAATCCGTCTGTTGGGGGAGGTCCATTTGAATGCAACTTCTGGCTCTCTACCCTGTAAATGTATTATCATCCCAAGCCTGTTAAAACAGTAGAGGAAGGCACAGAGACATTTACCCTGCACTGGTTCCAACAAGGAGTGTGAGTTACAACTTGCTGGAATTGGGGGAGGTTTCTTTTGGTTTTGCCCTGGAATCACAGGAGTACTTTTTTTCTTTTCTGCATATTATGGTTCTTTTCCACCTTCTATCTGGCAGCTTCCCCTCCCTCATGGTTTCCACTCTTTCTGCTTCAGCACTTGAGTTTTTACCTTTAATCAGCTTGACTCAGCAAGTCTTAACCTCAGATCTGTGTCTTCAGGTATATATTTTCCGGTTTCTGCCAATTTACCATTCTTTTCATTGGCATTTAAAGATATTTTTTCATTGTATTTATTCTATTTTTGTGGTTCTTCCTGGGCAAAAGGTTATTTTAAAAATATCTTTGAAACTCAAGGAATTCTAATGTCATAGGGGAGATATATTTTGTGAACCAGTTACCACAATATGAAGGGCATCCATATGATAGCATTCCATCAATAAAAGAATTATAAATGAAATAAGGTACAGTCATATAATGGAACACTGTAAAACGCTGCTCTTAAATGAACTTACTATATCAGTGAGAATAGAACTAGATCTTAAAAATATAATGTTCAAAGAAACAACAGTGTTGGCCAGAGAAAGGGGACCCCTCGTGCACTGTTGGTGGGAATGCAAACTGGTGAGGCAGACAGTATGGAGCTTCCTCAAAAAGTTAAAGTAGAACTATCCTGTGATCCGTAGCTGCACTACTGGGTGTTTACCCAAAGAATACAAAAACACTAATTCAAAGGGATTTATGCACCCTGATGTTTATTCCAACATTATTTACAATAGCTAAACTGTGGAAGCAGCCCAAGTATCCATCAACTGATGAATGGATAAAGAAGATATGGCATATATGCACAAAGAAATAAAAGAACAAATATTTCCAAAATATTTGGAAGAACAAAATATTTCCATTTGCAACAACATGGATGGATCTAGAGAGTATGATGGTAAGTGAAATAAGCCAGAGAAAGACAAGTACCAGATTATTTCACTTATAAGTGAACTTTAAGAAACAAAACAAATGAACAAAGGGAAAAAAAGAGACAGACAAACCAAGAAACATACTCTTAACTATAGAGAAGGAATAGATGCTTACCAGAGGGGATGTGGGTGAAATAGGGGAAGGGGATTAAGAGTACACTTATCTTGGGGCATCTGGGTGGCCCAGTCAGTTAGGCGTCCAACTCTTGATTTAGGCTCAGGTCATGATCTCAGGAACAGAGATCAAGCCCTGTGTTGGGCTTTATGCTGACAGTGCAGAGCCTGCTTGGAATTCTTTATCTTCCTCTTTCTCTGCCCCTCCCCATCTCAGGCTCTCCCTCTCTCTTTCTCCAAATAAATAAATAAACATTAAAAAAAAAGAGCATACTTATCTTGATGAGCATTGAGTAATATATGGAACTGTTGAATCACTATATGGTACCCCTGAAATTAATGTAATACCGTATGTTAATTATACTGGAATTAAAATAAAAATATACACATAATGTTCAGTTAAAAAAGATGTGGAACTAAATATTGGCACACCATATAATAGTCGTGTACATTAGTTAAAATACAAAAAGTAGCAGAGCATCATATAAATGTGTATTTTTTATGAAAGGATCTTGGAAGGTTATACAACATAAACATATACCTTCTAGAAGCAGGACTTGGAGTAGTATTGAAGGGGACTTTAGTGATATCTTTAATATTTCATTAAAGAAATAAGAAATTAGAGGCCCATAATCCAAAATGATAACTATAAATCTGAAAAATAGAATATTGTAAGTTTGTTTTATGTTCTTTTTACTTGTCTAGATCATTTAAAATTACAAAAACAAAGCAATAATAAGGTCCATGACAGGTACAAGCCAGGAGTTAAGAAGAAAGAACTATCAGGGTGATCAGAGTCATTCTATTAAGGGAATAAGAAGGATTTGGGAGTTGGGTTGAATATTCATAGGCAGAAATGAATGAGCATAGCAATTTAATTGGAAGGAATCACACAAACCAAAAAGGCAGACAATAAAATTCAATGTCAGAATATATCCAAAATAAGTACATTTTTAAATCAAAATTTGAGGTCAAGAATGAAGAAATTTCTATATATAGCATTGTGAGCAATATTCAGATCATAGTGAAGTGAGTATATTTCTCTAAGATAGCTCTTCTGTTGGTATTGTTAAGTTATGGAACAGAGCAAGAGGAAACAAGAACTCGGTCAGATAGTTACCATAGTAGAAGCCAAACTAACTTAGAAAGCATCTAATCTAACTTCCTCTTACAAAAGAGGAAATGGAGGCCCAGAAGTTAAAGTCACCATTGGTCAAATCCAATCCAGACTCTGACTATAATGCCAATGTCATCAGAACACAATTCAATAATACTAGTCATGTCTTGTTTTTCTACTGTAGTAAAACATTTATCTACTTCACATGCTGAAATGTAAGAAGAATGATACATAGAAATTATAATGTCTGCTCTAGACAGTGTTTTTAAAATTTACAGGTAAAGCTGATACTTTCCTAAATTCACTTTTGTTAAATCTGTTTTATTTTAATCTACTTTTATGCAAATAAAGATTATTTTAAAAAACCAAAGAAATTTTAGCATGGATTAAACTATGTAAATTGAGAGCATATAAAAGAATAGCATAAGACCTCTGTCTTAGCATCTGTAAAAGCTGGCTTGACGGAATGTACACACACAAAAAATATTGTTAAGAATTCTTGTAAAATCCCTATGGCAATGATAGCAAGTCAATTTTATGCAACCATTAATATTGAGGGGCCTCGTGAAGGGCCACTCAGAAACTAGCAGGACTGCATAGAACATTAAACATCATTAGTGCCCTCTTTCAAGAAAAACAAACATAACAAAATTTGAAATTATAAAAGGATGCTCTACCAGACTCCTTTAATAAAGAATTTCTCTAGGGCATTTGAAATAAAATTTGATTTATGGAACTTTGACAAAGACATAATGTTTAAGAAACATCACTTTGAGGGCACCTGGGTGGTTCAGTCGGTAAAGCCTCTGACTTCAGCTCAGTCATGATCTTGCAGTTTATGAGTTGGAGCCCTGCGTTGGGTTCTGTGCTGACAGCCAGGGCCTGGAGCCTGCTTCAGATTCTGTGTCTCCCTCTCTCTCTCCCCCTCCCCTGCTCATGCTGTGTGTGTGTCTCTCTCTAAAAAATAAATAAACATTTATTAAAAAATAATTTAAAAAAAGAAACATCACTTTGGTAAACAGAGAAATAAATATTTATCTTGCTCCATACTCACTGTGGGTTGAGTAAATGTGTCTCCTAGATGACAGATGGTCCCAATTAATCTGAACATTAAACATTATACCCTGGGTAGATTTAAGCAATAACAGTTTTCAGAGGAATAGTCAATGCCAGCATGTGGTAGCAGAAACAGTTTTGGGCACAGCAAGGGACTCAGCTCGTTGGAGGTCTAACCAGCCCTCTTTCCCACCTCTCAATTCTATCTGATTGACAAGGGCAAGATATTTTCTAGATTCTTCCCTTCAGGTCTCAACTAATGATTCAGCAAATGCCCTGAGTTTCCAATTGGAAGCTTCCAAATCAGTGGGAGATTTTTAATGTGGCCTGGGACCAAGTAAGAACAGGAAAGGCCTGCCTATACCTTGCCCTTCTGTTTTGGTAGTCCTTGTTAACAAAGATGATTCCCTTGGATTCCAAAGGGCCCTGGTTTGGCTGTTGTTTTTTTTTTTTTTTTTTAAGTCTATTTTATTATTATTTGCTTACCAGAGCTTTCACAACTGTTTTAGCTGACCTTGGGATCTTATATTCCAAATTGTACTCTCAGCTTCCAAGATGAAGACATTGAAATCTTTTTTTTTTTTAATTTTTAATGTATCTTAACAGTTTAAAAACAATGACAAAAGGAAGTTGTGATGGCTAATTTTATGTGCCAATTTGACTAGGCCACAGCACCCAGATATTTGGTCAAGCATTATTCTACATGTTTCTGCAAAAGTATTTTTAAAATAAGGTTAACTTTAAATCAGCAGATCTTGATTCAAAGAAATTAACCTCCATAATGAAGGTGGATCTCATTCAATCAGCTGAAAGCCTTAACAGAAAAAGACTGAGGGAGAATTCTGGCAGCAGATAACCTTTGCACTCACACTGCAAAATCAATTCTTCCATTGGTCTCCAGCCTGCTGCTGCAGGTTTTGGATCTCCACCACTCCACCCCCCCACCACCAATTGTGTGAGCTATTTCCTTAAAATTTCTCTCTCCCAATATATATTTATACCATCATATTGGTTCTGTTCTCTGTAGAATCCTGACTATATTATACCACCGTAGAGCTTGATAATAAACATCCCAGCACCTTTGAAGTCCACTGTGTGCTCCTCTCTGGTCATGCTGACTTTCTATTGTGATTTGTTTCCTGGCACAGTAATTACCCCTTAACTGAGATTTGCTTTCCATGGTGTCAGTTACCTGCAGTCAACCATGGTCCGGTAGCAGAAGCTCCTCCTTCTGATGTATGGTCAGAAGGTCACTAGTAGCCTAACGCTATGTCATAGTGCCTCTGTCATTCACCTCACTTCATCTCATCACATAGACATTTTGTCATCTTACATCAACACAGGAAGAAGAAGAGTGAGTACAGTGCAATGATATTATGAGAGAGAGAGACCACGTTCACATACCTTGTTTTACAGTATAATTCTATTTTATTATTAGTTATGGTTGTTAACCTCTTACTGTTCCTATGTTATAAATTAAGCTTTATTGTAGGTCTGTATATATTGGAAAAAACATAGTATATATAGGGTTCAATACTATCTGCCCTTCCAGGCATTTCCTGGGGAGCCCAGAACATATCCCCCCACAGATAAGGGGAGGCTATTATTCAAAGAAGAGATTTGGTACAGAAAACAAACTGAGGGTCACTGGAAGGGTTGTGGGTGGGGTAAGAGACATTAAGGAAGACACTTGTTGGGATGAGCACTGGGTGTTATACGTAGGGGATGAATCACTGGATTCTACTCCTGAAATCATTATTGCACTATATGCTAACTAACTTGGATGTAAATTAAAAAATAAATCAATTAAATTAAGTATTAAGTTAAATTTAAAAAAAGAAGAGATTTGGTACTTCACCCAATAGATGGCAGGAATGTCACTACATTCAGCATGAAAACTTGCACTGGGCTTAATGAAGTACCTAACTTAATGGTACTTCCTATCACCATTTAAGTCATGTACCATGTATCAGACCAAAAAAACAAAAAACAAAAAAAAACAACCAACTAGGATTCTGCTTATCAGCCTATCCAGGTCAGGGCTCTTCTGCAGAGCACAGGATCCTCTGACCAACCCCACTACTGCAGAGCAATAACATTCCTACTGGCCATGCAACCTACATTGTTGGATGGAGCTCATTTTTCTTCTCAAGGAAGATTTGACCTTGCAAAGACTCTCGAATGCATCCCTTCCTTTCCACACCACTGCCAGACCCTTGTTTCAGGCCTTTATTTCATCTCTGTCACACTGCAATGTCTATCCTGTCCAGTGTGTTTAATTTGTTATGGCACAGAACCAACCACAACTCTTTTGCTCAAAAACCTTCACACTGGAGTCCTAATACTCTTTGTCTCCTTCTCTACTCTGCACTGGTCTGACAAAAAGGTAAACAATTCTCAAACATGCCATATACTCCAATGCATTTGCATTTTTCTTCTTATTTGTCTGTTGTTTTGTATTACCCAGAGGCTTGACCCTTATTTTTCCATCAGTGCATTCCTACACATATCAGAAGCCCCACTCAAATCACAACCCCATATGAAACTTTTGCTAGTTCTGCTGTCCCATGAGAATTCCCTGTCTTTTACACTCCTGTAACACCTGTTCCATACCTCTATAGTAAAGATATTTGTATACATTACATACAGTAAATGTATTAGTATTTCACAAACTGGTATTAAGGTTCTGTGGTGATATTTAAAGGGAGATGGGGAAGATAATTCTAATGAAAAGCACTCTCCTTGAGAGTCATCCAACCCCTACAAGGATTAAGATTTTTGCTAGGCCAGTCAAATCGGCCTGGAATTTCATCTTAGAATAACTAAATCCCAAGTTCTTCCTAGGCCTCCCATGGCAATAAATGTCTGCTGTGCTGCCCCACTCGTGTGCCAGACCTGCCTAGGCATGACCGAACCCCAGCTGTGGCCACAGCAGAGCCTGGTGGGGAAATAGAAAGGAGAAAAGGGAGGAGCAAGTGTAGAGAGAAGGGCACACTGCATTGGAGGTATCAAGGTGACATTGCTATCAGGAAGAGGTGGCGGGCAGACAACTGGAAATGCACACCTGCAGCTCAGCAAAGGGCAGAAAGCTTGGAAGTCCTCAGGCTGGAAACCGTAACTACATTATCACAATGAATGAGCTACCAGGGCAGATCTTGGGAGAATTCATACACCTGAGGTACAGAAGAAAGCAGATGAATCAGACAAGAGTCTTTATAAAAATCTTTTTTATCTAGGGGTGCCTGGGTGGCTCAGTTGGTTGAACATCCAACTTCACCACAGGTCATGATCTCAGGGTTTGTTGAGTTTGAGCCCCATGTCGGGCTCTGTGCTGACAGCTCAGAGCCTGGAGCCTGCTTCAGATTCTGTGTCTCCCTCTCTCTCTTCCCCTCCCCTACTCACACTCTGTCACTCTCCCTCTCTCAAAAATAAATGAACATTAAAATTTTTTAATGTTTTATTTAAAAAATGATTAAAAAAAAAAGAAGACGAGAACCAGGAAGAACCACAGAACTCCCCCAAAGAAGAGTTCCTAGTAGCAGGGAGTGGCTATCAAAGCCAGTTGTGACAATGGAGAATGGGAGAGATACAACTGAGTTTGACAATTGGAATTGTGACCATTGATAAGTTCAGGGGAGAAAAGAGTGAAATCAGATTGCAGGGGCTCAAGGAGTCAGGAAGCAATTAAGATATGTTCCAGTGAATATTGGTAATGTGGAGAGAGAAAAAAAAAGTTTGATCTGAAAGAATAGCAAGATCAAAAGAGAGCCTTCTCTATCATTTTTCTCTTCTTTCTTCTCCTTCCTTCTCCCTTTCTCTCCCTTCCTACCTTCTTTCTCCTCCTCCTCTTCTTTGGTGTGGAGAACATATATATTCATCTCTAAATTAAGTATACGTAGGTTGAAGGTCCAGTGAAAAGAAACAAGTTAATGATATAAAGAGGCAATAATGGGTACCATAAAGTTATGGAAGGGGCAAGAGCCAGTGGCCAGAGATACCAACTTCAGAGAGAAATGAGCTTTTTTAAAGAAGGGAGAACCACTTACACAGAAATGCAGGAATGGAGAAAGAGTGAGAGGGAAGGGAAATAATGAGATTTATACATTGTGGTGCTTGGATCCACATCAGCATGCTGTGGACTCCCTTCTAGTGAGTGGAGGTGGTGAGTTCAGGCTGTCATTTGGTGGGTGCTCAGTTAAGTGTTTGTCAGAAGAGGGGAGCTTGGCTGATAATGATAAGGAATCACTTAGGAATAAACAGAAAGTTTATCAAGAGTGTGGACTCCATTAACTTTTCAATTAGCTTACTTTCATAACATTCTGCTAACACAACCTGGAAACGTAAGAGGGGAGAAACAGCCAGTAGAGTCTCTGCATGGTTGGGAATTGATGGGATAGACTAGTAGTAGAAAAAGGGATGGAAGTGAGGGTTGACCATGATCAGGTAGAACACCCTTGAAATATGGAACCAGAAATATAAAAACATCATAGAGCTGGGCAACCTACACAGGCCAAAGCCACCAATATCCTGTGAAAATCTCCATGCTAGTAATATGAATATGACCTATAAATCCCCAATGTGAAAGCTGTTCCACCTCTAGCATGTTTCCTCTATCTGCAATGGTCTTACCCTTATTCATCCTTTCATTTGCCTGACTTCTCTTCATCCTTCACACTTTGGCTTGCTCTAACTTTGGCTGACAAGAGGATCAAGTGAGGTGATAGATGTAAACTACTTAGAATAGTGCCTAACATAGAAATGTTTTACTGATGCTCAGTAAACGTCCAGGAAAGAAACAAAAGAGACAAAAAATGCAGGATGATATTACTAAAACGCAGGATGATATTACCTACAGGAGATAAGCCCTTATTGCTTGAGGCATTGACCTCTCCTTTTTTTTTGTCCAGCAGTTAGTCAGGAAACCAATCCTGGGAAACATCATGATCTGTGCTCTCTGTTACTCTCTGTTAATAAGTCACTCTCTGTTAATAAGTATAGAGAAAAAGAAATGGTGGTTTATGAATCCTAAAATCCGCTTGTGTATCACTTCAGGAAACATTGTTATATGTAGAATGTTTTGAGGCAAACAAACAAAAAACACCCTTATATACGTTCTATGCTAAAGCAGTGACCTGAAAGAATGAATGTTTCTCTTTCGCCTATATAACTGGATAAGAAGTATCAATGGTCATAGAAAAAATCATACTATTTTATAAAAATGTTTCCTGATAAATTCTTAGTCTACTGCTGCCATGCTAATCTTTGAATGTTTAAGAAAAAATAGGACAATAGAAGTCAGTGGATTAATTAGCTATCACTTATTAAGCACCTATTACATGATGTGGTGTAGTCTTAATAACACTGTTGTAGGTATTATTGGATTCATTTTACCTGTGGGGTTTAGAGATTGTACCTTAGATCATTTATCTAAAAATATGCAAAGCTAACATTTAAAGCCAGGTCAAACCTAGGCACTTGATTACTATGCCATGTTTCCTATTGGGAATTAATTATGAAGCCATTAGTTTTTTTTGGTAATGTTTATTTATTTATTTTTTAGGGAGAGAGTGTGAGCAGGAGTGGAGCAGAGAGAGAAAGACAGAGAATCCCTAACAGGCTCCATGCTGCCAGCACAGAGCCCAAAGCAGGACTCAAACTCATGAACCATGAGATCATGACCTAAGCTGAAATCAAGAGTTGGATGCTTAATCGACTGAGCCATACAGGTGCCCCGAAACCATTAGTTTTGAGATACTAATTACAAATAATTTGGAAAAGGTGAAATTTCCTTACATTTATATTGTATACTTTGAATATTAGTTTAAAAAAATCATCAGATGATAGGTACATTATATGAATTATAAGGAAGTAAATATATTGTTTGGCAATTAGCTAATGTGTTAAAGAAACTATGGATTTTTTCTTTCTTTCCTTTTACAAAATGGAAAGAACCCTTAGAAAAGTTATATATTAGAGGAACATTTGCAAAAACAAACTGAAGTCCACTTTAATAGTGGCCATTTGCAATGACATTCATAAATATTAATTTTTTAAACTTGACTGGATCTATTTAAATCATAAACAGGGTACATGTACCTTTCCTTGTCAAATGACACAGACATGAATGGAAAGCTAGTAATTTCCCCACACTCTTCAATCCTTCCCTTCTGAGTAAACAATTTTGATGTGTATCTCACCACATATTTTCTGTATTTACATAAAAATATACAAATATGTAAAGAATACATAAGGACAAGTTATATTACCAAATGTTTCACATTATTCTGCAAAAATTTACCTAATTTTTTACTTTACTTTTACTTACAAAATATCACATTTTAACTTAAATATTACGTCAAATTGTCTCTAATCATTTAAATCTGAGCCAGTGATTCTCACCCTTGATGCAGATTAGAGTCCCTCAGGGAACTTGAAAGAAAGGAATTGCCGGAGCCCCACCCCTATAGATTCCAGTTTAATTGGGCTGGGTTGAGCCTTGGCATCAAGCTCCCCTGTTGGCTCTGAGGTGTAGCTGGTTAGAACCACTGATTTAAGCAATCCAAACAGGCGGCAAATACCAGCGGCCTGCCTGAATTGTCCTGGTATGCATCCTCCCAGGAAGGCCCTTCACGGAGATTATAGCATGGGTGCTGACTGGGGAAACTCTGGGAGGCCCATCTTAAATTTCAAGTCTCCTCAAGAAGGTTGGCTATCAGATAGAAAATGTAATTTTAAGTTTAATCCTAAATCCTGTTAGGGACACTCACATGACTGCAAAAAGTGCTACCAAGGCTAGGAATTTTCAGAGGCCGCGTAAATGCCAGTCTTCTTGAATCAACTGAATTTATTCCCAGGGTTGACTACACTCTATAGAGATTTGCCCTTGCCTGCAGAAGTTGCTTTCCAAGTTCTGCCATCACAGGAAGCCACACCCAGAACTTGTTTCTCCCCTCCGGGAGAGGCACGTTCCCAGTGAATGTAGGAACTTGTTTGGCCTCTCCAGCCCGGTCTGGGAGAGTCTGCAAACCTCCCAAGTGGCTCCATGGGTCTGCCCTGGAGAGCTCTTCCCTGTTAGTGAAGCATTTGAAGGATCGATAGTTTTCTTCACTTTGGCTGCGCATTTGAGAAACAGTTAAGAAAATGTAAGATAGATGTACAAATGAGCTGTGGAGGTTTTGGCTCCTTTTATTTTTGTTTCAGTGGGATAAAACAATTGGCGGTCAGTGATTATTAGTTTTTAGTCTGAATTATTGCCATTATTGGCTGTCTTTTCCCAAATCCCTTTTTTCCTTTCTCAAAGCAGTTAGTTGGTCAGAAGTTTTGAGGGACCAAATGGGTTGCTGGAATTTATTTAGGAGAAAAATATTTTTGCTTAAAGCCACAGACCATGGCAGGTATACGGACAAAGTACATTACACTGAGCGAGGCCAAATCAGAATTGTAGTATTTTTCTCAATTCCTTTCCCAGTTATAAAACAATAACATTAAAAGTTTAGATTTGTTCCTTTTACCCCTCCAAAAAAATAACTGCCAAGCGCTTCAAGTCTGGATAAACGGCCGGGGTGGGACTGTAAAAGCTCTGGACCACGGGGGCCGTACCCTCTGCGGGCTGGCAGTTCGGTGCTACAGCTGAGGCCGGGAAGCCAGCCTCCGCCACGCCACGCCCTCCTGCGTCACGGGAGGCGGGGCTGCCGGCGATTGGCTGTTCGCGGAAGCTCTGCTGCTCCGGAGCCAGGCCAGGAGGGCTGGAGGAGCAAGGGGAGGAGGAGGAGGAGGTCGCGGCTTTGGCTCAGGCTTCAGCCGAGCGGTTTGCGGGCTGTCTTCTGAGAAGTGGGTTTTTTTTGTTTGTTTTCTTGTTTTTTGTTTCCCCAAAAAGCAAATGGCTGGCAGAGACGCATAACCCGCCTCCACTCTTCGGATTTGTGTTGGGTTTTCTCTTGCACCTTGAGAGTCGTGATCGTCATGCTGTGATGTGTGCGGATGCAGGAATTGGTAAGGGTGAACGTGCGAACTCCTAGGTCTGTTTCCTTGACTTCTGTTTCACTTCTCACCCTGCTCCCCCTTCCCTTCCCCTCTTCCTCTCCCGCTTCCCCAATAATTGCTTTCAGGTTTGATGCAGTGCCTCAAAACTAGACTTTAGGTCTGTTGTTGAACTTAAAAAACAAAACAAAACCAAAACGGAGAGACCCCGTTTTCAGTTACTAGATTTTGATTGCGAAAGAGGAATTATTTTATCTATTCTGAATGCTGGGTTTTGTGAAAAGGTAAATTATGCGCGCACACACTTGTCATCTCATTGTGAAATCCAGCACTCTAAAGGCAATTTTGGCTTTGTCTCAAGGGTAAGGAAGACAATGGGGGTTGAAGTTGTAACCCAGTAGAAAAGCCGGGTTTATTCTTTAGGAAGGTGTTTGTGTTGGAGTTTGCTCAGAAATGGTTTTAAAGGAGTGCTGCAGAAAAGCCCCCGTTCGTCCCCGCACACATTAACTTAACAGAACTTAATGGTTTGAGGCATCCTTCCTCTTACGTTATAAAACATAGTCATACTTTCCTATGTACAGCAGAGAGACATCAACTTGGTTAGTGAAACCCTCCAGTTTGGAGAGTTAAGCCTTTCTGCTTTTAAAGGATATATTTAAACTATTCTTAATCATAAGGGCATGCTAACTCAGGTGTTTAGAATGTTATCGCAATGAGACCACAAAGTTTCTTGTTGCTTCTTTTCATGCTAGTTCTTTGCAAGGAGAAACAGTTCTGTAGTCTGAGAGCAAGCTTCTGAGTCTCATCAGCTCTAGAAGATTGATCCACAAGAATGGGGGCTCTTTGTCTACCAACTGATTGCTGTACTAGTAAGGTAACTATAGAGGAGAGAGTAATTTTTATATTGGGCTAGGTCAAATATCTGAAGAGTGCCATCATAAAAAAAAAAATCTTTGGCTTAAGAACAGGTGCGTGACATATGATCGTTGTAACACTGTAAACTCCTTTAGTGCCCCAGTGTGAGTCCTCACTCCACTCTACCCCAAGGGGTAATGTCTGCTCCTTCTGGACTCTCTTCTGTTCTCATTACAAATACATATTACATACTTATATTGGGATGATTTGTTTTTATGAAAATGTGGTCATACTACATATATTGAAAAGCAAATTGGCAACATGCAAAAAGTTTTAGGGAGTTAAAAAAAATAACACTAGCTGCTAATTTTTTAAATAGTTATTTGAAAGAGAGAAAAAAAACACGAGTGGGGGAGGGGCAAAGAGAGGGGGAGACAGAGAAATTGGAAGCAAGCTCCCCAATGTCAGCTCAGAACCCAAAGCGGGGCTTGAACTCACCACGATGAGATCATGACCTGAACCAAAGTTGGAGGCTTAGCGGACTGAGCCACCCAGGTGCCCCAGCACTAGCTGCTAATTTAACATTTGTTAAATTGTATACATAAACGGATAATCTACGCAGTCTAAAACCTGATTTCGGGAATGCTTGACCTTTGGATGGCAAGAATCAAATACTTTTTAAATACAATTACTTAATGATTAAATAGAAATTGAATAGGATATTGTTTATTTTGATGTCTGTAAAACGAAGGAAATGACTTATTGGCTAGACAAATAAACTTGTTAGAATCTATTTTTAAATTAAGAGGTCAAGAATGTTCACATACTGAAGGCTTCAGTACATGTCTCAGTTGTTGTCTGATCTAATTAGACATAGCCTTTTTGATGAAGGAAAATCAAAGAAAATGCTACAAGCAAAATCGCTTGGGAATACCCCAAACCCAATGCAATGGTGAAGATACATTGAATAGTTTGTGCTTGCAAGAAGGCGAATCTGTGGACAACTCTTGGAACAATAGTGTGTGTGCTGTCTCTATTCCTGGTCGTAGTTATAGCAGCTGAACAGCTTTCCTTATCACTTAAGAAGAGGTTTGTGGGGCGCCTGGGTGGCTCAGTCGGTTGAGCGTCCGACTTCGCTCAGGTCACGATCTCACGGTCTGTGAGTTCGAGCCCCGCATCAGGCTCTGTGCTGACAGCTCAGAGCCTGGAGCCTGTTTCCGATTCTGTGTCTCCCTCTCTCTCTGGCCCTCCCCCCGTTCATGCTCTGTCTCTCTCTGTCTCAAAAATAAATAAATGTTAAAAAAAAAAATTAAAAAAAAAAAAAGAAGAGGTTTGATGTGAATGTACTCTTCTTAAAGACGTTATTCCCTTCCTATTACCTTAGATGGATTTCTTTCACTTCAGAAATCATCTTAGCCATAGAAACGACACTTTTCATGGAGCTAGTGCCACCATTAGAGTAAGAAGTAACAGTGACACTAGTTTTGTTAAAGAGTTGTGGCCTTCATGGAATCTTCTTCTGTGCTTCTAAATGAAGGGTATGTTCATGCAATGATATAAGCTGATAAAATGAGAGTATGTATTAAAACCTGTAAATCCTTTCAGGCTTTGACTCAGTCATACTGGGTCTAGAAATATATACCAAGGTAATCCTCTGAATTTTATATGAAGATTTATAAATATGTTCATTACAGTGAACATGAATGTAATACGAAAAAGAAGAATAAACCCTGCAATAGCAAAATACCTAAATTATTGTACTATATATCTATATTGATGCAATTCAGTTTCCAAAATAGTTTTGAAAAAAATTTCATTACTTAGAAAGTATCCTAAAAAGATAAAATATCATTTACTCACATATTCAGCTCTTACTATATATTAGGCATTGTTCTAAATTAAACATTGGACAAGACTGTTGTACTTCCTGTTTGTATACAAGTTCCTGTTTGTATCAATGGATGTATTCACTGACATATATGAAAAAAAATTGGATTTCTAGGTGGTAGAGTTGTGACTCTTTGAAAATATTCTTCTTCACATTCCCAAATCTTCTATAGCTACTATTATTTTAATAATCACAAAAATACTGTTTTGAAAAATGTTGCCAAGAGATACCAAAACCGAAATTAAAACTCTGAGGTCTATATTTTATATACTAGTAAACCCTTTTCAAAGGATATTATAAACTGCAGTGAGACATAAATGAACACCCATGTGAAAAATTATGCCCAATGAAAAATAGACATAAATGGGCAATTCACAGAGGGAAAAAATGGACTTAAAAAAAAATTTTTTTTTTTAACATTTATTTATTTTTGAGGCAGAGAGACAGAGCATGAACGGGGGAGGGTCAGAGAGAGAGGGAGACACAGAATCTGAAACACGCTCCAGGCTCTGAGCAGTCAGCACAGAGCCCGACGCGGGGTTCGAACTCACGGACAGTGAGATCGAGACCTGAGCTGAAGTCGGACGCTTAACCTACTGAGCCACCCAGGTGCCCCCAAAATGGACTTTTTTAAGGTCAGGAGGAGAGGGATGTTTACTAAGTTAGCACACTTTCACACATCACATCAGTAAACTTGGAAAGCAAATTAAAATGTGTGAAGTTGTTGGGAAGGAAGACTTTTTAATGATATGGAAATATGTTTAGGGTAGGAGGAATGAAAAGTTACAGAATCTTACTTTTGAAAAAATCCAGTTTAATGCACAGAAACTACTTTATTGGTGGAGAGTAAACCAAATGGTGATGTTACTTATGTTTGGGTGATGGGATTGTGGGTGATTTCTGTTTTTCTCACGGTATTCATCTAGTTTCTAAAATTTCTACAGTAAATATATTTTGGTTATCAGGGGGAAAATTGCTATCCTAATAAATCAGTTTGTTCTAGAATGAAGAGTACATGGATGATATTCTCTTTGTTTTCTTTCACAAAGCCTGTATAGTCTCAGGGTGTAATTCCGTGTCAAGTGTCATTGTTTCCGGATTATATTTGATGGTGAGAACATGTGAAATTAAAGGGAAATCTCAAGATAAAACTTATTCTAGTCACATTCACTCTAGTGCCCCCAGCTGTTTTCCGAAATAATAAGCAGTGTTGGACTGATGAAAGCTTTATTCCTATTCATGTCCGGTTGATCACATCTTCTTGGGGCCCAAGCTACTAGGCCTTAATTAAACACTTCTTAATTTCGTCTTCTAAAATCTACTCATTTCATTCAAGGCCTTTCTGAATGAGGAAGAGGAGTACATGTCTATATTTCTGTCAGCAACACAAATTTATAAAATTTCAACTCCGTATGTAGGAAAGGTAATAAAAAAATCATAATAGCTTAGTTATGAGAAAGAAGGTCAAAATCAGTTTTAAATTATCCAAAAACTTGGTGAAGTCTTTTTCTTCAAGGTATAGTTTTCATAACTAGCACTATTTAAAAACATTGTCATTTCCCTTACAGGCTATAATGATACACTGAAGGTTATTGTTAAAAATCTTAATTTATAATATCTTTTCTTCACTAAAGTCTTTCCAAGACAGGTGTTCTCATATATTCTCTCTACTTACCTGTGATGCCCTTCAGCTAACAAATCAACATTTCTACCTTGTCAGGTTAGAAAAATGCCTGATTCTGAACTATTATTATACTTAAAATTTTTTTTTTAATGTTTATTTTTGAGAGACAGAGAGAGAGAGACAGAGTGCAGGAGGGAGACACACACAGAATCCAAAGCAGGCTCCAGCCTCTGAGCTGTCAGCACAGAGCCCGATGTGGGGCTCAAACCCATGAACCATGAAATCATGACCTAAGCTGAAGTCTGATGATGCTCAACCAACTGAGCCACCCAGGTGCCCCTGAACTATTATTATACTTTTAAGATTCCTAAACCAAGGACCTAGAGAAAAGTGAAATGTTTTCAGTGGGGCAGTGGTATTTTTTTTTTTAATTTTTTTTTTTTAATGTTTATTTATTTCTGAGACAGAGAGAGACAGAGCATGAGTGAGGGAAGGGCAGAGAGAGAGGGAGACACAGAATCAGAAGCAGGCTCCAGGCTCTGAGCTGTCAGCACAGAGCCCGACGCAGGGCTCGAACTCACAAACCATGAGATCATGACCTGAGCCGAAGTCGGTCTCTCAACCGGCTGAGCCACCCAGGCGCCCCAAGGGCAGTGGTATTTTAAAAAACAATTCTTACTCAGAGTCCTAAGCTGTCTTTCCTCTCTCAAATTGTAACATTTCATTTGAGCTAAATAATGCAAAAGAGAGTGTATTGTGGTTCCCAGTGCCCAATTAGTCACATTTTTTGCCTGCTTGATTTGGGTCATGGTCCAGATGGATGGGGTGATGGTAGGAATGTGTGGACAGAGTATGTCCTGTTAAGGAAGCAGTGTTGGTAACAGGCAGAGGACAGGAGGTATAGTGGGGAATACGAGCCTGGTTTCTGCCAGGTTGTTGGGGTGTCCTCGCCAGCCATTGGTGCTGCTGATGTCACGAATGTGCACTCCGAGATGCCTCTGGAAATCTCTAGTAATCCCACTCCTTGTTAGGTTACTAGTCAACTGTGTTCGGAAGCACATTTTTTTCCTTTTTTCAGTCTAGCCTCCCTGCCTTTTCTCCCCCATTCCAATGTGCTTTCAACTTCTTGCAAAGAAATCCTTTAAATGTCCATATCGTATCACATCCTCTTTTTTTTTTTATTTTATTTTTAATTTTTTTAAATTTACATCTAAATTAGTTAGCATATAGTGCAACACTGATTTCAGGAGTAGATTCCTTAGTGCCCCTTACCCATTTAGCCCATCCCTCCTCCCACAACCCCTCCAGTAACCCTCAGTTTGTTCTCCATATTTGAGTCTCTTCTGTTTTGCCCCCCTCCCTGTTTTTATATTATTTTTGTTTCCCTTCCCTTATGTTCATCTGTTTTGTCTCTTAAAGTCCTCGTAGGAGTGAAGTCATGATTTTTGTTCTTTTTCTGACTAATTTCACTTAACATAATACCCTTCATTTCCATCCACGTAGTTGCAAATGGCAAGATTTCACTCTTTTTGATTGCCGAGTAATACTCCGTTGTACATATATACCACTTCTTCTTTATCCACTCATCCATCGATGGACATCTGGGCTCTAACCATACTTTGGCTATTGTTGATAGTGCTGCTATAAACATGGGGGTCCATGTGTCCCTTTGAAACAGCACACCTGTATCCCTTGGATAAATGCCTAGTAGTGCAATTGCTGGGTCATAGGGTAGTTCTATTTTTAGTTTTTTGAGGAACCTCCATACTGTTTTCCAGAGTGGCTGCACCAGCTTGCATTCCCATCGTATATCCTCTTCATATCTTCGATGATTTCCCATTTCCTTCAAAATAAGTATAAATTTTTCATCTTAGTAAGTAAGGACTTACATGGTCCTAACCTAGATTTCCATCTTTATTTGCCCTCACTCCTTAATGTGGAAACTCCAGCCATATTGAACTACTCACTGTTACTTAAATGAACACAGGGCTTTTCAGTCTCCTAGCCTTCATTCATAATATTTCTAAAATCTACAAATCTCTCCTGTCATTTCCCAGAGTTCATTTAACGTGCCCTCTCTTCCCAGAAGTCTACCCTCCACTCCCTTTCTGTCTTCCAGCCTCATGTCATGTCCTCTCCTAGGACTTTCTGTTTTCTAAATTTATATACTGTATGATTACACTAATGTTATCTTTTTGTTGTTGTTGTTGAATTGAGTATGTTGTCCTGCTCTGGGCACTTTTATTCATTCTCAAAGTACCCAGCACTGTGCCTAAGACAAGGTAAAATAAAGGAACACTAGAAGGTAAGCTCCTAGGAAGCAGAGATTTTTGTCCTTTGTTCCCTGATTTATTTCTGCTATCTGTAACGTTGTTTGGCATATACTCGAAGCTCAGCAAACATTAGTTGAAAGAATGAAGTTATTCAGTATGTTAGACATAATGCATTATTTAATAAACCTCTTTACAAAACTGTGAGGTAGGTGATGATTATTTCTACTTTACAGATGTGGAAACTGAGACTCAGGAGCTAAGAGCTTGTGCTAAGTGGCAGACTGTCAATCTGAGCATCAGTGACACTTGAACTTGTTAGAGCTTGTGTTTTTCTACTAGCTGCAGATTGTTGCTGCACTTATTGCTGGTTTGAAAACAGCTAATTATATCATCACTTCTTGTTCAAGATGAATGTGCTTTAAAGGGCCAGTAGCATTGTGTTGATTGTTGGAGTTGACCATTTATTATGAATTCATTTTATAATCCCATTGAATATCATTAATTTCTTTTCAATACCGTTTACAGCTTTCATCTGTCCTTTATTGGTGTTTATATGCTATACCTTGTAATATAGGCATAAACGGCAATTTATTGTATTAATTTTATTTTTCTGAAATGTTTATTTTGAGAGAGACAGAACTGAGCAGGGGAGGGGCAGAGAGAGAGAGAGAGAGAGAGAGAGAGAGAGAGAGAGAGAGAGAGAAGGAGAAGGAGAGAGACTGAATCCCAAGCAGGCTTCCCGCTGCCAGCACAGTCTTATGTGGGGCTCGATCCCATGAACCGTGAGATCAGCCAACACCAAGAGCAGGATGCCCAGCCAACTGAGCCACCCAGGTACCCCAAAGACAATTTATATATACATGTCAAGACAATTAAAATTCAGGTATACCTCACTTTATTGTACTTGAACTTATCATGCTTCTCAGATGCTGAATTTTTTACAAATGGAAGGTTTATGGCAGTCCTGTGTCAAACAAGTCTGTCAGTGCCATTTTTCTAATAGCATTTGCTCATTTCATGTCTCTGTGTCACATTTTAGTAATTCTTGCCATATTTAAAACTTTTTCATTATTATAATATTTCATTACTATTGTATTTGTTATGACGATCAGTGATCAGTAGTTTCTGGAGATGGAATCTACTCCTGGTGAAGATGCTGTGAAGATAATTGAAATGACAACAAAGGATTTAGAATATTACATACACTTAGTTGATAAAGCAGTGGCAGAGTTTGAGAGGATTGATTCTAATTTTGAAAGAAGCCCTTCTTTGGGCAGAATGTTGACAAATAGCATTGCGTGCTACAGAGAAACATTTGTGAAAGGAAGAGTCAGTCGATACAGCAAATGTCATTGTTATATTAAGAAATTGCCACAGTCACTTTAACCTTCAGCCACTACTGCCCTGATCAGTCAGCAGCCATCAACATTGAGGCAAGACCCTCGACCAGCAAAAAGATGACAGCTTGGCTGGAGACTCAGATAATGGTTAGCATAATTTTAGCAATAAATCAGTTTTTAATTAAGACAGGCATTAAGGTATGTACATTGTTTATTTAAGGTATTTACATTCTCTTTGAGACATAATGCTATTTTGTACTTAATGGACTACAGTGTAATAAAAACGTAACTTTTGAATACACTGAGAAATCAAAAAATTCATTGGCTTACTGTACTATAGTGTGTGGAACCAAACTGGAATATCTCCAAGGTATACCTGTGCGTTCATTACATTAAGTCATGTGCGGAAGTCATTTTTAGCCATTGTAAACTAATACTTCTCTGAACTACTTGTAACATATTTTAAGTCACCCAGCACTTCTAGGAGTGAATCTTTAAATAGTTTTTAGAAATTAATTAAATCTCATCCATTATACTGAAATCTCCTTTCTACAGTTCAGCTAAAGAAATGCCTGTCTTCATATATCCAGTGATACCATATACTTTTAAAGAAAACTATGACTTAAAATTTTAGTCTTTTTTTAAAAAAAGTTTATTTATTTTGAGAGAGGAGCGGGAGAGGGGGAGAGAGGGAGAGGAGACAATCCCAAGCAGGATTCATGCTGCCAGCATAGGGCCCCATGTGGGGCTCGATCCTACAAGCTGTGAGATCATGACCTGAGTCAAAATCAAGAGTCAGATGCCCAATGAACTGAGCCACCCAGACACCCCCAAATTTTAGTCTTTGATGTGTTTAGTTTGTATTTATAACTCAAGTTATAACTCAAGTTAATAACTCAAGTTAATAACTCAAGTTAATAATAATAATAATTTATAACTCAAGTTAATAATAATAATAATCAAAAAAACTTTGGAAAACAATTTAATGTAGTCAGTTAACTTAACCTTTAGTTTTATAAGTATATACCATCTTTCAGAGTTAAATTCTTTCCATTTTAGCTACAAATAACTCCCTTCCCTATCCATTAATTTTTTCTCTTATTCCTCATTCTTTTATTTTCTTTGCCTTGATAAAAGTTTCTGTGGTTACACATCCAGAAAATATTCCATTTCTTGTGTATAAAAGAGTAGTTTCGGGGCGCCTGGGTGGCGCAGTCGGTTAAGTGTCTGACTTCAGCCAGGTCACGATCTCGTGGTCCGTGAGTTCGAGCCCCGCGTCTGGCTCTGGGCTGATGGCTCGGAGCCTGGAGCCTGTTTCCGATTCTGTGTCTCCCTCTCTCTCTGCCCCTCCCCCGTTCATGCTCTGTCTCTCTCTGTCCCAAAAATAAATAAAAACGTGGAAAAAAAATTAAAAAAAAAAGAGTAGTTTCACTAATTATTTGAACGACAGTAACATATACACTATTGGGCTAGAAATGATTAGTTGCATAAAAATATTTAGTCATAATGAATCTATGGAGAAAATATATTTATAAATTATAAATAAGTTCTTCCAGAGCAGATTTGAGCTGCCTAGGTCAATGATTTTCAGATTCTGGTACCCAGAATTGGCATCACTTAAACTTGTTAGAAATACAAATTCTCAGGCCCCACTGCAAACCTTTTGAATCTGAAACTGGAGTGTGTGTGTGTGTGTGTGTGTGTGTGTGTGTGTGTGTGCGCGCGCGCGCGCGCGTGCGCGTGCATGCGTGTGCACGTGCGTGCACAGGGGAAGAAGCCATGTTTTCACAAATTTCAGGTGATTCTGATCTGTGATAGTTTGAGAATACAGGCTTAGGGTAAGATCCTTAATGAGCAGGCCATAGTCACTGGGTTTTGGTGGACAGGTGCCTGGTCTAGTTTAAAAGGTCTCTGAAAAAGACAATTCCATGGACTCCTGTGTGTCATTTCAAATACTTGTGTGCTACTTGTGAGCTAGCTTCAAAAGATATAATTAAACATTTTTGTGTTTCATAAGACAAAAAGAGGGGGACATTTTTCTCATCCTTTGATCTTGGGTATATTTTTGGAGGATGATTAAAGAAAGCAAATATGAATCCTTATGACTCTCAGTAGGGAGTTTGTGCCTAGGGAATCAAGATTTCTTACCAGAGGTCCTGAGTGTCTTTGTGGAGGTGAGGAATGATATAGGTACCTACTTTGATCATTAAAGTTGTAATTAATTAATTATGTATAGAGTCTCCACATAAAAGTATTTTCATAGTACATCTTTACAGGCTGTATTCTTTTATTTTTTATTTTTTTTTACGTTTATATATTTTGAGAGCGAGAGCAAGCCTGGGGAGGGGTGGGGTAGAGAGAGAGGCAGAGAATCCCAAGTAGGCTCCGTGCCATCAGCACAGACCCCGATGTGGGGCTTGAACCCACAAATCATGAGATTATGACCTGAGCCAAAACCAAGACTTGGATGCTCAACCGACTGAGCCACCAGGCACCCCATCCCTGATCTTAAATGTAGAAGCAAAGCATTAACTTACTTGTATGCTTTTCTCTACCATAAGCATTTGGCTTTGTGATTAAAGTTGGGACATGTTTTGTGGGATTAGTTTTAGAATAGTTTTTCACTGAAATGAAGATATATTTTCTAATGATAAAGTGAGTATATATTTTCATGGATATGGACAGTTACAAAACATATTTAAAAGTTATTAATATACTACCTCAAAATAACCAGTGTTTATGTTTCAAAAATATTTTATTCCAAATTTATGTATATAAAGAGTGTGTATATATATATATGTATATATATATATATATATATATATATTCATTCCACTTGAGTTCATAGTGATATACAGGTATAAATAATGGATTAAAACCTTATAAACTTATAAAACCTTATAAACTTCAAAAATTCATTTGAATATTTTTTAAATATTATATTTCCATTTAGATACACCACAATTTAACAATTTCTCTTTTTCTCGGCATTTGAATTAGTGCCCTTTCCAGTGCTGAGTTGATCATCTTTCTACTCAGGGCCGAGGACGATGAGCATTTTAAGGCGTATTACCTCTTGGCTCCAGAGAAGTGAAAAAGCGGGCTAGATTACCCCAGAACTGTATGAAAGCTTGCTTTCATTGAGCATTATGAATAAAGAAATTCTTTGCTACATTCAGTGCAAAAAATACTCTGTTTTAATTGCTTTTTTAAGGTTACTGGTGAAGTTGGAAATACTTTTTCCTATGTATTTGCAGTTTGTCAGTGTCTACGTGTTTGTTCATGCCCTTCTAGCAAATATTTAAACCAGAAGTGAATAATTTTTTATATTGCTTTTATAAAATATCAAAGTAAAAAGTAGGCCATTGTGAGTGCTAATAGGAAAATTTCATTTTCATTAGGATGAAAATGAAATAAGGCAGAGCTCACAAATTAGCTGTGAAAATTTTAAGGTAGATACAAATGTGAATAAATCTTAGTAATTTTAAACATAGGGTAAGCACACTATCATATAAAATTTTAGCAGGCATAAAATCTTGTAGTCAAACTATGACTTAAATAACTTACGACATATTTATAAGTGTGCAATTTAGGAATTAATAAAAACCTACCTATATATGAATCAGTAATTAAACGGTAGTGGAGAGGATGGCTGGATTATTTTATGTGACTGCCACTAACTTGATGTATAATAATGGGCGAGTCAGTGTCTCTGAACCTCAGTTTTCTTGTGTATGAAGTATTTGGTTGGATATTTCAGATCTTTTCTAGCTTTAAATTATGAATTTTTTAAGTTGCTAAGTCTTATCACCTTTAAATGCTTTTCCTACCTGGTGAAATGTTGCCATCAAATGATTAATAAGTGCTCCATAATAGTAAGAATAGCTGCCACTTACTGATCTATTCTATGCCAGATACCTTGCATATATTCTCATTAACTCCTCACAATAAACCTAAGGACCTAAAGAGTACTTATTAATTTCCTGATGGGGAAACTGAAGATTATACAAAGTCCTACTAGGATTGAGTGATTAGGGCCAGGATTTGACCCCATGATTGCCTGAAAAGCTCTTTTTTCCACTCTGCTACTTTCCTCTCTCTTGAACAAATGTGATGGCTTGCTCTAGACGTGTATTCAGCAGTAGCATTATTGGCATTTTAGGCCAATAATTCTTTGTTGTGGTAGGGGCTGTCCTGTGATTATAATGGCATCCACAGCACCTATCCATTAGCACCCCCTCAGTTGTGACAACCGAAAATGCTTCCCGATACTGCAAATGTCCCCTGGGGAGGCAAAATTGTTCCTAGTTGAGAACCCCTAGTTTAATGCAACCTAAGTCATCAATAGGACAAATATAATTATCTCAAGCAGAGGTAAGTGGCTTTAGGTCGTCTTGGATTACAGAAGACAAGGTAGAATAGACCAAGTAGGATCCCATCATTCAGTAATACTTATTGCACACTTATTGATTGCTTGACCTTTATCTTCTTGAGATTTTTCTTCTTTGGAGAGCACTCATTTCTGGGATGCATAGTATATGACCATGAACCTTATTAGATATTAGTTAATTTATTTAAAATATTTATTTAAAATACTTATTTAATTTATTTAAAAATATTCATTGGGGCGCCTGGGCGTCTGACTTTGTCTCAAGTCATGATCTCATGGTCCATAGGTTCGAGCCCCGCATCGGGCTCTGTGCTGACAGCTTGGAGCCTGGAGCCTGCTTCGGATTCTGTGTCTCCCTCTCTCTCTGCCACTCCCCTGCTCGTGCTCTGTCTCTCTCTGTCACAAAAATAAACAAACATTAACAATTTTTTTTTTTTTTAATATTCATTGAGTACTTGTCATGTGGTAGGCATTGTCTGGTTATTGGTTCAAACTGTAAATAGGATGGTCTTAATGGGGAAGCAGCTATTAAATAATTACAGTTCATTCCCCTCTTTCTTACTAACAGTCTTTTACAGCATGTATTTAGAATCACAATCCAGTGTGTTTATTATGTTTTACACACACAGCTTGTCACATAGTGCTAGCATTTGTTGTCCTTTGTGTGATGAATAAAGATACCACGCCATGAAATTTGTGTTCTGCTGTTTAGGAAGGTATTTTGGCCCTTGTTTTCAAAACGGGCACTTATCTGGGTGCTAGCTTCATATCATAACTTACTTGTTTATTGATTAGGTTAGTGTTTTAATGTTCTTTGTATTTACCACTCTGAAACCTGGCCATAAACATGTCAAGGTTTGTCTCATGGAGGTTAATCTCTGAAGTATTTCAGGGAATGAGGGAATCTCATGAAGTTCATCCCTGATCCCTCTTCTGGGCTCTTTGTTCCTTGAGGGCAGGAATCATGGAATTTACATAGGACTTTTCATTATTGTGGTTGCAGTCCAGGAAAAGTGCCAGACTGGCACAGGGAACCCTTGGTGCCTGTTTATTAAACAGATAGAAGGAAAAGTGATCTCTGAACAGTGAAAATAGGTTTCACTAAATAAGCCCTAAGTTTCTGTGTTCTGCTTCCTGAAGACCATTGAGGTCATTATTAATTCAATATTTAAGCATATTGATTTTCTAAGAGAGTTGGGAGTACGAGTTAAATTTTGATGAAGTCAGATATTTGGGCATCCAAGGGAGAAACCTATAAAGTCAGACATGAGCATTCAAAACAAGGAGGCCTTCAACTACTGAAAGAGAACCTATGGATGTGTTTCCAAACATCCTGAAGGCATCACTATATAGAACACTTTGCTGTAATGGTGCTTAGAACATTGGAACTGAATTCTCAGAAGAAAATTTATTTAAACTGTGTGAAATATAGGAAAATTCATTTATTTATTTTTGTTTTATTAAAACATTTTTTAATGTTTATTTTTGAGAGAGAGAGAGAGAGAGAGAAAGAGCACAGACAGGGGAGGGACAGAGAGAGGGAGACAGAATCCAAAGCAGGCTCCAGGCTCTGAGTTGTCAGCACAGAGCCCGATGCGGGGCTTGAACCCATGAACTGTGAGATCATGACCTGAGCCAAAGTCGGATGCTTAACTGACTGAGCCACCTAGGCACCCCTATTTTATTTTTTTTTAAGTACAATGTTGTGAAAGCATGATTCTTCTTTGACAAAGTTGAATTGTTCAGTATAAATCCCGGGAAGCACTAACATGAACAAGGAAAAAATAAAGACGATCTGGAAGGGGATACAGTTTCTGAATACCTGATGTTACAGAACAAAGGGAAAAACCATAGGTCTGTGTAGGATCAAACCTTGATTATCCAAAGTAGTGGTATGTAAGAATGCACATAAATTCCAAAATAGTAACCAAGAAACAATTTATATTTAATTTTAAAAGGCAGTCACACACAGGGACTACACACACACACACACACACACACACACACACACACACACACACTTCCCTGGTTTTAACACTCTTCACACTTCATCCTATTGTTTTTTTTCCCACTTTGTGTTTATTCTAATTTTATTTTTTTAATTTTTTATTTAGTTATTTTTTTTAAATATAATTTATTGTCAAGTTAGCTAACATACAGTGTATACAGTGTGTGCTCCTGGCTTTGGGAATAGATTCCCATGATTTATCGCTTACATACAACACTCAGCGCTCATGCCAACAAGTGCTGTTCTCAATGCCCATAACCCATTCCCCCTACCCCCAGCCCCCATCAACCCTCAGTTTTCTCTCTGTATTTAAGAGTCTCTTATGGTTTGCCTCCCTCTCTGTTTGAAACTATTTTTTGTCCCTTCCCTTCCCCCATGGTCTTCTGTTAAGTTTCTCAAATACCACATATGAGCGAAACATATGATATCTGTGTTTCTCTGACTTATTTCACTTAGCATAATACCTTCCGGTTCAATCCACGTTGCTGCAAATGGCATGATTTCATTCTTTCTCATTGCCAAGTAGTATTCCATTGTATATATAAACCACATCTTCTTTATCCATTCATCAGTTGATGGACACTTGAGCTCTTTCCATAATTTGGCTATTGTTGATAGTGCTGCTGTAAACGTTGTGGGTACATCAGCACTCCTATATCCTTGGGATAAATTCCTAGTAGTGCTATTGCTAGGTCATAGGGTAGTTCTATTTTTAATTTTTTGAGGAACCTCCACACTGTTTTCCAGAGAGGCTGTAACCAGTTTGCATTCCCACCAACTGTGCAACTGGGTTCCTGTTTCTCCACATCCTCGCCAACATCTGTTGTTTCGGAGTTGTTGATTTCAGCCACTCTGACTAGTGTGAGGTGGTATCTGAGTGTCATTTTGATTTGTATTTCCTTGATGATGAGCAGTGGTGAGCATCTTTTCAAGTGTCTGTTGGCCATCTGGATGTCTTCTTTGGAAAAGTGTCTATTCACATCTTTTGCCCATTTCTTCACTGGATTATTTATTTTTTGGGGTGTTGATTTTGATAAGTTCTTTATAGATTTTGGATACTAACCCTTTACCCAATAGGTCATTTGCACATGTCTTCTCCCATGCCTTTGTTTGCTTTTTAGTTATGCTGATTGTTCCTTTTGCTGTGCGGAAGCTTTTTATCTTGATGAGGTCCCAATAGTTGATTTTTGTTTCCCTTGCCTCTGGAGACATGTTGAGTACAAACTTGCTGTAGCTGAGGTCAAAGAGGTTGCTGCCTGTTTTGTCCTCTAGGGCTTTGATGGTTTCCTGTCTTACATTTAGGTTTTCATCCGTTTTGAGTTTGTGTATGGTGTAAGAGAGTAGTCCAGTTTCATTCTTTTACATGTTGCTGTTTCATCCCAGATAAAATTGTTTTGGTACTTAAAGGGATAAACCTTAAGCTATGTGGAAAAAAAAAGGTATTCAGAAAACTTCCTCCCTGAGAGCTTCACAACAAAGAAATTCAAATACCCGAGTAATTTTTTAAAAATACGGTCTCCTTGTTTTATTTCCCTTTTTATGTCTACCTGTTGCAGAGTCTTGTTAGCGGTCATTTTAGGGTTACATGCTATAAATCTAAATCTGAAACTCTAATAACTTTAGCATGCACAATAAAAGATACAATGAGATCATGGAGTAACTTATATACCTTATGGAAATGGTGTATACAAGATTGTCACAGATATTCCTCTTTTTGCTAAGTATGAGAGGTGGTACCTGATTCTTATGTTCGTTCCACAGATATGCATTGAAATCTACTCTGTGCCTGGTACTTTGCAGGACTAGTCTGTATGAGTGAACAAAGAAGATAGAAATCCCTCCTCTAATGGAGAGGAGAGACGAGCTAAAATACAAAAATAATTTTATGATGTTGGAAAGTGATGCAAAAGTTCTATTGAAAAATAAAACTGGGAAGGAGAACAGGGATGGCTGAGGTGAGCCTGTGGCAAGTGGCATGAAGGAGGGGAGGAGCAATAGATTGGAGAGGACTGTGGCACCTGGGTGGCTCAGTCAAACATCTGGTTTTTGATATTGGCTCCGGTTAGGATCTTCCATTGGGGAGTTTTAGCCCCACGTTGGGCTCTGTGCTGGCAGCATGGAGTCTGCTTGGGATTCTGTCTTTCTCTCCCTCCCTCCCTCCCTCCCTCCCTCCCTCCCTCCCTCTCTCCCTCTCCTCCTCCTCCTCCTCCTCCTCCTCCTCCTCCTCCTTCTTCTTCTTCTTCTTCTTTCTCTCTCTCTCTCTCTCTCTCTCTCTCTCTCTTCCCCTTCCCTGCTCATCTGTGCTCTGTCTCTCAAATAAACACTAAAAAAATAAATTGGAGAGGAGTTTGGGAGGCAGATACACGTGATGCTGACAGCTATTATCATAATTAAGATGAGAACCTCTAGAGAGTTTTAAATTGTAGAAAATTCAGGATGTAACTTAGGGTTTAACGGGACTAGATGGTAGTGGTAGAGGTGATGCCATGTGGTGAGATTCTGGATTCAGCTGAATTTGCTGACTATATGTGGGTTTTGAGGAAAGGACAGGACCCCAGGCTGAGGATCCGGAAGGACGGAGCTGCCATCAACTGATAGGGCTAATCTGCAGAGGAAGCAGAAGAGCACAGTTCTGTACATGTTACCATCTAGAGATGGGCTGCCTTGTTGGCAGGCAGATATAGGAGTCTGGAGTTTGGGGGAAGAGGTCTGAGCTGGAGGGCAGTTACGTGGGGGGAACCTGTAGAAGTTCTGGTTTGATGGCCCTGGTTTCTCAGTACAGTAGAAACAAGGTCATCAGCAGGAAGAATGTTAGGAGGGAGATATGGAAAGTTAGAGGAGAAGGTATGAAACAGTTGTCTATGAAAGTGGAAAAATGAAGA